>NC_057801.1:362999821-363599821 GCF_018294505.1 Triticum aestivum | reverse complement strand
TAGTTACTGTGGCAATGACAGGTCATGCAGAGGAAATGGGTTCAACTACCGCAGCACACAGCAGTTTGAGTCGCGTTGTCTTAATGCAGTAAAAGAGAGCAGAAGCGAGAACATGGGATTGTATCGGTATGATCAAATGGTTGGTTGCTTGCCTGATGGGTCGGTGCACTGGTATTGTTCTTCGTTGGGGTAATCACGGTACTCCTCGGGGGCAGGACCTGCCACAGAGAGCACCGATACACAATCATCACCAAACAATATGCAACAATATGATGCATGCATGAGACATGGCAAAATGAGTGTATTGGGCTAATGCAACTAAGACCAGATGGGTTTGAACTATTTTGAACCAAAGGTTCAAGTTTCAAACTCATAAGTGGCCCTTTTAAGTGCTTTATCTTGTTCTGTGCTAAACAGCAGGTTAGCTTGCTTAAACATGCATGAAACCAGTACAGATGGATAGATTGGATTTTTCTGATCATTTTTCATATATAACACTTTGCATTTGGAGCTACAGATTAAGTTCTATGATTTTTTTGAAGTTTGTGGTGTTTTCTGGAATTTCCTGTGTAAAAATAATTCCAGTAAATAATTTACTACGTCAGGATGACGTCAGTGGTCAACGGGACAGTCCAGGTCAAACCTGACAGTGGGTCCCGCGTGTTAGTGTAATTAGTTTAACTAAATATTAGTTAATACTAATTCTAATTAATTAACAGGGCTGGGCCCCACCTGTCATTGACCCAGGGGGGTCAAATAGGGCCCACCCATGGTCAAACAAGGGGTCAGCGGGGTCAACTCGCCGGCGTTTAGCCGCCGGCGAGGCCAAACGCGGCAGTGCAGGTGCGGGTTTCGCCTACAGGGCATCATTCGAGGCGCTGTTGGGATCTACGGACAGCTGGGAGCGAGCCGCAGCGGGTGGTGCAGGTGGTTGGGCTCGGGGTCGCCGGAAATGGCGCCGACGACGTGTTTGGCGGCGGCCAGAGCTCGGGTGAGGTCGAACCCGTTGCTAGGAAGCACGGCGAGGCACGAGAGTTAGTGCGTTGGGCTCCTGGGGGTGTGGTGTGACTAGTGGACAGAGTGACGCGGCCGTTGGGTGGCCGAAGCCTCGTCGGCGACGAGCTCCGCGGCGACGCGTGCGGGTGAGCTCGGTGTGCTCGCTGTGGTGCACGATAGCAAGAAAGGGAAGGGGGAGAAGGTAGCGGCAGTCTCGAGGGAGCAGACGGCGGGGTCGGGGACGAGCTGGTGCGGCGGCGACGGTGAAAGGGATCTCCGACGGTGGCGGGGTCGGGCGAGGTTGGTGCAGAGGCCTCAGGGCAAGCGAGCGCTCGGGGCTTGGCTAGCTCGAAGGAGAGGAGGGCGGCGGAGCTCCTAGACACGGTGGCGTGGCGCGGGGACGATGGGGAGCGCGAGCTTCACGGTGGTGCAGGCGCGGCAGCGTCGGCCATGGAACGGGAGAGCGAGGGAGAGAGGCAGGGGGAGAAAGGACGTGTCCAGAGGGGTCGGGGCGCGACGTGGAGGTCGTCCAGGCCAGCAGGGCGGCGAGGGGAGGAAGCAGGGCGGCGAGCAGCTGCGTGGCGCGCGCTGGAGTCGCTGTCGAGCACCTGCCTACCTGCCTGGCCACGTCAAGCAGCTCGCTGGAGCGGCTGCTGGGCTGGGCCGGCTAGGTGGGCCGGCTGGTGGGCTGCCAGGTTAGTTTCCCTCTCTCTCTTTTTATTTCTGTTTTCTATTTTTTCTGTAACTTTGTGGACTTCCTAAAAATACCTAGGCAACTCCAAAAATCCCCAAACTGCTCATGCCCACTGTTTAGTATATACACAACATGGAACATTTTAGTTTAGGATTATTTGGACAATTAAAATATTTTATAGATTTTAAATGTCCAAATTCAAATACTTATGTTTTAATTCAAAGACCTTAGGATGACCTAGGAAATTGTGCACCACTTTTGGCAAGGGTTCTGGACCAAGACAAAAAATGATGGACATTTTAGAAGGGCATTTCAGGTTCATTGAAAATATTTTTAGTAAACCCTAGTTGGATTCAGAGGGGGTGGGGGTTCTGTCATCCCCATTTCAAGTTTCTGTTGAAAGGAATAGACATGATGCAACACTCTAATGCATGAACTAGCTAGGGTGTGACACCGGCACCACCGAGACGGCCTCCTGAGCCTCTCCCTGGCTCGGGATCCTTTGAGACAACACCTTGGTGTTGTGCACGGCCTTGGGGGAGGAGGCCGTCGGAAGGGACCCGCTGTCCATCGCTGACGGGTCCAGCGACCCCTCCAAAGAGGAGGATAGCTCGATGTTGGACCGAGCCAGACTGCAAATGTGTAAATCAGCACATTAAAATAGTAAAATGACGAGGCCGGATACATGAACGTATCTGAATACTTACAATTTTGCCAGGGGCTTTTTCCTGGGTTCCCACTCCCCGCTGCTGTTGGTGGCAGCTGCGGAGCTGCCCGGAAGGGAAGTTATCCCCTTCTTGGGTGCCTCGGTCTCCACATGCGTGGAGGTTGTCCTCTTCTTTCTCCCCCTAGCAGGGGGGGATGGATCTCTTCCTCTTCCTCCTCCTCTTCCTCATCGTCTCCGGCGGCGGAGGAGTGATCCTCGGCGTCTTCAGACATTGCGTATGAAGCGCCCTTGCGACGGAGACCATCTTTGGTCCCCTGGGCCTTCTTCTTGGCCTTCTTCTCCGGCACCTCATAAGGCGCCGGAAACAGCATCTTCGTCAGGAGTGGGGTTTCTGGGTTTTCGGGCAGCGGAGCCGGACAGTTAATCTATTCCGCTATCTCTATCCAGGCCTGAAAAAATTGATAGTGAGGCAGATTCCTTCCTCAAATATGCCAGTAAAGGGTATACCTTGAAAACATGAAAGAACTTACCGGATTAGCCTGGCGAGTTGAGCTAAGCCCACGATCCTCGGTCATGGGCGGTGGTGTCTCGCCGGCCTTGAAAAGCACTTTCCAAATATCTTCGTGCGTCGTGCCGAAGAGCTCTAGTAGCGTCTGGTGCTTGGCCGGATTGATCTCCCACAAATAGCAAGTCTGGCGTTGGCACGGAAGGATCCGACGGATGAGCATAACCTGGGTTACGTTGACGAGCTTGATTCTCTTGCTTATCATGTTCTGGACACACGTCTGGAGCCCTGTCAGCTCGTCCGAAGAACCCCAGGCCAGGCCCTTCTCTTGCCAGGAGGTGAGCCGCATTGGGATGCCGGATCGGAATGCGGGAGCCGCCGCCTAGTTGGTGCCGTGCGGCTCGGTGATGTAGAACCACCCCTACTGCCATCCCTTCACAGTCTCCATAAAGGAGCCTTCGGGCCAGGTGACATTGGGCATCTTGCCCACCATGGCGCCTCCGCACTCTGCTTGTTGGCTGCTCACCACCTTTGGCTTCACATTGAAGGTCTTCAGCCATAGGCCGAAGTGAGGTGGGATGCGGAGAAAGGCCTCGCACATGACAATAAATGCCGAGATGTTGAGGATAGAGTTGGGGGCCAAATCATGGAAGTCTAGCCCGTAGTAAAATATCAGTCCGCAAACAAACGGGTGGAGAGGGAATCCCAGCTCGCGGACGAAGTGTGTGAGAAACACAACCCTCTCATGGGGCTCTGGGGTAGGGATGATCTGTCCTTTGGCCGGAAGCTGGTGAGCGATTCCCTTGGCCAAATACTCGGCCTCCCGGAGCTTCTTGATGTCCTTCTTCTCGATGGAGGAGGCCATCCACTTGCCTCCTGCTCCGGATCTGGACATGGTTGGAGTGCTTTTTTGGGCGGAGAAGGCGAGATCTTGGGCGCTGGAGCTCAAGGATGGATAGGCAGAGGAAGGAGAAGGCAGTAAAAGTCATGCACCTCCCCACTCGCCTTAAAACTCGCCTATTTCCCAAACGCCGTGCAGATGGCATGGTCGGGTTACCCATGCCCGTATTGATGAGAATCCCATGATAAGGGGACACGACCTCTGCTTTGACAAGACGTGCCAATGAAACCGCACCTTGAAATACGGAGCGGCAGGCTAAAAAACGGTTTGAATAATGACCAGATAGTGGCGTGATGTCATGCTACAAAAAGTTGTCAGCGGATTGGACTCGTGAAATATTATACTCTCTACGGTTGTGTGGGGTACTTGTTTTGCAGAGCCGGACACGTTTTCTATGTTCGGAATGCTATGTTGGAATATTTGGAGAAGGAACCCGCCTTGCAATGACGAAGACAATTTGCATGTCGGACTCATCATCATTGAAGCCTGGTTCAGGGGCTACTGAGGGAGTCCTGGATTAAGGGTCCTCGGACAGCCGGACTATATACTTTGGTCGGACTGTTGGACTATGAAGATACAAGATAGAAGACTTCGTCCCGTGTCCGGATGGGACTCTCCTTTGCGTGGAAGGCAAGCTTGGCGATTCGGATATGTAGATTCCTTTCTCTGTGACCGACTTTGTACAGCTCTAGCCCCCTCTGGTGTCTATATAAACCGGAGGGTTTAGACTTCTAGGGTTTAGCCACAACCATCATAATCTCATAGGCTAGACTTTTAGGGTTTAGCCATTACGATCCCGTGGTAGATCAACTCTTGCAGTACTCATATTCATCAAGATCAATCAAGCAGGAAGTAGGGTATTACCTCCATAGAGAGGGCCCGAACCTGGGTAAACATTGTGTCCCCCGCCTCCTGTTACCATTAGCCTTATACGCACAGTTCGGGACTACCCGAGATCCGCCGGTTTTGACACCGACAAGCGTGTATCCCTATTTAGGACACATGATTGTCTGGGGGTGGGAGGGACGCCCCGAGTGCGCTTTGAAGAGCCAGGTGTGCCCTCTCTGATGAGAGTCCGGGACGCCTCCTCGGCAGCCTGGACCTCAGCTATGAAAGTTGCGACCTGCTCCTTTGTTCGAAGGGAGCACTCAGTGTTGTCGTTGACTGTAATAACACCTTTTGGCACTAGCATTTTTAGTTTTAGATATGCGTAATGTGGGATGATACGTCCATTTTGCATCATGTTTTACTATTGTTATTTATAATGTTTTTATGCACAGTAATGCTTTATGGAGTAATTTTAATGTCTTTTCTCTCATAATATGCAAGGTTTACACAAAGAGGGAGAATACCAGCAACTGGAATTCTGGACTTGAAAAAGCTACGTCAGAGTTACCTATTCTGCACATCTCCAAATGAGTTGAAATTTTACGGAGAATTATTTTGTAATAAATAAAAAATACTGGAGAAAAGAGTTAACAGAGGGGGGATGTATGGTGCCCACAAGACACCAGGGCGCGCCAGGCCCCCAGGCGCGCCCTAGTGGTTGGTGGGCAGCCCAGCCCACCTCCGATGGCCATCTTCTGGTATATAAAGTCTTTTGACCTAGAAAAAAACAAGGGGAGGACTTTCGGGACGGAGCGTCATTGTCTCGAGGCGGAATTTGGGCAGGAGCACTTTTGCCCTCCGGTGGAGCGATTCCGTTGGGAGAACTTCCCTCTTGGAGGGGGAAATCGAAGTCATCGTCATCACCAACAACCCTCTCATCTTTGGGAGGCCAATCTCCATCAACAACACCATCTCATCTCAAACCCTAGTTCATCTCTTGTGTTCAATCTTTGTACCGGAACCTCAGATTGGTACATGTGGGTGACTAGTAGTGTTGATTACATCTTGTAGTTGATTACTATATGGTTTATTTGGTGGAATATATGTTCAGATCCATTATGCTATTTAATACCCCTCTAATCTTTAGCATGAATATCATTTGTGAGTAGCTACCTTTGTTATTGATGTCACGGGAGAAGTCATGTAACGAGTAATCATGTGAACTTGATATGTGTTCGATATTTTGATGATATGTATGTTGTGATTTCCTTAGTGGTGTCGGGTGAACATCAACTACATGACACTTCACCATCTTTGGGCCTAAGGGAATGCATTGTGGAGTATACCTGGCCAAACCTCGGGCCGGGCCAGGCTTTGGGTCGAGCCTAGCCAAGCCCGAGGCAAAAAAAACTAGGCCCGGGCCCAACCCAGCCCGGCCATCGGGCCTAGTTTTTTGGGCCCAAGCCCGGCCCGAACGTGTAAAAGCCCACCGGGCCTCGGGCCAGGCCCCTTCAAAAAAGCGCAAAAACGGCAGGCCCGGCCCAGGCCGGTCGGGCCGGGCTGCCCATGGCCAGGACTATTGCAAAGTAGTTATTAGATGATGGGTTGCTAGAGTGACAGAAGCTTCAACCCTAGTTTATACGTTATTTCGTAAGGGACTGATTTGGATCCATATGTTTAATGTTATGGTTAGATTTTATCTTAATACTTTTTTCGTAGTTGCGGATAAACCTGGGAATGGTTTGGACTGAAACTATGGTTTCAGTCAGTTTTCGTATTGGGCTGCTTTTGGATTGGATGAAATGGGCTAAGTATGAAATCAGTTTAATTTGGTCTGGGATTTAAGTATTGTTGGACTGGGTTAAGCTCGGTCTGGACAGGAACCGAATTGGTCTCACACCGTTTCGACCCATGGTCTGAAACCAGATCGAGGACCAAATCGGCAGCCGGGCAAGTGACCTAACGAGGAGCGCCTCTACGGCCGCCGCCTGCCGCTAAGTTAGGGATTTTCCGCCGCCTGCCTGCCGCTGTCGTTGCCGCCCACTGGAGCTTGGTCGCCGCCTTCCCCTCCCTCTGACACCATTCGGTCGGTGGATGGCCGTCTTCCCCTCCCTTGGCTGGAGCTTGGCCGTCGGTCACCGCTACGGGAAGGACTCGCCGGCTGCCGCTGGCTGGAGCTCGGTCAGTGCATCCTTACCATTCTCTTCCCCTGCTGCTGCTCCTTCCTCTCCCGAACTTGTTGATGCTCTCTCTTTCAACCTCCCTCTGCTGAAGATCCTTTCTCCACAAAACTGCTGCTCCTTTTCTTCCCCAAACCTTGCTGTCTGCTCCTGTCTGTATCTTGAACCTGCTATTTCGGTAGTATTGAGATGTGTAAGACAGTGTAATGATCAGATGTTACAAGTACTTGCACCTGTTAATTTTTCAGTTCAGATTTGTGCTTGTTTAGTACTTGCTGTTGCTGCTCCTCCCTGTCTCTTTCACATATGTGGCTGCCGCGGTCGACACCGCCCTCAGACGCAAGAATATCCTCAACATCAAGTGCCTTGACGATCCTCTCCTGTGAGCAACCGATCAATCTCCCAGTATATTCTTTTTCATCTATCAATGATATGCCACGTTTTAGAAACTCGATTGGTTCATATATGGTGTAGGTGTGTTGTTCCGAGGGATAAGCTCAACACCCTAGTGTATGACCAAAAGAAGAGTCTTGACCTTGTGAAATCCCTATAGACTTGGCTGTAAATCTAATCCTTTCTAATTACCTATTTCTAAAGTGCAAGACACAGGACATCTGGATGACCAACTTTTGCAGATACTGGTGCATTGTTACTCAAGTAACGTTGAATTTTTTTTATTTTTTTTTGAAGCAAAGTAACTTGAATTTGTATTGACGAATTTTAAGAACTTACTGAACATCTGATTATATTTCAGATCTAATGTTATTATATTTTAACTATTGTTATATTAGGATATTTGCATGTTAGTTAGAACGAATTGTGCTATTGCTATATTATTTTGACGCTCCGAACGTAGGGGAAACTTTTGTTTCTTGGATGGCCAGCTCCTGTATCCACGCCAACGGACAGATAATCGTTGGAGATGCACTAACAATATATGGCTAATTTCGGAATCCAGGTTAAAGCATAGCAATTGGGTGAGCAAGTAGAGAAGCAGGTAGAAAACAAAGAACCCTTTGCACCCACGTCGACTATTAGATTAAAAATGGTGAATGGAACTCTATTACACCCAGTCGGCTTTATATCACAAGTATAGCAACACAAAAAGTAAATGAAAATGAGGTAGAGTTGATAAAGCAAAAGAACTGCTGAAAGAGTTGTTTGTTGATGTCATTGAACTAGAGCCTGGTCTTCATAAACGAACCATACATTCTTCAGTAATATTCAGAGACTTCAGAATCATGACAAATAGAAGCAATATTTTTGTGAAACCTCATTAGACAATCAAATTACATGGTAGACATCCTTCTACAACATATATACATGCATATATTTCAACACAAGGTTCCCTACAAAGATTACTGTGTCAAAATTGTACATCTCTACCCAGTGAAGGGTAGCCAGAAGATATTGCTGGTCAATGAGACCATTTCTTCCCATAATCATAGCTAGTACATAGCACGACAATCAGCGTGTGTATCCTTCAAATACAGTCAGCCAAGAACCAAGCTGAGTTATCATGGTGGAGAAGTGCAAAGAAAAACTGTTCACTATGTCTCTAACTTCACATCTAATAATTTGAGCTCTTCTAATAATTCCTCATACTTCTTTGTTTCCTTAGCAATTTGATACCGGAGCTTTTGTTCCTAAAAGCATGATCACAATATTCTTTTGTTATATCAATCAGTTCTCTAAAATGTTCAGCTCTAAAGATAACACATAGGAATGTACAAGGGCACCAACCAAAATATAACTCAAGATTGCCAAATTTCTCTAAAATGTCAAGCTCTGAAGACAACACAAAGGAATGTACAAGGGCACCAACCGAATATTAAATGTAACTCATGATTACCAAATTATGACGGCGATGGCACTAGGCCACTAAATGGATTCATTTTCAGTACAAGGAGGGCCTTCATACTATGTAGGTTGTACCTTAACGATGGTGAAGTAAACCATGATTTCAATTAATAGATTAAAAATGATGTGGCTGAACTTTACAAGAATGGTTGACTTCTTTAAGTTTGGACAAAGTACATATTGCGGGAAGTTTGGTTCCGTTGAAAACCAAGCATTCACAGACATTAGAGACAGTACCTCATCATTTGCACTCATGAAACAACAGTAAGAGGTACTACTTTACTTGCACAGAAGATAATAATACCTTTTCGACAAGTTGCTTCTCTGATTCCTCGTATTGTAAGCATCTGGTAATTCAAAAAAGATAGGCGTTAACACTAAAATTGTCGAAGCACGCATGGCATATTTACTTTGAAGAAGCTGTAACCTCTTGGTTCTAATGTTACATGTATATTTGTTTTCATACTACCCTGATATTGCTAATAGAAACATGGTACCCAGACATACGAGCAACTGATAATCCTCTTTATCAACATATACTATTCATATTCTGCGTTAACTACATCAGCAGTAACAGATAAATTGCATGTGGGAAAATGCTTTCCTAAACTGCTTTGAACTCTGTAGATTCTCCTTAACAAACAAAGAAACTACAATGGCTAAAACAAAAAGATGTACAAAGTGCATATATTGACGTGTCAAACTCTGTAGATGTTCCTTATCAAACTCTGTATTGTACTTACTCATCACGCAATTTGTCATTTTCAAGTGTCAAGGTCTTGTATTCATGAAATCGTTTTCGTTGAATAACATCCCGATGCTGTCAAAGAAAACCAACAACAAATCAGCCATGTAAGGACACTCATGGTATTTTGAAGATGTTCCATACCAATATGCGCTTCTAAGAGGACCAAAAGAATTAGTTTTGCGGTGTGTAGCGTGTGGGTGGGGGTAACCAGACAGAAAAGATAGATGCCCATGCTAGTCTCCCTTGCCTTCGTCTGGTGATTATTTATGTTGCTGATGACTCCGAGGGCATCGAAATTTCTCTTCTGTCCCATGCCTGTTAAAAAACAGAAAAACATTAACCAAATAGTGAAATTTGACAGGTGACCCTAGAAAGATGGATTACTCACTACTCTGTGCACAGCTGCTTGTTGGAACATCAGCAGTCAGTAACTGATGAGGAACACTTGCTGGCGAAGTACCAGCGCCCGTCTGCTTAGCACGATAAAGTGCACGGGATGCTTTAGGTAATGACTTGTTATCATAACCAAGGCGATGGCAATGCAGGCCCCTACAAAAATGATTAGTTCAAGCATGAAATTCTGATGACATTAAGTCACTCAAAAAAGCATGACAAGGACACAACAAACACCCACACATCAATCATAGTCATTTATCACAACAAACGCGTAAAAGTTTAAGATGAGGTTAAGAACTAGCAGTTAACTAGTTAATATATCTCAAATGAGATAATATTCAGCTTTTACAAGTTATGATCTCAGGCCATCCAATTAACTCAAAATCAGCAACTTCCTACAGTGATCAACAAACTAAACCTCTTGTTGTTGCCAGTGCAGCAATGCTACAGTTCATGCACTACAGTGGTTCACAGGGTTCTCATGCCCAGCACACATTCACAGTAGGTACAGCATCGCAACTATTTCATATGTCAAGTAAACTCAGATCTTAGATAAAACAAGGAGGGAGTCAATAGATGCACGATATGGGGTTAAAGTACTAGAATGCAGAGTAGTAGGCCACAGATTAAAGAGAGGAATTTCATGAGGAAAAGGCTACTCATAAGTACAACGCAGTCATGACTTGACTTGACAATCCAATCTTCACTATTTTGCAATGCATGTGATGGCTCTTTTCAAGACATGCTTCTGCAATTGTAACAGAAGTAAAGTTCTGATTTCATACTGCAATAAAACGTAAGTTTTTTGCTCAAAAAACTGGATCAAATTTTAAGTCTTACATGCATGTCGTGTAAGCATTGTCAAATTATATCGGATGCTTTTTTTAACATTTTGAATGGCAAACTCAGGACCTAGGGAGCGCACCTAAATTAACATCACGGGACGTGTTTGGTTCCCTGGGTAGCTTTAGGCTGCATGGCATGGGGGATGCTGGGTGAGTGCGGCCTGGTTCAGCCGATGCAATGATGAGCCGAGATGAGTGTTTGGTGAAATTTGTATGATATGGCTGGCTGTACATGCAGGTTTTTCAGAATGTAGCTGAAATCAGGAAGGAACGTGGATCATGGCGACGGGATCTGGGGCTCGATGACTCCAGATGGCCTGACGGTGGATCCTCGCTTGTGACGGCACGAGGCGGCAGGATCCGGCGTGCAGCGCTTGGACGAGGGCGAACGAGGCCGGTGGCAGCGCTTGATGAGGCCGGCAGCGACGCTTGGACGTGGGCGAAGGAGGGCGGCGGAGCTTTACGAGGGCGCGGCGGCGGAGCTTGACAAGGGCGCGGCGGCGGAGCTTGACGAGGGCACGGCGGCGGCGGCGCTTGGTTCGAAGAGACCGAAGAGGGGAGAAGAAAACCAAAGGAACGAGCCTGTACACGAGCTACGCTCGATCCCTGCGTTTCCCTCAGCCTGGCTGAGAGGCCCCTTTTTGCATCCATCGGGCCAGGCTGAAGAGCCCATACAGGGTACCAAACCAAAATTTGCATGGTGTATGTGAACCACATGCAACGCAGCTAACCAAACACCCCTGCAAGTATGCTGCCAGCAGACGACATCAAAGAAAAAAGGTATGGACTATCCAGTAAATGCCAGAAAAAAAGGACTATCAGAACTACACAAAGGTCCCCCAATATGGTCAGTCTTACGGTTCTTAATCCAGACAGCATGTGCTGACTAACGAGTGACAAATTTTTTGATTAAATGATTTGGCAAAATGATCCACAACAGGGCACACCTGCTAGCGTGATGAGATCATATTTGTGTGGGTCTATTGTAGATTAGAAACGTGACCAAGTTATCGTTAGTTCGTTACTGTTGCAAATCTTTAGAATTTTTCTGAAAGAAAAAGCTTTACCAGTATTCGTAAGTCATTTCTTTCAAACGATTCTCGAGCCTTTGATAAAGGACTGACTTCTCAAAGTCCTGCTTGTCGTGGGTAGGTTTGATGAAACTCGCATCAAGAATACCTGAAAATACCAACAGAACAAAACATACGCATAATGTTTCTTCTATATTTTGCATAGGACACTACGCAAAAGGCTAATGCTCATCATCTCCACCCACTTAGATCTGCTCCCTATATTATCTCTACTCTTTTACCACTACAAAAAGTTATGACAAGAATGCATGGGTTTACATTCATATGTGCCAACTTGATATACGCCTAGAAAATCAGGAGCGTATGTGTCCCACACAAAAAGAACAAAGTGTACATGTTTGAATGGCATACAATTCACTGTTTAGGCTGTACCAATTTGATTGTTTGTGTAGGCACATGTGGTCATATTTTAGCACCACAATTTGAATGTGTACATCTTAGCTGTACCAATTTGATTGTTTTGTGTAGGCACATGTGGTCATATTTTAGCACCACAATTTGTACGTGTACATCTTATAGCATTGTAAACATCCATGAAATCCGTTTTAAAAAATCATTAAAAAGTCTCAAATATTTTCGTAACTTCTGTATAGTGGGAAAAGAGAGAGAATATAAGGAGCTTATACAAGTGGGCGAAGGAAATCTACTTTATACTAAGTAAAACATCTCTTACCCACAACTCCCCGCCCTTTGCCATATGAGTTGCTGGCAACTTTCCAAAAAGGCTGCAAATAATTTGGAAGTGTGACTTGCCAAGCAAACAACAGGGTTGAAGAAACATATCTAGTAAATAGCATACATCACATATTTTCTCAATTGTGCTACATAGTGAACTCAATTTCTTTATTATTCAAGTTGCAGGGATGATATTTACGTTTTTTAAAATATTTAGCTACTTGGAAGACTACATAGCACAATGGCACTACAAGCTTGGGTGAATGCTCGCTGAGCATGACCCGCAAAAAAAAAGGCTCGCTAAGCACCTAATCATGGGCAACTATTTAGAATGTTAATTAATCCATACTGGATTAAATTGGGTGTGTTGTGCATAAAATACTAAAGACTCCCTAGTCCCAACAGCATATTCTCACCCAACTATTTTAGATTGTTGATATATACCAGATTATAGTGGAGGTCTTATGCACAATTTGCCAAGGAGTCCCTAGTCTGAACAGCATATCCCCATCAACAGGATATGGACTTGTCCATAACTCAAATAAATTACCAATGCATTTCACTAGAACTACATTCCCATAGTCTAGAGTCATTCATTTGTTAGATAAAGACATTGCTTGAAGGAAGAGCTTTCTGATGATAAAAGTACGTCAAAAGCAACTTATTGCTGACAGAAGATAAAGACTATAAAAAAGGGCAGCCCCGTGCACGTAGCTCCCACTTGCGCAGGGTCCGGGGAAGGGTCCGACCACTTTGGGTCTATAGTACTCAGCCTTTCCCTGCATTTCTACAAGAGGCTGTTTCCAGGACTCAAACCCGTGACCTCATGGTCACAAGGCAACAGCTTTACCGCTGCGCCAAGGCTCCCCTTCGCAGAAGATAAAGACTATGAATAAACTATTTTCTTGAGAAGCACAATATTCTACGTTGTCAAGTGTCGTGGAAAAGAAGAAAGCTCTCACCGTTATTAAACGATTCTTGTGATAAACGTTGAATCCTTGTACATCAGTGTCTGGGGCACCTTTGACAAATCCGATGGTTGTGACTATAGATAGCTAAATAAAAACAACATGGAGGTACACTGAGAAGGCATGCTTTATATAAACAAGTTTTGCCTACTATACTACAAATACAGAACATTTTGCAAAATCTAAGCAGACTTTAGTGGAGGTGAGGGGGTAACCATTTCATGGAGTAAAAACCACTACCGAGGGACTAGATGATCCATCCAGTAGGACATTCATTTCCAGGCTAAAAAGACTTACAAAGGAGTGTTTCAAGTATTATTAATATATTAAGATCTTGTTTTACCTAGCAACTAGTGGTTCTGGAAAAAGTTGCATAACATAGCAAATGTAGACATTTCTAACAAGGATGATACAACAACACAAAGGGCAACCTATTCTGGACCTCCTCGTCATCCATACTTAACTAAAATGATTTACTTTGTACAACATGGATATGACTAACAGAAAATAACTAGATAAGCAATGTACAATTTAACCTTGATTTTTTCTCAAAAAACAGAACAGATTATCCATGGAAGTAAAACACTTCTATGAGTAAGATTCAATATGGGGAATTTATCATGAGAAATCCATAGGCGAAAGCAGTTAGCAGATGGCTATCAGATAGGTTTCTCACAAAACAGACCAACCAACTATTAGAATAGAGACATCCAGGATACAACCATACAAGTGAACATATACAATCATTCTAACTATCTTACAAGAAGCTTTAAAATGGTTTTCACATCGACCAAATTGGTGAAATAGAAAATATGCTTCAGAAATTCTAAGTTACACATACCTCTGGAAGTCCAGCGATTTGTGGTTTATACAACACACATTCACGATACAACAAATCATTAACTACATTATGTGGTTCCACATCCTGTCCACGCAGGATTATCCTGAAACTATCAGGTACACGAAGATACAAGATGGAGGCGTATGCCTGCTTGAATTCAGGCAGAAATGCAAATGAGACATGTTTGTCTAGCAAAATAAACAAAACAAGTTTAATAAATCAGATAATGGGGATCAGTACTTAACTCTAAGTGAATAACGAAGTCGATTTGCAATGTAGTCCTGAGTCACAAGCTTCTCATGTTTGTTGGTTTTGACCTTCTTCTGTGCCCCAGTAATGAGAATATCCTAAAATATTGTATATCGAACTGTTTAGCCAATGGTAGAACTGTTCAAATAATAACCCCAAAGGAGATGCACAGATAGAACATGTAGCTTGTAAGATAAATAAACACTTCTACTATATAGCATGGCATATGTATTGAAACATATCACTTCATCAAAACTAGAAACTCCTACAATACTTATTCAGCATGTATCAAATCTCAAATCAATTCCGTGTCAGTTCTATAGAGTTGTCATGTCATGTTTCTAATGTTATGCTTCCAAATAATGGATTGGGAACTTTGATTTTATTCCTATTGTGTTACACAAGAACTGGCTTACTTGTAAAACGAAGCAAATAACAAACTTATCTTTGTTCTACTTATTTTATATATGTGTGGTCCACGATCATGTAGGTTTGGCTAGTTGTCTACCATTTCAAAAGCATTTTAGAGGGGAAAAGCCCAATTGAAGTACTAAGAAAGAAAACTAGGGGGAGGCCCTGTTGAAGAGCTTGCTGTCATTAATTACATATCTCGCTCTTTCCACCTCCTACAGAACTAACAAGAAAAGCAGGGAAGGATTAGAGCTTGCCAAGCAATTACTGATCAAGCTAAAAATTCATCTTATCATCACATCTTCTATCGTTGAAACTGGTTTCTATAGTACATCAAAATAACATGTGGGCCCCAACCAGTTATTTTGGAAAATGATGTGCTACAGGGCAGGGAATGTGGCATACTGGCAAGTCCGTGTCTGTCAAACCATGTTTACTGAAATCCTCAAGCTAATCGTAAACAATTAAGTCAAACTGGATTGGGACATCAATGTCCCAATATAAACGAGCTAAGTTAATTCATGCAATAACACATCAAGTTTTGGGACATCAAAATCATCTGCCAGCAACAAATATAGCTCTAGGAGGCCAACATTACAAACCTTCTTATCGGAGTTGAAATCAAGCTCCATGTCCCCATCATCATTGAACCAGAGGTTGAATACAATTATCTTCGTCCCATGCTCCCCGATATCATCAAACTGTATCGTAAGTAAGAAAGTATTGAGATAAACCAGAGAAAAGATCAGCCAGAATGATAAGCTGGGCAGCTCGCCCTAACTAACAGAGATCTATGATAATTGAGGCACTTATTCTACAAGGGAACTGTCACATATAGAATTGATGGGAACTAGGAAAACCATTTGGCTTAATTTACAGATAAACTATACATGCATCAATTAATCTTTTGCGATAAATAAAGAATATAATACACATATAATGTTACATAGCATGCTAGAGACATATAATTGATTTTTAAGAATTAGAAAATCACTATGCAAGTCTATTATGGGGGGCAAAAGACTGTTCAACAGTTCCATAGGCACCTTCACATGCAGGTCACTTTCCTACAAAAGAAGACGGACCATCTTTCTAAACCATTTCATCTATACAGGCTATTTGTTAATCTGTCAAACCTCTTAATTTCCAAAAGCATCTGCGAACTCTTTCTTTACATAGTATACTCATCTTTATATGATTGTTAGCACCATTCAACAGGTTGCCAGAAATATGCCAAAACAATAAAATGCTAGTTTACATACTTGTTTAAGCAACTCAGCTTCACTAGCAAAAGGGGACCATTTCGAAAGGATCGCCAAATTAGAAGAGAAGAGTTTCTGATTATGACGTAACAGCTGAGTATATGAAGCAGTTGTAAGATCATATTGGTAGTCTACCTGCAAGAGACAATGGGGCAAGGGAACAAGTAAAACTACAACATAGCTCAGAGCCCAGCTAACTAAAATTTCCAGAACTTGACATCAGCTTACAAAGAAAGCATCAAACTTACTGTTGGCACCAATACATCATCGCAGCCTGTTTCCATCAGAAATGTGTAAGAAAGAAGACCAATACTTCTTGTCGGTGTCCTAAAAAGAAGCAACAAATTGCTTGAATTGATACATGAACTGGGTGGCCAGACATTTTACTAAGGCAACAGAGGAATTGAGAGGTATGATTATATTTTAAGCAACATAACCGAATGATAACTCATGTGGTGGCAGCGTCACAGTGAAGCATGAGTGTGTGTCTGACAAGGAACATGCAACAAATAATATAATAAATGAACAGTCGCCATATGAGATTGGATTAGACATTAGAGTGATACATGTTTGATTGTTTCCATGTGACACAAAAGGTGAAAATTACCCCCATACGGACATTTTATTCAAAAGCATTGCAAAAGGCCGTATTAACACTTAGAAATACTTTCAATAAATATTTCACCATTTCTCAGATCCATTCCTGCACAATACTCTTGAAAATTTTAGTGTACTTTCCCTAAGAGTTACTTTTGAAACCGACGACCAAGGTGGCAAGTGACACCACAAAATGTTTGTTCTGATATACCACCTGTTTCTAAATGTAAGACGCTTTGGCAGTTTAAAATGGACTGCCAAAACGTCTTGTATTTATGAACAGAGGGTGTAATTGTGAAGAACTGGACTCCTAGATTAAATGAGTGCAAATGAGAAATACCAGTTTTTTTGGTTCTGTGTAAAAACAATCACATCTGCTCCAAGCCTCATTGTGCTTGTTTTGAAACCATTGCCATCTGACAAACAGGCAACAATGAATCCAATAGCAAGACTTTAAGATATTGATGATCTTGCATGGAAATAGGAAAAAAGGCACAAAGAACATACATTGTCCGATGAAAGCATCAGACTGCTTATCTGAAAATCCAAAGCTCATGCAACATCGCAGTGCATCTGGATCCATCCCCCCTCCATCATCTTGGCCATACAGAACACCCCAAGGTCACTATTGAATGTTTCTACCAACTGAATAGTTTCACATTTATTTGTCATATCGAAGCTGCAAACCTTGAACCAACAATGAGGGACTACCATCCCGTGGGTTTGTGAATTTATTAACACGAACAAATGTTGCCCCATTATTCACCTGACAGAAAATACGCAACCAAATAAACCATACATAGCATTCATGTTGATCTATTTTTCCTTTTAGGATGGAGTTAATTGAGCATCGTCAAATACGGAAAATACCTCATCAATAGCGTTATCAAGAAGCTCAGCAATGGCTGCAAAAATTAGCGAAGTCAACACTGGATACAAATAATGAAGAGAAAGTACCATATGATGCAAAGCAAAGTGTGTCCATTATACACGCAAGAAAGTGGGTTAGGATCAGGTTAGATATGCTTGAATTTAACCCCAAAAACAAGTAGAAACCGCGATAATGTCCTAGATTGGTTTTCGAAGTGCTAGTATTTACACAATGATTCAAGCCTGTACTTACAAAAGTTATGTAAACAGTGGAACAATTGTTATAATACAAGATTCTGAGATCGAGAGGGACATTTATGCCCAGATTGTAAGGATAAATGGGCTAGGCCACCTTGTATGCGGCAGACAAAAATTCAGATGACAATTCTCAATATACGTCTCAGGTCCTTTTTGTTTTAACTAAGTGAGTAAGCCATTTAGAAGCCACTGTTTTACTATATTTACTGCTAACATGCAATTTTTTAAACTTCCCATTACATGTTTACAACCGGAAATAAAGTGGTAGTGAGGAAGAGAATTAACCCATGATAGTCAAATACATAAATGACAAGCTCACAACTGACAAGACAAGTTGTTACTACAAAACTGCATTCAACAGAAACTGGGACGCCATTATGCGTATGAACTCTTATCTTACTAAAAAAAATGCATTTAACAAAGACTGGGAGGCCATTAAGTGTATGAAAGAATTTGTGAACCAAATGAGTCAATTTCTCAAGATGGAGTTATTTTCTAAGATTAGTTAATTCTCATACCGCCAAATGCCCACTTGTGAGAAGTAGCATTTGAGTGCAGGAACTTTGGATTGATCCTCAGCCGATTCCGCCCACCTGCACACCACCAAATCACAAACACCGAAATCAAAAGGAAATAGTAGAAACAAGGGACGTGTCGCCGAGATTTCTGCAGTCAGCATACCAGGGGCATCGGCGTCAGGGTTGCGGCGGGCTACAACATACTCGCCGGACTTCCAGAATTGGCGGCAGAGGCGCGGCGGGGGGAGGACCCTGGGGGCTTCGGCGGCGAGTGGCAAGGGCACGGGTTCCTCGTCCTTGACGGGCACGAGCGCGTAGCAGCCTGGGGGCTGGATCGGGTAAAGCAGGGGCTTCACATCGGCGAGCTCGTACGGCTTGACATCGCGGGGGGAGGAGGGGGCGATGGTGACGGCGCTGGTGCTGGGAAAGGGGAGGGACTCCTCGTCGTCGTCGCTGGAGAGATCTATCACCTCGGCGGCGCCTCCGGACCTCATCCCGTCGCCGGCGTCGGAGCTAGGGCTTCTTTTTTACTCTACCTTCTCGGTCAGTCGGTCCCCTCTGAGCTTCTGGGCGGGTCGTTGAGCGGACAAACTCGTTCCTGTGTCCCGTATTTTCATTCGGAGGGTCGTTCAGCATCTTTTTTCATAGAAAAATCGTCTTGATTCCGTAAAACGGCCTGTTCTGAAAAAGAAAACGAGCGAACCTGCATATTTCGGCCCTCGTCCATTTTCTCTCTTCATTTTACCGTTTTCTCTATCTTACGTACGTTTTAGCTTGCGCCCAGCATTTCGCCGCATCTCGTCGCGGATTCTTGCTGTCCCGCGCACCCCACACCGTCGAATAGTTCCACCGCCCTCCGCCGCATCTTCTCCACCAATTTTGAAGCTTGGGGTTGCCGATTTTTACCGCAAGAGCGTGGCCGCCGCCATGAATATGTTCCAGAGCTTTGCGCGGGCCTCGTTGCGGGCGGATCCGGCTGCTCCGGCAGCGACTGAGCCACGGAATTGTCTTCGCACCTGCCGTAGGTTTGGGGCTGTGGGGAAGTACAGACGGCGGATTTGCTTCCGACCGACGGTGCGGAAGAGATCTCGGTTGCGCGGATTTGCTACCTGCCAAAGGTAATCTCTCTAGCGGTTTCTCTGCATTTTAATTTTAGGTGACGAGAGATATGTTATATTAAATCAATGATTAATTTTTTAGATGGATGATCGAAGTTCTTCGTCGTTGTTAGAGTCGGATGATTCTGACATAGAGGAGATGCTTTTTGACGACGATGTCGACCACCTCGTGATGGTGTTCTGGATAAGGGGGTGGTAGCCACGTCGGATCCCGGGCACATGGGTTGGGTCAAGGACCACCAAATAATTAGTCACTGGCCACATTCGTCGGCTCCTAGGACAATCAAAATGAAATTTTCCGAAGACTTGGTGCATACTCCAAGACTTAGAGGCAATCCTCAACATATTTACCATTAAATGTAACGACCTATGTGTAACCTGATGCGGAGCATCCTTCGATCATCCCCATGGACACTACATGGACTCATCAAGCACCACGAGAAACCTATGACAAGAGCTCGCGCACGTGCCATCGGAAACGAGGTGAACTCACTCCTTTATGAGATTGATATGGATATAGATGAAACTTGGATGCTACCTCATCAAAGAATGCTATGTGTCCTTACGTACGAGGACGACACCCATCAAGCAACTAAGGAGCATCCCCAAAGCCTAGGAGAAGGACGTCAAGGCCACAGGAAAGAAGGGGTCCCATCAAAAAGAAGGCAACACCTCCTAGGTGACCCCGTGCGCATGGGCCTCCCAGACCCCGTGCCCATGGGCTACCCAGAGAGCTATTAGAAGTGAAGATGCACACCCTGTGTGCAAGGGCCTTCAGACCACATGTCCATGGGTCTCGCCGATGTAGCTACCCCTTGCGCACGGGCGTGTACCGTGCCCACGGGACCCCCGTGCGCACGGGGCCAACTTAGCATGTGCGAACGGCCCTCCCAGGATTCGGCCATGGAATTTCCTGTTTTGCCCTCCAACTCGTCCCTCGCCCCTCGCCCCAAGCTACTTATATATTCCGTGTCTAAGACATTTGTTGGGGTTAGCAAAGTATATGAGACTATCTAGAGGGAGTTTTGCTCATCTACCACTCCTATAGGAGATCAAGAACTCCTAGGAGAAGATCCCTAGTGGATATCAAGACCCCTTCTAGGGAAGGATCTTGCTAGATCATCAAGACCTCATCTCCTCTTGGATTTCAGAAGAACTACCTTTGTGCTTGTTTTCCTTTGATTGATCTTGTATGCTTGTGTATCTTGACTATGTTATTCTAGTGGATGTGTAATGGGGTTTTGTTTGAGTGAATTTCTCTTGTTATTCCCTTTTCCCCCTCCAAGTGTGAAAAGATTATCCATTAGGGTTCCACCCTACAACATCTTGTATCATGAGCAAGGTTGGTTCACATCTTAGAGTCCCTATCCCCCCCCCCCATATTCTAGCCTAATTTTGTTGCTTTTTGTCCCAATTCGAATATCCCCAAAAAAATAGTCGTCCCAATTTTTTTGCAAGTTGTTGGTTCTTGTGAGATTTTATTGATTTGATCCACCAATTTCTTGTTTGGCAAATGGATCTATCCCTCCCCACTATCCCCAACCTTCCCCAATGATGATTTTTCCCGAAATCTTTGTTTTAGCCACGAATTTGGGTGTGTTCTTGCGCAGGCGGAACACTCCATGCGCACGGGACCCCGATACGCCGTGCCCACATGACCCCGTGCACATGGGCATCACTTACCCCATGTGCATGACCTCACTAGAGAGGTTTTCCTCGCCCATTTGGTCCAGTTTTCCACTACTTGCACCCCCATTTGTCTTCCGCATTACCACACTTCGCCCACATACGTAGACTTCTACCACCACACATTTAGTTTGAGATTTTGAGTTGCGGTTTCCGTTTCCGAAGGTTTCCGTTTGACGTCAACATCACGGCTATTCATCATTGCCACAGACTCGACATCGACAATGACCACCTCACCTTCATACCAACCGTAAGCAAGGACGGTAACCTCGATGACAACTTGTACATATCCCTTGCCATTGCATTGATAGCCTCGAGCCATTTTACGTCAATTACCCATCAAGACTAGCGAGTTGAGAATTGTCGGGCCACGCTCTTTGTGCACCTTAGTGATACGATTGCTCCGCATAGTTATATTTAGCGTGCAATCATATTGCTATCACCATTATGCCATAAGTCTCTCATGTGCATATCTTATATACTTGTCTCACATATTGGCTCACGCATCAAGCATTTTGGCATAGTCAAAATAAGAGGAAGAAAAAGCTTTTAAACAAAAGAAGAGAAACACGGAGCTTGTAATCAATAGCATTGAGCCATTTTGCATAGTTCATTGTTTTCGGTCATACATACATAGCATACTTGGGATTGAAGATGACACGTTACTCTCATAGGTTGGTGCACAAGCATATCTAGCCCATTTGAGCAATCGAGCTATTGTCTTTCTAGTATCCATGCAACAAGAGCATTTTCCATGGTTGCACATTTTGAGCTCATTCCTTGGCTGTGCAGATCCCATTTTATCTTTCGTGTGTGTGTTTCCAAGTGATATCCTAGGGTTTTGATCTATTTGTCTTACTTGCATTTGTGAATCTCTTCAACATTATCAATATCTTGCCTAAAACTTGCTTGAATTTTGTGCCACTCATCCTAACTGAGTTCCTCAATAAGCCTTTACTTTTGTAGGTGTGGGAAACAAACATGTTACCACTTCTACTATCATAGCATTTGCACTGAGTGATACTCCATACATCCTCAATCTTCAGAAAAGGTAACTTTGGTATTGCTCTCTCATTGTCCTACTCACCACCACTTGACTATGATGGATAGGCCAAGCACTTCGGCAAACCCACTCTTCAAGGATAAAGATGAAGCGCACGACTTGTTACTTTAATTTAATTTTGTTGGGTTTAATGATGATGCTTAATTGGGATTGAGAGGATGTCTATCTTCTCGATGTTTAACAACCACCATGATAGTTAAATAAAATTTATTCCTTTGCAGTAGGGAAAAATTGGATTTATGCAAAACTGTAACCATAGAGCTTTCCACCAGCCACACATGCATGCAGTATAGCATACTTCTGTTCATTACTCTCTATGTGTTACATTGCCAGCATATTCCATGTGCTGACCCATTTTCGGGCTGCAACGTTCATGTTGCAGACTTTCAGACGACGAGTAAGGTGCCTTAGGTCGTGGTTCTATACTCAGTGATGCCGTTGGAGTTCATGGACTCACTTATCTTCCAAGCCTTCCGTTGTTATCGTTATTAGATGGCCTTAAGCCATATTTATTGTAATAAGTTCTCTTTTGAGACATTCGATGTAATAAGTGTGTGATTGCTACTCTGTTATAAATCCTTCAAGTACTGTGTGTGTCAGCACTACTGATCCAGGGATGACACTGAAGCACAGAGGTCAGACCGGTTGAGGTCTGGTTGCTAGAGAACTGGACGAGGAGTCCACAAGCCCTCTAGGCGCTTTACCCCCCCCCCCTCGGGAGGGGGCTCCGGGCTTGTGGGCACCTCAGGCACCCCCTTGATGTGAGACCGACGCAAAAAAATCTTACAAATATCCAAACCTCCAAAAAGAACCTTAAATCAGAAGTTCCGCCGCCGTAAGCCTCTGTAGCCTCGAAAAACCAATTGGGAGCCCGTTCTGACACCCTGCCGGAGGGGAAAATCATCACCGGAGGCCATGTTCATCATCCCGGCGGTCTCCATGATGAGGAGGGAGTAGTTCACCCTCGGGGCTGAGGGTATGTACACTACTGCAGGATGCTGCTAACGCGACACTATAATCGGAGATCCTTCGACGAAACTGTGTGTGATGCATTAGATGCAAACGGTGATGTAAAAACCGTCAAAAAGATGCAAAACATTTGCGATGGCGGATACATCAAACACGGTTCAGATTTTAGTTGCGTGTGTGATGCGGGCATACGATTCAGTTCAATGAACTATTGGCAATGAGGAAGAAGAACAGAAACGGGCAACCAAATGAAGGCGTGTGCGATATACGACATACCGTTTAGTCAGATTAACTATTTGTGATGAGGCGGAATAACAGATATGGGCAGCCAAATGAAGGTATGTGCAATTGAGGGCAGACGCTTCAGACGAATCAACTGTTTAAGATTAGGCAACACAACAGAAACGGTCAGCAAAATCAACGTGTCTGCGATTGACGGCATACACTTCACACGGATGAACTGTTTGCGATTAGCACAATAAGCAAAACCAGTTAGACATAT
This sequence comes from Triticum aestivum, assembly GCF_018294505.1. Classification (NCBI taxonomy): domain Eukaryota; kingdom Viridiplantae; phylum Streptophyta; class Magnoliopsida; order Poales; family Poaceae; genus Triticum; species Triticum aestivum. The sequence continues at coordinate 363,576,123 of NC_057801.1, read as the reverse complement.
CAACGTGTGTGCGCTAGACGAGCACACATTCTAATTAAAAGAAGCATGCGCGATGGTAATAACGAGCGCGCCCGGTTGTTGGAACAAGACATGTGCTGACATTGCCTATTGCGGTGCACCCTATGGTGCAAACGCCACGTACGCGGCCGAGAAAGGGTGCCCACGTTACGCCATCCAGGAATAGTGCCGCACTTAGAAATTATAGAACCGTCAAATAAATTTTGAGCCTGCGTCCCGTCACATTCCAAATTACTACCACACTATATTTAATTACAAACCTGTTCATACCGATCAAAACCTAAACAGTTTCCCACTTAGGAGCCAATTAGTACTTGGTTATAAATACTACTACTTCAAGATGACTGCATATTCCTTCTCAAGTTCTCATCCACAAAAACAAACAAGTCATTCATCAGTGTTCCCTTGCATCTGCCATGGCCAGCGTGAGTTCTGGGTCGAGAGATTACCACCGGGGAGAGGCGAGCATGGAAGCGAAAGCATGAGAGATGTCCCGCCTCGCCGCAAAAGCAACTGATATGTCCCGTCGTGCGGCCGTAGCAGCACAGAGGTCCCGCCGCGCCGTCGAAGCATCACGTAGGTCCTACTGCACCATCGAGGCAGCAGACTAGTCCCGCCGCACCGCGGAAGCAGCAGAAATTCTTGCCGCGCCACGAATACAGCAAAGATGTCCTCCTGTGCCACAACGGCCTGGGAAAATGTCTCGCAGGCAGGCGAGGACTCTTATAGGCGCATGCATGCGATCATCCATAGCCAGATGGATCAGATCTCCAGCTGGGCGAGGTTGCAGGACGACATGAAAGCCTTGTTTGAACAGGCTACCGGCATCATCCGACAACTAAGGGAGGGCAATGCGAAGCTCCGAGCCAAGCGCGACCTGCTGAGGGCGAAGATCGTCGGAAGTGCGGAGCAGCAGGAGGAGACCACTGCCTTGTTGAAGAGGATCGACGTCATCGTCAAGAAACATATGGACGAGAATGCCATGCTCCCCATCGAACACCAAAGGATGGTGGAGGAATTCTTGGATGCTCTCAAGCAGCGTCTTGAGAACATGAATGAGCTCATCGCTGTTTGCCACGGAGACTAGTTCCCGCGGCCTGCAGCAACGCATCAAGAAAGTAGAGATCAGCGAGCCCGATCATTGTCTTCCTTCTTCTTTTACCCTTGTGTATTTCGGATGTTGCCGCATGTGGGTTTTTTAATTATCTTCCTCAATATTTAAGACAATTATTATCCACTGTCATCGTCCTTATATTCATCAGTCTTGCTATAAGTCGCAGTCGATGCTATATCGGTCCGTCGGATCTTACATCAAGATCCGTGCAAAACTTTCTTTTCAGATTTTTTGTTTTTCTCTCTTAAATCTCAATCAAGTGAGACATAGCCACGCCATGAAACAGGGGCTCGGGCGCCATTAATGGAGACGTTGGAAGGGAGGTGGGCAGCGGATAGAGGTCAATGGGCTCTCCTCTCGATGAGCACGTGTAGGGGTCTGATCGCACGCCTCCCATACTCAAATAGCTACCCCGCACTACACCTCCTAGCCAATAAAAAGGGGACACATGGTGGCACGTAAATGGTAAGTAGAACACCCACGGTTTCAATAATACTTGTGTTTTCGATTTGTAACATGACATCACTTGTTCCAAACTGGCTTTGTTGATTGTTAATGTGTGCGCCTTCGCAAATCGGACAAAAAATTTACCACAACATGTTGGTGCCATGTCATGACACCATGCCAAGTTTCATCATTTTTAGGCGAGTTTTGGATTTACGGGAATTTTAAAACCAAGTTTCTCGATGTTTCCGGCCGAGCCAAGACGCCCAGATGTTTGAATTCCATTCCCACTTCTTGCATGGGACCTAGAAATTTGCCCAAGTACACAAAAATGAATTTCCAACTAACTTTTGCACACTCGAGCATTCCCTTGTACTTCAAATTTGAATTATGTGCATTAAATGCCTGGAAAATCAATTAATGTATAAAAAGGCAAAACAAACCTGGAATAATTCCAAAATTTAGCATGAAGCTCCTATTTGGTCTAAGCTGCCTGTGTAAAAAAATCAAGGTGGGAGAAGGCAGTGTATGTCATTTCGCACACGGAGGTGACACGTTCCCTCTCGGAACCACGAGCCTTCTTGAGAAAAGCCCCGGTTTGCAAGAAGCTTATACCAAAGCTTGTCCCAATTCGGCCAAAAAATTTACCACATCATGTTGGTGCCATGTCATGACAGCATGCCAAGTTTCATGATTTTTAGACATGTTTTGGATTTATAGGAATTAATAAATCAAGTTTCTCAATATTTCCGGCCTAGTAACGATGCCTAGATGTTTGAATTCCGTCCCATTTCTTGCATGGGACCTAGAAATTCACCCAAGGACACACATGTGATTTTTCAATCAACTTTGGTGCATTGGAGCATGTGCTTGTAGTTCAAATTTGAATTATGCACATTAAATGCCCAGAAATTCAATTAATGTAATAAAAAGGCCAAACGAACCCAGAATAATTCCAAAATTTAGCACGAAACTCCTATTTGGTCTAAGCTGCCTGTGTAAAAAATTAAGGCGGAGGAAGGCTGTGTATGTCATTTCACATAGGGAGGTGACACGTTCCCTCTCGGAACCACGAGCCTTCTTGAGAGAAGCTCCGGTTTGCAAGAAGCTTATACCAAAGCTTGTCCCAATTCGGCCAAAAAAATACCAGAGCATGTTTTTTTTAGGGGTTTAGCATGGCACTCGTATAGTTCTATGTTACCTCTATAAAAAATCAAGGGGTTTAGCATATATGGTTTCACACACAAAGGTGACACGCCCCCCTTGGGAACCACAAGTCTTCTCGAGAGAAGCTCCGATTTGCAAGAAGCTTATACCAAAGCTTGTCCAAATGTGGCCAATTTTTACCATAACATGTTGGTGCCATGAAATGACACCATGCCAAGTTTCATGATTTTCAGGCGAGTTTTGAATTTATAGGAATTTACAAACCAAGATTCTCAATGTTCCCGACTGAGCCACGATGCCCAGATGTTTGAATTTCATTGCCATTCTTGCATGGGACCTATAAATTTACCCAAAGACACACATGTGATTTTTCAACAAACTTTGGTGCATTGGAGCATGTGCTTGTAGTTCAAATTTGAATTATGCACATTAAATGCCTAGAAACTCAATTAATGCATAAAAATGCCAAACGAACCCGGAATAATTCCAAATTTAAACACGGCACTCATGTAGTTGCATGTTCACTGTACATAAATGTTCTAGCAATTCGAACACCATCCTTTCCCTCCGAAACACCATTTTGTCTTTCAAAACATAATGAAAAAGTCAGGTGTACCACAAACAGTTAACTAGCAAGAACCGTGCGGGATGCGATATAAAATATGTTGGCGCACCGTCTTGTCTAGCTTATGCAGGAAGCTTCATCGTCTACAGTCCACCGCCAGCGCTTGAACCACACTTGTGCGCCAGTTTCTCACGGCACCGAGCGAAATTTTTCTGCCACCGCAAAAATATCTATCTCCCCGCCCCCTCCCTCCCACTAAAAGCCACATTTCCATTGTTCCTCCTTGCTTTCCAAGTTCAAACCTTCACTACTGCTTACTGGCAGCTCAGCCTCCTCGCCGGTGACCCTTCTTCTTGCAGTGCCGCCTCCTCGCCATAGACCCTTCTTCTTGCAGCGCGCCTCCTCACCACCGCCCCTTCTTCTTGTTGCGCGGCCTCCTCGCCGTCGACCCTTCTTCTTGCTGCGCGGCCTCATCGATATGGTTAGGTAATCCACACCCAACCCACACATCCTCCTCCTTCCCCGTCCCACATGCCTCGACCGACGACGCGACACCTTCCACCAAAATCACTGGCCCCGTCCTCTAATTAAGTGCCACCCACAGCCATTTTGCACATAGTATAACATGGAGCTCAGTAGCATATGGCAGCAAAGAAGCAAATCACGACTGCACGCGTGCATGAGGTTGCTATGGCTGCCATGCGTGCCAACCGCCAAATCTTGGAGGAGCACCTCATCTTCGAGGCCACCATCGACACCGCCACGCGGTTGTCTACTTTAAAATACAGTTCATGCTGTTTTCTCGAGGCCACCGCCAGTGCCTTCTAGTGATTTGTCCTCCGTAATGTTAATATGCAGTATGATGTTCAGTTAACAGTTTCGTCCTCTGAAATGTAGTGTTCAGTTAACAGTTTGGTCCAACAATTGCTACATTTCATAGTACTGTTCTCAAGCATTCTTTGTCTTGTTAACTATCTTATCTTCCAGTACATGTTTCTATTCTGCAATGTCGTGCTCAGTTAACTGTTTTGGTTCATTTGGTCTGCTGTCCATTTAACTGTTTGGTTCAATTCTGCAATTTGATTTTCATTTGCTGTGGGTACAATTTTGTATTGTTATGCATGTGAGAAATAAATCGAATTTGGCTGTACTCGGTACATATTCTACTGATAGTATGGAAACTCTCAGTTAACCTGATCAAGATCTTCCTTATGTGTTGTAGGGAAACAATGGGAGACACCGCGGTTTACCATCGAGGTTTGCTCATGCATGGTCCTTTTGCTAGTAGCACATTATTGTGCAGTTGCAGGAATCATTCTAATATTTAGGTTTCTTACAATTTGGTCTTGCACATGTAGGTCCTACTGTCAGAGGCTTAGACCCACTGTTCGACCCATTTTGCATATGGGGAAATGCGGTGTCCATAAATATCAGTCAAGTCAAGAAACTCAGAAAGATTGTTAGGATGAAGAAACTTGCGACGAATAACAGCAAGATCTTTGTTTGCACAATGAAGAAGACATCAGTCAACTATAGGATGGTACTAACTATTTTTCCTTGTTTTTACCCCTTGCGCCATTTCAAAATTTATAACAGTGATTTATGCATATCTTTGTTTTCAGTAATTTTCAAAGCAGTTCACCGATGATTACCTCTCAAACCACCTGCATGGTCAAGAGGCGAGAAAGTTATTCATTCAACACCCACGGTACAATATTGAAGTCTTCCTGAAGAGGACGATGGTTGGGCGGGCAATTATCCATAGCAACTGGCCTAAAGTTGCAAGGACATTCAACATCACTGAAGGCTCAATATTTGCCTTCCGCTTCTGCAGTTTCCCATATGAGATTCATGTGTCTATTTACCATGTAAGATGCTACTTTCCAAAGGTTTTCAATGTTGCATGTGAAACTTGGTGATGTTGTGTAATGGCATAATAGAGTGCTGAAGATATCTGATGTAATTCGATTATGAAATCTTTGTTGCCGTTATACGGATATGAAATATCTGGTGTGTTTCATAAGAAATGTCAATTTGATTACCACATGGATTATCAATAATAGGCTAATTACCCTACTTATTGGGCTTTTTTATTGCAGACGGTTACTGAGACAACACCGTGGGCAATGAACTCAAACAACCCACACGGCTTCTAGAAAGTAGGTGTGTTGGAGAGAACTGTTTGCGTTAGGCCACCTTGCACAAACGTTTCCACACAAAAAATTGTGTGTGATATATATACGAATGGAAATGTTTTTTGGGATTCACCGTGTGGAATATACATACGAACAAAAACGAATGGGTTTCGATACCTCGCCCGATCGCACACGAGCTCATTTTGCCCCCGCCTGTGTGGCCCGAGGGCCTATCCCCTACGGTTTCTGGGTCGTGTGGGAAGGACCCCCCCCATCGCACACACTCACTAGGCGACGATTTAAAACTACGTTGCAGAAAGGGGGTAAAAACGTTTGTATAGCACGTCTCTGCACCAGTGGTACCAGTAGCTATGTGTTTCATCTCTCTCTCTCTCTCTCGTGTTCTTGATTTGGCACGATCTTGATGTACCACGAGCTTTGTTACTATAGTTGGATCATATGGTGTTTCTCCCCCTCTACCTTCTTGTGATGAATTGAGTCTTACTCTTTGAGGTTTTGTTATGTTGGCTTGAGTATTCGATTTGTGAACACTTGATGTATGTCTCGTGATGGGATATCTGTGGTGACAATGGGATGTCTATTGATTCACTTGATGTATGTTTTGGCACTCAACTCACGGATTCCTAAGGTGACATTGGGGTAATCTATGCATAGGGGTTGATGCACGTTTTCGTCCTACGTTCTCTGATAGAAACTTTGGAGTGATTCTTTGTTGCACGTTGAGGGATTCTCATATGATTTAATTATGTTATCATTGTTGAGAGACTTTGCACTAGTGAAAGTATGAACCCTAGGCCTTGTTTTCAAGCATTGCAATACCGTTTTGCTCACTTTTTTTACTAGTTACCTTGCTATTTTTATATCTTCAGATTACAAAAACCTATATCGACTATCCATATTACACTTGTATCACCATCTCTTTGTTGTACTAGTGCACCTAGACAATTTACCATTGTATTGGGTGTGTTGGGGACACAAGAGACTCTTTGTTATTTGGTTGCGGGGTTGTTTGAGAGAGACCATCTTCATCCTAAGCCTCCTACGGATTGATAAACCTTAGGTCATCCACTTGAGGGTAAATTGCTACTGTCCTATAAAACTCTGCACTTGGAGGCCCAACACGAGTCTACAAGAAGAAGGTTGCATAGTAGACATCATTCAGCCCCTTGCAGCAGAGCTTCCAGGCAAGCAAACCCCCTTGATCATTCCTATATCGCCCATTCTTTCTCCCTCATGCTTGCATTAGAATTTGCTACTGTATTTGATTGCTCCTATTCTGATGCATAGCCTGATTTTAAAACCTGCTATTGTTACATATCTGCTTATCCTATATGTTTAGTATAGGTTGGTTAGTGATCCACCAGTGACCCCTCACCTTGTCCCTGTAGCCCCCACTTTATCATTGATGACTCGATCAACGTGATCGACGTCCTGAGCCCGACACATCACCTCACACCCCCTTAATTGCATGACTCTGTAGAGCTACTATCGACTACTGAGGGTGATACCTCGTTTAGCACTTCTAATGAGATCTTTGTAGTGTAGCTAATCAGTTGTGGGCTACGAAGGGTGATTCCTCCTTCACCACTCCCGGCAATGACTCTGTCGTGCAACACCTCAAGTGTGAACCCTTCGAGGGTGAATCCTCAAAGTTCACCTTGACGGTTACATCAAGTGGAATGCATTGAGGGTGATTCCTCGGATTCCCCCTTGGTGTTATGGACACACGGTTACTTTGACTTTACCCCCTGAACCATGACGAAGTCCGGTCGGCCCTGAGGGGTACCCACGAGAGTAATGTGAAGTCGAGTTGATCGTGATGGTACCCGCGAGTGATGTGGAGTTGGGTTGATCTGGAGGATACCCGCTAGATAATTATGCAGCACATCCGGGCATTCTTAGCCCTTGCCGTAAGTCGATGAGATGGGCGACGGGAACATAGATCGAGGATCATTGATCGTCTCCATGTGCTCCTAAGAAACTAATGGTTTGGATATGTGATCTGAGTAGGCCTCTGGCTTTTTTGTACTGACCACCATGCGGCAATAAGTATGGGCACTCTGAGTTGTACGATTCTTCCAAAAGTTCACTAACATCAGCGGTTTAGTGGCACACGCCCGGGTGGTATGCGTAAGCACCTGCTTTGTATAAAGAGGTAGCCAAGACTGATCTCGGCCGTCCGTGCAACACATAGGATTACAAAGGACGATTGGCCCATGGCCCCTTCGCATTTAGGATGTAGACTGGTGTGTTGGCCTCTTTGTTGAGCCTAGGTAGGACTACGGTGTGTCGATCAGCCAAGGCCGGGCATGACCCAGGAAAGTGTGTTTGACCAGAGTTAATCAAGCGTGTTGGGTAAGTTTGTGCACCCCTGGAGGGAAGTTAATCTATTCGAATAGTCGTGTCCACGGTAACAGACGCTCAGACTTGTCTCCCGATCTATATAACTAGAACTAGATACTGGAGACATGAAATGGGTATGATGGCTCCGGGATTGCTTTCTCGCATGGAGTCGAGGAAGAATCTCTAGGCATTACTACAATATACTTTCTGCTTTATAATATGCTAATCTGCACTCTTCTAATGTTGGAAGATGCTTCAAGATGCTAGTCTTTTATAGGCTAGGCTTTCCCTTCTCTTCTGACATTTCTGCAATCTAGTCCAAAGATATATCCCCATTCCCTTGATACTGATGCATGCTTAGTATAGATATGATGTAACTCTTGCGAGTACTTTGGATGAGTAATCACTGTTGCTTTGCTACCCTTTTCCCCTATACCCGATTGCTGCAATCAGATGACGGATCCCATGAGCCAGATGCCACCACCAACGACTACTACTACCCCGAGGGTGTCTACTACTATGTGGAGGCTTCCAACGCTAGGAGTAGTTAGGAGGCTCCTAGGCAGGAGGCCTTGCATTTTCGATCGTTGTTGTTGTTTCTGCTAGCCTTCTTAATGCAGACTTGTTTACCTTATGTTTGTACTCAGATATTGTTGCTTTCACTGACTCATTTTTATTCGAGCCCTCGAGGCCCTTGGCTTGTAATACAAGTCGTGTATGACTTTATTTTGTGTTTAGAGTTGTGTTGTGATATCTTCCGGTGAGTCTCTAATCTTGATCGTGCACATTTGCGTGTATGATTAGTGCACGATTAAGTCAGGGCGTCACATTGATCTAGCAGCACTTGCCTTGCGATGTTTAACTCTGTCAATTTTAGTTTTATCAATACTAGCTTCAATGGCTATACTAGGTTGTTTGTAGTTAAACGTGCCTTGTTTATATCAGTACTGCACACTATGTGATGTTCAAGTATGAACTGCCCAGCTCAATTTCACCAATACCAGCTACAAACTTACAATACATGACTTAGGGATGTGGTTAAGCCTGTTGTAATTAAAAGTTTTATCCATTTTTTAATCTGTCCCTCTGCTACCGTGCTACTCTTCGCAATGAAGATATCACTAGAGATGTTGTCATTTTATTTCCATTTGCTATTTTTGGTGGATGTTAACCGTGTTGTAGTTAACATGCCTTTCCATGTACTTACGCAGGACCACAATGGGCGATGCTATTGTTTGCCATCGAGGTTAGCTGCATCCCTTGTCTTATATTACTTTACATCATTTGTGCAATTGTAGTTTAGCTTGTAACATTTACTTGCTTCTTGCAGGTACACATGTCAGCGACACTGATCCATGCTTTGAATCGGAGGAACACCTTGCCTCTGCCGCCGCCGACTTGGGGCAGGCTCTGGTCCAGATGAAGTGCCCAAGCAACTACCCCTCAGGATTTACCAAGTATGAACTGACCAGTTCAATCTTACCAATACCAGTTACAATGGCTATGTTTGTACAATTGATGTATTAAGCATGTTGTAGTAAACACACCAGCCCCGTCCTAGCTATTTTTCGTACCTTTTTATAGACAACTCGGCCATTCTCTGCACCAGCCGCACTTGCCTTGCGATGTTTAACTCTATCAATTTCATATTTAGCAGTACCAATTTCAATGGTTATACTAGGTTGTGTGTAGTTAAATGTGCCTTGTTTATTTCTATAATGCACGCTGTGTGGTGTTCAGGTATGAATTGTCCAACTCAATTTCACCAATAACAGCTACAAACTTACAATACATGACTTAGGCTGCTGTTAAGCCCGATGTAATTAATAGTTCTATCCATTTTTAATCTGTCCCTTTGCTACATGTCATGTGTACGACGATCTATGGGACAGAAAAAAGGCCCCTTTGCAGTTCAACTCGGGAGATCAACAAGCACAAAGAGAAGAACTAGCAAAAAGCACGAGGATTTACCTAGGTTCAGGCTGCTATAAGGCGTAAAACCCTACTCCTGCTTTGATTGTATTAGACATGTTGAGCTCAAGTACAAGGAGCACAACTTGCCGGCAAGGTGCACGGGAAGTGCAGCTACACATGTAATTGACCAAAGTGTCGACCTTTATAAAGGTAGCCATGGACCTCCTTTTATACATGAAGGGGTTACCACAGTGGCAAAACAGTCTTTCACTACTAGGGAAAAGCCTATACATAGAATCTTATCAGCAGCGCGCTTTAAAATAAGGTGATGCTGCTAATTAGCAGTAGCGTGCTCAGGAGTAACTCGCTGCTGAAACAAATATAGCAGTAGCGCACCCGCTCAAAGACGCGCTACTGCTATAATTCCCACGAGGCCGCCATGAGGCTAGTTATAGCAGCAACGCGTTATAACGACGGGCGCTACTGCTACGTAGCATAGTAGCAGCGCATTTCTCCAATAAGCGCTACTGCTAAATTTACTACAAAAATTTAGCCCCATCTCCTCTATCCGATCCACTCACACAGTCACACACTAGCTCACTGGATCCCCTCTCAATCCCCCGCGCCGGTCCATCCCCGTCACCCCTCCTCCGTCTGCGTCGCCGTCACCTCCTCCTCCTTGCTGGACTCGGTACCGGCCTCCTCCTCCTCCGTCCTTCCTCTCCACTCGCTGCTGGCCGGCCCCTCCTCGCTCCGCCTTCCTCCTCCATCCTCCCTCCACTGGCCGCGCCGGCCGGCCCCTCCTCGCTCCGCCTTCCTCCTCCATCCTACTCTCTTCTCCCTCCTCGAGTCACCCCTCCTTCTCCCTCCTGCCCGCTACATTTTGATTTAGTAGCTAGGCTAGCTCATATGCAACATTTTGATTTAGTTGATATGATTAGTTGATTTAGTAGGCTAGTTGATTTAGTTGACTTAGAACATTTTGATTTAGTTGATTTAGTAGGCTAGTTCATATGCAACATTTTGATTTAGTTGATATGATTTAGTTGATTTAGTAGGCTAGTTGATTTACTTGACTTAGAACATTTTGATTTAGTTGATTTAGTAGGCTAGTTGATTTAGTTGATTTAGAACATTTTGATTTAGTTGATTTAGTAGGCTAGTTGATTTAGTTGACTTAGAACATTTTGATTTAGTTGATCGTTAATCCTTTGCTCATATTGCTTTAGGAAAAATGGCGCCACCGCCACCACCACTATGTCGACTGTGCAAGTCAAGATGCGCCAGCAGCCTTGCAACTGGCAAGCTGTTCGGCATCTACTTCTAGCCGAGTTTTCGTCATGCGGCGGTAAGAAATTAGATGAAATGTAATAACTATTTTGTTTTTAGTGTTGGCACTACTGCATTGTGTCATTTTGCTTATTTTACACAGATCGTCCCATGCAATGTGAGGTTGAAATTCAACAAGCTGACAGGAGACACTGTGACATTTGAGGCTCCTGGGGGGCCGTACACTATGGAGGTCGAGAAAGGACGCAATATGTCGCAGATTGGAGGAGATGGATGGGCCCGTTTCGTTGCTCGCATGCGTCTTACTGGTGGTGAGTTGATCAGCTTCTCCTTCCGAGTAGAAAGACCCAAGCTAGCTGTCATTTATCTCAACCTGGTGGAAGATGATGAAGATGACGAAGATGATGAAGATGATGAAGATAATGAGGACCCACTCGATGAAGATGATGAGGACCCACTTCATGAAGCCATCGTAGCTCAAAGAACAAGTCTGAGTGAGGAGGAGGTGTCCAACCTGTGGGACATAATTCCGCCACGTGCTGACTTTGTCGGGGTGCCATTCGTGACTCGCTTGACAAATACCATGGTTGATCGACATGATATGGTATGTTATACTTACAAATGCAAATTATCCGATGAATTACTTAGTGTACAATCCAATGATATGGTATGTTGTGTGGAATCTAGTCGATGATATGTTTTAGTGTAGAGTTCGATCACATGCTTATTAGTGTAGAATCTAACGAAACTATTAATAGTGTAGATAATCCATATGTACTTATTTGCGAGGCTATTTATTAATTGATATGTTTTTCTTATTCAGAAATTGGCAAAGAGCATACCTGTGAGTTATGGTATCGAGCCTGATGAAGAAGGCTCGGCTGGACTACGCCTTACTGCAAGGGGCTCCGTCACAACCTGTACTTACCGCGTGGACACGGACGGTCGCACACACTTAAACTCGGTTGGGTGGAAGAAATTCCTCGATGGCAAGAATCTTCGTGTTGGACAGGCCATCCTAATTACTATCAGGAACACCAACCGCCCAGGCTTAAGGATGATGATTGTCTTCGATATCATCTAGAACTACATATGTGTGTGTGGCTATATCATCTAGAACTACATATGTGTGTGTGGCTATATCATCTAGAACTACATATGATGATCGTCGTCGATATCATCTAGAACTACATATGATGATGGCCGTTCATATGACCTTGTACTGCTTGAGGATGCATGTTGACTATGCATGAAATTGTTATCTAGTACTCCCTTCGTTCAAATTACTCGTCGTGGTTTGAACTAAAACCACGACGAGTAATTTGGAACGAAGGGAGTACTACCTAGTAATGGTTTATGAATTTGATATCTACTAGCAGTACCTAGTATCTAGTATCTGAAAGGGAAACTGAAAGGGAAAGGGGTAACGGGAAAATGATGAAAGATATAGCAGTAGCGAGGGATGGTGAAATCGCTACAGCTAGGTAATAGTAGCGCATTCTTAAAAAGCGCTGCTGATATCGTAAACAGTAGTAGCGCGGGTAAGGGTCGCGCTACTACTATGAGTTAGCTGTAGCGCCTTATTAGTAGCGCGGCCACCCGCGCTGCTGCTAGCCTCAAAACCTGCGCTACTACTAGGGTTTTCCCTAGTAGTGTTTACACAAGGTAAATAGTGCCTATAGTGCCAAATACCTAACTCTGACGGGTTAGGACAAATGCATTAAATTTGTCATGAGGTGTCGTGCTGGTGAGGTGTTCCAGCAAGGGTTGTCTCTCCTTCTATGTCGTTCGCCTAGCTACGTCTTATTATCTTGACACGCCTTCAGGACAAGTGTCATTAAAGTTGTGTCCTCGACGGTGAGCTGCCACATGACCAGACAAGTTTCACCTAACTACCTGCCCGCTCGACACCTATTTGAAAAGCGACGAGCTGGCTGCTGAGGTGGAGCGGTGGCAAAGCAATGGGAGCTTTCCTACACGGAGCTTGCCGGGTCTTCACTTGCCGCCAAGTAGCTTGCCAGCAACCAAAGTCTTGATATTCAGTACTAAACTAGTACTTCTCAATGACTTGTCTTCAGGTCTTCTTCATGGTTTTGCACATGAAGACTTGAGTCTTGTTGGTAGTAGTCATCCGGCAAGCCCTGCCGTCAGGAAGGCTGCCACTGCCTGTGCACAAGTGAGGGTACTAAGGCACCATGTCCTTGTACAATGACAGGAGCCCCCGGGCCTGGGCCATACACGCATGTGTGGCATCATTGGATGATGACCCATGAGTATAGGGGATAAATCTTAGTCGTTTCGATCAGTAAGAGTGTTGAAACCAACGAGGAGCAAAAGGAAATGACAAGTGGTTTTTAGCAAGCTATTATCTGCAAGCACTAAAATTATCGATGACAGATAATTTGATAGTAAGGTAATTTGTAACAAGCAACGAGTAGTAATGGTAAAAAAAGGTGCAGCAAGGTAGCCCAATACTTTTTGTAGCAAAGGACAGGCCGGGACGGTCTCTTATAATAAGCAAAGCATTCTTGAGAACACATGGGAATTTCATCTAGTCACTTTCATCATGTTTGTTTGATTCGCGTTCGCTACTTTGATAATTTGATATGTGGGTGGACCGATGCTTGGGTGTTGTTCTAAATTGAACAAGTCTACCACTTATGGTTACCCCCTCTCGCAAGCGTCCGCAGCTACGAAAGAAGAATTATGATAAATCTAACCATAGCATGAAACATATGGATTCAAATCATCCCCTTATGGAATAACGCACAAACTAGGGTTTTAAGCTTTTGTCACTCTAGTAACCCATCATCTAATTACTACTCCATAGTGCCTTCCCTTAGGCCCAAGTATGGTGAAGTGTCATGTAGTCGGTGTTCACACGACACCACCAAGGGAAATAACAACATACATATCATCAAAGTACCGAACGAATACCAAATTCACATCATTACTTATGACAAGACTTCTTGCATGTCCTCAAGAACAAAAGTAACTACTCACAAATCATAGCATTTATAATAATATGATATATCTTCTTTTCATCAAGATAAGCATATTCCAACATGTCGGGTAATTTATTAATTAAGTTCAAACACGGGATCACCCTTAGGTGAAGGAGGACCTCCAAGAGTTTCAACAGGCAAATCATGTTTAAGGGTAGGTGCTTGATCAAAGAATATCTTATCTATTTCATTTCTTCCATTCATATGCATATCCATGGTCTAGCAAATATTGTTCTAACTGATCAGTAGGAGGTACGACAATAGAAGAGAGACCAACAATTTCATCCTTAATAGGTAATTATTTATCATGAAGTTTTATACGAAATTTAGAGAAACTAAACTCATGGGATACATCACCAAATTTAACACTGACAGTTTCTTTATTGCAATCAATCTTTGCATTAATTGTATTCAAGAAAAGTCTACCAAATATAATGGGACAAAATTTATCTTATGGAGAACCAAGAACTAGAAAATCAGTAGGGTATTTTATCTTTCCACACAAGACTTCAACATCTCTAACAATCCCAAGCGGTGAAATGGTATCTCTATTCGCAAGCTTAATAGTAACATCAATATCCTCTATCTCAGCAAGTGCAATATCATTCATAATCTCTGGATATAAGGTAAACGGAATAGCACTCACTAGCACCCAAATCACATAAACCATGGTAACAATGATCTCCTATTTTAACAGAAACAATAGGCATGCCAACAATAGGCTTATTCTTATCTTTAGGATCAGGCTAAGCAATTCTAGTAGTTTCATCACATAAGTAAATAACATGTCCATCAATATTATCGACCAAGAGATCTTTAACCACAACAACATTAGGCTCAACTTTAATTTTTTTCTAGAGGGTCTAAGTGTTCTAATATTACTTCTGTTAACTACAGTTGAGACTTTAGCATGTTCCTTAATCCTAACAGGAAAAGGAGGTTTCTCAATATAAGCAGTAGGCACAACTGGATCAACATTGTAAATGATAGTTTCATCTTTAACTATAACGGGTTCCTTAATATTTTCTTTAATAGGGGGGGGTGATATTTAAACCACTTCTCCTTTGGGAGATCAACATGAGTAGCAAATGATTCACATAAAGAGGCTACTATCTCAGAGTCAAGTCCATATTTATTGTTAAACTTATGAAAAGCATCAATGCCCATAAAAGATTAAACACAATCAAACTCAAGTTTCATACCTGACTCTTTACCTTTATCGAGTTCCCCTTCAGAGTTGCATTTAATTATTTCCAGAAGATCCCATTTGAATTCAATAGTTTTCTTCATAAAGGAACCAGTAGAAGAAGAATCGATCATGGTTTGATCATTATGAGAAAGCCGAGCATAAAAATTATGTATGATAATTTCTATTGAGAGCTCATGATTGGGGCATGTATACATCATGTACTTAAGCCTCCCCCAAGCTTGAGCGATACTTTCTCCTTCATGAGGACAAAATTTTTATATATAATGACAAGTGGTTTTCAGCAAGGTATTGTCTACAAGCACTGAAATTATCGGTAACAGATAGTTTGATAGCAAGGTAATTTGTAACAAGAAACAAGTAGTAACAGTAACAAAGGTGCAGAAAGGTATCCCAATCCTTTTTGTAGCAAAGGACAGGCCGGAATGGTGTGTTACAATAAGCAAAGCGTTCTTGAGGGCACACGGGAATTTCATCTAGTCACTTTCATTATGTTTGTTTGATTCACATTCGCTATTTTGATAATTTGATATGTGGGTGGACTAGTGCTTGGGTGCTATTATTACTTGAACAAGCCTCCCACTTATGATTACCACCTCTCACAAGCATCCACAACTACAAAATAAGAACCAACATAAATCTAACCATAGCATGAAACATATAGAACCAAATCAGCCCCTTACAGAATAGCACATAAACTAGGGTTTAAGCTTCTGTCACTCTACAAACCCATCTAATTACTACTCCAAAATGCATTCCCTTAGGCCCAAGTATGGTGAAGTGACATGTAGTCGACGTTCACACTACACCACTAAAGGAAACAACAACATACATATCATCACAATATCGAACGAATACCAAATTCACATGATTACTAATGACAAGACTTCTCCCATGTCCTCACGAACAAAAGTAACTACTCACAAATCATATTCATGTCTTTGTGTAAACCTTGCATATTATGAGAGAAAAGGCATTGAATTACTCCATAAACCATTATTATGCATAAAAACATTATAACTAACAATAGGAAAACATGATGCAAAATGGAGGTATCACAAAGGTGCTTCACTCCCCGGCAACGGCGCCAGAAAACAGTCTTGATGACCCACAAGTATAGGGGATCAATCCTGATTCTTTCGATAAGTAAGAGTGTCGAATGCAACGAGGGGTAGAAGGAAATAGCAAGTGGTTTTCAACAAGGTATTCTCTGCAAGTACTGGAAGTAGCAGTTACATATAGTTTTGTAGCAAGGTGATTCATAACAAATAGCAATAGTAAGAAAGGAGCAGCAATGAGGCCCAATCTTTTTTATAGCAAAGGACAAGCCGAAAAGTTCTCTTATATGAAGCTAAGCATTCTCGTGGACACATGGGAGTTCTCGTCTAGTCACGTTCATCACATTTAGTTGATTCGCGTTCACTACTTTGATAATTTGATATGTGGGTGGACAGGTGCTAGGGTGTCATTCTTACTTAAACAAGCAACCCTCTTATGATTACCCCCTCTCGCAAGCATCCGCAATTACGAAAGAAGAATTAAGATAAATCTAACAATAGCACGAAACATATGGATCCAAATCAGCCCCTTACAAAATAACTCATAAACTAGGGTTTAAGCTTGTGTCGCTCTCCCAACCCATCATCTACTTATTACTCCCCAATGCCTTCCCCTAGGCCCAAACATGGTGAAGTGTCATGTAGTCGATGTACACACGACAACACTAGAGGAAGAACAACATGCATATCATCAAATTATCGAACAAATATCAACTTCACATCATTACTTATAACAAGACTTCTTCCATGTCCTCAAGAACAAAAGTAACTACTGAAAAATTAGATTCAAGTTCAAGATTAGTGGGTATTGAACATGATTAAGGATATGACATATGATCTTCCACCAAATAACCAACTAGCATCAACTACAAGATGTAATCAACACTACTAACAACCCACATGTACCAATATGAGGTTTTGAGACAAATATTGAATACAAGAAATGAACCAGGGTTTCTGATGAGATGGTGCTGGTGAAGATGTTGATGAATATTAACCTTCCCACGATGAGAGCGTTGTTGGTGATGTCGATGGCTTCGATTTCCCCCTCCTGGAGGGAAGTAACCCTTGTGGAATTGCTTCGCCGGAGAGCAAAAGTGCTCCTGCCCAGGTTCCGCCTCGAGACGGCGGTGCTTCATCCTGAAAGTGCTCTCTTGATTTTTTATTTCTAGGGAAAATGGCTTCATGTAGGAGAAGATGGGCCTCGGAGGATGGCTAAGGGCCCCATGAGCCACATGTGCGCGCCCACGCGTGCCTCGTGGGCACCTGGTGGGCCCCCTCTAGTATTTATTTTCTCCAGTATTTTATATATATTCCAAAATAATTCTCCATGAAATTTTAGCTCATTTGGATTTGTGCAGAATAGGTATCTCTGATGTAGCTTTTTCAGGTCAGAATTCCAGCTACCGGCAATCTCCCTCTTCATGTAAGTCTTGCAAATTAAGAGATAAAAGGCATTAGAATGGCACCCCAAAGTACTATATTGATCAAAAATATCATAAATAACAGTAGGAAAACATGATGCAAAATGGATGTATCATTGGGCTAGGCCCAAACAGTGCACATGCACGCGTGCTAGAGGATAGCTTATGTAATCTTATCTTTTAGCATGCCCCCATAACGTGCATTAAATGCAGAACGTGGGAGAGGTGTATTGCAACGGCTGCAGAGGTAGTGCACCTAAAAAAGCACATCCACGTCGGGCATTAAAGAGCCAGCCCTCGCACATTCCCCATAAAAAGGAAACCGCGAGGGTGATGCTCATTTACCCCCTTTTGCTTCCAATCTAGCATCCACCTCCTTCATCTTCAACCCGCACAAGAACAGAGCATACTGCTCCTTCCACGCTGCTCCACCACACCATTCCTCAATCCCCCGCCCTTGCAATTGCCATGGCCCCAAAGAGAGAAAAGAAAGTAGTTGGCCTAGAGGCGGAGAAGAAGAAGGTCGAGAGAGAGGCACAACGCCATCTTCCTGCCGACGCTGACGACTGATGATTTAGTGAAGAAATATTCGTATGTCTGGTCGAGCAAGACCAAGGACAACCCGGCTACATAATTTCTTTCAGGATTTGATGCACTAGCGAATGACAAATTCCACTTCTTCACTAGGTATTTTTATTGCGGACTCTACCCTCCCTTTTCAGATTTCTTCATAGAGGTCATGTAGTCATATGGATCCCATCTGCTAGACTTTGCCCCCAATGCTATTACTTCCATGTCCATTTTTTCACAGTTGTGTGAAAACTTCTTGGGGATAGCACCCAATCTTGCTCTGTTCCGGCACTTCTTCATTCCCCGGATTGAGAACGACGCTCTCTCCTGCAGCTTTACTTGGATTCCAAGAATGGGAATGAAGAAGCACTACCTTGACGGCAAATTACACACCAAGTGGAACGAGTGGAGGGCAAATTGGTGCTGGATCAAGCAAGACAATATAGTGTTTTGTGGGCAATCGCCCAGGCTCGAAGGGATTGTACAAGTTCAAAGTTGAGTAACTTCAATGTGTAACCCTGAAACAATATGGGCACTATCTGGACCAAGTAAGTTGTGGGAGCCCTCCTGGGCTGACGAGCAGTTGTAGTTTTTGCATGTAGGTTGGACTGGGTCAGTCGTGTCTGAGAGGTCTACTACTTCCCAAAAGTATCGTCTTGGTCTACCTCGCTACTTCACAAGTGAAGTTTAGTGGCTTAAGGGTGTGATTGGGAATCACAGGTAAAGTACACAAACCTCTATAGGGTGTAAAAAAATATCATGATTATCCATGTCCCCGGTTATGGACAACTTTTGAGCAATTCATCCGAGAATTGTCAGCTTGATCTCATCACCTCTTCTTAAGTAAAATGAATGGGTTGAACCAAAGGAGAGTGTGGAGCTGATCTCACGGGACTAGGGTTACCATGATCTCTATAGAAAGGCTTGGGATGACCGGAGTTACCAAGAGTCCAGATGCTCAAATGCTATATTGGGTTACGACCAGGTTCTCGGGAGAGCCCTAGACTACGATCGGGGTTACCAGGAGTGTCATATTATTATTAGAGTAGACCACTACTATAAAAGATTGGGCAAATATTTTCGGGCAAGGAAAACCAGCCGCACCACTTGCATGTTTATTTCTCCTACAAGCCAATCCTAGTGAAGCTTGCCAATACATTCGATGTATTTACCCTTGTGCCTGCAACGTATCATGTTGCAGGTTTACCGTATTGAGTGGAAGGTACAAAGTAGGGTTATGACGCTATACACAACTTTTTGCCTGTGAGTTGATGGACGCCACAAGACTAGAATGATATCTCTGTTACATGTTGCTACATGATTGAACTATAAGCTAGCCTATGAGCTAAGCAGGTGTGTATTGCAAAGCACTAGATCTGCGATTTAATACTTGACTCATGATGTATTCTTGGTATTTCATCATCAATTGTGCATGTCAGCTATTGATCCAAGGACCAACACAGTAAGTGCAGAGATCCATGCTCCATTCAGGGACCGAGTCATGACACTGTACCAAGATAATGCCTTCCTCCTCAAAGATAAGGGAAATATCCTCTTCTTAACTCCATCCTCTGATAAACCTACAAGCTTAAACAATCCACAAATTTCATCTATATATATATTAAGTGCATATCAGGATGTATTGTTCCATCTCCTAGATATGGATTAGCAAGCAATTTCTCCATAATACCTGAACGATTTCATCGTAAATATTTTTAGTAGCTTCAGTAGGTTGAGGAGCGACTCTTACAACTTTTGATCGAGGTGAAGATACCCCGAACAAGCCCATCAAAGGATTATTTTCCATAGTGACAAGTAACAATAAATTTCAACACCTAATAGAAATGTTTCCTCACCAAATTCCACTTACCAAAGTGATGACCAACAAGTATAGGGGGTCAATCGTAGTAATTTCGATAAGTAAGAGTGTCAAACCCAACGAGGAGCGTAAGGAAATGACAAATGGTTTTCAACAAGGTATTTTCTCCAAGCACTAAAATTGTCGGTAACAGGTAGTTTGATAGCAAGATAATTAGTAACAAGCAAGTAATGGTGAATAAAGTGCAGCAAGGTAGCCCAATCCTTTTGTGGCAAAGGACATGCCAAAACGGTCTCTTATAATAAGCAAAGCATTCTTGAGGGCACACGAGAATTTCATCTAGTCACTTTCATCATGTTGGTTTGATTTGTGTTTGCTACTTTGATAATTTGATATGTGGGTCGACCGGTGCTTAGGTGTTGTTCTAACTCGAACAAACCTCCTATTTATATTAACCCCCTGGCAAGCATCTGCAACTATGAGAAAAGTATTAAGATAAAATCTAACCATAGCATTGAACTTTTGGATCCAAATCGGTCCCTTACAAAGTAGCGCATAAACTAGGGTTTAAGCTTCTATCGCTCTAGCAACGCATCATCTCATAACTACTGCACAATGCATTACCTTAGGCCCAAATATGGTGAAGTGCCATGTAATTGATGTTCACATGATACCACTAAGGGAATCACAACATACATATCATCAAAATATCAAACACATATCGAGTTCACATGATTACTTGCAACAAGATTTCTCCCGTGACCTCAAGAACAAAAGTAACTACTCATAAATGATAATCATGCCCAAGATTAGAGGGGTACTAAATAATATAATGAATCTGAACATATAATTCCACCAAACAAACCATATAGTAATCAACTACAAGATGTAATCAACACTATAGTCACCCACAGGTACCAATCTGAGGTTCCGGTACAAAGATTGAACACAAGAGATGAACTAGGGTTTGAGAGGAGATGGTGTTGTTGAAGATGTTGATGTAGATTGGCCTCCATAGATGATAGGGTTGTTGGTGATGATGATGGCTTCCATTTCCCCCTCTAGGAGGGAAGTTCCCCCGACGGAATCGCTCCACCGGATGACAAAACTGCTCCTGCCCAAGTTCCACCTCAAGACAGTAGCGCTCCACCCCGGAAGTCCTCTCCTTATTTTTTCTAGGTCAAAATGAGCTATATACCAGAAGATGGGATCCGGAGGTGGGCTGGCTGAGCACAACCCACCAGGACGTGCCTGGGGGGCCTAGCGCGCCCTGGTGTCTTGTGCTCACCAGGTGGCCCCCCTCCGGTAGTTATTTGCTCTAGCATTTTTTATATATTCCAAAACAATTCTCCGTAAATTTTTCAGCTCATCTGGAGATGTGCAGAATAGGTAACTCCAACATAGCTTTTTCAGGTCGAGAATTCCAACTGCCGGCATTCTCCCTCTTTGTGTAAACCTTGCATATTATGAGAGAAAAGGCACTAGAATTACTCCAAAAAGCATTATTATGCATAAAAACATTGTAACTAACAGTAGGAAAACTTGATGCAAAATGGACGCATCAACTCCCCCAAGCTTAGACCTCGCTAGTCCTCAAGCGAAAAACCGATATCGAAGACGCAATGAGGCAGCCACGAGGCAGGAGGGCGCACCCCAGGGGGTAGGGCGCGTCCCCCTACCTCGTGGGCCCCTCGCAGGTCTCCTGGCCTAGCTCCTTCGCCTAAATATACTCTTATACCCTAAAAACATCCAAGGGAGCCACGAAACCACTTTTCCACCGCCGCAACCTTCTGTAACCGTGAGATCCCATCTAGGGGCCTTTTCCGGCGTCCTGCCGGAGGGGGATTCGATCATGGAGGGCTTCTTCATCAACACCATTGCCTCTCCGATGATGCATGAGTAGTTTACCACAGACCTACGGGTCCATAGCTAGTAGCTAGATGGCTTCTTCTCGCTCTTTGATTCTCAATACCATGTTCTCCTCAATGTTCTTGGAGATCTATTCGATGTAATATTCTTTTGTGGTGTGTTTGCCAAGATCCGATGAATTGTGGTTTTATGATCAGATTATCTATGTATATTATTTGGTTTTTCTCTGAATTCTTATATGCATGACTTGATATCTTTGCAAGTCTCTTCAAATTATCTATTTAGTTTGGCCTACTAGATAGATCTTTCTTGCAATGGGAGAAGTGCTTAGCTTTGGGTTCAATCTTGTGGTGTCCTTTCCCATTGACAGTAGGGGCAACAAGGCACGTATTGTATTGTTGCCATCGAGGATAAAAAGATGGGGTTTCCATCATATTGCTTGAGTTAATTCCTCTACATCACGTCATCTTACTTAATGCGTTACTCTGTTCTTTATGAACTTAATACTCTATATGCAGGCAGGAGTCGGTCGATGTGTGGAGTAATAGTAGTAGATGTAGAATCGTTTCGGTCTACTTGACACTGACATGATGCCTATGTTCATGATCATTGCCTTAGATATCGTCATAACTTTGCGCTCTTCTATCGATTGCTCGGTAGTGCTTTGTTCACCCACCATAATATTTGCTATCTTGAGAGAAGCCACTAGTGAAACCTATGGCCCCGGGGTCTCTTTTCCATTATATTGAATCTCTTTTACATCTTACTAGTTTACGATCTACTATTTTGCAATCTTTTACTTTCCGATCTATAAACCAAAAATACCAAAAATATTTACTTTACCGTTTATCTATCTCTATCAGATCTCACTTCTTCAAGTGACCGTGAAGGGATTGACAACCCCTTTATCGCGTTGGGTGCAAGTTGTTGATTGTTTGTGCAGGTATTCGGTGGCTTGTGTGTTGTCTCCTACTGGATTGATACCTTGGTTCTCAAACTGAGGGAACTACTTATGCTACTTTGCTGCATCACCCTTTCTTCTTCAAGGGAAAACCAACGCAAGCTCAAGAGGTAGCATGAATACCTTTAATATCTTTAGGACATGGCATTTTCTCAATTGCATCAACTTTAGCTTTATCCACCTCAATACCTCGTTCAAAAATTTTATGCCCCGAGACAATACCTTCATTAACCATAAAGTGGCATTTCTCCCAATTCAAGACAAGATTAGTTTGCTCACATGTCTGCAAAACTCGATCAAGGTTGCTAAGCAATCATCAAAAGAATTTCCGTAAATGTAAAAATCATCCATGAGAACCTCAACAATCTTTACACAAAAATCAGATAATATAGCAGTCATACATCTTTGAAAGGTATCAGGTGCATTGCATAAACCAAAAGGCATACGTCTATAAGCATAAGTTCCAATAGGACAAGTAAAGGTGGTTTTCTCTTGATCAGCTTGTGAAACAGGTATTTGAGTAAAACCAGAATATTCATCAAGAAAACAACAGTGGGTGTGCTTAGATAACCTTTCTAACATTTGATCAATAAAAGGCAGAGGGTAATGATCTTTTCTAGTTGCTTTATTTAATTTTCTAAAATCAATTACCATTCTATAGAGAGTGAAAATTCTTTGTGGAATAAGTTCATTTTTATCGCTAGGAACAACAGTAATACCTCCCTTCTTACGGACACAATGAACATGACTTACCCATCTACTATCTATTGGGGAACCTAGCGTGCAATTTCAAAAAAATTCCTACGCTCACGCAAGATCTATCTAGGATCTGCATAACAATGAGAGGGGCAGAGTTTGTCCACGTACCCTCGTAGACCGAAAGTGGAAGCGTTTGACAACGCGGTTGATGTAGTCGAACTTCTTCTTGTTCCGACCGATCAAGCACCAAACGTATGGCACCTCCGAGTTCTGCACACGTTCAGCTCGATGATGTCTCCTCCTTCTTGATCCAACAAGCGGCAGAGGAGAAGTAGATGGGATGACAACCAACACGACGCCGTGGTGGTGATGGTGGTGGTGGAGCACCAATAGCGTGTCAGCACCCCGATCCTATGCCACACCGATCTAGCATGTAACTGTTGGGTAATGTAGTAATTTCAAAAAAAAAATCCTATGCACATGCAAGATCATGGTGATGCATAGCAACGAGAGGGGAGAGTGTTGTCCACGTACCCTCGTAGACCGAAAGCCGAAGCGTTAGCACGACGTGGTTGATGTAGTCGTACGTCTTCACGATCCGACCGATCAAGTACCGAACGCATGGCACCTCCGAGTTCAGCACACATTCAGCTCGATGACGTCCCTCGAACTCCGATCCATCTGAGCTTTGAGGGAGAGTTCCGTCAGCACGATGGCGTGGTGACGATGATGATATTCTACCGACGCAGGGCCTCGCCTAAGCACCGCTACGATATTACTGAGGTGGATTATGGTGGAGGGGGGCACCGCACACGGCTAAGAGATCCAAGAGATCAATTGTTGTGTCTAGAGGTGCCCCCCTGCCCCCGTATATAAAGGAGCAAGGGGGAGGCGACCGGCCAAGAGGAGGGCGGGCCAAGGGGGGAGTCCTACTCCCACCGGGAGTAGGACTCCTCCTTTCCTTGTAGGAGTAGGAGAAGGGAAGGAAAAAGGAGAAGGAAGGATGGAGCCCCCCCTCCCTAGTCCAATTCGGACTAGTCCATGGGGAGGGGTGCGTCCACCCTTTGAGACTTTTCTCTCCTTTCCCGTATGGCCCATTAAGGCCCAATACGAATTCCCGTAACTCTCCGGTACTCCGAAAAATATCAGAATCACTCGGAACCTTTCCGATGTCTGAACATAGTCGTCCAATATATCGATCTTTACATCTCGACCATTTCGAGACTCCTCGTCATGTCCGCAATCTCATCCGGGACTCCGAACTACCTTCGATACATCAAAACACATAACTCATAATATAAATCGTCACCGAACGTTAAGCGTGCGGACCCTACGGGTTCGAGAACTATGTAGACATGACCGAGACACATCTCCGGTCAATAACCAGTAGCAGAACCTGGATGCTCATATTGGCTCCTACATATTCTATGAAGGTCTTTATCGGTCAAACCGCATAACAACATAAGTTGTTCCCTTTGTCATCGGTATGTTACTTGCCCGAGATTCGATCGTCGGTATCTCAATACCTAGTTCAATCTCGTTACCGGCAAGTCTCTTTACTCGTTATGTAATGCATTATCCCGCAACTAACTCATTAGTCACATTGCTTGCAAGGCTTATAGTGATGTGCATTACCGAGAGGGCCCAGAGATACCTCTCCGACAATCGGAGTGACAAATCCTAATCTCGAAATACGCCAACTCAACATGTACCTTCGGAGACACCTGTAGAGCTCCTTTATAATCACCCAATTACGTCGTGACGTTTGGTAGCACACAAAGTGTTCCTCCGGTAAACGGGAGTTGCATAATATCATAGTCATAGGAACATGTATAAGTCATGAAGAAAGCAATAGCAACATACTAAACGATCAAGTGCTAAGCTAACGGAGTGGGTCAAGTCAATCACATCATTCTCCTAATGATGTGATCCCGTTAATCAAATGACAACTCATGTCCATGGCTAGGAAACACAACCATCTTTGATCAACGAGCTAGTCAAGTAGAGGCATACTAGTGACACTATGTTTGTCTATGTATTCACACATGTATTATGTTTCCAGTTAATACAATTCTAGCATGAATAATAAACATTTATCATAAAATAAGGAAATAAATAATAACTTTATTATTGCCTCTAGGGCATATTTCCTTCAGTCTCCCACTTGCACTAGAGTCAATAATCTAGTTCACATCCCATGTGATTTAACACTAATATCCACATCTATATGTGATTAATACACGTAGTTCTCATCGTCATGTGATCAACACCCAAAGGGTTTACTAGAGTCAATAATCTAGTTCACATTGCTATGTGATTAACACCCAAAGAGTACTAAGGTATGATCATGTTTTGCTCGTGAGAGAAGTTTAGTCAACGGGTCTGTCACATTCAGAGCCGTATGTATTTTGCAAATATTCTATGTCTACAATGCTCTGCACGGAGCTACTCTAGCTAATTGCTCCCACTTTCAATATGTATCCAGATTGAGACTTAGAGTCATCTGGATCGGTGTAAAAGCTTGCACCGATGTAACTCTTTACGACGGGCTCTTTTATCACCTCCATAATCGAGAAATATTTCCTTAGTCCTCACTAAGGATATCCTTGACTGCTGTCCAGTGATCTACTCTTAGATCAAAATTGTACTCCCTTGCCAAACTCAGAGCAAGGTATACAATAGGTCTGGTACACAGCACAACATACTTTATAGAACCTATGACTGTGGCATAGGGAACGACTTTTCATTCTCTTTCTATTTTCTGCCATGGTCAGTGTTTTGAGTCTTACTCAACTTCATACCTTGCAACACAGGCAAGAACTCCTTCTTTGACTGTTCCATTTTGAACTACTTCAAAATCTTATCAAGGTATGTACTCAATGAAAAATCTTATCAAGCGTCTTGATCTATCTCTATAGATCTTGATGCTCAATGTGTAAGCAGCTTCACCGAGGTCTTTCTTTGAAAAACTCTTATTCAAGTATCCTATTATGCTATCCAGAATTTCTCTATCATTTCCAATCAACAATATGTCATCTACATATAGTTTTAAAAATGCTACAGAGATTCCACTCACTTTCTTGTAAATATAGGCTTCTCCAAAAGTCTGTATAAAACCATATGCTTTGATCAACTCATCAAAGCGTATATTCCAACTCCGAGATGCTTGAACCAGTCCATAGATGGATCGCTGGAGCTTGCACATTTTGTTAGCACCTTTAGGATTGACAAAACCTTCTGGTTGCATCATATACAACTCTTCTTTAATAAATTCATTAATGAATGCAGTTTTGACATCCATTTGCCAGATTTTATAAAATGTGGCAATTTGCTAACATGATTCGGACAGACTTAAGCATCGCTACAAGTGAGAAAATCTCATCGTAGTCAACACCTTGAACTTTGTCAAAAACCTTTTTCAACAAGTCGAGCTTTGTAGATAGTAACACTACTATCAATGTCTGTTTTCCTCTTGAAGATCCATTTATTTTCTATGGCTTACCGATCATTCGGCAAGTCCACCAAAGTCCACACTTTGTTCTAATATATGGATCCCATCTCAGATTTCATGGCCTCAAACCATTTCGTGGAATCTGGGCTCATCATCGCTTCCTCATAGTTCGTAGGTTTATCATGGTCTAGTAACATGACTTCCAGAATAGGATTACCATACGACTCTGGTGCGGACCGTACTCTGGAAGACCTACGAGGTTCTGTAGTAACTTGATTTGAAGTTTCATGATCATCATCATTAGCTTCCTCACTAATTGGTGTAGGCATCACTGGAACTGATTTCAGTGATGAACTATTTTCCAATTCGGGAGAAGGTACTACTACCTCATCAAGTTCTACTTTTCTCCCACTCACTTATTTCGAGAGAAACTCCTTCTCTAGAAAGGATCCATTCTTAGCAACGAATATTTTGCCTTCGGATCTATGATTAGAAGGTGTACCCAACAGTCTCCTTTGGGTATCCTATGAAGACGCATTTCTCCGATTTCGGTTCGAGCTTATCAGGTTGAAACTTTTTCACATAAGCATCGCAACTCCAAACTTTAAGAAACGACAGCTTAGGTTTATTGCTAAACCATAGTTCATACGGTGTCGTCTCAACGGATTTAGATGGTGCCCTATTTTAACGTGAATGCAGCTATCTCTAATGCATAACCCCAAAAAGATATTGGTAAATCGGTAAGAGACAACATTGATCGCACCATATCAAATAAAGTGCAGTTATGACGTTCAGACACACCATTACGCTGTGGTGTTCCAGGTGGCGTGATCTGTGAAACTTATCCACATTGTTTTAAATGAATGCCAAACTCGTAACTCAAATATTCTCCTCTACGATCAGATTGTAGAAATTTTATTTTCTTGTTACGATGATTCTCCACTTCACTTCTGAAATTCTTTGAACTTTTCAAATGTTTCAGACTTGTGTTTATTAAGTAGATATACTCATATCTGCTCAAATCATTTGTGAAGGTCAGATAATAACGATACTCGCCACGAGCATCAACACTCATTGGACCATATACATCGGTATGTATTATTTCCAACAAGTCAGTAGCTCATTCCATTCTTCCGGAGAATAGAGTTTTAGTCATCTTGCCCAAAAGGCACGGTTCGCAAGCATCAAATGATTCATAACCAAGTGATTCCAAACATCCATCTTTTATGGAGTTTCTTCATGCGCTTTACACCGATATGACCCAAATGGCAGTGCCACAAATAAGTTGCACTATCATTATTAACTTTGCATCTTTTGGCATCAATATTATGAATATGTGTATCACTACGATCGAGGTCCAACAAACTATTTTCATTGGGTGTATGACCATTGAAGGTTTTATTCAGGTAAACAAAACAACAATTTTTCTCTGACTTTAAATGAATAACTGTATTGCAATAAACATGATCAAATCATATTCATGCTCAACGCAAACGCCAAATAACATTTATTTAAGTTTAACACTAATCCCGAAAGTATAGGGAGTGTGCGATGATGAACATATCAATCTTGGAACTACTTCTAACACTCATCGTCACTTCCCCTTCAACTAGTCTCTGTTTATTCTGTAACTCCTATTTCGAGTTACTAATCTTAGCAACCGAACAAGTATCAAATACTCAGGGGCTACTATAAACACTAGTAAGGCACACATCAATAACCTGTATATCAAATATACCCTTGTTCACTTTGCCATCCTTCTTATCCACCAAATATTCAGGGCATTTCCGTTTCCAGTGACCATTTCCTTTATAATGTAAGCACTCACTTTCAGGCTTTTGTCCAGCTTTGGGCTTCTTCGTGGGAGTGACAACTTGCTTGTCATTCTACTTGAAGTTCCCTTTCTTTCCCTTTGCCCTTTTCTTGAAACTAGTGGTCTTGTCAATCATCAACACTTGATGCTCTTTTCTTGATTTCTACCTTCGTCGATTTCAACATCACGAAGAGCTCAGGAATCGTTTTCGTCATCCCTTGCATACTATAGTTCATCACGAAGTTCTAGTAACTTGGTGATGGTGACTAGAGAACTCTATCAATCACTATATTATCTGGAAGATTAACTCCCACTTGATTCAAGTGATTGTAGTACCCAGACAATCTGAGCACGTGCTCACTAGTTGAGCAATTCTCCTCCATCTTTTAGCTATAGAACTTGTTGGAGACTTCATATCTCTCAACTCGGGTATTTGCTTGAAATATTAACTTCAACTCCCGGAACATCTCATATGGTCCATGACGTTCAAAAACGTCTTTGAAGTCCTGATTCCAAGCCGTTAAGCATGGTGCACTAAACTATCAAGTAGTAATCTTATTGAGCTAGCCAAATGTTCATAACGTCTGCATCTACTCCTACAATAGGTCTGTCACCTAGTGGTGCATCAAGGACATAATTCTTCTGTGCAGCAATGAGCATAAACCTCAGATCATGGATCTAATCTGCATCATTGCTACTAATATCTTTCAACATAGTTTTTCTCTAGGAACATATCAAAAATAAACATAGGGAAGCAACAACACGAGCTATTGATCTACAACATAATTTGCAAAATACTATCAGGACTAAGCTCATGATAAATTAAAGTTCAATTAATCATATTACTTAAGAACTCCCACTTAGATAGACATCCCTCTAATCATCTAAGTGATCACATGATCCAAATCAACTAAACCATGTCCGATCATCACATGATATGGAGTAGTTTTCAATGGTGTACATCACTGTGTTGATCATATCTACTATATGATTCACGCTCGACCTTTCGGTCTCAGTGTTCCGAGGCCATATCCGTATATGTTAGGCTCGTCAAGTTTAACTTGGGTATTCCGCGTGTGCAACTGTTTTGCACCCGTTGTATTTGAACGTAGGGCCTATCACACCCGATCATCACGTGGTGTCTCAGCATGAAGAACTTTCGCAACCGTGCATACTCAAGGAGTACACTTATACCTGGAAATTTAGTGAGAGATCATCTTATAATGGTACTGTCGAACTAAGCAAAATAAGATGTATAAAAGATAAACATCATATGCAATCAAAAATATGTGACATGATATGGCCATGATCATGTTGCGCCTTTGATCTTCATCTCCAAAGTACTGTGTGATCTCTATCGTCACCGGCACGACACCATGATCTCCATCATCTTGATCTATATCAATGTGTCATCACATGGTCGTCTCGCCAACTATTGCTCTTGCAACTATTGCTATCGCATAGCGATAAAGTAAAGCAATTATTTGGCGCTTGCATCTTATGCAATAAAGAGACAACCATAAGGCTTTTGCCAGTTGCCGATAACTTCAACAAAACATGATCATCTCATACAACAACTTATATCTCATCATGTCTTGACCATATCACATCACAACATGCCCTGCAAAAACAAGTTAGACGTCCTCTACTTTGTTGTTGCAAGTTTTACGTGGCTGCTACGGGCTGAGCAAGAACCGTTCTTACCTACGCATCAAAACCACAACGATAGTTCGTCAAGTTAGTGTTGTTTTAACCTTCTCAAGGATCGGGCATAGCCACACTCGGTTCAACTAAAGTTGGACAAACTGACACCCGCCAGCCACCTGTGTGCAAAGCACGTCGGTAGAACCAGTCTCGCGTAAGCGTACGCGTAATGTCGGTCCGGGCCGCTTCATCCAACAATACCGTCGAACCAAAGTATGACATGCTGGTAAGCAGTATGACTTGTATCGCCGACAACTCACTTGTGTTCTACTCGTGCATATAACATCTACGCATAAAACCAGGCTCAGATGCCACTGTTGGGGAACGTAGTAATTTCAAAAAAAATCCTACGCACACGCAAGATCATGGTGATGCATAGCAACGAGAGGGGAGAGTGTTGTCCACGTACCTCGTAGACCGAAAGCGGAAGCGTTAGCATGACGCGGTTGATGTAGTCGTACGTCTTCACAATCCAACCGATCAAGTACCGAATGCACGGCACCTCCGAGTTCAGCACACATTCAGCTTGATGACGTACCTCGAACTCCGATCCATCCAAGCTTTGAGGGAGAGTTCCGTCAGCACGACGGCGTGGTGACGATGATGATATTCTACTGACACAGGGCCTCGCCTAAGCACCGCTACGATATTATCGAGGTGGATTATGGTGGAGGGGGGCACCGCACACGGCTAAGAGATCCAAGGGATCAATTGTTGTGTCTAGAGGTGCCCCCTGCCCCCGTATATAAAGGAGTAAGGGGGGAGGCGGCCGGCCAAGAGGAGGGCGCGCCAAGGGGGGAGTCCTACTCCCGGTGGGAGTAGGACTCCTCCTTTCCTTGTAGGAGTAGGAGAAGGGAAGGAAAAAGGAGAAGGAAGGAAGGGGGCGCCCCCCCTAGTCCAATTCGGACTAGTCCATTGGGAGGGGTGCGGCCACCCTTTGAGGCCTTTCTCTCCTTTCCCGTATGGCCCCTTAAGGCCCAATACGAATTCCCGTAACTCTCCGGTACTCCGAAAAATACCCGAATCACTCGGCACTTTTCCGATGTCCGAATATAGTCGTCCAATATATCGATCTTTACGTCTCGACCTTTTCGAGACTTCTCGTCATGTCCCCGATCTCATCCGGGACTTCGAACTACCTTCGATACATCAAAACACATAACTCATAATATAAATCGTCACCGAATGTTAAGCGTGCGGACCCTACGGGTTCAAGAACTATGTAGACATGACCGAGACACATCTCCGGTCAATAACCAATAGCGGAACCTAGATGTCCATATTGACCCCTACATATTCTACGAAGATCTTTATCGGTCAAACCGCATAACAACATACGTTGTTCCCTTTGTCATCGGTATGTTACTTGCCCGAGAATCGATCGTCGGTATCTCAATACCTAGTTCAATCTCGTTATCGACAAGTCTCTTTACTCGTTATGTAATGCATCATCCCGCAACTAACTCATTAGTCACATTGCTTGCAAGGCTTATAGTGATATGCATTACCGAGAGGGCCCAGTCCGACAATCGGAGTGACAAATCCTAATCTCGAAATACGCCAACTCAACATGTACCTTCAGAGACATCTGTAGAGCTCCTTTATAATCACCCAGTTACATTGTGATGTTTGGTAGCACACAAAGTGTTCCTCCGATAAACGGGAGTTGCATAATCTCATAGTCATAGGAACATGTATAAGTCATGAAGAAAGCAATAGTAACATACTAAACGATCAAGTGCTAAGCTAAAGGAATGGGTCAAGTCAATCACATCATTCTCCTAATGATGTGATCCCGTTAATCAAATGACAACTCATGTCCATGGCTAGGAAACACAACCATCTTTGATCAACGAGCTAGTCAAGTAGAGGCATACTAGTGACACTATGTTTGTCTATGTATTCACACATGTATTATATTTCCAGTTAATACAATTCTAGCATGAATAATAAATATTTATCATAAAATAAGGAAATAAATAATAACTTTATTATTGCCTCTAGGGCATATTTCCTTCAGTAACACCACATATCACTTTGCGGCCTCATGCACAGTATTCCCACGGGTGTCGCCTTACCAGGCCCGGGACCGTTTGCTCCTTTTGGCTCACGTATATGATAGTGCCGCTAGCATCCACATGACAAAGAACCCGGGCTGACATGGCTAGTCGTGAACCCAAAGTGGCGCTAACTTACAAGGGCAAGCATAGATGACCCAGCAACGAACGTGTCGATCAACAACGAATGAATCCCAAGTCGTAGCAAGCTACAAGGACTTAAAGGATCACCGCGTGACATTTCCATGATGGGACAGACACATGAACGAAGAAGGACACATGCCGGCCAACCTAAGTGTTCTGGAGCAGTAGCAAGCTACCATGGCTCAGCGGAAGCACTAGGAGACATTACCCAGTAAGAGAGGCTACCAAGGATAAACAACTTGATAGTCAGATCCCACACATACCAAGCATTTCAAACATACACACAATATGCTCGATATGTGCAAATACAACATGGCATCACAACAAAACTCTACAACTCAAGTACTTTATTTAAAGGCTCCAGAGAGCCATACATGTCATTCATACAGATAGGGGTAACACGACCCAGCATTCAAGTCATACAAGCATACAAGCCATAAGTGGAAGCAACATGTCTGGGTACATACATCTAGAAAGTAAAAAGGCTTGAGGAAGCCTATCTATCCTACAAGGGTCCACCATGTGCTCAGGATCACCACCTCGGCCTCACGCTACTCGTCGACATCAAGGTCTACGTAGAACCCATCAGAAGGGGTTGCAGCATCTTCTGCAATTGTAGTTAAGCAAACATGAGTACAAAGGTACTCAGCAAGACTTACATCAGATCCTACATACATGCACATTACCAATGAAGGGATGGTGGGGTTATTGCAGCAAGCCACCTTTGACTCTTGGCTAATTATCTTACAAGACTCCAACTTGCAATTGTTTTGCGCACTCGAGTCCACTACACACCATAATAATACACCACCGAGGATTCCCTCACGTCATACCACAGAAGGGCCATCCACGGCACTCACACTTGTCTTGAAGCTTTTAGTAGTTTCCGTTTACTTGTCTATGAACTGTATAGGCAACCAAGTAGTCCTTTACCGCGGATGCGGCTATTCGAATAGATGATGTTAACCCTGCAGGGGTGTACTTCTTCACACAAGCTTCCACCACATATCATCGTTTACACGACATGTACTCGGCAACCTTCAAGCGGAAGCCCAATGAGGGTATCGGCCACGACCTGCCTAAACACTCAAATCTCTAGTCCAGGTTTATCGCCTATCCAGGTTCCATCCGCAGGGAGTCTGGCCGAGGTTTCCACATACGACCCCGAATGATGTGTATAGGGTTCCGAGACACCTAACGGGTGCCCGGCATACCCGGACACGTACCTACCGCATCACAGCCCACCCCGAGGGCCAGCGCTGCGCACGACCTCTAGTATACTACAAACACCAGAAACTACTTGCAACTCCTGGATAGAGGACTAGGGTGGTTAAGAAGCCGAGAGGGTCAATTAAGGATCCCAATGCATGGTAGTAGGTGAATCTTAAATCACACATACAGATCTCAGTGCCGAAGGATGGTTCCACTAAAACAACCCATAGTGTACTCCTACATGGCCTCTC
The DNA here is from genome assembly GCF_018294505.1 of Triticum aestivum. Taxonomy (NCBI): domain Eukaryota; kingdom Viridiplantae; phylum Streptophyta; class Magnoliopsida; order Poales; family Poaceae; genus Triticum; species Triticum aestivum. The sequence continues at coordinate 363,541,868 of NC_057801.1, read as the reverse complement.
ATCGATAGCTTTACCAAATTGTGTTCAACATATCACTCTCATTACCGACATGATCATTTCACTCTAGCCCATCACCAAGTTGAACCAGACCAGACACGACTCTAAGCATAGCAGGCATAGCAAGGTAGGAAACACAAACATGGCTCAATCAACTCCTACACATGCTAGTGGGTTTCATCTAGTTACTGTGGCCATGACAGGTCATGCAGAGGAAATGGGTTCAACTACCGTAGCACACAGCAATTTGAAACACAATTGTCTTAAATGCGGTAAATGAGAGCAGGAGCGAGAACATGGGATTTTATCGATATGATCAAATCGGTGGTTGCTTGCCTGGCAGGTCTGTAGTCTGATATTGTCCTTCCATCGGGTACTCACAGTATTCCTCCGGGGCAGAACCTACCGCAGAGAGCACCAATAACACAATCAATACCAAACAATATGCAACAATATCATGCATGCATGTGACATGGCAAGAGTGTGTTGGGCTAATGTAACTATAACCAGATGGGTTTGAGCTATTTTGAACCAAAGATTAAAAAACCAAACTCATTCGTGCTCTTAAATAGTGCCTTATCATCTTTTGCACTAAACAGCAAGTTAAATTGTTTAAACATGCATGAAAACAGTACATATGGATAGATTGGATTTTTCTGATCATTTTTTCATATATAACACTTTGCATTTGGGGTTATAGATTAATTTCTATGAATTTTTGAAGTTAGCACTATTTTCTAAAATTTCTTGAATAAGAATAAATCTAGAAAATCTTTTTTGCATCAGCATGAAGTCAGCAGGTCAACTGGGGCGGTCCAGGTCAAACCTTACTAGTGGGACCCACTGGTCAGGGTCACTGTTAGTTAACTAACTTAATTAGGATTAGTTTAACCCTAATCTAGGTTTGACTAAAGGGCAGGGCCCACATGCCAGTGACCCAGGGGGGTCAAATCCCTGGTCAAACTAGGTAGACTTGCCAGCGTTTAGCCACCGGCGACGTCCAGACGTGGCAGAGGGCGCAGGTTTCACCCTCTCGCGACCAAATGGACGGCGGAGGCCACCTACGTGCAGCTGGGAGCGAGCCATGTTGAGGGGTGGTGGTGGTTGAGCTCATGGTCGCCGGAAACGGCGCCGGCGATGAGCTTTGCGGCTGCCAGAGTTTGGGCGAGGCCGAACTCATCGTTGTGGTGGTTCTGGAGGCACGAGGCTAGCTCCTACGTGGCCTACAAGGTGTGGTGAGGTCAGTGGACAAGGTGGCGTGGCCGTTGGGTGGCCGGAGCTGCGTCGGCGACGAGCTCAAGCGGCGGCGTGTGCGGGGGTGCTTGTTGCAGTCGCTGCAGGGGACGGCAGCAAGAACAGAGAGGATGGGGAGAGGCAGGAGCTCACGGTGGACTCGGCGAGCTAGGCGGCGAGGTCGGGGACAAGCTGTTGCGGTGGCACCGGGGCAAACGAGCGCTCGGGGCTCGGCCTGCTCGACGAAGAGGAGGGCGGCGAAGCTTCTGGACATGGCGAGGCGGCATGGAGACGACGGTGGCCGCGGCTACGATGGTAGTGCGGCTGCATCGGCCATGGTGGGAGAGAGCGAGGAAGAGGCGCTCGGGGGAGAATGAGGTGTCCAGGGGGTCGGGGCGACAACGTGGAGGACGTCCAGGCATCCAGCAGCGCGGGTGGCAAGCAGCTGGCCCTGTGGCGAGCTCGCGCACACCGGCGTCACCTCCCAGCCTGCCTGGCAGGGAAGAAGCAGCTGGCTGGCGCGGGCCAGCACAGTGCTCGGCCGCCAGGTGGGCCGGCTAGTGGGTTTGGCCAGGTAAGTTTGTTTTCCTTTTTACTTCTATTTTCTTTCTTTCTGTAGGTTTATGGCTTTTCTAAAAATGCCTAAGGACTTTCAAAAATCATCAAACTACTCATGCCCACTATATAGAATATATCCAACAATAAACATTTTGGTTTATGATTATTTGGGCATTTAAAATATTTTATAGCATTTAAATGTCCAAATGCAATTTACATATGATTTAATCCAGTGACCTTAGGATGTCCTAGAAAATTGTGCACCATTTTTGTCAGAGGTTTAGACCAAGGCAAAGATGATGAACATTTTAGAAGGGCATTTCAGGTTCATTGGAAAATATTTTAGTAAACCCTAGTTGGATTAAGGGGGGTGCTGGGGGTCTGTCATCCCCATTTCCAAGTTTCTGATCAAAGTAAACATGATGCAATCACTCTAATGCATGAACTAGCTAGGGTGTGACAACTCACCCCCACTCAGAAAAATCTCGTCCCGAGATTTAGGATCCTTCGGAAAGAAGGTGGGGTACTCAAGTCGAAGACGATCCTCCCTTTCCCAAGTGGCTTCTTTCTCAGAATGGTGTGATCATTGAACCTTGAGTAACTTGATGTTATGGCGTCAAGTGGTACGCTCGACTTGATCAAGGGTACGAACGGGATATTCATGATAGGTGAGATTATCTTGGAGATCAAGCGTTTCGTGGTCCAGTCCACGGATAGGATCCGAGAAGCAATGCCTGAGTTGAGAAACGTGGAAGACATCATGGACTCTGGAGAGGTGTGGAGGTAGTTCCAATTGGTAGGCAACTTCTCCTCGTTTGGCAAGAATGCGAAAGGGTCCAATGTAGCGAGGAGCCAATTTGCCCTTGATACTGAAGCGATGGGTTCCCTTCAGAGGAGTAACCCGAAGGTAAGCCTTCTCGTCAACTTCAAAGGTCATAGCCTTATGTTTACGATCATGTTGGCTCTTTTGACGAGATTGGGCTATTTTCAGCTTTTCACGGACAATGCAAACTTGCTCTTCTGCTTCCTGGATCATATCCGGGCCAAAGAATTGTCTTCCCCTGGTTTCTGACCAGTTAAGAGGCATTCGACACCTTCGTCCATAGGGAACTTCAAAAGGAGCTTTGCCCATGCTAGATTGATAGATATTGTTATAAGAAAATTCGGCAAATTGAAGGCATTTCTCCCAATCCATTCCGAATGAGATAACAGAAGCTCGAAGCATATCTTCTAGAATTTGATTGACGTGTTCTACTTGACCACTTTATTGAGGGTGAAAGGCGGTGCTAAAGGAGAGACGGGTTCCCATATCTTTTTGGAAACTTTCCCAAAATCGAGAGGTAAAGAGACTTCCACGATCCAAGTTAATTTCCAATGGAACACCATGGAGAGACACTATTCGGGAGATATACAAGTCTGCTAGCTGACTAGCGTTTATACTCTCTCAAACAGGCAGGAAATGGGCTACTTTGGAAAGACAATCGATAACGACGAAGATAGTGTTATTCCCTCTCTTGGTCCTGGGAAAACCGGTTATGAAATCCATACCAATTTTATCCCAGTTCCATTCAGGAATAGCTAAAGGTTGAAGGGTGCTAGCAGGACGTTGATGCTCTTCTTTAACATGACGACAGACGTCGCAGTTAGCAATATATTGAGCAATTTCTCTCTTCATCCTAGTCCACTAGAACCTCTGTTGTAGGTCCTGATACATCTTGGTACTACCGGGATGAATGGTGAGAGGAGATTCATGAGCCTCCTTAAGGATCAATTGTCGCAGTTGTCGCTTCTTGGGAACCACCAAACTATTTCCGAAGTACATGACACCTTGATCATTCACAGAGAAACATTTAGCAGCCCCGCTAGCAATGTTCTCCTTGATCCGAGATATCCCCTTGTCATACCACTGAGCGGTTATAATATGATCCATAAGGGTAGGTTTCGCCACCAAGGTGGAAAGGAATCCTTGAGGAACAATGTGAAGGTTAAGCTTCCGAAATTCCTCATGGAGAAGTGGTTGACTTTGTTGTAACATCAGATTGTTACAATAAGATTTACAGCTTAGTGCATCAGCCATGACATTGGCTTTTCCTGGGGTGTAAGTTATCCCTAAGTAGAAACATGTGATCAACTCGACCCAACGTCTTTGCCTGAGATTCAAATCCGGTTGGGTGAATATATATTTCAGACTTTGGTGATCGGTGAAGATTTCACAACGATTACCAAGAAGGTAATGTCGCCAGGTTTTGAGTGCATGGACTACAACTGCAAGCTCTAGATCATGTGTAGGATAATTTTCCTCATGTGGATGCAACTGTCGTGAAGCATAGGCAATTACATGATGATCTTGCATGAGTATGCAACCTAGTCCTTGTCGCGAGGCGTCGCAATAGATAACAAAGTCCTTGGAGAAATCCGGTGGTACCAGTACAGGAGCAGATGTCAGGCGTCTTTTTAGTTCCTGAAAACTATGCTCGCACTATGGGGTCCACTCGAACTTTTTTTCTTTCTTGAGGAGTTCAGTCAGAGGTTTAGCAACTTAGGAGAAGTTCTCGACAAAGCGGCAACAATAGCTCGCTAAGCCAAGGAAACTCCGAACTTGCTGGACCGATTCAGGTGGAGTCCAATTAAGAACGGCTTGAACTCGCTCGGGATTAACAGCAATACCCTTACCAGAGATTACATGGCCTAGATAGGTCACTTATGCTAACCAAAATTCACATTTAGAGAATTTGCATAAAGGCGATGCTCTCGAAGTTTCATCAATACTAGCCTTAGATGCTCGGCATGTTCTTCCTCATTCTTGGAGTAGATGAGTATATCATCGAGGTATACCACGACGAATTTATCCAAGTACTCCATGAAGATCGAGTTCATTAACCGAGAGAAAGTGGCTGGGGCATTGGTTAAACCAAAGGACATGACGGTGTACTCGTATTGGCCATAACGAGTAACAAAGGCCGTCTTGGGAATGTCCCTGTTCTTGATTTTGATTTGATGGTAGCCCAACCTCAAATCCATTTTAGAGAAGACTGAGGATCCAGCAAGCTAATCATACATATCGTTGATCCTGGGGAGCGGATACTTGTTCTTTATGGTGACCAAGTTGACGGGTCGATAATCTACAACCATCTGATCCGTACCATCCTTCTTCTTGACGAAGAGAACGGGACAAGCCCATGGAGAAGAACTCGGACGGATGAAACCCTTTTTCAAGGACTCATCGAGTTGTTTCTTGAGCTTAGCTAGTTCTAATGGTGCCATCTTATAGGGTCTCCTAGAGATTGGGACACTTCCTGGAATAAGACTATCACGAACTCGACATCCCTATCAGGTGGAACACCTGGCAGTTCTTCTGGAAAGACATCCGGGAAGTCACAGGCTACCGGAACATCTTCGAGGTCTGGCAAAGGATTGGCATTAAGAGAGTAGAGTTGACGCTTAGCTACTCGGGTCAAGACATTAACTACCTTGCCCGATGGATGTGTAAGTTGAATAGTTGATGCGGAGCATCCTACGGTCATCCCCATTGACACTACTTCGACTACACAAGCTCCAAGTGGACCCATGACAAGAGCTCGAGCACGAGCTATTCAATCCGAGGTTAACTCTCTCCTTGTTAAACTTCCCTTTGACCCACTTGAGACATGGCTACTACCTCAAACGGAGATGCTTTGTCTGCTTAGGTACCAAGGAACCAACCTAGAAGAAGCTATGGTACAAGATGGACATCGAGAGCAAGAGGAGAAGCTGCCCAGCCTGGAACGGCCGGTACTACCACCCACACCAAGCGGTACTGCCACTGATCCTAGCCAAGCGGCACTACGGCCCGACATCCGCCCTTCTTCCGCCGAACCCGACAAACTCCTGTGATCGAACGGCGCCCGAGCGGTACTACCGCCCCCTCCAAGCGGTACTACCGCCCCCTCCAAGCGGTACTAAAGCTGAAGCTCTACAAGCGGTTCTACCGCCCGAGGGTCTGGTACTACCACCCTGCCTGCGTGCAGCATTTCGGGTCGAGGCCCATGTACTCGTTTCACCCCCTTCTTACCCCTTCGAGGGCTTAGACTATAAATAGACCTTCCCCTCATCCTTTCTAGGGTCAGCGTTGATTTAGCTCATTTATGAGATAGAGCCTCGCTCATCCATCCGGATCAACTCCTCGTGAGGGACCGACACCTCTTCGGAGAAGATCCACCTGGATTCAAGACCTCCATCCAGAGAAGACCATCATCAAGACCTCCTCACGAAGAAGAACCGGTTACCCTTTGTATCGTCTCTTGTTGGTTTTGGATCTTGTATTACCTCGTGCCTCGATGATCTAGCACATGTGTGACTTTTGTTCTTGTTGGTTAAGTGTTTCTCTCTCGTTCCCCTCCTCGTGTTCTTCGTGTTCCTCGTATGAATCCTCTCCAAACATGAAATATCGGCCTCTAGGGTTCTACCCTACATCATCTTGGTATCATGAGCCACGTTGATCATGTTTTTGGAGCCCCTACCCTTTGTTTTCTAGCTTCATTTTGTTGATTTCGTCCTAAATCCGAAAAACCCCACCAAAAAGGGCCCCCACAATTTTTTGTGATTTGTTGGTTTTGATGATATTTTTTTGATTTTGATATGTGGATTTTCTTGGTTTCGAGTGGATCTAGCATCTCCCCAAGTTTCACCACTTTCCATCCACGAAATCCATCCAATTTTGCCCCCGAAATCATCCTTTTCCGCCCCAAAATCGCCATGATTTCGATCTGTGAATTTTCTCAACACGAGCGGTACTACCGCCCTCCAACCGGTACTAGTGTATGATCGAAAGTATATCTAGAGGGGGGGGGGGTGATTAGACTACTTGACCAAATAAAAACTTATCCTTTTCCGAATTTTAGTCTTTGGCAGATTTTAGCTATCTTAGCACAAGTCAAGCAATCTTAACACAATTCAAGCAAGCATGCAAAGAGTATATGAGCAGCGGAAAGTAAAGCATGCAACTTGCAAGAACGTAAAGGGAAGGGTTTGGAGGATTCAAACGCAATTTGGAGACACAGTGATTTTTGAGCCATGGTTCCGATAGGTGGTGCTATCGTACATCCACGTTGATGGAGACTTCAACCCACGAAGGGTAACAGTTGCGCGAGTCCACGGAGGGCTCCACCCACGAAGGGTCCACGAAGAAGCAACCTTGTCTATCCCACCATGGCCGTCGCCCACGAAGGACTTGCCTCACTAGCGGTAGATCTTCACGAAGTAGGCGATCTCCTTGCCATTACAAACTCCTTGGTTCAACTCCACAATCTTGTCGGAGGCTCCCAAGTGACACCTAGCCAATCTAGGATACACCACTCTCCAAGAAGTAACAAATGGTGTGTTGATGATGAACTCCTTGCTCTTGTGCTTCAAATGATAGTCTCGCCAACACTCAACTCTCTCTCACAGGATTTGGATTTGGTGGAAAGAAGATTTGAGTGGAAAGCAACTTGGGGAAGGCTAGAGATCAAGATTCATATGGTAGGAATGGAATATCTTGGCCTCAACACATGAGTAGGTGGTTCCTTCTTAGAAACAACAAGTTGGAAGTGTAGGTTTGTTCTGATGGCTCTCTCCACGAATGAAGAGGAGGTGGAGGGGTATTTATAGCCTCCACACAAAATCTAACCGTTACACACAACTTGCCAAACTCGATGGGACCGAATTGGTAAACTCGGTCAGACCAATTCAGCAAATCTAGTGACCGTTAGGATTTTCGGTGGGACCGACATGCAACTCGGTAGGACCGATATGGTTAGGGTTAGGGCATAACGTAATCGACCGATTACACAAACTCGGTGAAACCAATTTTGGTAATAAGCTAACCAGAGAGTTGGTCAGGTAAACTCGGTGGGACCGATTCGCTCATTTCGGTGGGACCGAAATGTTACGAAAAGGAAACAGGGAGTTTACATTGCAATCTCGGTGGGACCGATCGCTCATCTCGGTGGTACCGAAACGTTACGAAGGGAAACAGAGAGATTACAATCCCATCTCGGTGAGACCGAGATCCCTATCGGTGAGACCGATTTGCCTAGGGTTTGTGGCAGTGGCTATGACATCTGAACTCGGTGGCGCCGGGTAGAAAGAATCGGTGGGGCCGAGTTTGACTTTTGGTTTAGGTCATATGTGGATATGAGAAAGTAGTTGAGGGTTTTGGAGCATATCACTAAGCACTGTAGAGCAAGAAACTCATTACGCAACACCTCATCCCTCCTGGATACTATTGGCTTTTCCTATAAACTCAATGTGATCTTGGATCACTAAAATATAAAATGTAGAGTCTTGAGCTTTTGAGCTTGAGCCAATCCTTTTATCCTTAGCATTTTGAGGGATCCACTTTTCACATCCATTCCATGCCATCCATTGAGCTTTTCCTGAAATATTCATCTTGGAATGATATTAGCTCAATGAGCTATATGTTGTTAGGAATTACCAAAACCACCTAGGGATAGTTGCACTTTCAATCTCCCCCTTTTTGGTAATTGATGACAACATATAGATCAAAGCTTCGACAAATGATAATAAGAGTGAAAAACATTGTCGCTTTGAGAAGTATGTGATAAGCAAGAGCTCCCCCTAATTTGTGCATAGTTTAAGATTTCCTTTGGACTGCAAATGCACAAAGAGTTAGGCTCATGGGTTACTCTTCCAGGTCACTTACATCTTGGTGGAGCACTCAAATATGATAATGATTGAATACATGCACTCATCACCAAGCAAAGTGAATGTTCATATAGAGATAAATGGGATAATATCATCCAACAGGCATAAATGTAGCATATGATCAAACACATGATCATCCAAGTATCACACAGATATAAAGTATCTCAAATAAGCAAATAAAGTTCAACCAACAAAGCAAGAGAGAACAAAAAGCAACACTCTCTCTCGAAGCCTATGATCTATACATTTTTCTCCCCCTTTGGCAACAAGTTACCAAAAAGTTCATAGAAAATGCATAGCACTAGATCGACTCTCAGGCTTGATCTTCAGGTGGTGGTGTAGAGATGGCTCCTTGGATGAAGACTTCAGTTGATGTGGATGGAGCTGGAGGTGTAGGTGCTGAAGTTGGTGTTGTAGGAGCTATAGCTGGTGCAGATGAAGTGGCTCTGGTGTCTGTCACTGGCACTGCAGCTGATCTTTGAGCTCTAGGCACTTTGGCAAATGCATTAGTGGTAGTCTTCCCTGCCTCTCCTACATATCATCCTGAAGCTGCTCAACAACAGACTGGATCTCAGTTACCTTCACATCCAAGTTATAGAACTTCTGCTCCACGATCCTCTCCAGGCTCTCCTGGTTTTGAGTCAAGGTGGCCAGCCCCTTCTCAATCCTCAGAGTGGATGCAATCAAGTAGCCTAGCTGATCTTGTTTGCTCTTCAGAAAGTACTGAGATGCCTCTTCCATTGTTGGCATCTTGGTAGCCTTCTCTGTCCTTGCCTTCTCCTTCTTGGCTTGAGCATGCACAGAAGATGATTCATCTTCATCCATAACCACTTGGTTGTCCTTAAAGTCTGTATAGATAGGCATGTGATCCTTGTCCAATAAGTATGTGCCTGTGCCCATCTTGGAGTTAATCAGCTCCTAGATGTGTGGGGCATACCCACAACTTCTCTTCTGGTCAACTGTTGTCCTCTTGATAGTCTCAACTATGAGGGTCATGACCTTGAACTTCTGTGGCACATCAAATAAGTGTAGCAAGTTTATTGCATGGCCTCTGATCATGTTGTGGTCACCTGACTTGGGCAAGAAAGTATGCCTGAGGATCTAGTTGATGGTTGGCAGTCCTGATAGAAGATAATGTACAGATCCAAACTTATGTGTCTCAACTGCAGCATCTGGGATCTCCTTGTACATATGTGCCATAGTGTTGTGATCCATCTTCTTCTTGGCATAGACATCCAAGTCATCTTCCTTCTCCTTAGGTGCATTGATCAGATTTGCCCATTCATCAATAGTTGATTGGTACCTTGTACCTTCAGACATCCATACTATCTTGCCATCTGGATAGAAGTGTGCTGTGGAGTAGAATTGCATTATGAGCTCATCATTCCACTTTGTGAGCTTCTGCCCAACAAAGTCTGCAACTCCATAAGCACTAAAATTGTCATACAAACCAGGATAGTGTTCCTCATTCTCCTTCATGTAGGTCCAGTCCACCCACCTCATGTCACAAACTATAGGCTTCTTGTCCAACAACACTGTCTCATAGAAATCTTGCTGTTCCTTAGTATGGAACCTGTAGTCAACAACAGTCCTTCTCCTGATAGCATAAGGATCAGATAACCTCCACTGTCTGAGTCTTGCATCCTTCCTCAGCTTCATGTTCTCAGCCACAGGATGAGCATCATTGTGGTCTAGAATCTTTGGCTTCAACTTTCTCAGGATATGCTCTTCATCTTTTTCTTCTTCAGTACCAGTTTCAGGCACTGGGGCCTTGTTCTTCTCAGCAGCAGATATGTTTCTGGTATTCCTCTTTGGTGCAATCTTGGGCTTGGAGGCAGCTTTGGGTGCTTCTTTAGGCTTTCATGATGCAGCCCCTGACCTTACAACATCACCCATAAGCTTCTGAGCCTTGGATGCTGGTGCAACAACCTCTTCTTCCTCTTCCTTAGAGTCTCTCCTCATAGAGGGATTGCCAAGAACTTTGGCAGTAGTGGTTCTGACTCTCTTTTTCTTTTTGTCTTGACCAGCAGCTTCATCTTCTAACTCAATAGTAAACTTCATGGTTTCTCCAGTGGCAAGCTTCATGGGTTTGGAAGTGGGAATCCTTCTTGCAGGTGCCTTCTTCTGCACTACTGGCTTTGTGGCTGCAGCTGAACCATATTCTTTCTTGACCACCCTCTTCTTGGAAGTGGCTTCATCCTCAACTGCCACATAGTCTTCATCCTTAGATTCTAAGGTTTTATTCTTTCTGGCCCTAGTGGCAGCTTTGGGTAGGTTGCTTGGGGTGCTCCTGCTTCCATCATTAGAGGTGCTAGAGGGACTAGTGCCCTCACTCATCTGAATTTGCTCCTCTTCCCTGTTCTAGCTGTCACTTTGATCAGACATGTTGCACACACTGACTGCAGACCCTGTGAATAGATATAGATGAGATAGAGTGGATGAGCATCACAAAATACAGAGGTTTTTGCAAAAGAATGATTCAAAAACTTAGTTTTAGTTTTCCACAGAAAGCATTTCGGATCAACCGATTTGCAAACTCGGTGATACCGAAGCAGCTTTTGGAACCTAAACTAGTGAACTCGGTCAGACCGAGTCACAGTTCGGTGGCACCGAGACTGCTAGGGTTTCACAAAGTCCTGAACTCGGTCACACCGATTTGCAATTCTCGGTCAGACCGAGAATCACTTGTGCAATGGCCTTAGCCGAATCGGTGGAACCGAGTTCTGCAACTCGGTTGGTCCGAGATGGTTTTGGCGGAAACCTAACCCTAAATTTTCAATTCACTTCTAAACTATGGATTGTTTTGACTGGATAGAATAGGTTCAATCGTGGCAAGAATCATGATGAACACAATGTGCTAGGAATCAGACGGGGATAGCACTGTGATTGAGTCCATACCCTAGCTTGGCGATGAACTCGCTACGGCGGCAACGGTGGGGGTGAATTACATTGACGGCGGCGGAGACCAGCGACTGGAGGCGGCTGGCCACGAGGAGGATGATCCGGAGACCCTGGAGGCAGAGCGAGCTATGCGCGGGCAAAGGGGCTTGGAGAAAGTTTCCAAATTTTTGCCCGTGAGTATATATATAGCCCGACCCTGTCGGTGTGACCGAGTGGAAAAACTCGGTGGCACCGAGATGCATAACTGTTGACAGTTACAGCAACTCGGTGTGACCGAAAAGTTCAAATCGGTTGCACCGAGATTGAAAACCTAGATCGACTTAGTGATCTCGGTATGACCGAAATGGAGGATCCGTCAGACCGAAATGCACAAAGAAGTTTTGGAAGTTTAAGTCTATGACGAATCGGGGACTCCGAGTGCTCCTCACACAGAGTGGTTCGAATCTGACTTGATCAAATTTTGTGATGTAGCATGAATAGAGTTTGAGACAAGAAAAGCATAGATAGCTAGAGAAGGTTCTTAGGCATTCTTGTCCATACACTTGGCAAAAGAAAAAGAAACCAATCAATAAAACAACAAGTGGATGTCCTCGAATGAGTAATATATGCAACCAACATGCTCACACAATAAAATAGCAAATGAAATATGTGAAAAAGAATGCACAAACAATTCTAGCATCTATCAAACAATTGGCGATGACTAGGTCATCTATATATGAGTATATTGACTTAGGAGTCAAATGAGAACATTTGATCATAGGTCATACTCATCGTTTAATCTCAAGTGGGGTTACCACTTTTACATAATGCATTGATGTGTTCACACCATTAGAGTTGCTTTGACTCAATTCTTAGAGTTAAGCTCCCCCTAGATGTGAGATCACCCCTTAGAGGGATGAACAAACCTTGGGTTTTGTTGATGATGACTTCATGTAGGTGTTGAAGATGTGGATGCTCGATGTTGATGTAGATCATTTGGAGCAATCCTTTGGAGTGAGTTGCACTATCAATACCTACACGGGTTAGTCCCACAAGGAACAAACAAGGATATCCATAGACATAGAGTGATGCACACACAAGATGATGTCTATGAAAGCATTAGGTTACCTTGTCCCTTGTTTTACCAACAAGAGGGTTTGTGACTCCTTGAACTAGTGCAAGATGTGGAAGTTGATTGCACTTGTTGTTGCCAAAATGATATGAGTGAAATATGTTGGCAGAGTCACCCTCAAGAACTCTCTAGTTCTTCTTCTTCGGGATCCACATCATCTTGATGGGAATCCTTGGAGTTGTAGTCGTACTTGATGAAGTAGAACTTGTCGTAGTCTTGGGAACCCACTTGACCAAGGCCTTAGGAGCTTCTTCAAATGCATAAATCTCCTCTTGAAGCTTGTCCTTGCCTTTTTGCTTGTGGTCTTGTGGTGGAAGATCATCTTGAGCTTGTGTCCCCTTGAAGGAAGTAGGATCATACTTATCTTGTTGAGGAACAAACTTCGTCTTGGGATATTGATCTTCTTCCCACTCAACTCCATTGGCATTGAACTTTCATGCAAAACCAACACCTTGGTTCTTCCGGTGCCTTCCTTGCTTGCATACAATTTCCTCAAATTGCTTACTCCCGGCAAGGCTCTTGTAAACACCTTTTTCTATAGTTCCCTTCAATAAGCTATTTTCTTGCTCAAGTGTAACTTGGTTAAGAGAATCATTAGTGGAATCAAGATAACTACTAGAAGCAACAACATTTGATTTAGGATGATTATTGTACTACTAGAGGAAGAATCCTTCTTGTTTTTGTTAATGGACTTGACTTGAGGCATGTAAGTAGATAAGAGTAAACGCTTGGCAATGTAAGAAGAACTTTTCTTACGAAGATCATCGATTGCCTTTAAGAACTCATGCTCTTGCTCAACAATGAGCGTTTCAAAGCGTAACTTCTCATGAGTCCTTAAAAGTTCTCGATGATCTTCTAAGATAGTTTCATGAGCTAACTTAAGAGTGTTTAGTTCTTTAGTTAGAAGCTCAATCTTCTCCTTATCATTGTCATTCGTTTTATCTTGATTAGCATGATTAATTGACGATTCATCATAGTATTCATCACTAGAGTTGTCAACAAGTAAATCATCATCACCTAGCAAGTCATCTTCGTCACTATTGAAATCAACATACTCGGGGTGTGTTACCTTTGGGCCTTTAGACATGAAGCATCTTCCAATTCCTTCAATGGGTGAATCAAATATGTCATAGGAGTTGGTTGACACAAGTGCTAGACCGGCAACACCTTCATCTTGAGTATATTCGGAGTCGGAGTGATAGCTTCTCTCGGAGTGATTGTCGGAGTCGGAACCGGACACCCATACACCAACATGAGCTTGATGTCTTCGTTTTGTGTAGCTCCTTGATGACTAGTCCCTCCTTTCCGAATCCTTGCTCTTTCGGGATGTTCTTCGTTCATAACGATCATCTGTACTCCTCCTCTCTCTTGGTGGTGATTCCTCTCTTCTACTTCTCCTCTTGGGTGATTCTTCTCTTCTTTTGTGGGGTGCCGTACACTCATTGGAATAGTGTCCGGGTCTCCCACAATTGTAGCAATTTCGCTCTCAACTAGAAGATCTTTTGTCATTGTAGGACCTTGACTTGGAGCTTCTCTCTTTGCTTCTACTCTTGTAGAATTTGTTGAAGTTCTTCACCATTAAGCTCAATTCTTCATTGAAGGTTTGTTTCTCACTTGATGATGTGGGGCTTCACATGAGGCTTTGTAAGCACCACTTGACTTGTTGTGAAGTTCCTCCTTATCCTTGAGCGACATCTCATGAGCAACAATTCTTCCAATGACTTCGGTTGGCTTGAGATCTTTGTAATTGGGCATCATTTGGATCAATGTGCACACGGTATCATATTTCCCATCCAAAGCTCTTAGGATCTTCTTGATGATGAATTTGTCGGTCATCTCTTCACTTCCTAAGCCTGCAATCTCATTTGTGATAAGAGCAAGCCTAGAGTACATTTCAGCGACACCTTCACCATCCTTCATTTTGAACTTGTCAAGTTGACTTTGGAGCACATCCAACTTGGATTCCTTGACGGAGTCAGTACCTTCATGCATATCAATCAAAGTGTCCCAAATTTCCTTTGCATTCTCAAGACGGCTGATTTTGTTGAATTCTTCGGGGCACAATCCGTTAAAGAGGATATCACAAGCTTGAGAGTTGTATTTCAGCATCTTCAACTCTTCTGCACTAGCTTCAGGTTCAGTTCTCTCCCATCAAAGAATTCACCTTGCAAGCCAATACACACAATAGCCCAAATGGCGGGGTTATGTCCAAGAATATGCATTTTCATCTTATGCTTCCAACTAGCAAAATTAGTACCATCAAAGTAAGGACCTCTAAGGTGATAATTTCCCTCGCTAGACGCCATACTCTCCTAGGTTGTGAAACCAAGGCTATGACCACCAAAAGCTATGGAAATCAAAGCAAATGGAAACCAAAGCTCTGATACCACTTGTAGGATCGAAAGTATGTCTAGAGGGGGGGGGGTGATTAGACTACTTGACCAAATAAAAACTTATCCTTTTCCCAATTTTAGTCTTTGGCAGATTTTAGCTATCTTAGCACAAATCAAGCAATCTTAACACAATTCAAGCAAGCATGCAAAGAGTATATGAGCAGCGGAAAGTAAAGCATGCAACTTGCAAGAATGTAAAGGGAAGGGTTTGGAGGATTCAAACGCAATTTGGAGACACGGTGATTTTTGAGACGTGGTTCCGATAGGTGGTGCTATCATACATCCACGTTGATGGAGACTTCAACCCACGAAGGGTAACGGTTGCGTGAGTCCACGGAGGGCTCCACCCACGAAGGGTCCACGAAGAAGCAACCTTGTCTATCACACCATGGCCGTCGCCCACGAAGGACTTGCCTCACTAGCGGTAGATCTTCACGAAGTAGGCGATCTCCTTGCCCTTACAAACTCCTTGGTTCAACTCCACAATCTTGTCGGAGGCTCCCAAGTGACACCTAGCCAATCTAGGAGACACCACTCTCCAAGAAGTAACAAATGGTGTGTTGATGATGAACTCCTTGCTCTTATGCTTCAAATGATAGTCTCCCCAACACTCAACTCTCTCTCACAGGATTTGGATTTGGTGGAAAGAAGATTTGAGTGGAAAGCAACTTGGGGAAGGCTAGAGATCAAGATTCATATGGTAGGAATGGAATATCTTGGCCTCAACACATGAGTAGGTGGTTCCTTCTCAGAAACAGCAAGTTGGAAGTGTAGGTTTGTTCTGATGGCTCTCTCCACGAATGAAGAGGAGGTGGAGGGGTATTTATAGCCTCCACACAAAATCTAACCGTTACACACAACTTGCCAAACTCGGTGGGACCGAATTGGTAAACTCTGTCAGACCGATTCAGCAAATCTAGTGACCGTTAGGATTTTCGGTGGGACCGACATGCAACTCGGTAGGACCGATATGGTTAGGGTTAGGGCATAACGTAATCTCACAAACTCAGTGAGACCGATTTTGGTAATAAGCTAACCAGAGAGTTGGTCAGGTAAACTCGGTGGGACCGATTCGCTCATTTCGGTGGGACCGAAATGTTATGAAAAGGAACCAGGGAGTTTACATGCAATCTCGGTGGGACCGATCACTCATCTTGGTGGTACCGAAACGTTATGAAGGGAAACAGAGAGATTACAATCCCATCTCGGTGAGACCGAGATCCCTATCGGTGAGACAGATTTGCCTAGGGTTTGTGGCAGTGGCTATGACATCTGAACTTGGTGGCCCTGGGTAGAAAGAATCGGTGGGGCCGAGTTTGACTTTTGGTTTAGGTCATATGTGGATATGAGAAAGTAGTTGAGGGTGTTGGAGCATATCACTAAGCACTGTAGAGCAAGAAACTCATTAAGCAACACCTCATCCCTCCTTGATAGTATTGGCTTTTCCTATAGACTCAATGTGATCTTGGATCACTAAAATATAAAATGTAGAGTCTTGAGCTTTTGAGCTTGAGCCAATCCTTTTATCTTTAGCATTTTGAGGGATCCACTTTTCTCATCCATGCCATACCATCCATTGAGCTTTTCCTGAAATATTCATCTTGGAATGATGTTAGCTAAATGAGCTATATGTTGTTAGGAATTACCAAAATCACCTAGGGATAGTTGCACTTTCAACTACCGCTGAGCACCACAAGCGGTACTACCGCCCTCCCAAGCGGCACAACCGCTCAACTCCGAGTCAGCCGCCAGCACTTCACCATTTTACCCATAACTCCCACATCCGGAGTCCGATTTTCGAGTTCTTTAGCTTGTTGAGAAGCTATTGACATCCCCCATCCACCTAGATAGGAACCACCATCAATAGACACCATCTAATTTTCTGAACTTTGGCATCTTTGCCTAGGGCTTTCACCACATCATCTGTTATACCACCTCCGCTTTCTGCTACCACCATTGTTGCTTTTGGTCTTTGAGAATTTGAGTTGTGGTTCCCGTGTCCTATTGTGTTTCGGCTATATAGGTACGGTTCGACGTCAACATCACCACTGCTCATCTTCGCCAAGGACTCATCATCGCCAAGGACGGTAACCTCGTCGGCATCTTTCTCATCCCATGCCATTGCATTGATAACCACATAGCCTTACTTTTGCGTTGCTTACCCATCGAGACTAGCCATTGAGTATTGCCAGCAACGTGTCTTGTGCACATTAGTGATCATACCCTCCATAAGCATACATACAATATCATAAGTGCTGCATATCTTGTTATCATCTTTTGTGTCACAAAGTTGTCATCGCATTCACAATTGCTATCTTGGTTCGTGAATTTTTGCATGAGAAAAGAGCTCAAAAGTGAAAGAGCAAAACAAGCTTTTAAGCAAAAGAGAAAGATAAGCAAAGAGCTTACATGCAAGAACCATAGCATCATACTACATTAAGATTGTCATATCCGATTATCTTGGATCATATCACCGAAATACCATACATATAGCATACTCGGGATAGAGGTCGTTGCATTTTTGCCTAGTAGGGTGTGCACAAGTTCTGTATCCGCCTATTGTGCAATCGTGCTAGCATCTCTCTAGTATTGTGCAACACGAGCATTTTCGTGGACTCCACATTTTGGCTCATTTTTGGTTTGCACAATCCCATTTTTCTATTTGCGTGTGTGTTTCCGTGTACCTATGCTTGCTTGGTATACTTGTTGCATTTGCGAATTTGCGTATCTTTTTCAACATCTTTGAGTCAAACTAACAATTGCATCAAATTTTGTGCCACCATCCTAACCAAGCTCCACCATAAGCTTTTACTTGTGTAGGTGCGAGAACCGACAAGAATTGGTACCAATTGTGCTATTTCATTGTCCGCATTTGAGTGATCTTGATCCACCTTCAACATCGGTCAAGGTACATTTGGTATAAGTTCTTCTCCTTCTCCCACTCACATTTTGCTTGGAATGATGGATAGGCCAAGTTCTTCTACCAACCGACTCTTCATCGAGCAAGATGGCGACATGTCATCATTCATCACCAAGAGCCACCTCTTTGGTGCACAATGAGCGTTGCATCAAGAGCAACAAGCAATGACCGACCGCATCGACAACCTCGCCACCGACTTGCGAATCTCCAAGCAACGTACAAGGGACTACTTCGATAACAAGCTCGACGCTCACAAGCAAGAGAATGATGCAAGAATGGACAAGATCCGCGCCTTGTTCGTGAACCGCCCTCCTTCCACTTCTTCATACTCAAGACGGAGCCGCTCAAGTCGACACTCTGACGAAACCTTCTCCGGCTCAAGTACACCGACATCGAACACTCTTCAACGAGCCGCACGTCAAGACCGGCTCAATCATGATGATTAAACCGGCCCTTGGGGACTACGGAGTAAGCCGGGTTTCTTACATCTTTTTCCAAATATGTCACTAATGTTATTTAAGCTTGTTTCTAAGTCTATAGCATATTCATCATAAGCAATAGACTTGGGGGCTGGCATAAGTAAGGATAATTAAGTGAAGGGGAGAATGTATACCTCAAATTTCTGGTGCATTTGCTTCACCATGTCAACTTCGACGTCACGGCTGCTGTGTACTTGGCTAAGATAGCCAGAAAAAACTTCCCCAATACTCATATGAGTATAATCAGGGACATCAAATTTGACCCTGCGGTGTTCCAGAAGCTCCTCCTTGGCGGAACACTTAGTCAGCATGGTTGGTCTCCCCGATTTAGCAAAGCCGGTCTTGGTGATCTCGACATCAGTGTCTTGAGGACCGTTTGTCCTAGTCGGGCTAGAAATGTCCGGGTTTTCAGAACCATCGTCGACTTTTCGGTAGGCGGGTCAGCAGTTGGTGTTGGCGTGTCATGAGCTGGTTCAGGTGGCGGCTCATGAGCAGAGGCCTCAGGCACGACCGTCCCAAGTTTCGGCTCTTTGAAAATCGGCACTTCGGTCGGCTTGTTCTTCTTTACCTTCTTGCTAGGCTTTGCTTTCCGCTGCATAAGATCAAAAGATCAGTACAAATATAGAGAATTGAAATGAATACAGGATAAGCAAATCATTATTACCCTGGAGCAGTCTTGAAAGCCGGCAAGTTGGACTACATTGAGTCGCCAGAGGAAGGTGAAGTTTCCTGATAATTCGAGTCAGAAGAGTTGACTGGTTGACGAGTGAGACCCGCCAAAGGATAAAAGGGATTTAAATCGGAGGTGACCTCGTTCCGGCGCTTCCTTGGTGTATTCGGTAAGCCGGAGGAGAGTTCTGCATCCTTGCTGGTTCGGGTCTGCCTCCGGCTCTCATAAATCTATCGCTTCAAGAGAAATTGAGGATCTTGATAAGCTAAGGCTCTTACTTTCCAGGTTACTCTTCGGGTTTTCTGTCTTGGCAAAGGCTCAAAGTCGGAGGAAATGATAGTTACCTCTTCATCCTTTCCATGACTTGTCCCTGTGTCCTCTTGCTGATAATTAGTGCCAATAAGGTGGTTAAAAAAGGAGCCAAGAGAGTCAAGGGCTACCTCCGACTCAGAAGTATCTGCTAGCCGAAGCAAGCCAGAGGTAGTGGCTTTCTTGCCCTTCTTCTTCGCAGCCTCTTTCCTAGCGGCTCTCTTGGCCTTCCTAGCTTTCTTCGCAGCTTCATGATCATATTTAGCCTTCCAGAATGTATCACCAGCCTGTGAAAATCAGCAAAAGTGTGAATACAGATAAAACATCAAGGGATGAAAGTAATTATTTCCGATGGGCGGCTTACCGCTGGAGCCGGGTTAGCTTCACAGAAGGGTCTTAAGCCCGTCTTACCATAGTCTGCTAGACTTTCATTTAAAAGTGACTTTGTCATGTCGTCCGCGACGTGGTCAGGTAAATCATCAGGGCTGTGCCGCAGAGGGTCATTCTTCTTGCCCATATAGGTGCACATCAAACCAGGACGGCGGCTTAATGGAATGATCTGCCAGGCAAGCCAAACCTGGACCAAGTCGATATCGGTTAGTCCATTCCCCAAAAGAGCCTTCATTTTAGCCTTGGTGGGGGCAAGCGTCTGGCGTTCGGCGGCTGTAATCTTGTTAGGAAGCTGATGATTGGACTGAAGACATAGAGCACGAAAACCGGGCAGCGGGTTCTCATCAGCCGGAGAAGTGTCTTGGCTATAGAACCATGTCTAGTTCCAGTCTTTGGGATGACTTAGTGGGTTGGCATAAGGAAAAATTACGTCTCTCCGACGTTGGATTGAGACCCCGCCAAGTTCCAAGCTTTGTCCATTGACACACTCATTCTGGCGGTTCAAGTAAAATAACTCTCTGAAGAGTAGTAAGTTGGGCTCTTCTCCAAGATATACCTCACTAAACACTTGGAAGTTGCAAATATTAGACACGGAATTGGGTCCGATGTCTTGAGGACGGAGGTCAAAGAAGTGCAGGACGTCCGTGAAGAACTTTGAGCTGGGTGGTGAAAAACCTCAGTTCATATGGTCAGTAAAGACAATGACCTCCCCCTCTTTGGGCTGAGGCTTTTCCTCCGTCGGATTAGGAGCACGATATGACATAACTCCCTTCTTCGGCAAATAGCCGGTCTTCACAAAGTCATCAAGCGTACCGCCTGTGATGATGGATTTGACCCAGTTGCATGAAGTGGGTGGTTTGGGTGCCATTGTGATGAAACCCTAAGAAAAGTACAAATTTCCGGTTCAAATTTAAGACGGAGAAAGACATTACAGTGCATATTCAAGATGGCGGCTTATAA
This sequence comes from Triticum aestivum, assembly GCF_018294505.1. NCBI lineage: Eukaryota > Viridiplantae > Streptophyta > Magnoliopsida > Poales > Poaceae > Triticum > Triticum aestivum. Next base: position 363,521,263 of record NC_057801.1, on the reverse strand, counting down.
AGGGGCCTAATGGTATAACGCTAATTATGTCAGATTATTTAAGCTGCCATGAGCGCTATAAGCAGTTAAGTTATCTAAACCGCAATGGGTGGTCAAGATTATCAATTGAGCATTGCCTTCTTAAGCCGGTGATAAGAGTCGCCATGGCTAGGTGGATCTAACAAATACAATTTTTGCCTAAGTGTTGCATAAACAAGTTTCATAGGTTGCAGCTATTATTTTGGATCAAACGGTTGTTTAGAAAAGAAAATATTCTAGACCTAAAAACATGGTACAGATGAGTTCGTGAGTTCTAAAGAGGCCTCTTTACAATAAAAAGGGATCTAGTAGTGTCAAAAATGGACACGAAACAACTACCGCATGAGTTCCATACTACTTTTGGATCAAATGAGGCCGCGGTGGAAGAACTACAAAGAAACCGTGATGAGCCACGAAGAACACAGAGGAACTTGCAAACCCTAATGCAAATTTGAGGTGTGAGGAGGAGAAGACTTACAACTGCAGATTTACTGCGGAGGGTCGCTGCCGTTCTCTGGATCGACTCAGGTTGATGCAGCGGCCGAGGTTGAGGAAGACGAGGTGCCCCGCAGCAGTGGTGGAGCTCGAGCGACAGTAGGGTTGCGAGAGGAAGAAGATGAGGAAAGGGGAGAATGAGGAAAGACCTGGTCGTGTCTATTTATAAGGGAAGACTGATAAGTGGGCGCAAAAAACGAGGAGGCCGAAAACATGGTTATCCAGCTACAAGGACGCATCGATTCTCGAGATGGTCATTAAGATAAGGATCCGTTGAGATATGTTGGACAAAACATGCATTAATGGCAGATGACGTCATGGCGGGTTACCACAAGTCCAAAGGATGACGTCATGGCGGGTTACAAATTTTTTGTACAAGCAAAGAGCAGAAGATTTTTCTTAAGTGTTGAAGATTGACATGAACTAGTTCAAATCAATCTGGGGACTAATGTTGGGGATATAACTATTAGGTATGACCCGCCCAGGAGGGGCCGGGTTATACCTATGGTGACACTTGGATATGAAGCCCAAGACGACACTTGAAGATGGCGGTTCAGCTAAGGGCCCAAAGCCCAAAGGAGACTTAAGGCCTGTAGAGATAAACCGCCATATGTATGTAACTTGTATTGTAAGGCAAGAATAGTTAGAGACCGAGCCGGACACTGTTTATGAGCCGGCCGGGACTCTGGAGCCATTGGGCGTCGACCTTTGTATATAAAGAGACGACCCGTCAACGGTTCAGGGCAAATAACATTAGATCGAGAGCTAGGTCAAGCGATTCCACTTCCTAGTAATCGAGACATAAGCAATCCCACTCAAAACTGGATCATAGGCTTTTACCTTCACCGTAAGGGGTCGAACCAGTATAATCCCCGTGTCCTTTCTCCCGATTAACCCCTTTAAGCTTCCTAGTTGCGATGGCTCCACGACTAAGTCCTTTCACTAGGACATCTGATGTGACAATTCCACAACACTACTAGTGTCATGATCCAGCTCAGTCATCTTCATCTCCGTAGTAGTCCTCATAGAGATTGCCCGCATAGCCTAGAAGCGGGATGTGCAGATCCGGAAACTCATGGTCACGTCAGGCCTGTGGACCATATGGACTCAGATGAGGCCTCGGCCCCATGAAGGGTGGCAGACGGCGCCCACGTGGAGGCGTGATACCTCCAACATCTGGATAATCCATGCAAGCTGGCAGACGTGTGAGGACGGGGTACAAATCCCGCATATCCAGGTAACCGGTCTGCACGGCAGGTGCGAGCCATGTCAGGGTAGCTCAGTGATCCGCACGGGTGTTGTACAGCTCCATGCGTAAGGCACGGTTCTCTCGGTCTCTCTCCTCCAACATCTCAGTGGTGGTGCGAAGACGTGGCTCCTCCTGAGAAGCATCGGCATAAAGCCCAGTGTAATAGCCCTCCTGGCCAGTGTGTGCCGCTGGTAGATAGCGGAACTCGGTATCTCAAAGTGATGCATACCCGGCTCGAATGATAGAGACCATAGAGTAGGCAGCATCCTGCACGGACATCTCCATGGTAATACCAAGCCCATAGGACCAGTGCAGAGGCTCGGTAGCTCCGGGATAAGAAGGGAACATCCTCACGATGCAGATATACTAACTCTGATTAAAGTCGCAAAACTGCTCTTCCACGGTATATTCAGGATACCATCTGTAGCCTGTCTTAGTCATCACTCGGACTAACATGTCCGTGTGCCCGGGCACGTCAATGCACTGGGTCAGTCGTACCACCTGGTGAGTAGTGCGAGAAGACATCTGAAACACCAACTAATGCAAAGGCATTAGAGTTTCTGGCAGAAATTGGACAGCATAACGGCTGTAATTGCTGAAAAAGGACTTTGAGACACTTTGCAAAAGATTGCATAGACACTCAACAACATCATATCAAGGTTCTGGGTCCAACTAACAACATACTAAAGTAGTAGAACTAAACTGGGGCTTGTAACCAACAATCCTATAAGTTACTACGGATTAGTAACACGTGAACCTGATAGAGAGAAGAGATCCTAGTCCTTAACCCCCATGGAAAGAATGGACTGTCTCGGATTAGAATGCCATGAGGTAAAGGAGTAAAAAGAGCCTTACGTTCCGTCCCACAATCAATTCCCCTACATATAATAAAGCATTTCTAGACTCGACATCGACCAGTTTGGCTTGAAGAACCTACAGGAAGTCCGGCTCTGATGCCAACACTGTCAGCACGCCAATCCTATGCCACACAAATCTAGCATGTAACACCTCATATCACTTTGCGGCCTCACGCATGGTATTCCCACGGGTGTCGCCTTACTAGGGCCAAGATCGTTTGCGCCTTTTGGCTCATGTATATGATAGTGTCGCTAGCATCCATATGACAAAGAACCCGAGCTGACATGGCTAGTCGTGAACCCAAAGTAGCGCTAACTTACAGGGACAGGCATACATGACCCAGCAACGAACGTGTCGATCAACAGCGAATGAATCCCATGTCATAGCAAGCTACAAGGACTTAAAGGATCACCGTGTGACATTTCCCCGAAGGGACAGACACAGGAACAAAGAAGGACACATGCTGGCCAACCTAAGTGTTCCGGAGCAGTAGCAAGCTACCATGGCTCAGTGGAAGCACTAGGAGACATTTCCCGGTAAGAGAGGCTACCAAGGATAAACAACTAGAATCCCACACATACCAAGCATTTGAAAAATACACACAATATGCTCAATATGGGCAAATACAACATGGCATCACAACAAAACTCTACAACTCAAGTACTTTATTTAAAGGCTCCACAGAGCCATACATATCATTCATACAGATAGGGGTCACACGACCCAGCATTCAAGTCATACAAGCATACAAGCCATAAGCGGAAGCAACATGTCTGTGTACAGATATCTAGAAAGTAAAAAGGCTTGAGGAAGCCTATCTATCCTACAAGGGTTCACCATGTGCTCAGGATCACCACCTGGGCCTCAGGCTACTCGTCGACATCAAGGTCTATGTAGAAACCATCAGAAGGGGTTGCAGCATCTTCTGCAATTGTAATTAAGAAAACATGAGTACAAAGGTACTCAGCAAGAGTTACATCAGATCCTATATACATGCACATTATCAATGAAGGGATGGTGGGGTTATTGCAGCAAGCCAGCTTTGACTCTTGGCTAACTATCTTACGAGACTCCAACTTGTAATTGTTTTGCGCACTTGAGTCCACTACACACCATAATAATACACCACCAAGGATTCCCTCACATCATACCATGGAAGGGCCATCCACGGCACTCACACTTGTCTTGAAGCTTTTAGTAGTTTCCATTTACTTGTCTATGAACTGTATAGGAAACCAAGTAGTCCTTTACCACGGACGCGGCTATTCGAATAGATGATGTTAACCGTGCAGGGGTGTACTTCTTCACACACACTTCCACCACTTATCGTCGTTTACACCACATGTACTCGGCAACCTTCAAGTGGAAGCCCAACGAGGGTGTCGCCCACGGCCTGCCTAAACACTCAAGTCTCTAGTCCAGGTTTATCGCCTATCCAGGTTCCATCCGCAGGGAGTCCGGCCGAGGTTTCCACATATGACCCTGAACGATGTGTACAAGGTTCCGAGACACCTAACGGGTGCCCGGCATACCTGGCCACGTACCTACCGCATCACAGCCCACCCCGAGGGTCAGCGCTGCGCATGGCCTCCAGTATACTACAAACACCAGAAACTAATTGCAACTCCTGGACAGAGGACTAGGGTGGTTAAGAAGCCGAGAGGGTCAATTAAGGATCCCAATGCATGGTAGTAGCTGAATCTTAAATCACACATACATATCTCAGTGCTTAAGGACGGTTCCAATGAAACAACCCACCATGTACTCCTACATGGCCTCTTATCGATACCTTTACCAAATCATGTTAAACATATCACTCTCATTACTGACATGATCATTTCACTCTGGCCCATCACCCAGATGAACCAGACCTGACACAACTCTAAGCATAGCAGGCATAGCAAGGTAGGAAACACAAACATGGCTCAATCAACTCCTACACATGCTAGTGGTTTCATCTAGTTACTATGGCAATGACAGGTCATGCAGAGGAAATGGGTTCCACTACCGTAGCACACAGCAGTTTGAAACGCGGTTGTCTTAAATGCAGTAAATGAGAGCAAGAGCGAGAACATGGGATTTTATCGATATGATCAAATGGGTGGTTGCTTGCCTGGCAGGTCTATAGTCTGATACTGTCCTTCGATCGGGTACTCATGGTATTCCTCCAGGGTAGAACCTACCGCAGAGAGCACCGATAACACAATCAGTACCAAAAAATATGCAACAATATCATGCATGCATGTGACATGGCAAAATGAGTGTGTTGAGCTAATGCAACTATAACCAGATGGGTTTGGGCTATTTTGAACCAAAGATTCAAAAACCAAACTCATTTGTGATCTTAAATAGTGCCTTATCATGTTCTGAACTAAACAGCAAGTTAACTTGTTTAAACATGCATGAAACCTGTACAGATGGATAGATTGGATTTTTCTGATCATTTTTCATATATAACACTTTGCATTTGGAGTTAAAGATTAATTTCTATGAATTTTTGAAGTTAGCACTATTTTCTAAAATTTGCTGAATAAGAATAAATTTAGAAAATGTATTTCTACATCAGCATGACGTCAGCAGGTCAACTGGGGCGGTCCAGATCAAACCTGGCCAGCCACTGGTCAGTGTCACTGTTAGTTAACTAACTTAATTGGGCAGGTGATGTAGGGTAGAACCCTAGCGGCCCGATCTTTCACGTTTGGAGAGGATCCCTACGAGGAACATGAAGAACGCGCGGAGGGGAACGAAGGACATCATGGGGAAACGCAAGAGAAAACACTCAACCAACATGAATATGATCACACATGTGCTAGATCCAAGAAACACAAAGAGGTACATGATCCAAATCCAACAACGGACGATACAAGTGGCGGTAGTTCATCTCCGAGAGGAGGTCTTGAATCCATGAGGGATCTTCCCGTAAAGGGGTCTTGAATCCAGGTGGATCTTCTCCTAAGAGGCCGCGGTCTCTCACGAGGAGGAGATCCATATGGATGAGCAAAGCTCTATCTCAAATGAGCTAAACCAATGCTAACCCTAAAATGTAGGTGGAGGGGGAGTATATGTAGTCTAAGGGGCGAAGGGGTACATGGGCCTCGGCTCAGATGCGCTGCACGCAGGCAGGGGAGGCAGGATGTCCGGGCGACGGGCCGGATGTTCGGGCTTTCCCGGGACGCCGGATGTCCGGGCGTTGGGGCCGGATGTCCGGGCTGGCAGATGATAGAGGCAAAGGTGTCCCGTCTTTCGATGAGATGGTGGCTATCATTTTGGAGGAAGTCGACTTTGACGATCCGACTACGAACGTGCGAGGATGTCGCGCCTTAGCAATCGCTAAACCAACTCCGAGAGGTTATTGACCATGCCGGAGCACGATCAACCTGACCACGAAGGTCTATTTCCTGCAGGCAAACAAAGAACAAGCAAGAAACTAAGATTGCAATCTGGATATTGCGAATAACAGAGGAAAGCTTTATTAATGAAGGTGGGGTTCTGTGACGCCTTTGTCTGGTTGTTGAACACAAACGAAGTACGGGAGTTGCAGCTATGGCGAACTTTTAATCTAAACAAAACACAAAGTCTAAACGGTGCCCTAAGGGCTGTATATATGGAGGAAGAGGGGAGGAATTTCGTGGCCCTTGGTGGAGGGGTCCAAAATCAACCCTATCTCTTGTTTCCCCACACATACGGACTCTAAAAATAGCCTATACTTATGTATTTCGAAATTACATGGGCCTGGCCCAATAATAAGGTGACGCAGCACCTAAAGTAGCCTCGGGATGAAATTTATGAAGTGGCATCTTGTATATTTCGTCCAAGGCTTCATGCACCCATTATGGTGGCTTCAAAGTCCTGAAATCATCACTTGTAACTCTGTTCTTGTTCCCCTTGCGCATGCCATCATCTCCATGCTTGTTCTTGCTCCAATGTTCATCCTTCTCCAAGCCAGGCCCTTCATTTGTAAGCAAAACAAATGTATCCAATTTAGGCAACATCATATTCTCATGAACATTAGAATCATTACCAAGAAACGAAAGTACCTGATAATTTAATTGGCGTGCGTGAGCTCTAGTAATTGGTCCAGTATATGTCGCAGTAGGGGCTGTGGGTGTAACAATGGTATTGATGTCCTCATCATCCTCCCCATCTTGAAATGAAGTCGTCCTCGACGGAAGCTCATATTCCTCACCCAAATAAGGCTTCAAATCTGCAATGTTAAAAGTGGGACTAACCCCAAAATCCACGGGCAGCTCAAGTTTATATGCATTATCATTTATTTTTCTCTAACACCTTAAAAGGAACATCAACACGTGGCATTAGCTTTGATTTGCGCAAATCAGGAAATCTATCTTTACGCAAATGTAACCAAACAAGATCTCCAGGTGCAAACACAACATGTTTTCTACCCTTATCTCCAGCAAGTTTATATTTAGCATTCATACGCTCAATGTTGTCCTTAGTTAACTCATGCATTATTAAAATCAATTCAGCACGTTGTTTAGCATCAAAATTAACATTCTCCGAAGATGGAAGAGGCAACAAATCAATAGGTGCACGAGGTAGGAAACCATACACAATTTCAAAAGGGCACATCTTAGTAGTAGAATGCAATGAACGATTATAAGCAAATTCAATATGAGGCAAGCATTCTTCCCACATTTTCTTATTATTCTTCAAAACAGCCCTAAGCATAGTAGACAATGTTCTATTGACTACTTCAGTTTGTCCATCAGTTTGGGGGTGACAACTAGTACTAAAAAGCAGTTTAGTCCCCAACTTAGCCCATAAACATCTCCAAAAGTGGCTAAGAAATTTAGTATCACGATATGAAACAATAGTATTTGGCACACCATGTAAGTGAATAATTTCACGAAAGAACAAATCAGCAACATTAACAACATCGTCGCTTTTATGACATGGTATAAAGTGTGCCATTTTCGAGAATCTATCCACGACAACATATATGCTATCCCTCCCCTTCTTTGTTCGAGGTAAACCTGAAACAAAGTCCATAGATATATCCTCTCAAGGAACACTAGGTACAGGCAAAGGCATATATAAACCTTGAGGATTGAGTCGTGACTTAGCTTTTTGACATGTAGTGCAGCGAGCAACAAAGCGCTCAACATCCCGTCTCATCTTTGGCCAAAAGAAATGTGTAACAAGTATGTCCTCTGTCTTCTTCATGCTAAAGTGTCCCATTAGTCCTCCTCCATGCGCCTCCTGCAACAACAAAAGACATACAGAGCAAGCTGGATTGCATAGCTTGTTAGCACGGAACACAAATCCATCATTAACGACGAACTTGTTCCATGTTCTTCCTTCTTTACGATTCTGCAATACATCTTTAAAATTAGCATCATGCACATATTGATCTTTGATGGTCTCCAAACCAAATATTTTGAAGTCAAGTTGTGAAAGCATAGTATAGCGACGTGACAATGCATCGGCAATAACATTTTCTTTACCCTTCTTGTGTTTAATGACATAAGGGAAAGTCTCAATGAATTCAACCCATTTAGCATGTCTACGATTAAGTTTAGCTTGAGTTTTAATATGTTTCAAAGATTCATGATCATAATGTATAACAAATTCTTTGGGCCATAAATAATGTTGCCATGTTTCTAAAGTCCGAACAAGAGCATATAGTTCTTTATCATAAGTAGAATAATTCAGACTAGGCCCACTCAATTTTTCAGAAAAGTATGCAACATGTTTGCCATCTTGTAATAACACACCTCCTAATCCAATCCCACTAGCATCACATTCAGCTCAAATGTCTTATTAAAATCAGGAAGTTGGAGTAAAGGAGCATGTGTCAACTTATCTTTGAACACCGTGAAGGCTTCTTCCTGTGCGGTACCCCAAACAAAAGGCACATCCTTCTTTGTAAGCTCATTGAGAGGTGCAGCAATGGTGCTAAAATCTCTCACAAAACACCTATAGAATCCAGCAAGGCCAAGAAAACTCCTCACTTGTGTGACCGTTTTGGGTTGCGGACAACTCTCAATAGCTTCAATCTTGGCTTTATCAACTTCAATTCCCTGTGGAGTAACAAAATAGCCAAGAAAAGACACTCGCTCGGTGCAAAAGGTGCACTTCCCAAGGTTACCAAACAAACGTGCATCACGTAGAGCAATAAAAACAGCACGTAATTGTTTCCAAATGTTCCTCCAAAGATCTGCTATAAATCAATATGTCATCAAAGTAAACTACCACAAATCATCCAATGAAAGCACGTAAAACTTCGTTCATTTATCTCATGAAAGTACTAGGTGCATTAGTTAACCCAAAAGGCATGACTAACCACTCATATAATCCAAACTTAGTTTTAAATGCTGTTGTCCATTCATCCCCCAATTTCATACGAATTTGATGGTATCCACTACGCAAATCAACTTTGGAGAATATTGTAGAGCCACTCAATTCATCAAGCATATCATCTAGCCTAGGAATAGGATGATGATAACAAATAGTAATACTATTAATGCCTCTACAATCAACACACATACGCGATGTACCATCCTTTTTCGGCACTAGAATAATAGGAACAACACAAGGACTAAGGTATTCGTGTATATAACCTTTGTCGAGAAGCTCTTGTACTTGACACATAATCTTCTTCGTCTACTCTGGATTGGTACGGTATGGCGCACGGTTTGGCAGTGAAGCACCGGGAATTAAGTCAATCTGATGCTCAATCCCTCGAATAGGCGGTAATACCGGTGGCACGTCTTATGGAAAGACGTCAGTGAACTCCTGCAAAATGTTAGTGACAGCAGGAGGCAAAGAGGAAGGCACGTCCTCGAATGAAAATAATGCCTCTTTGCACACAAAAGCAAAGCAAACAGATTTGCTGAAATCTAGCTCATCAATATCAGATTTGGTGGCAAATAAACATGCACTTTTCAATTTAATTTCAGAAGCAACACTAGATGGTTTATTATTAGGCTTCCTTTGTTGCTCAAATTCTTTTGCCACAATCTGATTTTCACTCTTATTCTTCTCCTGTTTTGATTTATTAGCTCTATTAATATCATCTTTCAAAATGGAATCAGGAGTCATAGGAAGCAAAGTAATATTTTTATCCTTATGAACAAGTGTATACTGATTGTTTCTACCATGGTGTATAGAATTTTTATCAAATTGCCATGGTCTACCAAGTAATAAGGAACATGCTTGCATAGGTACCACATCACAATCAACATAATCAGCATATGTAGAGATATTAAAATGCACACGAACAATACATGTTACCTGAACCTTGCCGCTGTTGTTGAACCATTCGATGTAGTAAGGATGTGGATGTGGTCTTGTGGTGAGAGAGAGCTTCTCCACCATCTCCATGCTAGCCAAGTTGTTGCAGCTCCCTCCGTCTATGATGACGTGCATAGAACGTTCCTTCACAACTCCCTTTGTATGGAACAAATTATGCCTCTGATTTTGCTCGGCTTGTGTGACCTGCACACTCAAAACACGTTGTGCAACTAAACATTCATACCTGTCAGCGTCTTCAGGAGCCATGTATTGCGTCTCATGATCAGAATCATCTCCACCGTGTTCTTCATGTGTAATAAGAGCCAAAGTCTCCTCATCATAGTCACTAGCGGACTCATACCCACCATCCTCAGTAGCAATCATCACGCGCTGAGATTTGCATTCTCTCCCATAATGACCTCTTCCCTTACAACAACGACAAATAATATCACTTGTGTGCCCAGTTGATGCCATGGAAGAATAAGAGCTCTGTGCAGGCCCGGCAGGCGCGCTCTTGGCAGATAGTGGTGGTTGTGCCTGCTTTCTTGTATCACGGTTGGAGGTGGCACCTAATGGAGGTGTTGGTGCAGTGGAAGTAGAAGATGCACGCGGTGTCCATGATGAAGGTCGACCTGCAGAAAAGTTAGTTCGTGCCAATACTTGTCGATCCTGCACTTCACGTTCAGCTTTACAAGCAAGATGGAATAAACGAGTGATATTAGTATACTCCTTATACTCTAGAATGGTCTGAATCTCTCTATTTAATCCACCCATAAAACATGCAAGCATAGCTTCATTCTCCACAACAATACCACATCTAATCATGCCAGTTTGTAATTCCTGATAATATTCTTCTATGGAACTTTTCCCTTGTCTTAAACGCTGCAATTTTTGAAGCAATTCACGTTGATAATATGGTGGAACCCAACGAGTACGCATAGCAGTTTTCGAAGCAGCCCAAGTAGTTGGAATAGGATATAATCTACAATGTTCAGACCACCATACACATGCAAAACTAGTGAAAGCACAAACAACAGAAGCAACACGTCTCTCCTCAGGATATTGTAAACATGTAAATCGTTGTTCAGTTTCTAACTCCCAAGTAAGATATATATCAGGAACATATCTACCCTCAGATGGTGGAATATTCAATTTCAGTTTAGGAAGATGGTCGTGATCTCGTACCTGAGGGAGAGCCCTACCATTGTGATTATTTGCATGTGGACGACCTGGTGGTTGTGGTGCTAGTGGTTGCACGTAGTTCTGATTTTGATCAACCTCATCCTTGTAATCTCCCACATAATCATCCTCCGCATCAGCAGCAGGAGCCACAGAAGTATCAATAGCAGCACCAACAGTTTGGCCAGGCTGAAGAAGGACACGGCTCGCTCGGCGGAGTGCTGTTTCGCGACGTGGAGGTAGTAGTTGTTGTTGTTGCAGAGGTGCGGCAGGTGCAGCCGGTGGAAGACGCGCAAGCAGTTCATTAAATCTGTTATCGAGCTTTGTTTCGAACGTCTTCTCAAGGCCAGTGATCTTCTCCGTGGCCTCTTCAAAATTGTTCAGCACATCTTGCACCTGTTCAGTCATCATTTGCTGAAACTTATCATGAAGCTCTTTGTTCATTAAGTTCTCCCAGTCAATCTCATCGGCTTGTGATCCTGGCATGGTTAACAGCAACAGAAACACACAAGAATATGATCCTACAGACTACTAACAAGTGGTGGTGGTGGGTGTCACAAATCCGTCAAGCAAAACTCAAATTCTTACCAGTTCTTACCCAGCAACAGGCGGTGATCGGCAACCGTTGTAGTCAAAACTCTCAAAGCTTGGATAGAGCGATTACCAGGGAGAGTCAAACGCACGATGTAGATGTATGTGGAGCTGGGAAGGCTTATAATATGGTAGCGAAAAAGGGTTAGCAATAATCAATTCAGAGATGCAAAGTTGAATAAACGCTCAACGACGGTACTGTGCTGGTCCTAGGCTAGACCGTGTTAGAGACGCGAGCCTAGAACACTAACAAAATCACGGCGCTGCACGTAAACAAGGGAGAAGCGCACTCTGGAACTTTTTTCGCTCCTTTTTTTGCGCTCTGCTTTTTTTTGTGCTCCTTTTTTTTTGCGAAAAATCACTATAATGGCGAGTGTGTCAAAACTCTTCCCAGGTCAAACGGACAGGATGGGCACGAAATTTTTTTGACATTTTTTTTCGGAAATCAGGGCAGCGACGACGAAAAAGTGCGACAAAAAATCACTATGATGGCGAGTGTCTCAAAACACTCCCTGGGACCTAAAAATAGGATAGGGAAAAAATATTTTCAGTCGTCGAAATTTTGGCCTAAAAACTGCCCGGGGGTTTGTAGACTTTTTTTTCGAAGACCTACTCAGGCAAGGAAACACGAATCGGAAATTAGATGGATCTTGAAAATAAACCTAATATGCAAGGAACTCGGATTGGTGGTGGATATATGGTGGTGGTATATAGCAGCGGTGGTGGTAGCGGTGGTAGTATATGGATATGGATCGGTGGTGGTATATGGATACGGATTGGTGGTGGTATATGGATACGGATTCAGAGCGGTGGTGGTAGGTGGCAGGGGCGATGATGATGATGCGGTGGCGGCGTGAAAACTTATGACCAGAACTCGAAACTCTAAAATACTAGACGCTAAGACCAGCAACTTGACGCGACGATGCAACCGCAAATTCAACAAAGCAAAATACTGAAAAGACTATGCAAAAGCTCAGACTGGTTCGGATAGGATGAACTAACCCTAATTTTTTGTTGGCTTTTTCGTGGACTATAGGTATGAAGAACAGACTCGATCTAAACTACGAAAAACTATAAAATCTCGCTGAGCAACCTGGAAATCTGATACCACTTGATAGAGGCAAAGGTGTCCCGTCTTTTGATGAGATGGTGGCTATCGTTTTGGCGGAAGTCAACTTTGACGATCCGACTACGAACGTGCGAGGATGTCGTGCCTTAGCAATCGCTAAACCAACTCCGAGAGGTTATTGACCACGCTGGAGCACGATCAACCTGACCACGAAGGTCTATTTCCTGCAGGCAAACGAAGAACAAGCAAGAAACTAAGATTGCAATCTGGATATTGCGAATAACAGAGGAAAGCTTTATCAATGAAGATGGGGTTCTGTGACGCCTTTGTCTGGTCGTTGAACACAAATGAAGTACGCAAAGTTGCAGCTATGGCGAACTTTTAATCTAAACAAAACCCAAAGTCTAAATGGTGCCCTAAGGGCTGTATATATGGAGGAATAATGGAGGAATTTCGTGGCCCTTGGTGGAGGGGTCCGAAATCAACCCTATCTCTTGTTTCCCCACACACACGGACTCTAAAAATAGCCTATACTTATGTATTTCGAAATTACATGGGCCTGGCCCAATAATAAGGTGACGCAGCACCTAAAGTAGCCTCGGGACGAAATTTATGAAGTGGCATCTTGTATATTTCGTCCAAGGCTTCATGCACCCATTATGGTGGCTTCAAAGTCCTGAAATCATCACTTGTAACTCTGTTCTTGTTCCCCTTGCGCATGCCATCATCTCCATGCTTGTTCTTGCTCCAATGTTCATCCTTCTCCAAGCCAGGCCCTTCATTTGTAAGCAAAACAAATGTATCCAATTTAGGCAGCATCATTTTCTCATGAACATTAGAATCATTACCAAGAAACGAAAGTACCTGATAATTTAATTGGCGTGCGCGAGCTCTAGTAATTAGTCTAGTATATATCGTAGTAGGGGCTGTGGGTGTAACAATGGTATTGATGTCCTCATCACGAGATCCAGCTTCTGGACGTTCTGTGACGGGGCGTCGGATGTCCGGGCTGTGGTCAGATGTCCGGGTTTGCGGGAGGGGTCGGATGTCCGGGCCCTGTAGCACTTTGGTTGCTGGGTTGCTACTGTTGTTGACATCTTCAGGGGCCAGATGTCCGGGCCAGGGCCGGATGTCCGGGCCAGGGCCGGATGTCCGGGTCCTGTAGCCTTTCTCCGGTTCCTCTCGTGGTGCTCCTTCATCCTTGTACTTGGGGACTTGTCCATCATTCCGAGCATCTCCGAGAGGGTCTCCTTGGTACCTAGGCATGTGTAGTGTCCTTGCATTAGGTAGCAACCATGTCTCGCATGAACGGAAAGGAGAAGCATTTATGATCGGGTTCACCTTGTGTCCAATGGCATAGGTTTGAGGTCTCGTCGTATGTCCACTTGGGGCTTGGAGAGTAGTCATAGTGTACATGGGGATGATAGTCGGATGCTCCGCATCATCTCCCCCCCCCTTGGGAAGGATCCGACCTCGGATCGTGATCCTCATCACCATGGAAACGGTTGTCGTGGATGGACTTGTAGTTGGACGAAGTTGAAGATATTGCGCAATCCAAGTAGTCCAAGGTGTCGCGGGAGTGGTATACATGCAAAAGGAGCAAACACAAACAACACTTGGAAATACAATGGTTAGCGCACACAAAGTGTCCATCATGTAAGAATGAGTCCGTGCGGCAAGATAGTGCGTGGCAAGGCACAAGATGCTTATCCAAAAGATGTAGAATGATATGTAAAGCATTCATGGGATAATTAGCATGGTGCACGAAGCGAGAAATTCTACCATTGTGCAAAATGATGTCATAGAGAGACGGTTTATCAATAGCATAGATATGGCAATGGATGCTCAATATGATTATGTTATCATGCAATTGATGGTAGGCAATGTGATCATTATGTATGAATATGCCATCAAGAAAGATCACAACAAATTTTCTAAGGAAGTGCACAAGCTCATATATCATGGATGACATAGAAATACAAGATGCAACAAGGCAATCATAATGTGAGTCAATCCATGCATAGGGTGCAAACTTGCGGTGAGTATGATATGTCCATCAAGCATGACATGTGGGAGCACAATCAACAAATATGGAGGTGTGAGTGCAATGTGCCAAAGGAGTGTTGATGTACCAATGCTCGATGTAGTGGCATGAGTGGAAATCCAAAGGTGCATCCAATAAGTCCGAGCGCTCCTCAATGTGAAGGTCCATAGAGCCAATCTCCAATGTCGCTCCTCCATTCGCGAGATGTATCATGTAGACAACAAGAAGGAAACAATAATGAAAGAGTGACCCATCCAATATGCATATGTGAGGGTGGCTCAAAGGGAAGGAGTTCACCTTTATGAGGATGGTGAAAATGTTGGTGTCATGCATCGTGTATGCCTTCGCATGACCAAGTTGTCGCATGACGACACCGCCTTGTGGATCCTTCAAAACGAAAGAACATGAAAAACACTCGGAAAAACAAACGAGGTTAGCGAAAGTGTAAACCCTATCATTCGTGTGGTAAGATACCAAACAAGTGTATGCATCATGCTCATCATAAGGAAGGACAAGGGAGTATTGCATAGTATGGAGGCATATGATGTGAGAACAACCAAATACAAATCGGCTCAATCAAACAAGCATGCATCACAAGTAAGGTGTCAAAGTCTCCAAGATCAATAAGCATAGTATGGTTTCACCCAATACAAGGGGATATGAAAGAGGCAACTAATGTACACAAGAGACAATGATCAAGATATATCATGTGAGAGGCATGAGCATATATGTCATCAACCGAAGAAAGCAAGTAATAGTGGAACATGGGTGATGCAACATAGCAAGCAATCATAGCGATCAAGTCAAGCAAGCTAGTAGTGCGAAGATGCAACATACTAGGAGGAATCATGGCAAGCATGTCATTGGTGCAAATAGTGGTCATGAATAATGCACATGACATATCGCAAGCATGAAAGCAAGATATGAGCAAAATATCATCAATGTATTGGCGAGAGGCCAGATGTAAATAGAAATGGGACATCATGACTCTCCCAACACAACAAGCATCAATAACATGGTGCACATAGAAATCATGGCAATAGCAACAAGTATCTCCACCAAGCATGCAAATACACATAGAAGTAGCATAATGGTGAATCATGGGTTGATGCAAGCAAGGGTCACAATTGCATGGCAAAGGCATAGGAGCAAGCATAACATGCAAAGTGAACACAATAGTATGGGCATAAGGTGACAAGTGGTAAATAGCCCATAGCCGTGTGAGAGCCAAGTAGAAGAGATGCGCGTAGTCCTTGTGCGAATGGAATGATGGTAAGGATAGTCCACGGGATCCCAAGTCATTGTTGCTCTCAAGAGCTCGTTTCGTCAACTCTTGGGATTGGGATGTTGACGATTATACGTGAGTACCTACACAAAACAAGGACAAAGGAAAATTGTGTGTGCGTGATATATGTACACATCATCCATCATGATGTGCACGTGCATGTGTAGGTTAGCACAAAATATCAAATGCTCAAATAAATGAGATGCGTGATATAGAAACATGTCATCCATCATGAGAGGTTTGTTATTATGTATGGCATAATGGAGACTCAAAGGATGTAATGCATCAGGAGAAATATCTAGAGCATTGTTATTCATGGAATGCATATGGTGCATGCAATTATGGGAATCATGCAAAGTAGGAAATGCATCAAGATATCCTAATATGTATGAGAAAACAATGGGGGTCTCCTCATGAGCATGAGTAGCAACATCACATGGAGAATATTGACAACATCCAAAACAAAGCATATTTGGAACAATGTGATCATGACATGGCATAGTAGATGAATTGCACAAATCATGTAAAGGAAGCATGGCAATATCATCACATGAAAAACAAAAGCCAATGACCATCATCTCGTCATCTATGCCATAAGTGCAAATGGGATTTATTTTAATGGGGCATGCATAGTTACTATGTTGAGATTGAAATGATGTAATATGGGAGATCTCACTCATAGCATATGACAAGTTTAAAGGATTATCAAACATGATGTGACCAAAAGAATTTTCACATGATATCCTATGGAGAATAGCATCACAACTAGGCAACTCAACATGCTCATCATCATATTCATCATAAATAGGTAAGTCAAGGCATGAAGAAGTCTCACTAGCATGAAGCATGGGAATAGGTGTATCAACATCATGCAAGCAATCAATGTCAAGAGAGTCCACTAGTGGGACAAGAGAAGCACCATCACCTATGTTACCTTTGGAGCGTCGCTCATGTCTTGTAGGTGAGGTGTCGAAGATCCATTCGTTGTCATCTTCATCTTGATGGAACCATGTGGGGGTGCATCATTTCCACCATGGCCATTGGTTTTCCCATTGGAGGGATGGACTCATCGAGGGTAGACAAGTCATCATGTAGGAGACCTATCACCAAAGAATAAAACACACCAGGAGTAGAGGTTAAGTCGTTAGAAATCATAGTGGCCTCACATGCCATGTCAACTACCTCACTCGCTAAGTGTTGTGGCTCACTCATTCCCTCAAGGATGCTCTCACTCATATGGTTGGTGGAGTCACTCAAATGGCGCTCAACCTCACATAGGACATGTGGCATACTCTCATGTGTGGGGCTAGTGGTGGTCACACTCATCCTCTCATAGGAAATGCTCTCAATGTCACGTATGGTGGAGTCACTCATCTCACTCATGGGGTGGTGGCTCTCCTCACATGGCACTTGGGGCATCTCTTCATATGTGGGTGTCAGAGAGATCTAGGTGCAAATGTCTCCATCTCCAGTCGCGTAGCTTGACTCGGAGTATGAGTCCAATATGGGCGACGTCTTCATGTTGTTGAAGAGGTTCGTGCTCGTCGCCGTAGTCGAATGGGATGGCCCTTGCTCGACATTCTTGTCGCCATCTTGTTGTTGGAGGTCCATATGATGTGGCACCTCGTATGTCGTCTCCATGACCGAAGGGAATTTCCCATGCTCGGACATCTTCCTTGAGGGGCTTCCAAAGATGGAAGTGTCGCCCTCGCTTGTAGGTGGTCGCCTTGGACTTGATGAAGTCGTTTTAGGCGTACACGTGGGAAGTAGGCAAAGATGTCGTATGTCCAAAGGTTAAGATTCCTTGATAGCACTTGGCGAAGATGCCGAAGTGGTGGTGGTAGCCGTAGCACCATCTTGGTGGTGTTCGTCTCGTGGTCTTCTCTTTTGCTCATGAAGCTTCGACTTGGCCTAAAGTAGGGCTTGTTGGGACTTGTGCATTTGCGCTTGTGGAGCATCTTCATGATGATGGTGTCGTTGTCGCGCTTGAGCTCGATGGCGTTCGTCGTCGTCATGCACATGATTCTTGGAGGTGACTTGCCCTTCACGACGATGTTGATCATGAACGTGATGGTGGTCGCCATGTAGATGATGATGTGGGCGACTTGCGCTTGCATCGTGTTCGTGCTCCAAAGACTTGTGGCTTGAACGTCGCCACCTTGAAGATGACGAAGGGGAAGAAGACTTGATCAAGGCCCAAATCTCCTCCATCCTTGCATCTTGCTCCTCTTTTTGTGCGGAAAGCTTCTTATCAATGTAGTCCCTTTTCCTTGCTTCGGAGTGACGAATGTCGATGGAGATGTTCTCTATGCGCTCTCGCAATCTTGATTGTGTGCCTTGCATTTGTTGTTGTAGATCGAAGATGGACGCTTTGGTATTGTAGTTGTTCACGCCGTCTTTGTTGTCGTAGACCGGAGAGGAAATGCCTTGCCTATCCATCACAAGACTCGAGCAAATATGAGTGGGGGAAAGAGAAGAACTAGACCAAATGTACCTTGACCGATGTTGAAGATGGATCAATGATCACTCTAATGTGTAACAAGGAAATAGCACAATTGGTACCAATTCTTGTCGGTTTCCACACCTACACAAGTAAGGCTTATGGTGGAGCTCGATGAGGATAGTGGCACAAAAATTTGATTCAAAATGTTAGCAAGAGTCAATAATGTTGAAAGAGATTCGCAAATTCGCAAGTGAAACAAATGGACCAATAGCAATATGTGGCACGCGGAAACACACACACGGATAGATAAATGGGATCGTGCAACCAAGGAATGAGCACAAAATGTGGAATCCACGGAAAACGCTCGTGTTGCACAACTCACGAGAGACGCTAGCACAATTGCTCTATAGGAGGATACGACACTTGTGCACAACCTATAAGATGCAAAATATATGGACTTCTATCCCAAGTATGCTATGTATGTATGGTTCCCGGTGTTTCTCAAAAGATGATCCAAGATGATCGGATATGACAATCTTATATGCAATGTGGTATGATGCTATGGCACTTGCTTACAAGCTTCTTTGCTCTCTTTCTTTTGCTTAAAAGCTTTATTTCTTTTTTTATGGCCACTTTTGCACAATGCACAAACCAAGATAGCAATTGTGTATATGCGGGAACAAACTTGTGACACAAGATGTGATACCAATATATGCACCACGATGATATGGTATGTATTCTATGGGAAGTATAGATCACTAATGTGCACAAGTAACATTTCCGGCAATACTCAAATGGCTAGTCTCGATAGGCAAGTAACGCAAAATGGGCTAGGGGTTAACAATGCAATGGCAAGGGGAATATACAATGGAGGGATACCACGATACCAAGATGATATGGAGGTTACCGTCTGTGGTGATGATGAGTGGCGGTGTTCTTGATGTAGAAACCAAGATGATGGAGACTTGTCCCTAAGTAGCCGAAACACCTTAGGAAAGGGAAAAACCGCGAACTCAAAATCTCAAAGGTCAATTGTCAAAATGGTGGTAGCGGAAAAGCGGTGGTGGTTTGCACTTAGCAATGCAGACATCAAATGATGGGCTATACACGTGTCAAAGTTGAAGTTGTTGTCCCTAAGTAGCCGAAACACCTTAGGAGACACAAGCCACAACTCAAACAAGCTCAAACAAAATTGTGTTAAGTTTGGGTGGTGGAAAGTGTATGGTGGGCAAGGTTATGCGGAAATGGTGGTGGTTGATGAAGAAGCAACCGTTCCTAAGTAGCCGAAACACCTTAGGAGACTCAAATCACTACTCAAGCAACCACTAATTCTATGGCAAGCAAAATGGGTTAGGTTGCGGAAGTCGGTGGTGGTGTAGCGGATGATGTGGTGGAAGCCCTAGGCAAACTTGCCAAATTTTGGAAATTTTGATGGAGTCAAAAGTTGTTGAAACCTATCTAGATGGATGGGGGGTATCAATAGCTACTCAATGAGATAAAGAACGCGAAAATTGGACTCTGGATGAATTAGTTATGGTCAAAACAGTGAAACGGGAAAAGCTGAAATGACAGCGGGCGGACATCCGGGGGTTTGGCCGGATGTCCAGGTCCTGATGTATAGAACCTTGCGCGAAAATGTGCTCTAGGAGCTGGATGTCCGGGGGTCTGGCTGGATGTCCGGTCTCCAAATCCGAGGATGAACTCGAGGAACTCGATTTTGGGGCAGAAATTGATGATTTCGGGGGCAAAATTGGATGGATTTCGTGGACGGAAGGTGGGGAAACTTGAGGAGATGCTATATCCACTTGAAACCAAGCAAATCCATGGATAAAAATCAACAAAACATCATCAAACCAACAAATCACAAAAAAAATTGGGGGCTATTTTTGGTTGGGTTTTTCGGATTTAGGACCAAATCAACAAAATCAAGCTAGAAAACACGGGTAGGGGCTCCAAAAACGTGATTAACGTGGCTCATGATACCAAGATGATGTAGGGTAGAACCCTAGCGGCCCGATATTTCACGTTTGGAGAGGATCCCTATGAGGAACACGAAGAACGCGCGGAGGGGAATGAGGGAAATCACGGGGAAACGCAAGAGAAAACACTCAACCAACACGAATATGATCACACATGTGCTAGATCCAAGAAACACAAATAGGTGCACGGTCCAAATCCAACAACAGACGATACAAGTGGTGGTAGTTCATCTCCGAGAGGAGATCTTGAATCCACGAGGGATCTTCCCGTAAAGGGGTCTTGAATCCAGGTGGATCTTCTCCGAAGAGGCCGCGGTCTCTCACGAGGAGGAGATCCGTATGGATGAGAAAAGCTCTACCTCAAATGAGCTAAACCAATGCTAACCCTAAAATGTAGGTGGAGGGGGAGTATATATAGTCTAAGGGGCGAAGGGGTACATGGGCCTCGGCCCAGATGCGCTGCACGCAGGCAGGGGAGGTCGGATGTCCAGGCGACGGGCCGGATGTCCGGGCTTTCCCGAGACGCCGAATGTCCGGGCGTTGGGGCCGGATGTCCGGGCTGACGAGATCCAGCTTCTGGACGTTCTGTGATGGGGCGCCGGATGTCCGTGCTGTGGCCGGATGTCCAGGCTTGCGGGAGGGGCCGGATGTCCAGGGCCTAGCTGGATGTCCGGGCCCTGTAGCACTTCGGTTGCTGGGCTGCTGCTGTTGTTGACATCTTCAGGGGCCGGATGTCCGGGCGAGGGCCGGATGTCCGGGTCCTGTAGCCTTTCTCCGGTTCCTCTCGTCGTGCTCCTTCATCCTTGTACTTGGGGACTTGTCCATCATTCCGAGGGTCTCCTTGGTACCTAGGCATGTGTAGTGTCCTTGCATTAGGTAGCAACCATGTCTCGCATGAACGAAAAGGAGAAGCATTTAGGAGCGGGTTCACCTCGTGTCCAATGGCATAGGTTTGAGGTCTCGTCGTATGTACACTTGGGGCTTGGAGAGTAGTCATAGTGTACATGGGGATGATCGTCGGATGCTCCGCATCAGCAGGCCCCACATGTTAGTGACCCAGGGGGGGGTCAAATCCCTGGTCAAACTAGGTTGACTCGTTGGCGTTTAGCCGCCGGTGACGTCCAGACGCGGCGAAGGGTGCGGGTTTCGCCCTCCGGCAACCAAATGGATGGCAGAGGCCACCTACGTGTAGCTGGGAGCGAGCCGCGTTGAGGGGTGGTGGTGGTTGAGCTCAAGGTTGCCGGAAACGATGCTGGCGACGAGCTTTGCGGCTGCCAGAGTTCGGGCGAGGCCGAACTCGTCGTTGTGGTGGTTCTGGAGGCACGAGGCCAGCTCCTACATGGCCTACGAGGTGTGGTGAGGTCAATGGACAAGGTGGCATGGCCGTTGGGTGGCCGGAGCTGCGTCGGCGATGAGATCAGGCTGCGGCGTGTGCGGTGGTGCTTGTTGCAGTCGCTGCAGGGGACGACAGCGAGAACGGAGAGGATGGGGGGAGGCAGGAGCTCACGGTGGTCTCGGAGAGCTAGGCGGCGAGGTTGGGGACGAGCTGGAGTGAGCCTGACAGCGAAAGGGATCTCCGGCGATGGCGAGGTCGAGCGAGGATGTTGCGGTGGCACCAGGGCGAACGAGCGGTCGGGGCTCGGCCTGCTCGACGAAGAGGAGGGCAGCGAAGCTTCTGGACACGGCGAGGTGGCATGGAGACGACGGTGGCCGCGGCTACAACGGCGGTGCGGCTGTGGCTGCGTCGGCCATGGTGGGAGAGAGCGAGGGAGAGGCGCTCGGGGGAGAATGAGGTGTCCAGGGGGTCGGGGTGACAATGTGGAGGACGTCCAGGCGTCCAGCAGCGCGAGCGGCAAGCGGCTAGCGCCCTGGCAAGCTCGCATGCGCCGGCGTCACCTCCCTGCCTGCCTGGCGGGGAAGAAGCAGCTGGCTGGTGCGGGCCAGCACAGTGCTGGGCCGCCACGTGGGCCGGCTGGTGGGTTTGGCCAGGTAAGTTTGTTTTCCTTTTTATTTCTGTTTTCTTTTCTCTCTGTAGGTTTGTGGCTTTTCTAAAAATGCCTAAGCACTTTCAAAAATCATCAAACTACTCATGCCCATTGTAGAGAATATATCCAACAGTAAACATTTTGGTTTATGATTATTTGGACATTTAAAATGTTTTATAGCATTTAAATGTCCAAATGCAATTTACATATGATTTAATCCAGTGACCTTAGGATGTCCTAGAAAATTGTGCACCATTTTTGCTAGAGGTTTTAGACCAAGGCAAAGATGATGAACATTTTAGAAGGGCAGGTTCATTGAAAAAGATTTTAGTAAACCCTAACTGGATTAAGGGGGTGATGGGGGTTCTGTCATCCCCATTTCCAAGTTTTTGATCAAAGTAAACATGATGCAATCACTCTAATGCAGGAACTAGCTAGGGTGTGACACAACGCTTCGGTAAGCGTCGCCGGGACAATGCGTTGGAACTATGAAGTAACGGGAGAGAGAGGGGTGCCAAGGGCTTTGTGTGTCCTCTTGGGGCACCCTCTCCCTTCTATATATAGGTGGAAGGGCGTGAAACAGCCCCTCCAAAGTCCAAGGCGCAGCCAAGGGGGAGGAGGACTTGGAATCCATGTCCAATCCTATTCCTACTAGGACTCCTTCCTTTTTTCCTTTCCCTAGCCACATGGGCTTTTGAGGACTTGGTGCGCCTAGACCAATAAGGCTAGGTCACCTCCCCGCAGCCCATGCTAGCCCTTGAGTCGTGGTGAACCCACTTATGGACTTCCAGACCCCTTCGGAATCCTCCAGGACCTTCTAGAAGCTTCCTAGTACAATACCAAAAAAACTGCACCTTTTTCCGGAACCCAAAATATGAATTCCTATGTGTAAATCTTTACCTCTCGACCATTCCGAGACTCCTCGAGATGTCCAGGATCTCATCCGAGACTCCGAACAACATTTTGTTACCACTCATCAAATATCCCAATACTACTCTAGCGTCAACGAACGTTAAGCGTGCGGACCCTACGGGTTCGAGAACTATGTAGACATGACCGAGACACCTCTCCGGTCACTAACCAATAGCGGAACCTGGATGCTCATATTGGCTCCCACATATTCTATGAAGCTCTTTATCGGTCGAACCGTTATGACAACATACACAATTCCCTTTGTCATCGGTATGTTACTTGCCCGAGATTCGATCGTAAGTATCTTCATACCTAGTTCAATCTCGTTACCGGCAAGTCTCTTTACTTGTTCTGTAATACATCATTCCGCAACTAACTCATCAGTCACTATGCTTGCAAGGCTTCTTATGATGTGTATTACCGAGAGGGCCCAGAGATACCTCTCCGATACTCAGAGTGACAAATCCTAGTCTTGATCTATGCCAACCCAACAAACACCTTTGAAGATACCTGTAGAGCATCTTTATAATCACCCAATTACTTTGTGATGTTTGATAGACACAAGGCATTCCTTCGGTATCCGGGAGTTGCATAATCTCATAGTCGAAGGAATATGTATTTGACATGAAGAAAGCAGTAGAAATAAAACTGAACGATCATAATGCTAAACTAACGAATGGGTCTTGTCCATCACATCATTCTCCTAATGATTTGATCTCGTTTATCAAATGACAACACATGTCTATGGTTAGGAAACTTAACCACCTTTGATCAATGAGCTAGCCTAGTAGAGGCTTACTAGGGACACGGTATTTTGTTTATGTATCCACACATGTATCAAGTTTCCGGTTAATACAATTCTAGCATGAATAATAAACATTTGTCATGAAATAAGGAAATATGAAATAACAACTTTATTATTGCCTCTAGGGCATATTTCCTTCAGTCTCCCACTTGCACTAGAGTCGATAATCTAGTTCACATTGCCATGTGATTTAACACCAACAGACCACATCTTTATGTGATTAACGTCCATAGTTCACATCGCCATGTGACAAACACCCAAAGGGTATACTAGAGTCAATAATCTAGTTCACATCACTATGTGATTAACACCCAAAGAGTACTAAGGTGTGATCATGTTTTGCTTGTGAGGGAAGTTTAGTCAATGGGGCTGCCATATTCAGATCCGTATGTATTTTGCAAATTTCTATCTCTACAGAGCTCTTGTATGGAGCTACTCTAGCTAGTTCCTCCCACTTTCAATATGTATCCAAATTGAGACTCTAAGTCATCTGGATCAGTTAAAGCTTGCATGGACATAACCCTTTACGACGAACCCTTTATCACCTCCATAACTGAGAAACATTTCCTTAGTCCTCTTTAGGTACCTATGGATAATTTTGACCGTTGTCCAGTGATCCACTCATGGATCACTATTGTACCCCCTTGACATACTCATAGCAAGGCACACAACTGGTCTGGTAAACAGCATGGCATACTTTATAGAACCAATGACTAAGTCATAGATAATGACTTTCATTCTCTCTCTATCTTCTGTCGTGGTCGGGCTTTGAGTCTTAATCAACTTTATACCTTGTAATATAGGAAAGAACCCTTTCTTTGACTGGTCCATTTTTGAACTTCTTCAAAATCTTGTCAAGGTATGTACTCATTGAAAATCGTATCAAGCGTCTTAATCTATCTCTATAGATCTTGATGCCCAATATGTAAGCAGCTTCACCGAGGTCTTTCATTGAAAAAACTTCTTATTCAAGTATCCTTTTATGCTATCTAGAAATTCTATATCATTTCCAATCAATAATATGTCATCCACATATAATATCAGAAATGCTACAGAGCTCCCACTCATTTTCTTGTAAATACAGGCTTCACCATAAGTCTTGTATAAAACCATATGCTTTGATCACCTTATCAAAGCGTATATTCCAACTCCGAGATGCTTGCACTAGTCCATAGATGGATCGCTGGAGCTCGCACACTTTGTTAGCACCTTTAGGCTTGACAAAACCTTCTGGTTGCGTCATATACAACTCTTCTTTAATATACATTAAGGAATGCAGTTTTTGACATCCATTTGCTAGATTTCATAATCATAAAATGTGGCAATTGCTAACATGATTCGGACGGACTTAAGCATCGCTACGGTTGATAAGTCTCATTGTAGTCAACCCCTTGAACTTGTCGAAAACCTTTTTGCGACAAATCGAGCTTTGTAGACAGTAACATTACCATCAGCGTCAGTCTTCTTCTTGAAGATCCATTTATTCTCTATGGATTGTTGATCATCGGGCAAGTCCACCAAAGTCCACACTTTGTTCTCATATATGGATCCTATCTCAGATTTCATGGCCTCACGCCATCTGTCGGAATCTGGGCTCATCATAGCTTCTTCATAGTTTGTAGATTCGCCATGGTCTAGTAACATGACTTTCAGAACATGATTACCGTACCACTCTGGTGCGGATCGTGCTCTGGTCGACCTACGAGGTTCAGTAGTAACTTGATCTGAAGTTTCATGGTCATTATCATTAGCTTCCTCTCTAGTTGGTGTAGGTATCATGGGAACAATTTCTATGATGAACTACTTTCCAATTCGAGAGAAGGTACATTTACCTCATCAAGTTTTACTTTCCTCCCACTCACTTCTTTTAGGAGAAACTCATTCTCTAGAAAGGTTCCATTCTTGGCAACAAAGATCTTGCCTTCGGATCTGTGGTAGAAGGTGTACCCAATTGTTTCCTTAGGGTATCCATGAAGACACACTTCTCTGATTTGGGTTCGAGCTTATCAGGCTGAAGCCTTTTGACATAAGTGTTGCAACCCCAAACTTTAAGAAACGACAGCTTAGGTTTATTGCCGAACCACAGCTCATATGGTGTCATCTCAACGGATTTAGACAGTGCCCTATTTAACGTGAATGCAGCGGTCTCTAGTGCATGACCCCAAAACGATAGTGGTAAATCAGTAAAAGACCTCATAGATCTCACCATATCAAATAAAGTACGGTTATGATGTTCGAACACACCATTACGTTGTGGTGTTCCAGGTGGCGTGAGTTGTGAAACTATTTCACATTGTTTTAAATGAAGGCTAAACTCGTACTTCAAATATTCGCCTCTGCGATCAGATCATAGAAACTTTATTTTCTTGTTAGGATGATTCTCCACTTCACTCTAAAGTTCTTTGAACTTTTCAAATGTTTCATACTTGTGTTTCATTAAGTAGATATACCCATATCTGCTCAAATCATCTGTGAAGGTCAGAAAATAACGATACCCGCCATGAGCCTCAACACTCATTGGACCACATACATCGGTATGTATTATTTCCAATAATTCATTGGCTCACTCCATTGTTCCGTAGAATGGAGTTTTAGTCATCTTGCCCATGAGGCATGGTTCGCAAGTATCAAATGATTCATAATCAAGTGATTCCAAAAGCCCATCAGCATGGAGTTTCTTCATGCGCTTTACACCAATATGACCTAAACGGCAGTGCCACAAGTATGTTGCACTATCATTGTCAACTTTGCATCTTTTGGCATCAATATTACGAATATGTGTATCACCGTGATCGAGATTCAATAAACCATTAGCATTGGGTGTATGACCATAGAAAGTTTTATTCATGTAAACAGAATAACAATTATTCTATGTCTTAAATGAATAACCGTATTGCAATAAACATGTCCTATCTTGTTCATGCTCAATGCAAACACCAAATAGCATTTATTTAGGTTCAACACTAATCCTGAAAGTATAGGGAGTGTGCAATGATGATCATATCAATCTTGGAACCACTTCCAACACACATCATCACTTCACCCTCAACTAGTCTCCATTTTTTCTGCAACTCCTGTTTTGAGTTACTAATCTTAGCAACCGAACAGGTATCAAATACCTAGGGGCTACTACAAGCACTAGTAAGGTACACATCAATAACATGTATATCAAATATACCTTTTTGTTCACTTTGCCATCCTTCTTATCCGCCAAATATTTGGGGTAGTTCCGCTTCCAATGACCATTTCCTTTGCAGTAGAAGCACTTAGTTTCAGGCTTATTAGGTCCAGCTTTGGGATTTTTCACGGGTGAGGGAGTCCTGGACTATGGGGTCCTCGGGAAGCTGGCCTATGTGACATGGACCAGACTGATGGGCCATGAAGATACGAGATAGAAGGTTTTCCCCCGTGTCCAGATGGGACTCTCCTTTGCGTGGACGACAAGCTTGTCGTTCTAATGTGTAGTGTCCTTCCTCTATAAACCGACTTTGTATAACCCTAGTCCCCTTCGGTGCATTTATAAACCGGAGGGTTTAGTCCTTAGGGGTAATCACAATCATACAGGCTAGACATCTAGGGTTTAGCCATTACAATCTCGAGGTAGATCAACTCTTGTAACCCCTATACATCAAAGTCAATCAAGCAGGAAGTAGGGTATTACCTTCATTAAGAGGGCCCGAACCTGGGTAAACATCGTGTCCCCTGCCTCCTCTTACCTTTGATCCTCAGACGCACAGTTCGGGACCCCCTACCCGAGATCTGCCGGTTTTGACACCAACATTGGTGCTTTCATTGAGAGTTCCACTATGTCGTCATCAGAAGGCTTGATGGCTCCATCAATCATCCATAACAATATCGCCCTGAGGGAGACTTTCCTTCCCGGCCAAATCTTTGTCTTCGGAGGCTTTCCAATGCGTGCCAATTTGATTGGCCATCTGGAGCAGATCGACAGCTACGCCCCTGGTCATCAGATCAGTTTTGGAAACCTAAACTATGTCATTGACACCCGGGGAGACTTGATCTTCCAAGGGTTCACGTCCTCAATCGCAGCTCCGGCCTTAGATCCGGAACAACTCATCGAGTCCGAAGACAGGAATTTAGAGCTCGCTGGACTCTCCGCAGCCGTAGAACTCAACACCAGAGATATGGAGGGGATCGTTTCACTAGCAGGCCCAGAGTTATACCAGGATCCCTTCATCAACACGAAGCCGGACTCCTCCCCGAACACCAGATCTGAACTCTCGAGGTCCGTGTTATACGAGCTCGGCCAGGGAACTCTTGTCCTGCCCTGCTCCACGGATTCTCGCTTCTCGGTCCAAACCTCACTCTTAAACGAGGCCCTAGACTTAATGTGATCTCTCGCCATCATAGAAGGATCATAGCCGAACTATGCTCGGCCCGCACTAGGGGCTGAGAGTGGGGAACTTTACGCCCCACCCACCACCCACTTCATAGCCATTGTCAGGACTTAACCGACATGCTCCAGATAACGCCAAAGACAAAGAAGCCCCTATCGAACTAACATTCAAACATGACGATTGGGAGGATGGGCAAGTCAACCCCGACGACCCCATCGAGAATGAGGGCTCGGAGAATAGTAACAACTTACCAACCTTCAAAGAGGACGAGAGCCTTGGCAACGAAGAATTCATTGTGCCAGAGGAACTCCTCAAACAAGAGCGCTTTAAGCGTCGGCTAATAGCCACTGCACGAAGCCTGAAAAAAAGAAGAAGCAGCTTCAAGCTGATCAGGATCTGCTCAATGACAGATGGACTAATGCCCTAGCAGCCGAGGAATACGGCCACGAACGCCCAACCAAGAGTTAGCCGAAGCGCAAGCTGCTACCCCAATTCGATGACGAGGCCCCAGAGCCTATACTGCCCACATGTAACGCTGCTGACGGACCTGACCGACCACCACGTGGCCAGGACAGAACGACAACTCAAGCCAAACACCAGCCTGCACCACCCCGCCATAAAGGCAGAGAGACAGTAGCTACAGGATACACTTATGACCTACGACAGGACCTGGCTAATAGATCTAGTCAGACCAGATCAATCTATGGATCACGAGGGCGTGCCCCAGCGGGAGAGGATAGCCATCAGGCCTAGCGCGACAAGCACAACCTCACCCGGGCCAAGAACCGCATACTGACTCCATCCGAACTGCGTCGTGATGTTGCCCGATATAGAGGCGCCGCACACCCCCTATGCTTCACCGATGAGGTAATAGAGCACCAGTTCCCAGAAGGGTTTAAACCCGTGAATATAGAATCATACAATGGCACAACAGATCCCGCAGTATGGATCAAAGATTTTCTTCTCCACATTCACATGGCTCGCGGTGACGATCTACATGCCATCAAATACCTCCCCCTCAGACTTAAGGGACCAGCTCGGCACTGGTTAAACAACCTCCCAGAAAACTCTATAGGAAACTGGGAAGACCTGGAGGATGCCTTTAGAAACAACTTCCAGGGCACTTATATCCGGCCTCTAGACGCCGATGAGCTCAGTCACATAGTCCAGCATCCCGGAGAGTCAGCCAGAAAATTCTGGACCCGGTTCCTAATCAAAAAGAACCAAATTGTTGATTTTCCAGACGCCGAGGCTCTAGCAGCCTTTAAACATGGCATCCGCAATGAATGGCTTGCCCGACACCTCGGCCAAGAAAAGCCGAAGTCCATGGCAGCCCTACATCACTCATGACCTGATTTTGCGCAGGTGAAGATAGCTGGCTTGCCCGTAACAGCATCATTACCAGCAATCCTGGCACTTCCGAAGCAAGGAACAGAAATGGCAGGCCCTGACGCAACAAAAACAAGTGTCGAAGCAATACTGACAATGCCGAAGACACGACGGTCAACGCCGGATTCAGTGGCTCCAAGCCTGGTCAGCGGAAGAGGCCATTCAAAAGAAACAAAGACGGATCATCTAGCCTGGACCGAATACTCGATCGACCTTGCTAGATTCACGGCACCCCTGACAAGCCTGCCAACCATACCAACAGAAGTTGTTGGGTCTTTAAACATGCCGGTAAGTTAAACACTGAGCACACGAGGAAAGGGTCGCCCAGCAAGGATGATGACGAGGAGCCTCGCCCACCGAACTCAAGAGGACAAAAGAAATTTCCCCCCGAGGTCAAGAGGTGAACATGATATACGCTATTCACATCCCTAAAAGGGAGCGCAAGCGCGCGTTAAGGGAGGTCTATGCGATAGAGCCAGTCGCCCCAAAATTCAACCCATGGTCAGCATGCCCGATCACTTTTGATCGCAAGGACCATCCGACTAGTATCCGTCATGGAGGTTCAGCCGCATTGGTCCTCAACCCAATTATCGATGGATTCCACCTCACGAGAGTCCTCATGGATGGCGACAACAGTCTTAACCTGCTCTATTAGGACACAGTCCAGAAAATGGGTATTGACTCGTCAAGAATCAAACCCACCAAAACTACCTTTAAAGGAGTAATACCTGGTGTAGAGGCCCGCTGCACAGGCTCAATCACATTGGAGGTCGTCTTCGATTCGCTAGACAACTTCCGAAGTGAAGACTTGATCTTCGACATCGTCCCTTTCCGTAGTGGCTATCATGCACTTCTTGGACGAACTGCGCTTGCCCGCTTCAATGCGGTCCCGCACTATGCTTATCTAAAACTCAAAATGCCAGGACCACGCGGTGTTATAACAGTCCATGGAAACATGCATCGCTCCCTCCGTACTGCGGAACACACCGCGACCCTCGCAGCAGAAGTGCAGGTCGGCCTTATCAAACCGAACTCCACATCGGTAGTCAACCCACTGGACCCTATCAAACGAGTCCGGACTACCCCATAGAATGATAGTCCCGCTCATCAGGAGCTCGATTAGCAATTCGGCCTCTATCTTTGCTTCAACTGAACTACGGCATATGTACTGCGTGCACATAACTACGCACTACAGATACCATGGGCGACTATGGATGCATATCAAGGATAAAGTCCACAATACGGCTTGACCGTACCTAGACCCCCATATCTACCCTTTTCTTAAACTTCGTTTTTTTTAGGTTCCCTACAACCCACATCACCTTTTTATGGTGCCAAGGGCCCTTTTCCCGGCCCCTGAGGAAAACCTACACATTAATTCTATTAAAGGATAAAACACCAAGGCGAAAAGCAGCGCAGATGTACGGCAGAGTACCTAAATGATCTTCACATATCACGTACTCCCCTTTTTAGCACCTTTACGTAGCTTTCTCTTTCGCTCGGATTGTAAAATAGCCTTGATGCTTATAGCATTATATGTACAAATACGTTTTGACGTATCAATCAGACTATAATGGAAACAGTTTTTCGCCCAAACTATTCGGTATTGGCTTATTTTCTAATCTGTATTCCTTCTTTTTTTTGTCTAATCGTCATTTACACCTCGGCACGACCTAAATCGCCAGGGGCTCCATTCAGCCACGTACATTTCTTAAAAATAATATAAGTCCGAACACTTTCATAGTGCAATTTGACGTCCCAAATCTAACATTATATGCATCGGCTCCGAATCATGTCTTGGGTCAATAGTTGGGTTGCCCGGCTCCTGTGGTTACTACCTTACATTTTGATTGTTCGGCTAAGGAAGTAAAGGGAGAACTACTGCGATTGTGTTTCTGGTTAGCCGGATAAACACCTTAGTAGAGAAAGCCGAAAACTGACTGTCATGATGCGGCGAGAGCTGGTCAGCTATTCGGTGACTCGGTATAAATCTCTTGCAATTTTTCCCGTGTCACACGAAGGACTGGTTTTTACCTCGTCAGGTGTCTACAACACCCAAGTTCGGATCACCGAACAATACCAGGGGCTGTGCCTACAATCTTATTGTCAAACTCCAATAGCCAAGTGAGAGTGATAAAGCTGCATAGTCTGATTGCCTGGTTCGCCGCACTAGCACCTCCTTCAAGGACCAAGTCATCGGGTTAAGTGTGTTTTTGTGCTGTTCCGAACACCCCCGTAGTATCTACGTGAGGGGCTGAAGCTGACGACTGGCCAACTCTCAAATTGAACAAACGGTCGCAACGGAGGATAAATAATTTTAGAGGAAACAATACTAGAATTATATGAACGCCTTGTTTTCATTATACAAAGTTTTGACATTGCAGATACATTCATTCAAAAATGATGTCCTTCAAACACAGGCCCTCTACAATGAGGGATCCTTCAAGGACGTAATTGAAGTATCGCTCCGGTGTACGATGCTCCTTGCCTACGGGGGGTCCCTCGGTTGCAAGACTGGTGGCATTCATCTTCGCCCACTACACCTTGACACGGGCAAAGGCCATCCGGGCACCTTCGATACAGACTGACCGCTTTATAGCATCAAGTCGTGGGCAGATATCGACTAGCCGCTTCACAAGCCCAAAATAGCTACTGGGTATGGGTTCCGCTGGCCAAAGACGAACTATAACATCCTTCATGGCCAGTTCGGCCACCCTATGTAGCTCGGTCAGCTGTTTCAGCTGATCACTAAGGGGCACAAGATGCTCTGGTGCAAGGTACTGTGACCAAAATAGCTTCTCTGTTGAGCTCCCCTCTTTGGGTCAGAAGAAATCCACAGCATCAGCAATACTTTGGAGAAGATCTGCAAACGCTCCTGGAGAACTCCAAATGCATGTCAGTAAGGTGTACTTTTTCCTCACAATTTTGCTCTGCATGTTAAAGGCCTTACTCGCCGTGATCTGCTTGGCCTCTCGGATCTCCAAACAGGCGCCTTGGGCTTCAATCTGGGCCTCCTTTGCACTTTGGAGCGCCGTACCAAGTTCGGAGTCTCGATCCGACACCTTGCGCTCCCAGGACTCACATTTGCTTATAGCATCAGTGAGCTCTTGTTGGACTTCCTCCAACCTCGCTTCATGTTTTTGGCGGGCGGTTCGCTCCTCGTCCGCCTCCTTCTTGGCCTAGGCTAGAGCACTCTTGAGGGCCTCGACCTCAGATGTGTCACCTATGAGCATAATCATAAAGCTCATTTAGATAACGAATTGGAACTCATATCATTTTAGATATGCTTCGGTATTACATACCTTGTTTTGCCTCCAACTTCCACTTTAGTTCGGAGACTTCGGCAGCATGCGAGGTTGCTGCTAGCTTCGCAGCCTGTTCGTCCAAGGAGACATATATGTTAGCTCTTGTGAAGTATTATTCGATCCTCTGTTCGGCTTTTCTTCGCGAACGCCGAACAGAGCCTCAGGGGCTACTATCTATATACAGGTATTCCTTTTGTAAATAGCCAAAAGTATATTACGTCACATACCTCAAAGTCTGTTAGAAGGCTGGTATAGGCTTGGTTCAATCCGCTCTTAGCGGACCGAACCTTTTCAACCACCGTACCCATAAGGGTATGGTATTCCTCCACAATGGAAGCACTCTGAAGCACTTCCACCAGAGTGTCTGGCGCCTCCGGATTGATAGAGGACGCCGGCGGAGACGGTGCGCCCCCTTCCCTCAAAGAAGGTTGTTGGTCCAATTCTGGAGCTATATGGGTCTCCAGAATAACATTCGGGTGGGGACCGAATTGAGCATGGCCCCCATCGTTGGTCTCCATGGGGGTGGATTTCCCCCTCTTTTCGGCAACAGAGGTATTACCCTCCGTCGCCACCTTCACGGCCTCCTGCACTTCCCCATGACCCGGAGAGGTTTTTTGGGACAACACTTTGGTGTTACCGTAGCAGTGGGTGGAGAGATCTGCAGAGGCGACTCGCTCTCCATCGCGTTGAGCCATAGCGAATTCCCAGATGATGATGATTGTGAGCCGGGCTGCAATGCGCAATTCAGTATGTTAAAATAATAAGGCATAAATTCGGATATGTGTATGGTGTCTTCACATACTTACGGTCCAGCCAAGGGCTTTGGCCTAGGGTGCCACTCGGGGATAGTGTAAGTGCATCTAGTGCCCCTTAGTGATTTTGGTGTATTGAAGACTTATAGGTTAAGGGACTAATATGTTCGTGAGTATACACAAGTTCTATAAGTCGATGAGGAGTTTGATATTTACAGTGAAAGTCGACCCCTAAAAATGAATGTCTTCGGCTGAAGACTTTGGTTCTCCTGAAGACTTTGAAAGTGAAGAAATTGGTGTGACTATGAAGACTCGGATATTCATGCGAGGACTATGAAGCATGAAGACTTTTGTTTTCGTAGTTTCATTTTCTTCTTCTTGAGTCATAGGAAACACCGTACTGTTAAAGGGGGTCGAGGTAATACTAAGGGAACTGATTTCCAAGTGATGCTCATCTCAAAATCCTACACCTACCCAATCCTTCGAGTGAAGCCTTTAGAAATCTCATATCAGTTCAGTCAATTTCTTCAGTGACAGAGATGAAGATCTTCTTCTGGTCTCTGAGGAATTTGTTTTGACTGAGGAGTCAGGAATTCGCCAGTGCGGATTGCCTACACAGTGAGGAACATGATAGCCCTGAGGAATTCGAACCTCAAATCCGACTGTTGCTGCGCCACGCGCCAGCTGTCCAAAGCATCAACCCACCTAACGGTCATATCATTGAAGGGCATTTATGTCTTATCATGTCAGGCTGCTCCCTAGGCTATAAATAGTCGCCCCCTACAACCTAGCTGGTTGGCTGCTCCGAGAGAAACTTACACTTGTCGATTGATAGCATCCCATCCTCCGAGGACTTTGAGCGAAAATCATCAAGTGAGGAAAACCCAAATCCCAAACCCAAACCTACAAACCCAAAGTGATTGAGCATCACTGAAGAGATTGTTCCTGTGTGGAACCGACGCTTGTTACCTTCGAGGACTGTGTATCCTCCAGACGGTTAGGCGTCATGGTCTGAGCATCCAAGAGCAATTGTGGATTGCCGAGTGACCGAGTCTGTGAAGGTTTGGAAGTCACCTATAAAGACTTACCACTACTGTTGAACGAGGTATTTGTGATCTTAGCTCAAGGAGAATACAGTGAGGACTGTGTGTCCGGGACTGTGTGTCCTCGAGTTTAAATACTCAGCCGCTCCAACCAGATGTACAACTGTCACAGCAGTTGGAACTGGTCTACCTAATCATTGTCTTCACCAAGCCTACTGGTTCTATTTCCTCAACCCTTTCATTTCCTCTATTATGTGTTTATGAACCTGATCATTACTGTTTGAAAACTTTGACTGAAGACTTTCCCTAATCCTCAATCCTATTTCTTCAGTCAGTTTGTCTTCGTCCTGCTTATCATGTGTTTACGCTTTCTGTACTCTGTGTTAGTCTTTCATTTCATCATGATGACTATGATGTTGCTCTGTTATGCTTATACCTGAGTACTTATTCCGCTGCAAGTAGTTCTTCGCTTAGGAATTTCCTCACCCTGAAATTCCTCAGTGAAGAATTCTTAAAAATCGCCTATTCACCCCCCCTCTAGTGGACGTAACGCCCTTTCAATTGGTATCAGAGCAAGGTACTCCCTTGTTCTGTGTGATTTTGGTTTAACCACCTGGAGTTTTAGGTATGTTGACTGCAGGTATGATCAAGGTCTCGACTGGGTGTCCTACCTTTGATGGGATGGACTACCCCTACTGGAAGAACAAGATGCGCATGCATCTTTAGGCAATTGATAACGATCTCTGGTATGTTGTGGAAAATGGCGTTCCCTCTGTCACTCCGTCTGTGAATGCCGCTGATGTGAAGAGATTCAAGCAACTTGATTCTCAAGCGAAGAATATCATATGTGGCCATCTGAGCAAAGGACACTATGGCAGAGTGAGTGCTCTGGAAACTGCCAAGATGATTTGGGACAAGCTGTCCAAGGTCAACGAACGACTCTCAACTCAACATGACTCCCGAGTTGATGTTCTTCGCAATCTCTTCAACCACTTCAAAAGAATCGACAACAAAAATGTTCAGCAAACCTTCGATCGCCTCACAGACATCTCAAATGAGCTTCAAGCACTTGGTGCCACTAACATCACCGACCATGAGGTGGTGAAGAAATTGCTGAGATCACTTGATTCTTCATTCGACACTCTTGCACTGATGATTCAAGAGCGAGATGATTATAAGTCACTAGATCCCGCTGATATCCTCGAGAGGATAAATACTCATGAGTTCCAGCTTGCTGAGAAGAGAGATCTCTATGGACCGAGGTACGGAAGATCACGTGCATTGAAGGCCAAGGCAATCCCTGAGTCCGAAGCTGAAGACTCTGGTAGCAGCCTTGGTGATCCTGAAGAACTGAGTCAGTAGCTAGCAATGCTCGTGAGGAAATTCCAGAAGTTCTCTCGCCGCGGTCGCTTTGGAAAGTCTTCAAGAAATGATGATTCCTCGTCTCATGACTACAAGAAGAGAACTTGCCACAAATGCAAGAAACCTGGTCACTACATGTCTGGTTATCCTCTGTGGGAAAAGGAATCAAAGAAGAAGAAGTACAAAGATGACGATTCTGATGACTCAAAGAAGAAGAAGAAATCTTCAAAGTCTTCATCATCAAAATCTTCAAAGTCTTCATATCACAAGAAGAGCAGTTCCAAGAAGGCTCGGGCATTCATTGGCAAGGAAATGGACTCTGAAGCTGAATCTGAGGAAAATGTGGAGGAGGAGGAATCCGAGGAATCAAACTCTGGTGTGGAAAGCTTAGCCCTCGCTATCGCTTACGTCAGCAAGTACATCTTCAACACTGAAGAAAATGACCTCCCCAACTCTGCTGACAAAAGCTTTGATGACTACGCTCCCACCTACTGCTTCATGGGAAAAGGTGCCAAGGTACTCAAACATTCGCCCTCTGACTCTAGTGAGGATGAATCCGATGAAAATCTCAAGCCTAGTTACTCGAAACTTGCTAGAATTGCTGTTAAAAAATAGAAGGCTTTAGAAAAGATTCAAAATCAACTAGACAGAAGCGATGACCTGTTGGGTGAGGAATTGAATCGAGCCAAGACTCTAACAGATAATCTTCAGAGACTTTAAACTAAGTTTGACAACCTTCAAAATCATCATAACACTCTCTTAACAGATCATGAGAAGCTTTCTTATGAATTTCTTCCGAGAAAGCAAGATCTTGAGAAGTTAAAAGTGAGTTATGATGATCTTCAGAAGGAAAACGATTCATTGCTTGCTCAACAGATCAGTTCCGCTCAAGAAGAATTTATTCCACCATGTCTGAAATGCATTGAGCGTGAATCTGCTAATTCATCACCTGGATGTTCAAATGCTTCTATTACTGCTATCGGATGTTGGGTTCCGGCATACCCTTAAGGTTCGAACTCTGGGGTGCGCGCGAAGATCCTCCCCCTGCCAATCCACGTCTGATCGCCTCGCGAGAATCTAAGCTAAATGATGAACAACACGGGGGTCACAAGATTTATACTGGTTCGGGCCACTATTGTGGTGTAATACCCTACTCCAGTGTGTGGTGTGGTGGATTGCCTCAGGGGCTGATGATGAACAGTACAAAGGATGAATAGCCTCGCGAGAGGTGTTCTTGAGCTGGTGCGATGAACTACTTGGATGAGCTAGATCGCCTATGGATCTGATGAGGATTCTCTGAGATGCCCTCTTCTGTGGTGGCTAGCCCTATTTATAGAGGCCCTGGCCCTCTTCCCAAATATTGAGCGGGAAGGGCGCCAAAAACGGCATGTTTTGAAGGGGAACATCTAGTACAAGTTATCCTGACTAAAGTTGGTCTTCAACTGCCAAAGGTACTGGGGATGACGCCGTCTTGGGCTCCACGATGACCTCCATCCTGCCGCTCGGCTGGTCTTGGTCTCGTTGCACTGAAATGGCAACCTTTGCCTGATGCCTCGGTACTCCACGCCTGTGCTTGCCCCCTTTGCACCAAAGAGGAAACAAGGACACCGCGCAGGCCGGCGCCCGCCTGGCGCCCACCTGGTCTCAATCGTCACGGCTTGCGTCACGAGCACCTCGCGAGGTACCCCTGCCTTGATCTCTCTGCCTCCTCGCGAGCCTGCCTGGCGAGGCCGCTCTTGAGGAAGCCTCATGTCGTCCACCCCGCGAGGCTTGGCCCTTCGCGAGGGTCTTGAGTCTTGTGCTGATGAAGATGGGTCGTACTGGGCCACCACTCGAGCCATGCTGCAGGCCGCAGGCAGGGAAATCTGGGGACCCCCATTCCCATAACACCAACAGTAGCCCCCGGGCCCAAGGCGCGCTCGGACTTGGCTTAGCAGAGAAGCAAAGGGGCAAGTGCGGAGCGCCGCAGGCCCCATCATCCTGTGGCCTTGGGCGCCGCGTGGCGGTTGATTGGACGTGGGCGCCTCCACTTCCCCATGCTGCCTCGGCAACTGCTCGACTTGACAAGTCCCTGCATGCAGAAACAAGTCCTAATTACCTGTGATCGTGGAGGCCGACGGTTGGCCTCCTCCGGACTATAAGTACGGACGAGCGAGAGCCCCCGCAGTCCATCTCTTTTTGCTTCACTCTTTCTTCCTTGCCCTTGCTCCACTTTATGCCAATGGTACCGATCCGCCGGTTTTTAGCGGAAGAGAAGGGGAAGGCCCCCCGAGAGGGTCCCGACCCGCTTCCGCCGAAGAAGCGGCCGGCGACGTAGTTGCATGGCAGGAGACGTCGAGGCCCTGGTACGAGCAGCCGCCGCCTGGGTTTCCGCTGCCCTTGTACGCCCAAGCCGAGGGCCCTGGAGAAGAAGATGCCGAGCGGCACCGCCGGTGACACCAACGAGTCACGGCGGTGCGCGTTGTCGCCCCTGGGGTCCATGCCGAGGGCTCTGAGGGAGTCCTGGATTAGGGGGTATCCGGACAGCCGGACTATACACTTTGTCCGGACTATTGGAGCGTGAAGATACAAGACTCAAGACTTCGTCCCGTGTCCGGACGGGACTCTCCTTTGCGTGGAAGACAAGCTTGGCGATCTGGATGATAGTTTTCCTTTTTTGTAACCGACTCTGTGTAAACCCTAGCCCCCTCTGGTGTCTATATAAACCGAAGGGTTTAGTCCTTAGAGGGACAATCACAATCATAATCATCATAGGCTAGCTTCTAGGGTTTACCCTCTACGATCTCGTGGTGGATCAACTCTTGTAATACCCATATCATCAATATCAATCAAGCAGGAAGTAGGGTTTTACCTCCATCGTGAGGGCCCAAACCTGGGTAAAACATCGTGTCCCTTGCCTCCTGTTACCATTAGCCTTAGACGCACAGATCGGGGCCCCCTACCCGAGATCCGTCAGTTTTGACACCGACATTGGTGCTTTCATTGAGAGATCCTCTGTGTCGTCTCTTCAAGGCTCGATGGCTCCTTCAATCATCAACAACAACGCGGTCGAGGGTAAGACTTTTCTCCCCGGATAGATCTTCGTGTTCAGCGGCTTCACACTATGGGCAAACTCGCTTGGCCATTTGGAGCAGATCGACAGCTACGCCCCTGGCCATCAGGTCAGATTCCGAAGCTTGAACTACACGGCCGATGTCCGGGGAGACTTGATCTTCGACGGATTTGGACCTATGCCAGAAGCGCCGAACAGTCACGACGAGCATGGCTTAGACCTGCTGTCTGAGAAACTCGGGATATCGCGCCCGCAGGAGCTCCGGACCTAAATCCAGGGCAAATCGCGTCGTCCGAGGACGGGTGGATGGACCCCGCCCCGGAGGCTGCACACTCATTGGTGATAGAGCCGAGCACCGGCTTCACCCTCAAGGAAGCATGTGACACCAAACCCCCGTACTCATGTCTGGCCGTAGGTTCCAGTCTGCGCCTCCCCGAGCCCGCCAAATCTGGCTGGGCTCCGGTAATGGAGTTCACCACCACGGATATCTTCCAACACTCGCCCTTTGGTGACATGCTGAACTCGTTAAAGTCTCTCTCTTTGTCAGGAGGCTCCTGGCCGAACTATGCCCGGCTTCAGTGGGAAGCAGGCGACGAGGGAATTAGTTGCCCACCCACCACCCACTTCATTGCCACGGTCGATGATTTGACCGACATGCTTAATTGCGACTCCGAAGACATCGACGGTATGGACGTCAGTGCAGGAGACGATTCAGAACCACCACCCATGGGGCGCTGGACTGACACCTCGTCATATGATATATACATGGTGGACACGCCTAAGGAGGACGATGGCGATAAAATGGAGGACAAAACCCCCGGACAAAAGCCAAAACGACAGCGCAGACGCCGCTCTAAGTCCAGCCACAGTAAAAACGACGATAACAGTGCGCGAAGGATCGACACCCCAGACAATTCCAAAGGAAACAACGACCATATGGACCCAGCGATGGAGCAGGATGAGCCAGGTCACGCCGAACACAGCCCGGAGCAGACGCCCGATCACAGCAATCCCGAGGGCCGAACCCATCAACCCGCCCTGGGAGAAGAGCAAAGCCCGGACGACGATGCATTCATCATCCCGAAAACATGTTTGGAACGACATAACCTCCACAGAAAGCTCATGGCCACTGCGAGAAGTCTAAAGAAGCAGAAGCAAAGGCTTAAGGCTGCCCAGGAAACGCTCAATCGCAGATGGAATACAGTGCTAGATACTGAAGAAAAATACAACGACGATCGCCGCACAAAGAGCTATCCAAAGCGCAAGCTGCTGCCAGAATTCGACGATGAGGCCGTTCCACCGAAGAACAATACGACCAGTCGGACGGACAAACCACTCCGTAACTGCAACAAAACATCCACTGACGCCGCACACGATTTACGCGAGCTACTGGACAAAAAGCCCGGTGCAACCAGGTCCATCTACGGATCTAGAGGACACGCTCCGGCGAAGGATTATGGTCACAAAAATGATCATATTGATCGAATACCAGTTCAGAATCAACACCGGACACAACAACAGTCGATAGCATGCTACAACATGTCCAGATACAGAGGAGCCGCTCACCCTCTGTGCTTCACCAAAGAGGTTGGACCACGAATTTCCATAGGGTTTCAAACCCGTGAATATAGAGGCATACGACGGAACGATAGACCCCGGGGTCTGGATTGAGGATTTTATCCTGCATATCCACATGGCTCGTGGGGACGACCTCCACTCCATCAAATACCTTCCCCTCAAGTTGAAGGGACCAACTCGACACTGGTTAAAAAGCCTCCCCGAAAAATCAATTGGAAATTGGGAGGAACTCGAGGATGCTTTCAGGGCCAATTTTCAAGGGACCTATGTCCGACCTCCGGATGCGGACGATTTAAGTCACATAATTCAACAGCCTGGAGGGTCCGCCCGCAAGCTCTGGAACAGATTCCTCACTAAGAAGAATCAAATTGTCGATTGTCCGGATGCCGAAGCCCTGGCGTCCTTCAAGCACAGCATCCGGGATGAGTGGCTCGCCAGACACCTCGGCCAAGAAAAGCCAAAGACAATGGCAGCCTTAACAAGCCGACCCGCTTTTGCGCGAGTGAAGACAGCTGGTTGGCCCGTAGAGGCACCAGCGACCCAAGTACATCCGAAATAAGGGATGGCAATGGGAAGCCATGGCGCAATAAAAACAAACGTCGAAACAAGGAAGAAAGTCCGGACAACACAGCGGTCAACACCGGATTCAGGGGCTCTCGACCCGGTTAACAAAAGAAGCCATTTAAAGGCAGCAAAGAAGGACCCTCCGGCCTAAACAAAGTCCTGGACAGGCTGTGCCAAATTCATGGCACTCCCGAGAAACCTGCGAACCACACTCATAGAGAATGGTGGGTCTTTAAGCAGGCCGGCAAATTAAATGCCGAACACAAGGGAAGGGAAACACCAAGTGAAGACAAGGATAAGCCTCGCCAGCCGAACACTGGGGGACAGAAAAAATTCCCACTAGAGGTAAAAACAGTAAACATGATCCACGCGACTCACATGCCCACAAGAAGGCGTGAACGCGCGCTTAGAGACGCATACGCTATAGAGCCCGTCGCCCCCAAACTTAACCACTGGTCGGCCTGCCCGATCACCTTCGATCACAAGGACCACCCAACTAGTATGCGGCACAGAGGATCAGCTGCCTTGGTGCTCAACCCAATAATCAACGGATACCATCTCACTCGCGTCCTCATGGACGGCGGCGGTAGTCTTAACCTAATATACCAGGACACTGTTCGCAGGATGGGGATAGACCCATCCAGAATCAGCCAAAATAACACCACCTTTGAAGGGGTGATACCAGGCGTTGAAGCCCGCTGCAGGGGCTCCCTCGTACTAGAGGTGACATTCGGCTCCCCAGGCAAGTCCAGAAGCGAAGAACTACTCTTCACGATCGCCCCCCTCCAAAGTGGTTATCATGCCTTGCTCGGGAGAACGGCCTTTGCCCGCTTCAATGCAGTACCGCACTACGCCTACCTTAAACTCAAGATGCCCGGTCCACGTGGCGTCATCACCATTAACGGAAGAACAAATCGTTCTCTATGCACCGAAGAGTATGAGACGGCTCTAGTAGCCGGACTCTAAGCTACCTCTAATACATGAACGCACGATCGGTCGTTAAGACCACGGACACGGTTAGACGAGTCTAACAGTCCAGATAAACCTGATCTAGGCGCCATACATGTAATCCAATAGAGGACACCAGGGGCTATGGATATTTAATAAAGCCCCACTATTGGCTTAACCTTATTAATAGGCCAATGTCTTACACTTTCACTATTCATCGCACGCTTACGTCATGCTCTTCTACATGAGTCTTTCCTTTTACAGACACCATTCGTGCGATACCCTTCCAGGACATGGCACAACAGAGATAAAGGTGCAGACGTGCAGCAGGGCCCCGCTCAAAGGTTTATCTTTAGATTAAGCCCATGTGTAAACCTTTTTATTGTCTCTTGTTGTTTACACATCCCATGGGTACTACACCCACAGAGGATACTTTCGTTATTGGCATTTCGCCACGGTAGACTAATGCACGTACCTGGAAATACAGGGTTCATAATGAAGGGCGTTATTCAGCCCAGTATATGTTACAAAGTCCGAATACCTTCGGGAGTGTTCGGCGTCGCGAGTTTGGCCTTATATGCATCGACTCGAATCATGTCTTTGGTCAAATGTTGGGTTTGCCCGGCTCCTGGGTTTGCCGCCTTACGTTCCGTTCTTATCGGCTAAGGCGGCCAAAGGAGAACTACTGCGATTGTGCCCTGGTTATTCCGGATGAGCACCTCAATAGAGAAAGCCGAAAACTGACTGTCATGATATAGCGAGAGACTGTTCAACCACTCGAAGACTTATCGGAATCTTTAGGATTCCTCCGCATTAACGAAGGACCGTTTCCTGGTCATGTACACACGCGCCCATTCGGATGCACTCGAAGGTACCAGGGGCTACATAGTCGCCCCACCGTCAAACTCCTATGGCTAAGTGAAAGTGTTAAAGCTATATAGTCGGGTTTCCTAGTTCGACGTGCGATCACCTCCTTAATGCACCAAGACATTGGATCAAGTGTGATTATGCATATTTTCGTGAACACTCCCACATTGCATGCGTGGGGGTTGAAGCCAACTACTGCTAACTTTCAGATTACATATATACATAAAACGGCCGCACAGGAGGCACAATAACACTTTCGGGCAAAAAGTATAAACATAGCCTTCATAATTAAAATAGCATTGTTTTTACAATTAAATGGTTTGTCACTCGAACATGACATTCTTCGAGCACTAAGCCTCTATTAAGCGAGCACCTTCTGTTACCTGCTCCAAGTAGTGCTCGGCCGGATCCTGGCCTCCCGCCGGATTCTGGGTCGCAATGATGGTGGCCTCCATATCTGTCCACTATGCTTTAACGCGGGCAAGAGCCATCCGTGCACCCTCTATGCACGCCGACCTCTTCATGGCATCAATCTGTGATATGGCACCAAGGAATTGTTGCACTAAACCAAAATAACTGTTCGGCTTAGGCCCCTTCGGCCATA
Organism: Triticum aestivum; assembly: GCF_018294505.1. Lineage (NCBI taxonomy): Eukaryota > Viridiplantae > Streptophyta > Magnoliopsida > Poales > Poaceae > Triticum > Triticum aestivum. The sequence continues at coordinate 363,477,275 of NC_057801.1, read as the reverse complement.
GATGGTCTATTACAGACCGCATTGCAAGACCGGACAACCTATGAAGCTCAGCCACAACAGCCATCCTCTCACTCAACGGATCTGGGCGCGTGGGAGAACTGAATTGCGACCAGAACAGCTTCTCCACTTCCTTATCTTTTTGATCTTCGAAATACTTGGCCGCATCAGCCGTACTCTTCGCCAAGTCCGCATACGTGTCTGCAGGGCTCCAGCGTCGATCCAGGGGAGCATACTTCGGATCTAAAAACTTCATCTGCAGTAAAAAGGGGTTTCTAGCCGCGATTTCTCTGGCCTGTCGAAGCTCCTCCTGCGCATCCCTGATTTTCGACCGCGTCTCCTTGGCCGCATCAAGTGCCTTCTTCAGCTCAGCCGAATTAGACTGATTCTCTTTTTCAAGGAGCTCATACCGGTCGGCGGCATTTTTCAGCTCCACAGCCATCTTGGCTATTTTGTCTTTGCTTCGGCGATGAGCAGCCTGTTCGGCTCTCAACTCTTCGGCCGCATTTAGGGCACCCGCATTGCTAGCCCGGGCTTGTTCCTTGGCTAGGGCAAGTTCCGCCCTCAAGGTTTCCACGGCAGCAGCATCGTCTGCAGTCCAAGCATATCGCATTAATATTATGCTCCTCTCAATCTTTCCTATAAAAATAAGGAAAGCAAAGCACATAGCTTGTGACTCGTTAAGCCGCTCATTCACAAGTGTTATGTCGGCATCAATAACTCCAATCTGTCGCCTCAGTTCGGCAACTTCAACTGACTGGTCGGCTGCCGGATCCTTAGAGACATGCGCATAAACATAGCGCGATCATTACTTAAAAATGTGATCCTCCGTTTGCCGCCTAAGGTTGGCAACAAGAGTCTCAGGGGCTACTATCCATATGGAGCACACCTAGCGCGTGCGTCACAGTCAAAAATTATGTATTTTCATTACATACCTCAAAGCCTCTGAGCAGGCTCGTAAAGGCTTCATTCAGCCCGCTTGTGGCGGATGAAATCTTCTCGAGCACCGTGCTCATTAATGAACAGTGCTCCTCCAAGAGAATAGCTCGCTCCAGAAGACCCGTCACTGTGTCCGGCTAGACGCCGAACTATGCCGAACCCTTCTTATCGACCCCCGTGGGAGCCGAGCGCTCCGGGCTTAGGGCGGTGATAACCCGCAAGTATACGGGATAGTTGTAGCCTCTTTCGATAAGTAAGAGTGTCGAACCCAACGAGGAGCTAAAGGTAGAACAAATACTCTCTCAAGTCCTATCGTCCATTCATACGACTCTACGCACGCTTGACGTTCGCTTTACCTATAACAAGTATGAAACTAGAATTACTTTATAGGTGTGATAGGATAGGTTTGCAAGATAATAAAGAACACATAAATATAAACTAGGGGCTGTTTAGATAAAGATGCAATAAAGTAAATATAGCGAGTGTGGAAAAGTGGTGGTAGGAGTTGTGAAATTGTCCCTAAGCAATTGACTACGTTACTAGACTGGTAATCACTATTGCAATTCTATTTGAGGGAGAGGCATAAGCTAACATACTTTCTCTACTTGGATCATATGCACTTATGATTGGAACTCTAGCAAGCATCCGCAACTACTAAAGATTCATTAAGGTGAAACCCAACCATAGCATTAAAGCATCAAGTTCCCTTTATCCCATACGCGACAACCCCCTTACTCGGGTTTGTGTTTCAGTCACTCATGCAACCCACTATAAGCGAATCATGAACGCATTGCAACACCCTACAGTGGGAATCCCTCACGCTTGTGCTACACGGAGGGCCCAATAGGACAGCACCAATAATAAAACATGCAACTCAAACGAATCATAGCAATTCATCAATCACCGATAGGACAACGAAAATCTACTCAGACATCATAGGATGGCAACACATCATTGGAAAATAATATGAAGCATAAAGCACCATGTTCAAGTAGAGGGTACAGCGGGTTGCGGGAGAGTGGACCGCTAAATATAGATGGGGGAACGTGATGGAGGCGTTGGTGAAGATGATGGAGGTGTTGGTGAAGATCGCGGTGATGATGATGGCCCCCGGCGGCGTTCCGGCGCCACCGAATGCAAGGGGGAGAGATCCCCCCTTCTTCTTCTTCTTCTTCTTCTTCTTCTTCTTCTTCTTCTTCTTCTTCCTTGACCTCCTCCCTAGATGGGAGAAGGGTTTCCCCTCTGGTCCTTGGCTCCCATGGCGTGGAGGGGTGAGAGCCCCTCCGGGATTGGATCTATCTCTCTGTTTCTGCGTTCTCTGATTCTACCCATTCACCGTTTCTTTAATATCTGGAGATCTGTAACTCCGATTGGGGTGAATCTTTCGCCCAGATCTTTCTCATAAAATTAGCTTTGTTGCGGCAAAAGAAGAGCGTCAACCGCCTTACGGGTGGCCCACGAGAGTCCAGGGCGCGCCCAGGGGGAGGGCGCACCCCCCTGTCTCGTGGCCACCCCGGACACCGTTTCGCGTTGATTCTTCCTCCGGAAAATCCCAAATATTCCAAAATAATTATCCGTCCATTTTTATCCCGTTTGGATTCCGTTTGATATTGGGTTTCTACGAAACATAAAACATGCAACAGACAGGAACTGGCACTGGGCACTGGATCAATATGTTAGTCCCAAAAATAGTATAAAAAGTTGCCAAAAGTATATGAAAGTTGAAGAATATTGGCATGGAATAATCAAAAATTATAGATACGACGGAGACGTATCAGCATCCCCAAGCTTAATTCCTGCTCGTCCTCGAGTAGGTAAATGATAAAAAAGATAATTTTTGATGTGGAATGCTACCTAGCATAATCTTGATCATATGTCTAATCATGGCATGAATATTAAGACACGAGTGATTCAAAGCAATAGTCTATCATTTGACATAAAAACAATAATACTTCAAGCGTACCAATAAAGCAATCATGTATTTTCAAAACAACATGGCCAAAGAAAGTTATCCCTACAAAATCATATAGTCTGGCTGTTGCTCTATCTTCATCACACAAAGTTTTTAATCATGCACAACCCCGATGACAAGCCAAGCAATTGTTTCATACTTTAATAATCTCAAACTTTTTCAACTTTCACGCAATACATGAGCGTGAGCCATGGATATAGCACTATGGATGGAATAGAATATGATGGTGGAGGTTATGTGGAGAAGACAAAAGGGAGAAAGTCTCACATCAACTAGGCATATCAATGGGCTATGGAGATGCCCATCAATAGATATCAATGTGAGTGAGTAGGGATTGCCATGCAACGGATGCACTAGAGCTATAAGTGTATGAAAGCTCAAACTGAAAACTAAGTGGGTGTGCATCCAACTTGCTTGCTCATGAAGACCTCGGGTGTTTGAGGAAGCCCATCATCGGAATATACAAGCCAAGTTCTATAATGAAAATCCCCACTAGTATATGAAAGTGATAACTCAAGAGACTCTCTATATGAAGAACATGGTGCTACTCTGAAGCACAAGTGTAGTAAAAGGATAGTAACATTGCCCTTCTCTCTTTTTCTCTCGTTTTTTCTTTTATTTTTCATTTTTTTCTTTCTTTTTGGTGGGCTTCTTTGGCCTCTTTTTTTATTTGGGCTTCTTTGGCCTCTTTTATTTTTCATAAAGTCCGGAGTCTCATCCCGACTTGTTGGGGAATCATAGTCTCCATCATCCTTTCCTCACTGGGGCAATGCTCTAATAATGATGATCATCACACTTTTTATTTACTTACAACTCAATATTACAACTCGATATCTCGAATAAAGATATGACTCTATATGAATGCTTCCGGCGGTGTACCGGGATGTGCAATGATCTAGCATAGCAATGACATCAAAAAACGGACAAGCCATGAAAACATCATGCTAGCTATCTTACGATCATGCAAAGAAATATGACAATGAATGCTCAAGTCCTGTATATGATGATGATGGAAGTTGCATTTCAATATATCTCGGAATGGCTATGGAAATGCCATGATAGGTAGGTATGGTGGCTGTTTTGAGGAAGATATAAGGAGGCTTATGTGTGACAGAGCGTATCATATCACGGGGTTTGGATGCACCGGCGAAGTTTGCACCAACTCTCGAGGTGAGAAAGGGCAATGCACGATACGAAGAGGCTAGCAATGATGGAGGGGGTGAGAGTGCGTATAATCCATGGACTCAACATTAGTCATAAAGAACTCATATACTTATTGCAAAAATCTACAAGCCATTGAAAACAAAGTACTATGCGCATGCTCCTAGGGGGATAGATTGGTAGGAAAAGACCATCGCTCGTCCCCGACCGCCACTCATAAGGAAGACAATCAATAAATAAAATTGTGCTCCAACTTCATCACAAAGCGGTTCACCATACGTGCATGCTACGGGAATCACAAACCTCAACACAAGTATTTCTACTAATCCACAACCACCCACTAGCATGACTCTAATATCACCACCTTTATATCGCAAAACTATTGCAAGGAATCAAACATATCATATTCAGCGGTCTACAAGTTTATGTAGGATTTTATGACTAACCATGTGAATGACCAATTCCTGTCATCTCTCTAAATACATATAAGTGAAGCAAGAGAGTTTAATTCTTTCCACAAAAGATATGCCCATGCTCTAACAAATATAAGTGAAGCAAAAGAGCATTCTACAAATGGCGGTTTTCTATGTAAAGAGAAACAGGCAATCCAACTTCAAATGATATAAGTGAAGCACATGAAGCATTCTATAAAGCCACACTCAAAAGATTTAAGTGAAGTGCAATGAGCATTCTATAAATCAACCAAGGACTATCTCATACCAGCATGGTGCATAAAAGAAAAGTGAAAACTAAATGCAAAAGACGCTCCAAGACTTGCACATAATGCATAAACGAAATGAATACGAAAACATATCGATACTTGTAGAAAGAGGGGATACCTTCCGGGGCATCCCCAAACTTAGACGCTTGAGTCTCCTTGAATATTTACTTCGGGTGCCTCGGGCATCCCCAAGATTGAGCTCTTGCCTCTCTTCCTTTTCCTCATATCGAGACCTCCTCGTTTAGACACTTCATCCACACAAAACTTCAACCGAAAACTCGGTAAGATCCGTTAGTATAATAAAACAAATAACCACTCTAAGTACTGTTGCAAACCAATTAATATATTGTTTTTGCATTGTGTATACTGTAATATAGCTTTTACATGGCTTAATCCACTAATATAAATTGATAGATTCATCAAAACAAGCAAACTATGCATCAAAAACAGAATCTGTCAAAAACAGAACAGTCTGTAGCAATCTGAACATCCACCATACTTCTGGTACCCCAAAAATTCTACCAAAATTAGGAAAACTAAACAAGTTGTATAGCAAGACAGATCAAAAGGAAGCAGAACAAATTGGCGTTCCAGTTAAAAATTGAAAATCGCGCACTACAGCCAAAGTTTCTGTCCTGCACCGTACAAACCAACAAGCATCGTAAACATCCTAAAGGCAAACCTTGGCACATTATTTTTATAATACAATGTAATTGTACAAGGGGATAATTATTTTTGATGAAAAGTTTCTGTAATCAAGATTCACAAAATTTCCGTGAGCATGAACAAAGTTCAAGGCTAGCTCCCACTTCAACAATGCTTGTCTTTCTCACTTTCACTTTCCTTTTTGAAAAGTTTTTAGGTTCCCCTCTTTATTTTTTGTTTTTTCAAACTATATGAAAGCACTCAACAGAAATAAATGACTCTCTAAAACTTCTGGGTTGTCTCCCTGGCAGCGCTTTATTTAAAGCCATTAAGCTAGGCATATAGTGCTCAAGTAATGGATCCACTCGGATCCCAAGGTATATCAAAGCCAATTTTAATTAACAATGATTTGTAATTTAGTAGTGAGCACAACGTAAGATATATCAAGTAACAATGAAGTATAACTCTCTTCCTATGCATCGGCATGTCGTAAAAGAACAATTCATGCACACATAGTAAAGGCCAATGCATAGTATAAGCAGTTTCTTGCAATTCTATCGTGTTGGAAACATAGAGAGGTGGAGACATAGTTACTCTCTCATAATAATTGCAAGTAGGAGCAGCAAGCACATGCATATCACATTCATCAAAATCATCATGTGCAATGGTAAAAGGCAACCCAACAATATAATCCTTACTAAGCGCAAATTTCTCCAATATAGTGTAGTAGGGATAATTCAAAAGGATAATAGGACTATCATGCGTGGGTGCGATAGCAACAATTTCATGTTTAACATAAGGAACTATAGCAAGTTCATCTCCATAAGCATAATTCATATTGGCATCTTGGCCATAAGTGTAGCAAGCATCATCTAAAAGGGATATTTCAAGAGAATCAATGGGATCATAGCAATCATCCTTCGGTAAGCACGAAGGGGAATTAAACAATGTATGAGTTGAAGAGTTACTCTCATTAGAAGGTGGGCACGGGTGATCAATCCGCTCTTCCTCCTTTTGTTCTTCGCTCTCCTCATCATCTTTTTCATCCAATGAGCTCACAATTTCATCAATTTCTTCTTCCATAGCTTCCTCAAATATTAGTCTCTTCTTGGACAGTGGAGAATTTCTCAATATATGGTTTAACATAGGCATTAGAAGCATAATTATCATAACAATATTGAAATATAGCAAAATTTCCAGATTTGTAAAGAGTAGCATCATACTTTTCAATCAAAGAGGCAATCTCATAAGCACCTTTAAAAGCAACAAATTCTTCAATTTGTTGAACATCATAGTAATTGTAAACACCCTTAGCATACGAAGATATGATTCCATTATCACTAAACAAGCATTGATAGGGTAGGTGTTTCTTAGGGTCTTTAGAACAACAAGTAAACTCATATATTTCACATAAATTCCAAGCATAGAATTGCAAACGTTGAATTTGATCCCATAATAGTTCCCTTTTTCAGATATACGGTGTCGCACAAAACAAGCATGCTCATCTAAAGATTTTCCCTCAACTAAACTAGTGGGGGTTTCAGCACGAGCACAAAGGGATCGAAGATGATCCATGTAAAAAGCTTCAGGAGTGTGATAGATTTTGAGTGGTTCTTCAACCACTGGTTCAGTAGGTACAACTATTTTTTTGGTATTTTGCGTTTCCTACCCATAACTAAAGATAGAAAACAAATAAGAACAGCAAATAAAAATTACTTAGTGATAAAGCAAACAAGGACACACGAGAATATTCACCCCACGCTATGACTCCCCCGCAACGGCGCCAGAAAAAGGTCTTGATAACCCACAAGTATACAGGATAGTTGTAGCCTCCTTCGATAAGTAAGAGTGTCAAACCCAACGAGGAGCTAAAGGTAGAACAAATACTCTCTCAAGTCCTATCGGCCACTGATACGACTCTACGCACGCTTGACGTTCGCTTTGCCTATAACAAGTATGAAACTAGAGGTACTTTGTAGGTGTGATAGGATAGGTTTGCAAAATAATAAAGAACACGTAAATATAAACTAGGGGATGTTTAGATAAAGATGCAATAAAGTAAATATAGCGAGTGTGGAAAAGTGGTGGTAGGAGTTGTGAAATTGTCCCTAAGCAATTGACTACGTTACTAGACCGGTAATCACTATTGCAATTCTATTTGAGGGAGAGGCATAAGCTAACATACTTTCTCTACTTGGATCATATGCACTTATGATTGGAACTCTAGCAAGCATCCGCAACTACTAAAGATTCATTAAGGTGAAACCCAACCATAGAATTAAAGCATAAAATCCCTTTATCCCATATGCAACAATCCCTTTACTCGGGTTTGTGTTTCAGTCACTCACGCAACCCACTATAAGCGAATCATGAACGCATTGCAACACACTACAACGAGAATCCCTCACGTTTGCACGACACGGAGGGCACCATAGGACAGCACCAATAATAAAACATGCAACTCAAACCAATCATAGTAATTCATCAATCACCGATAGGACAATGAAAATCTACTCAGACATCATAGGATGGCAACACATCATTGGAAAATAATATGAAGCATAAAGCACCATGTTCAAGTAGAGGGTACAGCGGGTTGCGGGAGAGTGGACCACTGAATATAGATGGGGGAAGGTGATGGAGATGTTGGTGAAGATGATGGAGGTGTTGGTGAAGATCGCGGTGATGATGATGGCCCCCGGCGGGGTTTCGGCGCCACCGGAAGCAAGGGGGAGAGAGCCCCCCTTCTTCTTCTTCTTCCTTGACCTCCTCCCTAGATGGGAGAAGGGTTTCCCCTCTGGTCCTTGGCTCCCATGGCGTGGGAGGGGCGAGAGCCCCTCCGAGATTGGATCTATCTCTCTGTTTCTGCATTCTTTGATTCTACCCCTTCACCATTTCTTTAATAACCGGAGATCTGTAACTCCGATTGGGGTGAATCTTTCGCCCAGATCTTTCTCATAAAATTAGCTTTCTTGCAGCAAAAGAAGAGCATCAACCACCGTACGGGTGGCCCACGAGAGTCTAGGGCGCTCCCAGGGGGAGGGCGCGCCCCCTGTCTCATGGCCACCCCGGACACCGTTTCGCGTTGATTCTTCCTCCGGAAAATCCCAAATATTCCAAAATAATTCTCTATCCGTTTTTATCCCGGTTGGATTCCGTCTGATATTGGGTTTCTGCGAAGCATAAAACATGCAACAGACAAGAACTGGCACTGGGCACTGGATCAATATGTTAGTCCCAAAAATAGTATAAAAAGTTGCCAAAAGTATATGAAAGTTGAAGAATATTGGCATGGAACAATCAAAAATTATAGATACGATGGAGACGTATCAGGCGGCCGAAGTATTAGCTTCTGGCTTCGGCGAATCTGGACTCCTCCGTGACGACACCTCGTGGTCGCCCGCCATATGAGGCGGGGAGGTTGGTGGGGTCTCACTCTCCATTATCTCCGGAAGGAGATCCCCCGAAGACGAAGTCTGTTGAGAAGAGCTGCTAGCCGGACTACAAAGAATGGATCCTAGTTATTGTTCTCGGAGAAGGAAGCAGTACCTTTGTATTTATGATTGACTTACAGCTCGGCTGAGGGCTGGCCCGTTGGCGGGCATGGCGCGATGAGGACGCCCTCTGGGGCAGGGCCCCCTGGTGAAGCTCTCTTCCCTTGTCGGGGCACCTCCGTCTCCAAGTATTCATAGGCGGCCCTCTTCTTCCCGCGAGGGGAGGAGGCCTTAGATTCCCCTCCCCGACTATTCTCCTTTGGGGAGGTGGCAATTCCCCCGATTTGGATGTACAATGTGTGAAGTTCTGCTTCTCTGTTCTTCCCTTCGCCTTTCCCCGAGGGCACCTTAGTTAGCACACGACCAAGCATCTTGGCTATGGCTGGACTAGGCAAGCCTTCGGGAAGTGGCACCGGACACCTGATTCTCTCCACCTTGTTGAGCCACTCCTGTCCATGGAGGATTTTTAGAATAATGTTATAAAAATAAACAAAGTGTTCGGTTTCTGGGTCGCTTACTTGGGTATCTGGGCGGTTGCTGCTCAGGCCCGCATCCTCGGTGGTGTCCGGACACTTTACTTGTGGTCCGAAGAATAACTTACACATTCGTTCGAGCGTCATGCTGAAGAAGTGCAGAATAGTCTGCGGACCTTCCGGATTGAACTCCCACATCCGGAGAGGCCGTTGTTTGCACGGCAGGATCCGTCGGATTAGCATTACCTGAATTACGCTTACAAGGCTGATGTCCCTCTCAAGAAGCTCCCATATGCGGCTCTGCTGCATTGGTACATCATTAGCAGGCCCCCAATCCCGTCCTACGTTAGGGGCAGCTACCCACTTTGTGCCTCTGGGAACCGTGACGTAAAATCACCTTCGCTGCCATAGATCGGACACCTCCGGGAAGGAGACCTCTGACCATGGGGCGTCGGTGTTCCTACTTATTACAGCACCTCCGCACTCCGCGTGTCGCCCCTCAATCATCTTCGGCTTCACATTGAAGGTCTTGAGACATAAGCCAAAGTGCGGGGTGACGTGGAGAAAAGCTTCGCACACAACGATGAACGACGAGATATGAAGAATGGTGTCCGGAGCTAGATCATGAAAATCTAGTCCGTAGTAGAACATGAGCCCTCTCACGAAGGGATCAAGAGTAAGGCCTAATCCACGGAGTAAGTGAGAGACAAATACGACGCTCTCATTGGGCTCGGGAGTAGGGATGATCTGCCCTGGAGCAGGGAGCCTGTGCCGGATGTCAGCGGTCAGGTATCCGACCTCCCTAAGCTTCGCGATATCCTCCTTTGAGACAGAGGACGCCACCCACCGACCTTGAAGGTTGGGTTCGGACATGATTGAAGATCCGGAGGGCTTAAGCTTGGGCTTCAGGTGTTGGAACTCGAGATGTGAAAAGGCGCAAGCGTGGTAGAAAAGAGGGATAGGCCTCGACCCCTCTATAAAGGGGGTGAATATCAAGCGTCCTCAGCGTAACCGCTTGAGACTTACCTAAAAACACGGAGTCACACCAACAGTCGTCGTGGGGTGGTGCACGCCCGTATCGATGGAAGATCCCGCGATAAGGGGAACACGATCTCTGCTTTGGCAGGGCGTGCCAATAAAACCGCCTCGCAACGCGTATTGAGGCAAGCCAAGAAAAACCGGTTCGTGTTAGACCAGACTATGGCGTAAGAGCACACCGTGCAAAAATTACCAGCAGATCAGATTTATGAAGTACTATGCTCTCTATGGAGGTGTGCGGAAATTATCTCGCAAAGCTGGACACGATCCGTAAATCTGCTTCGGAATATTCGGAGATGGAACCCGGCTTGCAATGCCGAAGACAATCTACGCGCCGGACTCATCGTCATTGAAGCCTGGTTCAGGGGCTACCGAGGGAGTCTTGGATTAGGGGGTATCCGGATAGCCGGACTATACACTTTGTTCGGACTATTGGAGCGTGAAGATACAAGACTCAAGACTTCGTCCCGTGTCCGGATGGGACTCTCCTTTGTGTGGAAGACAAGCTTGGCGATCTGGATGATAGATTTCCTTCTTTGTAACCGACTCTGTGTAAACCCTAGCCCCCTCCGGTGTCTATATAAACCGGAGGGTTTAGTCCTTAGAGGGACAATCACAATCATAGTCATCATGGGCTAGCTTCTAGGGTTTAGCCTCTACGATCTCGTGGTAGAGCAACTCTTGTAATACCCATATCATCAATATCAATCAAGCATGAAGTATGGTTTTACCTCCATTGAGAGGGCCCGAACCTGGGTAAAACATCGTGTCCCTTGCCTCCTGTTACCAATAGCCTTATACGCATAGATCGGGACCCCCTACCCGAGATCTGCCGGTTTTGACACTGAAGGCTCTTCTCGCGAGCTTGTGCTTCATGCCGCTATGCCTCCACGCACTTGGATTCGCCTTCCTCCCTCCTTCGCCTTCTAGATGCCGCCGAGAGGGCCTCTGGAGCTCTGGCTACAGCATGCTGACTGCAGCACCCTCGTGACTAGAGCGGAGGTCGAGGTCGTCGCTCCGGGCAAGGTCTACATGACCCGGGGCTGGGGCGAGATCGCCCGGGTCTGCCGGACAGGGGGTACCCTCGTGATTCATCTTGAATATGATGGCGCCTCCTTGATGTTCTTCAAGGTCTTCGATGCGGAAGGACGCCGACTGGAGTGCTGCCTCAAGGAAGGCGGCCGGGGCATCAAAGTGGCGAGGGCCAGGCCTGCCAACCGCTTCCCCAGCAGCTCCTCTGGTAGCAGTGGAGAAACCGGAGGGTCCAGTGACTCTCCTGAGCTTCACATGAATCCGGAGACGAGCGACGACAGCTACGAGCCCCCGAGCTCGCGTCGCGCTCGGAGTGGGGCAGCTGCATCGGGCCGCCGACGCCGCCGATCTGGATGAGGTTGGTGCCGGCGCATGTCGGCCCACTGTTGATGATGGCGTCTCCTATGGAGGGGCGCGTAGTTAGCGTTCCTTAGGATTGACACCTTTTGTTCCCTGCGAGGAATCGAAGAAACACCCCGCGGGGGTATGTAAAGCGTATGCCATGTCTTTTATGAATATTATCCTTATTATGGAGCGATGCGAGGTGCTTGTCCTGTCTCGGCTCGGCTTCCCCTTTCTATCCTCACAAGGACTTGGTGCTCTACGCTGACAGGTCCTGGTTCCCAGGCAGGCTTCAGCCATCGCTGGTATGCCAGGTCGCGATGCCGTGGTAAAGGCCAGGAGGTGAGCGGCCCAAGGTCCAGTAAGAGCCCCCAAGGTGCGATGCTCGGGAGGTCCCCTTTAGCGCTCAAGCAGCCTCCGCTGGGCAAGAAACGAAGGCAACATCGCTGTGACAGAGCCGCACTAGGCGAGGGTTTAGCGTCGCGTTGATTTAGCTTTTCCAGGGGCGTGACTTATCTCATGAGCTTGGAGTTGTTCTTCGGCGAGGTGCCGGGCCTGCGCGCCGACAGCTGGGGGTGTTGCTGGGTTGGGTCCTCGCGAGCTTTTCTCCTTTTCCCCGCACTTTCCTTCATGCTCTACGTCCTCAGGTCCCGGCCCTCGAGCGAGCTCAGCTGCCGCTGGTATGACAGGTCGTGATGTTGTGGGTCAAGGCCAGGGGGTGAGGGCTGGAGAGCCAGTAAGAGCCCCTGAGTCGTGATGCTCAGGCGCCCCCCTTTTAACATGCGAGCGGATCGCACGGGAGAGAGAGAGAGAGAGAGAGAGAGAGCTCACGACGCCCCCACGCTATTCCTTAGGCGGATCCTGTACACCAACACGAGGAAAACAAGGACTGCCATTATGGTTGCCAGCCAGCCATTGGTTGCTCCGAGGGAGTGGTTGAGGCACTGAGGGCCTGGTGAGGTAGCGCTTTGCAGGGCTGCCACGGCCAGAGCTCGACCACTCAGATTTGTCGATGTTGTAGGGACGGACCCATGCGCAAGCGCCGTGCCAGAGCGAGCGGCTCCAAAGGTAGGTGTCAATCGAGCAGGCGATTATCTCAAGCAGGTTAAGCATGAAGAAGCAAATCAACTTGGATAGATGCAGAGAAAGGCACACGCCACTGGGTCAGGCCCAAGCGGCTTGGGGATGATGCAGCCAGAGAGGCGCCCCCAACAAGGTAAGCTGAAGACATAAGAAAAATGGATACACGCTGCGGGGACAGACCCACGCGACCTGGGAATGATGCAGCCCTAAGGGCGCTCCCAACTGAAACGAAACTTGAGAGAAGTCACCTGATACCGTTGCAGAGCGAGTGTCGGAGTAGCTGACGGTGCATGGTGAAGAAGCCAATCCTCACGAGCCCTCGGGGCTCTGAGCCTCGGGAGGCTCTGGAGGTCCGGGCGGCTCGGCGAGGTCCACTTCCATTTCCTCCGGGAGCGCGCGGTGCTTGGCCACCTGAGCTTCCAGAATGCTTCTCATCATGCGCTAGTGGGTAGCAGCCGTGTTCGGCAGGCCGAAGGGCATGTGAATGTAGCTGTGCGGTGGACCCTCGCAACACCCCACACGCAAAGGCTAGAAGCGCTCCTGAGACGCGACTCGATTGAGCCCTGGGTAGTCGATGCTGACGCGCAAACCGCCATCCTCGCCTGGATGGGGAGCTATGCTGGGCAGGTGGCGGTTGCCGCACATGACTCTCGATTCCTGCAACTCCTGGGCGACCTTGGTGATTAACTCCCGAGGGTTGGGCCCTCCTTGCCTTACGCCTTCCTGAGGGAAACGTGCTGCGAAGCACGCCTCCAAGTGGTGCCCGAGCGCCTCCCTCGTGACCTTGGCAAAGTCAGTGGCTCCCCAAGAGAGAGCCCCCGAGCCTTGCCCGAGGAGGGCGCCGGGCGTGCCTTCCTATGCGACGGAGGGTGGTGCCCCTTGGCTGGGCGCATGTCCGGATGTGGCGCCTCCGGAGGTGCCTGCTTATTGAGGCCTTGAGTCAGGTGATGTCTTCTTCTTCTTGGGGGCTGCTTCAGGAAGGTTTCTACTCTTGCTGTCTGGGTCCTCAATTGATGCGGCTTGGAAGGCGTGCTCGAGAGAGCACACCGCATCCTTCTCTTCACAGGGGACCGTGATGACTCCGCCACTTCCTGACATCTTGAGAACGTTGTAGCCATGGTGAGTCACTGCCATAAACTTGGCCAGGGCGGGATACCCGAGGATGGCATTGTATGGCAGGCGAATGTGGGTGACGTTGAAGTCAATGAGCTCGGTACGGTAGTTCTTGCGCTGTCCAAAGGTGACAGGGAGACGAACCTGCCCTATCGGGACAGTGGAACCATCAGTGACTCCTGAGAAGGGCTTGGTTGGTTGAAGCTGATGGTATGGCACTTGGAGATTGTTGAACATCTCGACGGATAGGACGTTGAGCCCTGCCCCGCTGTTGATGAGGGTCCTGGTAACTTGCACGTTGTTGATGACTGGGGAACAGAGCATCGGGAGGACACCGGCTATTGCCACGCATTTGAGCTGATCCGCTGAGCTGAACATGATGGCGCACGCAGGCCACCTGAGGGGGCGTGTGGCCTCAGGCTTGGGGAGGACTGCATTCACCTTGCGAGCAAACTTCTTGAAGGTGCGCTGAGAGGCTGGGGCCTGGGCACCGCCCAAGATGCAAGCGATTACATGCGGCTCCTGGAAGCCCCCAGCCCCCTCGTCCTGATGATGGTCGTCATTCCTTCTTGGCAGTGGTGGCAGAGGAGGAAGTCCTGTGTTGCCTTGCGGGCGATCCTTACGAGGCTGATCCCTCCAAGCCCCCTCGCGAGGCTGATCCTGCCAGCGGTCCTTGCGAGGTCGGTCACGCCACCCTTGGTGAGGGCCACGGTCGTCCCATCATCCTCCACCTCTTCCTCCGCCTCGGCCGTAGCCCCGATCATTGCGCTCGGGGCATCGACCGACATGGCCTTCTTGCACGGCCCTGAGCTCTTGGCATTTGTTGGTGTTGTGGGTATGGAGATCGTGGTACACGCAGTACCGGCTGCCATTGGACGACTCCGGCTGATCCTTGTCCTGCTTCATGTCCGGCTCTACTGCGAGCACAACTGCTCCCTTGCGCTTCACATCCTTGGCCTTGGCTTTCTTTTCTTCTGGATCTGCAGCCGGGAGATCGAGAAGGGAAAGGCGTCCCTCCTCAGCCCTTGCGCACTTGGTCGCCAGGTTGAACAACTCCAATGACGTACACAGATCTTCGTGGATTGCCAGCTCCTCCTTCATCTTGATGTCATGGATGCCATCAGAGAACGCCGAGATGATGGCCTCCTTGGTCACCTTGGGAATCTTGAGGAGAGCGTTGTTGAAGCGCTGGATGTACTTCTGCAAGGTCTCTCCGGGTTGCTGCTTGATGCGGCGCAGGTCACCCACGGCCGGCGGACGGTCGCGAGTGCCCTAGAAGTTGGCAATGAAGCGAGTGCACATCTCGTCCCAGGAGGCAGGTTGAGGAGCCAGGTGCGGGCACCGTCCTTGAGTGCCATGGGAAACCAGTTTGCCATGACCTTTACGTCCCCGTTGGCGGCTTCGATGCCCAGCTCGTAGAGCTGTAGGAACTCTGCGGGGTCGGCAGTGCCGTCGTAGCGAGGGGCAGGTCAGGTTTGAACTTGCCCGGCCAAGCGACACTGCATAGCTCGGTGGTAAATACGCGGCAGCCTGCGATAGCCATCGGAGCTCTCTGATGCGGGGCTTGCTCTTAGGGATTCCCACGCGCCGCTGCCTGGAGCAGCGCGGGGTCTTGATGTGCTGGCGCAGGGATGCGGTCGTGGCGCATCGGTGCCGGGAGCACGCGTGCACCTTCTTGGGGACGAGGGATTTCTTGGCAGCTCCTTTCTTGTCGCGCGGGCACCAGACGTGGTGGATCTCGTCCTGGGGCCGCGCACCTTGGAGCCAGGGCGCCTTCTTGGGGAGGAGGTGGCGGAGGCACCTCCTGGGCTGCACCACCCGTGCAGGACGGAGGGTGAGGCAGTGAGAGGGACGGTGAGGGGAGCCTCCTGTGGTGCTGACGAGCTCGGTGATGCGAGCGAGCCACACTTCGTAGAGGTCGTCGACGAGATAGTAGTGCAGGAGCTCACGCGCCAGGAGTAGCACAGTGTGCGTGTCCGTGGGGGCGCGACGGGCGTGGGACGACGAACCAGCTGGAGTCAGCGACGGGGTGGCGGTGCGGCCTTCCCGCCACACCGAAGGATGCAGCGACGAGGCCTGCTACTCGTTCCCCGCCGGGCCGATGGCGGCGTTGGCGGCAGGCGACGGGGAACAATGGGGACACCCACCGATGGGAGCCGTCTAGGCAACGCGGGCGGAGAGGGCAGCCCGACGCTCGGCACGAGCCCGGCGAGCGTCAGCCATGGACACGACGGGTGATCGAACACGGAACAGCGGAAAAAGGATTCCGGGGCACCCCTACCTGGCGCGCCAAATGTCGGATGTTGGGTTCCGGCAGACCCTTAAGGTTCGAACTCTGGGGTGTGCGCGAAGATCCTCCCCCTACCGATCCACGTCCGATCGCCTCACGAGAATCTAAGCTAAACGATGAACAACACGGGGGACACAAGATTTATACTAGTTCGGGCCACCGTTGTGGTGTAATACCCTACTCCGGTGTGTGGTGTGGTGGATTGCCTCAAGGGCTGATGATGAACGGTACAAAGGATGAACAGCCTCGCGAGAGGTGTTCTTGAGCTGGTGCGATGAACTACTTGGATGAGCTTGATCGCCTATGGATATGATGAGGACTCTTTGAGATGCCCTCTTCTGTGGTGGCTAGCCCTATTTATAGAGGCCCTGGTCCTCTTCCCAAATATTGGGCGGGAAGGGCGCCAACAACGGCCATTTTGAAGGGGAACATCTAGTACAAGTTATCCTGACTAAAGTTGGTCTTCGACTGCCAAAGGTACTGGGGATGACGCCGTCTTGGGCTCCACGGTGACCTCCATCATGCCGCTTTGCTGGTCTTGGTCTCATTGCACTGAAATGGCAACCTTTGCCTGACGCCTCGGTACTCCACGCCTGTGCTTGCCCCCTTTGCACGAAAGAGGAAACAAGGACACTGCGCAGGTCGGCGCCTGCCTGACGCCCGCCTGGTCTCGATCGTCGCGGCTTGCGTCACGAGCACCTCGCGAGGTACCCCTGCCTTGATCTCTCCGCCTCCTTGCGAGCCTGCCTAGCGAGGCCGCTCCTGAGGAAGCCTTGTGTCGTCCGCCCTGCGAGGCTTGGCCCCTCGCGAGGGTCTTGAGTCTTGTGCTGATGAATATGGGCCATACTGGGCCACCACTCGAGCCACGCCGCAGGCCGCAGGCAGGTAAGTCTGGGGACCCCCGTTCCCAAAATACCGACAGCTGAAAATTCTTCAACTGTCTCTGTGGTCACAAATTCCTCATCTGAGGATACCACATGTATCACTGAAGATAATGCAGGGCTGAAGGAATTGTATGTGACAGGCATTTACAAAAGCCTCAAAGAGTATCAGACTCTATGTGATGTGCTCAAAAAGTAGATCTTGAACAGGAACCCTAGGAAAGAGGGTATTGCCTTTGAGAGGAGACTCAATGCAGATGGGACCTACTGGAAACCTTAGCAGTATCCCAAAACCTCATGGGTTGCTGTGAAAGGACCTCCTTTAGATCCATGCACTCTATCTAGCTTTACTTGTGATTCTTCATATTCCTCTGATGAGTCATTTGACTCCAACTATAAACTGTTTAACAATCAGAATGGTGAAGTATTTGCTCGATTTGTTGGAATTAATTGCAGGAACGGTCCCCCTATGAAGAAAATCTGGGTTCCTAAAAGGTGCCTTGAAAATCTTTAGGTGAATGTCATCATGACACCACCCATGAAGAATAGGAACCCCAGATCAAATTCTTCATATGGATCAAAATCTTCATGGATCCAAGTCCTCATATGAACCAAATTCTTCATATGGATCAAATTCCTCACGTGGATCAAAATCCTCATATGAACATCATCATGCTAACACTTCTGTTTCGCAGGAAAATCTAAAGGCTATGAATATGTGCATTATTCTTCAAACCATTATGTTCATAAGTCCTCAAAGAATTTCTCTGCTTATTCATATGCTTATCCTAACCACTCATCTATGAAACAAAGTGCACTGGCTTCTATGCCATCTTTTTCTTATGGAGCTCGCAGAATAATGAACTCTTTGCCACCCCTCCAGATGTAGGTGGTGAAGAAAAAGAACTAATCTCTTATGCAGGGTCAGGTCTCCAGAAGAACTTGATCGTCTGAAGAAAATGTTGGAGACCTGAATGTGCTTGAAAGGACGCAAGCTAATCATGAAGAAATGAATCATTCATTTCTCACGTCCTCATACTGCTATGTCTGTTACTGTTGATGAAATTGATATCATATTCTTCACTGATGAAGTATATGGGTTCGTAAGTTACACTAATTCATCTACATCATGAACAACCCAAAGCTACTGAGTGGGTCCTCGACAGTAGATGTACAAATCACATGACCGGTGACAGGAACTTGTTGATGGACACTGATTTGTCACCATCTCATCTGAAGCATATCACCTACGCTGACAAAGGCAAAAGCAAGGTATTAGGTCTAGGTAAGGTTGCAATCTCAAAGGATAGACACATGGACAAAGTCATGCTTGTCGAGTCCTTAGGATTCAACCTCATGTATGTCTCGATGCTTTGTGATCTTGATATGGTTGTTGTCTTCGGCAAATATCATTGCATTGTCCTAATGCAATCTGACAACTCCAAAGTCTTTGAAGGCTTTAGGAAAGGAGACTTGTATATTGTTGATTTCTCTGCAGGACCACATCCTACCACTTGTCTACTTGCAAAAGCTTCAGAATGCTGGCTATGGCATCGACGACTTGGTCATGCTGGGATGAGGAACTTACATCCACTCGTGAAGAAGAAGCATGTCATTGGCATCGAGGGTGTCAAATTCCTCAGAGATCATCTTTGTGGGGCTTGTGAGGCTGGAAAGATCACTAGAGCCAAGCATCCCTCGAAGACTATCATGACCACTTCTCGTCCCTTTGAATTACTTCATATGGATCTCTTTGGCCCTACTCATTATGCCACATTCTCTAGTTCTGCATCATTATATGGCTTTGTCATAGTTGATGACTATTCTCGTTACACATGGGTGCATATCATCACTTACAAAAATTAAGTGCAGGAAGTTTTCAAACGATTTTCCTCAAGGGCTTCTACTAACTTCGGTGTGAAGATCAAGCATATTAGGAGTGATAATGGAACAGAGTTCAAGAACACTGGCCTCGATGAATATCTTGATATACTTGGTATTACTCACGAATTATCTGCTCCTTATACTCCTCAGCAGAATGGCGTCGTGGAGCGCAAGAACTCCTGTTGAATACTCAAGAAC
Organism: Triticum aestivum; assembly: GCF_018294505.1. Lineage (NCBI taxonomy): Eukaryota > Viridiplantae > Streptophyta > Magnoliopsida > Poales > Poaceae > Triticum > Triticum aestivum. The sequence continues at coordinate 363,458,012 of NC_057801.1, read as the reverse complement.
ACTGGCCTTAATGATCTCTTGTTGAGATGGCTCGCACTATGCTTGATGAATACAAGACACCTCAGCGCTTTTGGCCTGAAGCAATTGATACTGCGTGCCACATCATCAAAAGGGTATATCTTCACAAATTCTTCAAAAAGACCTCATACGAACTCCTCACTGACAAGAAACCCAATGTAAGTTATTTCAAAGTCTTCGGTGCTAAATGTTGGATTAGAGATCCTCACCATCACTCTAAATTTGCACCGAAAGCACATGAGGATTTTATGCTTGGTTACGGAAAGGACTCGCACACGTACAGAGTCTTCAACATCAATCATCACAAGATTGTTAAAACTGTAGATGTGCGGTTCGATGAAACTAATGGCTCGCAAAGAGAGCACCTACCTCCTGTGCTAGATGAAATGTCACCTGAGGAATCCATCAAGTTCAAAGCTACTGAGGATATCATCCCTACCAAAGAATCTGCTGAAGAAGTCATTCCGGTTCATGAAGAAAATCACGCTGGTGCTGCTGAAGAAACTGGTCCTGAAGAAGCTGCTGGGCCTAAGCAAAGTCATCAACCCGCACATCCTCGCGTTGCAAATGAAGTGCAGATCGAGAAGATCATCGATGACATCAATGCAGTAGGTCCTCTCACACGCTCAAAAGCTTCACATTTATCTAACTTTTGTGGGCATTTTGCTTTTGTCTCTATCACATAGCCCACTAAAGTTGATGAAGCATTCATGGAATCTGAGTGGATTCAAGCCATGCAAGATGAATTGCATCAATTTGAGCTCAACAATGTGTGGGAACTTGTCAAGCGACCAGACCCACGCAAGCACAACATCATCGGTACCAAATGGATCTACCGCAACAAACAAGATGAAAATGTCCTTGTGGTGAGGAATAAAGCTCGTCTTGTAGCTCAAGGCTATACACATGTTGAAGGAATTGATTTTGATGAAACTTTTGCACCTGTTGCTAGACTTGAGGCTATTCACATATTGCTTGCTTATGCTAACCATCATAATATCATCTTAGATCAAATGGATGTGAAAAGTGCATTCCTCAATGGTAAGCTTGAGGAAGAAGTATATGTTGCTCAACCACCAGGTTTTGAGGATCCAAAATTTCCAGATCACGTCTATAGACTCAACAAGGCCCTCTATGGCCTCAAGCAAGCACCTCGGGCGTGGTATGACACACTGAAGGAATTCCTCATGAAGAAAGGCTTCAAACCCGGTTCACTTGACCCAACTCTTTTAACCAAAACATACGATGATGAATTATTTTTGTGCCAAATATATGTTAATGATATTATCTTTGGTTGTACTAACCAACGATACAGTGATGAATTTGCCTATATGATGAGTGAAGAATATCAAATGTCTATGATGGGAGAATTGAAATTCTTTTTAGGTCTTCAAATTCGTCAACAATACAAGGGCATATTCATATCTCAGGAGAAATACCTCAAGGATGTGTTGAGGAAATTCGGCATGCAAGATTGCAAAGGCGTCAAAATCTCTATGCCCACAAATGGCCCTCTATGCACCGATGAAAATGGTAAAGACTTCGATCAAAAGGTATATCGCTCCATGATTGGCTCTTTATTGTACCTATGTGCATCTAGGCTGGATATTATGCTTAGTGTTTGCATGTGTGCCCGATTTCAAGCTACACCGAAGGAATCACACCATAAGGTTGTGAAGCATATTCTTTGATATCTAGCTCACACACCAACACTTGGATTATGGTATCCCAAGGGCTCTTCCTTTGATCTCATTGGTTATTAAGACTCTGACTATGCTGGTGATCGGGTGGACCGCAAGTCAACATCAGGAACATGTTATTTCCTCGGACGATCCTTGGTATGTTGGTCCTCGAAGAAGCAAAACTGCGTATCACTCTCTACTGCAGAAGCTGAGTACATTGATGCTGGATCTTGTTGTGCTCAATTGCTATGGATGAAGCAAACCCTCAAGGACTATGGCATCAATGTGAAGAATGTGCCACTCTACTGCGACAATGAGAGTGCTATCAAGATTGCTCACAACCCAGTTCAGCACTCGAAGACAAAGCACATCCAGATTCGTCATCATTTTCTTCGTGACCATGTGTTGAAGGGCGACATCTCCATCGACTACGCAAATACTAAAGACCAGCTAGCCGATATCTTCACAAAGCCCTTGGATGATAAGAGATTTAGCAAGTTGCGGTGTGAGCTAAATATCCTAGAATCTTCGAATGTTCTTTAAAAAGGACACACATCCTAACACTTATGCTGACTTGATGACTTAGATGTGCAACACACAAAGTAACATTTTTCTTCAATCAATGAAGACTAACCCTCTAAGTGTGAATAAATTAATGAAGAATTTGATTCTCAGAACCCTACGACAATTGTACGCGGTGTCTGAAATCATCATTCTTATACGGTGGGTTACGCCACCAACCAAAGCTGAAAATCTTCAATTTGAGTTTTTCTTCATTTTTGAAATTCCTCAGTTTTTCAAATTCTTCAACTTTGCATTGTCTTCACTCCTTCCGTCGTTGTTCTTCATTAACTATATATATACTTTAGTTTTTATGCCCTCTACAACATTCACTTATTGCTAATTCTTCAAGTTGATTTTTCTGCTAAGTGAATGTGATCGGACCCTTTCCCCCTCTATGCTAAACTCAACCCAGTCTATTCACAACTTCTTCATGTGCGTTCTATTTGACACTCGTTCAAAATCTTCACTGTGTCCTTGTCAGCTGAAGAAATTGTGAACAAAACTTGAAAATATTCTTATATGACTTTTTGGCTTTTGCCGCTCAAACCGTTACACATCCCACGATAAAACTTACCTATTCACCCACGATCTTACACAATCTCCACCACACTGTACGTGGGTGACACATGTTGCTAGGATGAGAAGGGTCAGGGTACCGTCGTCCATTTTCCTCGGGCGAACGGTTTTTCACTACGGCTATAAATACCCCTCACCCTCCTCAGACTGCATTTACCCCGCTTGATCTCACTCCCCTCGCTCGAGCTCTCAAGCCCTAGCACCACCGCTACTTTCATCGTCGCCGATGAGGAAGAGCTTCACTGCCTCGACCTCGTCATCATCGTACTCGCGTTCGCCGTGGACATCTTCTCTCTGCCGCCGCCGTAGCTGTCTTCCTCCGCCAAGTTAGGGCGTGGAAGATCTGGGTAGACGAACTTATCAATCTACATTCCCAGTTCATCGTGTTCTTCGTCAAGGGTAATTAAAAGTTACTTTTACTTCCTTTGTTTCTACTTATGATTTTCATAAAATCCTCAAAATGTGTTTATTCTTCAACCTCCACACTCTAAACACCTAGCACAAATCTTCTGCTCTTGATTTGTTTCTCTAAGTGACGTTTTCCTTCATGATTCCTTAATCGTGTGAATCTCACATTCCGCACAACTCTGGAACCTAAGTCAAAGAGCGCTTAGTGAAATTCTTCAAGGCACATCTGGTCAATTTCCTCAAACTTGTTCTTTTTTGCAAAAAAAAACTTCTGAGAACGCATATGACCTCTCCAAATTCTTCGCACCTATACTCTGTTCACATGTACACATGTCTTCTGTTGAATCACTAGGTTCTCATCAACTTAACTCACTTGCAGTGTTCCTCGAAGAAAAGCTGCATACTTCCTCAGAGAACTCTATTGTTCAAATTCCTCAGCTAAAGAAAATGGCAGATGGTAAAAGACCTCAGAAAGGAGGAAAGAAGCTTGAAGTCAACACTGCTTTTGAAATCCCTGATGACATTGACGCAGGGTACTGCACGCCTGATGAGGCAACTCACGGCAAATAAACCAAGAATGAGCGCAAAGTGCGCATACAAAGGATTGAACGAAGATGGGCACGAGAATGGAGGGAGTACAGATATGTCACTCCTAAATATATGAAGAAATTCGCTCTTCACCCTCCATGCTCAAGACCTCCATTGGCACCTGGCCAAAGAGCTGATCCAACAAGCCTTAAACATGGTGAGGATTATGCTGACGAATGGGCCGGGCGGCAAGCTAAGTTGGCCAAGCAGGCCAAAGAAGCAGTGAAGAAATTCAATGAAGATTCTGCTGTTGCCGCTGCCGAGGCCACCACGAGCAAGAATGATATGCCTAAGAAGCCTGCTCGATAATCAACTTCCTCAGCAATGCCCTCACGGCCAATCTCCTCTGTGCCATCAAGGCAAAATCCTCAAGCTGCCCCAGTTCCTCAAGCTACACCAGTTCCTCGGGTTTCAAAACCCTCATCTCCTCCGGCAAAGTCCTCAGCACCTGTGCATCTCGCCACGTGCCAAAGGACCACAGGCATCTCAATTGCCTCAGGAGCTTCAGCAAGTTCTTCAGTTCCTCATCTGTCTTCAAAGAGCCCAACTCTGCTGAAGACTAAGGCCACTGCAGGACGAGGCACTAGACCAAGTCCTCACAAGGAACAAGTTGCTTTTGAAGTGCCTTCTGATGATGATGAGGCTGATGGTGATGAATTAGCTGATATCATCCCAGAGAGACTGCAAAGGGCCGCTAGAGCCAAAGGAAGTGTTGTGCCTCTTCTATTGGATCCGAAGAAGATCCTGGATTTCAATGACCTCTGGCAGAAAGATCCAAATACTCCTCTGCCAGAGCTAGACCTCACTCCTGGACAAAGTCACATGTTGATGGCGTTCATTGCTGAAGAAAAGTGGAAATTTGATCAACCCAGAGCTACCAAGAAAGCCCAGTACAAGAAGCAGCGCTATCTGAAGGATAAGGTTCTGAGGTTATCGCCTGAGCAACTCATTGCTATGCAATTTGACAACAAAAAGCTCAGTGATGAATTTGATGCCTATAAGGCTCAATGGATGGGAGCCAAGGTCAGATTCGTCAAACTGGCGAAGAAATTCACTTCCAATGTTGCTGATCCATCGCACATTGAGATTCCCTCGGCTGAAGCTTCTGCCCAGCCGACTGAAGAACATGCCAGCACCGCTGATGACAATCAGGCTGCTGATGAAACTACTAGCACCAGGGTTGAAGAAATACCAGCCGCTGAAGAAATTGCCTGGGCAACCACTAGTGTTGCGCGTGAAGAACAAGTCAGGACAGCTGAAGAATCTGAAGTTTTGCCTGAAGAAATTGCACAAGACAGGCCAACTGCATCAGTTGTGCGTGAAGAAATTGATCCAATTTCCTCTGCTCCGCCTGCACCAACACCAAGCTCAATTCTTCCTTCTGCTCTAGAAGTGAAGAAAACAACAGCTGCGGAGCAAGCCGTTCTGAAGAAAAGCAAAGCATCTATTTCCTCAGAATCTTCTGCACCCAAGAAGGCAAAGATTTTGACAAGCTCAATTGAGAATCCTATCGATGTTGTTCCTCTCTCAAGCATGCCATCAAAGGAACTCGTTCCTTTTGGTGAAGATTGTGAGATTCATGATGAATCTGGTGAGGAAAATCCCTCTGCTGCTTCCACAGAGCAGATGGATGAAGAAATTGAAGTGGATGCTATCACTTCAACTCCCCAGGTATCATCGCCAATGCCTCAGTTCACAGCTGAAGAGGCCCGCGTTGAAGAAATGGAAGAGGATGAGGATGTGGACATTGGGAGCACCACACCTGTGATGAACGATGATTTTTGGGATAGTCAGCACCCCAACTCTCCTCTGTTCACACCACTTCAACAAATTCCTTAGTCCCCAGTCTCTACTGAAGTTCAGATGGGTTCTGATGAAATTCATACTGCCACTTCCATTCATGAAGAGATTCCAGCCACTAGTGCTGATGACAAAGCTGATGAAGAAATGGAGGCCCAGGCTGCTACTGAAGCAGAAGCTGAAATTCCTCAGCATGCGGCTCCGGAGATTGAGATTCCTGAGATTGTACTGCAATTGACTAACACTCCTCGGCCAAAGCCGAAGAATCCCTTCTCCAAGACTCCAAAATTCAAGGCTGATGCCTTCTTCAATGAGCATGTGTTCTTCACTAACTACAATCCATATGACTCTGCTCGTCTGAGAAGGAAGCGTTTCTAGACTGCTAGCCAAGCCAACTTCTATTCCTCGGTGCTTTTCAACAAAGACAAAGTCTTCGACCATGAGCACATTCCTCATGTTGATATGGAATCACTGCCATGCTTCACACGAGTCCTCAGTGATATTCATGATGTTGGACTGCTCAATTTCTGCACTGATATCTGTGATTGGAATGAAGAACTCATTCTTCAGTTCTATGCGTCGCTGCACATCACTAGCAATGCTGAAGATGTGAACTCATGGGTGTTCGACTGGATGACAGAAAATACTCACTTTAAAGCACCGGCCACTGAATTGCTTCATGCCATGCTTGCCAGTCCTCCCCCAGAAGGTGCGCATCTCATCTACAATGAAATTGAACTGTCTGGTCACTTCATGCAAGTTATGATGAAGCCATTGAAGCTTGGTCAAGCCTCAAGGACAAAGTTCCTTGTGAAGGAATTGCAATATGTGCCTAGGAATGTATACCGCATTCTGACCAAGACACTGAGTCCAATCAAAGGCCACAACTCGAATGATGAAGAAGTTGTTGGCATCATGAAGAATCTGCTTTTCAATATCATGCATGGTATTCCAGTGAACTACCATGACTTCTTCATGAGGACTTTGGCAAATGTTGCATGTCTCCCTTTGAGTTGAAGCCTTATGCTCCTTGGATTATGAGATTCCTCAGATCAAGGTCTTCACTCAACTACAAAGTTGACACACTCAACCATGGCAGGTAGTTGCCCCCTATTGAAGTCCTCAAGCGGACATTTTCCTCAGCTGATGAAAAGGGCAAGGCCACTGCAATTATTGATGAGGGCAATCGACCATTGGATGGACAGTTCCGCAAAGCTGCTTCATATTCCACCAATGATGACTCTACTACTCATGACTCTGCTGCCAATGCCTCAAAGCAAAGTCCTCAGGCCACAACTCCAATGGTGATGACTGATCGTGAGCTTCTCCTCAGTCTTCATCAAAAGGTGGATTGCAATCATAAATGGGTCAAGCGTCAGTTTGGTGCTATTCTTCACAACATGACTGCCACATACAATTCAGTGAAGAAGAACCACTATTACCTCAATGAAGTTTTTGATCGCACCTGGGCTGTCCTGACTCATCTCTACGATGATGAAGATCTCAAGCAGATGGGCTTCAAGCAGGATTTCAGCTGGTCCAAGCCTCAGGCGAAGAAATTCAAGAAGGTTGAAGTTCCTCCTTTGGTGCCCAGCTCATATTACTCATCCCGTGAGCTTGATGAAAATGAAGACCTGGACGACACTGCGGCAGGCCCTACTCCAACAACCGACCCCAACAACACTGGCGCTCCTCCATCGACTTCATGATGAAATTCTTCAGGGGCGTTAGTCCTCACTTTTTGTCCCTTTTGGTCATTTGATGACAAAGGGGGAGAAATTTGAGTTAGTCTTCAAGTGGGTCTATCTATATGGGCATTTTTTTGTTAAGTTGCAACTCTCGCTCTTCTGAAGTGTTTGTTGATTGAGTTGTAAACTTAAGTCCGATGGTGATCTGATACGTTTGCCGTGTCTATTTCCTCATATATGCTACACATGCATGCTGAATTACATAAGTCACCATATTTCGTCATGCATTTCAAATTCTTCATTCAATATGTTAAATGCGTGTATGAATTACAAGATATAGGGGGAGATCTCCATGATTCTACTCTCCAAAGGTGCATTGCTTCAAAAGCAAATTCCTCACTATGCACTTCTTCAGGGGGAGTTCTTCTATATCTTGCAATCGAATTCCTCAATGTTAAGCACTTTCAATTCATATGTTTATCCCCATTGAAAACTTAACCTATATTGTCATCAATCACCAAAAAGGGGGAGATTGTAAGTGCATCTAGTGCCCCTTAGTGATTTTGGTGTATTGAAGACTTATAGGTTAGGGGACTAATATGTTTGTGAGTATAGACAGGTTCTATAAGTCGATGAGGAGTTTGATATTTACAGTGAAAGTCGACCCCTAAAAATGAATGTTTTGGTTGAAGACTTTGGTTCTCCTGAACACTTTGAAAGTGAAGAAATTGGTGTGACCGTGAAGACTCGGATATTCATGCGAGGACTATGAAGCGTGAAGACTTTTGTTTTCGTAGTTTCGTTTTCTTCTTCTTGAGTCATAGGAAACATCGTACTGTTAAAGGGGGTCGAGGTAATACTAAGGGAACTGATTTCCAAGTGATGCTCATCTCAAAATCCTACACCTACCCAATCCTTCGAGTGAAGCCTTTGGAAATCTCATATCAGTTCAGTCAATTTCTTCAGTGATAGAGACGAAGATCTTCTAGTCTCTGAGGAATTTGTTCTGACTGAGGAGTTAGGAATTCGCCAGTGCGGATTGCCTACACAGTGAGGAACATGATAGCCCTGAGGAATTCGAACCTCAAATCCGACCGTTGTTGTGCCACGCGCCAGCTGTCCAAAATATCTACCCACCTAATGGTCATATCATTGAAGGGCATATATGTCTTATCATGTCGGGCTGCTCCCTAGGCTATAAATAGCTGCCCCCTACAACCACTAGCTGGTTGGCTGCTCCGAGAGAAACTAACACTTGTCAATTGAGAGCATCCCATCCTTCGAGGACTTTGAGCGAAAATCATCAAGTAAGGAAAACCCAAATCCCAAACCCAAACCTACAAACCCAAAGTGATTGAGCATCACTGAAGAGATTGTTCCTGTGTGGAACCGATGCTTGTTTCCTTTGAGGATTGTGTATCCTCCAGACGGTTAGGCGTCATGGTCTGAGCATCTAAGAGGAATTGTGGATTGCCGAGTGACCGAGTCTGTGAAGGTTTGGAAGTCACCTATGAAGACTTACCACTACTATTGGGCGAGGTATGTGTTATCTTAGCTCAAGGAGAATATGGTGAGGACTGTGTGTCCGGGACTATGTGTCCTCGAGTTTAAATACTCAGCCGCTCCAACAAGACGTACAACTGTCACAGCAGTTGGAACTGGTCTACCAAATCTTTGTCTTCACCAAGCCTACTGGTTCTATTTCCTCAACCCTTTCATTTCCTCTGTTATGTGTTGATGAACCTGGTCATTACTGTTTGAAGACTTTGACTGAAGACTATCCCTAATTCCTCAATCCTATTTCTTCAGTTAGTTTGTCTTCGTCCTGCTTATCCTGTGTTTACGTTTTCTGTACTCTGTGTTAGTCTTTCATTTCATCATGATGACTATGTTGTTGCTCTATTATGCTTATACCTGAGTACTTATTCCGCTGCAAGTAGGTCTTCGCTTAGGAATTTCTTCACCCTGAAATTCCTCAGTGAAGAATTCTTAAAAATCGCCTATTCACCCCCCCCCCTCTAGTTAACGTAACGCACTTTTAGATAGTATCGGCATCCGCTTTGGAATTGTTCGAAAGGGAGGGTTTTCCCTTCTTGGTCGCCTTTGCCTCCAGATCTGCGGAAGTCGCCCTTTTCTTCTCCCCCCTTAGGGGGAGAGTTGCTCTCTTCCTCCTCTACATCTTCGTCATGAGAAGAGGAGGTCTCGGTGTCTTCGTACACGGCATCCGAAGCACCCTTACGATGGAGGCCCCCTCTGGACTCCTTGCCCTTCTTCTTGGACTTCTTCTCCGGCGCCTGATACGGCACCGGAACCAGCATCTTCATCAGCAAGGGGGTGGGATGGTCCTCGGGCAGTGGAGCCAGACATTTGATCTGCTCCACCTTCTTTGTCCAGCCCTGTGGGAGTAAGAAAGTTCAATATACTCCTTGGATTTGCAAATAAAAGTTATCATAAAACTAACGGGAGTGGCCGGACGTGCGCAGTCAAGGCCGTGGTCTTCAGTTGTCTCCGGCCACGACTTTTGAGCCTTGAAGAGCAGCTTCCATATGTCTTCATGCGTCATGCCTAAGAACCGTTGCAGGGTCTGAGGACCGGCCGGGTCGAATTCCCACATATGTTGAGTCCGGTGTTGACAAGGGAGAATCCGGCAAAAAAGCATCACCTAGATCACACTGGCAAGGCTGGTATTCTTGTTTATCATGCCCTTGACGGGGCTCTCCAGCGTCGTCACCTCATCAGGCAACTCCCAATCTAGGCCCTTATTAAGCCAGGATGTAAGCCGCACCGGGGGCCCGGACTTGAACTCAGGAGCGGCGGCCCATGTGGTATCGCAGGGTTCTGTGATATAGAACCACCCCTGCTACCATCCCTTGACGGATTCCATAAAGGTCCCCTTTGGCCTGGTGACATTGGGGAGTTTGCTCACCATGGCGCCTCCGCACTCCGCGTGTTGGCCTACGACCACCTTCGGCTTCACATTGAAGACCTTGAGCCATAGGCCGAAGTGGGGAGAGACGCGGAGGAATGCCTCGCACATGACGATAAATGCCAAAAGGTTGAGGAAGGAATTTGGGGCTAGATCATGAAAGTCTAAACCATAGTAAAACATGAGACCATGGACGAAAGGATGAAGGGGAAACCCTAGTCCGTGAAGGAAATGGGGGATGAACACTACCCTCTCATTAGGCTTCGGAGTGGGAATGATCTGCTTTTTGGCAGGGAGCCGGTGGATTATATCCGCGGCCAGGTACCTAGTTTCCCGGAGCTCCTTGATGTTCTCCTCTGTAACAGAGGAAGCCATCCACTTGCCCTGCGCTCCAGATCTGTACATGGCTGGGGTGTTTGGTGGCAATGGAAAAGATTGGGACTTGGGCGCTGGAGCTCGAACGGCGGATGGGCTGAGGAGGAAGAAGGCATGGGTAAAAATATGGATCCTTATCTTCTTCTAGAGGCAGTGAATATCAAGCGCCCCCTCATAAGCCTTAAATGTCGCCTATTCCCAAGGGGACGTGTGAACGGCACGGTTGGATTACCCAAACCCCTATTGATGAAAATCTCGTGATAAGGGGACATGATCCCTGCTTTGACAAAACATGCCTATGACCGTGCCTCGAAGCACAAAGCGAGGGTTGTGAAACAGTTCAGCATAATAACAAGGCCAGGACATAATGCCTCACCGAAAAAATCGCTTATGGACGTGACTTACTTCGTTTCGAATATTTTTTGCCCATATAGCTTAAGGCTGTAATTATTTAGCAGAACCGGATACGGCTATTTTGCATGGAGGACTGCATTGGAGTATTCAAAAAAGGAACCTGCCTTGCAATGCCGAAGACAATCTGCACGCCGAATACATCGTCCTTGAAACCCGATTCAGGGGCTCTGAGGGAGTCCTGGACTGTGGGGTCCTCGGGGAGCCGGCCTATGTGACATGGGCCGGACTGATGGGCCGTGAAGATACGAGATAGAAGGTCTTCCCCCGTGTCCGAATGGGACTCTCCTTTGCATGGATGGCAAGCTTGGCGTTCAGATGTGTAGTTTCCTTCCTCTATAAACCGACTTTGTATAACCCTAGTCCCCTCCGGTGCATTTATAAACCGGAGGGTTTAGTCCTTAGGGGCGTTCACAATCATACAGGCTAGAAATCTAGGGTTTAGCCATTACGATCTCGAGGTAGATCAACTCTTGTAACCCCTATACACATCAAAGTCAATCAAGCAGGAAGTAGGGTATTACCTCCATTAAGAGGGCCCAAACCTGGGTAAACATCGTGTCCCCTGCCTCCTGTTACCTTTGATCCTTAGACGCACAGTTCAGGACCCCCTACCTGAGATCTGCCGGTTTTGACACCGACAATGGGAGTGAAAACTTTCTTGCCATTCTTCTTGAAGTTCCCTTTCTTTCCCTTGCCATTTTTCTCGAAACTAGTGGTCTTGTTAACCATCAACACTTGATGCTCTTTCTTGATTTCTACCTTCACTGATTTCAGCATCGCGAAAAGCTCGGGAATCATTTTCGTCATCCCTTGCATATTATAGTTCATCACGAAGTTCTAGTAGCTTGGTGATAGCGACTAGAGAACTCTGTCAATCACTATCTTATCTGGAAGATTAACTCCCACTTGAATCAAGGGATTGTAGTGCCCAGACATTCTGAGCACATGCTCACTACCTGAGCTATTATCCTCCATCTTGTAGGCAAAGTACTTGCGAGAGGTCTCATACCTCTCGACATGGGCATGAGTCTGAAATACCAATTTCAGCTCTTGGAACATCTCATATGCTCTGTGGCGTTCAAAACGTCTTTGAAGCCCCGATTCTAAGTCGTAAAGCATGGCGCACTAAACTATGAAGTAGTCATCATATCAAGCTTGTCGAACGTTCATAACATCTGCATCTGCTCCTGCAATAGGTCTATCACTGTCAGAGTATTGGGCCATGGGTAGCCTCACCCGAGTCCCTGAACCTGCCAAAACTTTGGGCCGGCTTTGTGCTGTGAGCCCCCAAACTGAAGCACCGCCTTCCGGAGGCCGGCTGGCTCAACCCCCAGCAGACGGCACCAAGAGCGGCCGGCTCCTGTCAGCCGGCCTCCAGAGAGGTCGGCGTCATGCAGGTGGCTACCTGGCGCCCTCAGAGTCTGCGCCCTCATCAAGAGGACAAGACAGGGTGAGGCTACAGTGTAGTCCCTCACCCCCGAATCATGGGCTTGGCGTGGCTATAGTGCCCCATACAAACAGAGCTCTCCTCATGGCGCAGCACTGTAGCCACTCCCCCCTTGACGTCACTCCTAACAGGCGGAGTCCTATTCCCCATGATGGCCTGTCAGTACGGCCTGCAGGCGGCGGGCCCTACCAGGCAGCGAGAGCAAGGAAGACGGCGGAAGCCAGACCTGAGGGAGGCCGGCCTCCGGCAGGCGGCCAGTTATTCCCTCGGGGCCCGTGCGCCATCAACCAGATGAGACCTGGTGTGGCTACAGTGACATCCCGCCAAGCGGCGGGACTGTAGCCACACTCTGCTGACCAAGCCCGCGTCATTAGCAGCACGGCTACAATAAACAGCCACACCCCAGACCCTCCAGCGGCGGGAGCGGCCTGTCAGCTCCGTACCAGACCAGTCGGCGAGGCCCACCAGGCGGCGGGCCCCAGCAGCCAGTGGAGAAGCCGGCGACCAGAGACACTGACAGTCGGGCCCAACACTCGGCCAGATTACCATTGTACCCCTGGGGGGTAGGCCTATATAAACCCCCCAGGGCACCCATGCAAAGGTTTTCCACCCCATTCGAACTAGCCACTACCCTAGAGGAAGAAGAGAGCTAGCCTTGCTTCCTTCTACCTCTAGCGCACAGCTCAAGGAGCACCATTGTATCACTTGTGCCTTAGTGATCATGCGGAGACCCCGCAGAGCAGGACTAGGGGTGTTATCTCCTAGGAGAGCCCCGAACCTGGGTAAAGTATGCCAGCGTTCGTGTCTACGCCTCATCCCGCTTCCAGGCATCGGCGACGTTCTACTCGCTCCCACCATGATAAGCCATCCTTTGGCATATGTCGCACCCAACCCCCGACATTTGGCGCCCACCATGGGGCGAGGTGCACCGTATTCCGGAGACCTGCTCTGGACGGGAACCTTGTTCCTCCCTGGCGAGTGAAGCCAGCCCAGCACGCCCGACAGCGTCAGCCTTGACGTGCTGCATGGCGTGGAGATCGCCTGTGCGGCGAGCTGCCTCGCCGACCTTGTTGGCGAGATCCACCTCTCCGACGAGCCGGCCTCCGACGCGGGCACCGGCTGCCCCGAGAGCCGTCTCATCAACCTCCTCGATCAGCTTCACGTCACCAGCGAGCCTGCTGTGGACCTGGAGTCTGTCGGCTCCACCGACCCAATGATCATCGACTCCGACACGGCGCTGCTTGATGCATTCCCCACCAACATGGTGACCTACAACAAGCCGCCTCCTCGCTAGCACAGCGGCGGGAGCACCATCACGGAGGTGCTTGTCATCAACAGTGGCGAGTGCTCGGACGGAGGCGCTCGAGACCCACTCGATGCGGCGCTGCGAGACCTGTCGGTGCCCATCCCAGAAGACGTAAACGCTGAGATGATGGAAGCACGCCGCGTCCAGCTCCTCGAAAGCGCTGGCCGACTGGCCAGCGTGCGACGCCTCTCGGACGCCTACCGTCGCTAGATGGACCGAGCCGTTGGTGGCACGCCGGCTCCTGAGGGGCCCAGCCGCATCGGCTCAATCCGGCAGCGTGGCGCGACCATCGCCAGCATGTTCGGGGTAGAACGCCCCATCTACGCCACGCCTGCAGAGAACATTCGGGCCGCCCAGGCGGTAACGGATGAGTTGGACAAGTATGAGGGCAACGAGCATCGCCACATGATGGAGCGAGTCCAGCAGATCCTAGACGTGTCCGCCGTGTAGCACGAAGCTGGCTGCCGCGCTGAAGTGCCCGCCCAGCGGAACGACGAACCGCCACCTCACCAGGACCATGGCGCGACATCCCGGACACCGACTGGTGGCGCCCGCGGAAGAAGAGGCAACGAGTCGGCTGCCAGCCACAGCCGGACTCGCCTCTCCATTGAGCATGACGAAGACGACCGCCCTCGAGCAGTGGAGCGGCGAGGCGACCCGCCTCCTCCTCTGCCTCATGGAGCAAGGCATCCCACTCCACCGCCTATGACGCACCCGACACTCGGCGACCGCCTTGGCCGCCGAGAGGGAGTCGGAGAGAACGACGCTCGCCACCGGATCGACCACCCCAACCGATCCCTAGCGTTAGAAGAAGAAGACGCATTGGGACCGCCTTGTTTCGGCACACAAACCCGAGATGAGCCTTTCCCCAGAGGGTTCACACTCCCAAGAGATACGCCCAAGTACACTAGCTCCATGAAGCCGAAGGACTGGCTAGTCGACTACTCCACGGCCGTCAGCATAGCGAATGGCAACAAGCGTGTTGCCGTGAAATACGTCCCTCTCATGCTTCAAGGCACAGCCCGGACGTGGCTCAACAGCCTGAAGCCCCGCAGCATCAACAACTGGGTTGATTTCATTGAAACCTTCATCCGCAACTTCACCAGCACATACAACCAGCCTCCCAAGCCCTGGCAGCTCTCCTTGTGCGTCCAAGGGCCCAGTGAATCAACTCGCGACTATCTCACGCATTTGGCCATGCTGCGCAACTCCTGCGAAGGCGTGCACGTGGTGCAGACAATCGAGTACTTCACCGCCGGGTGCCGAGAAGGCACCATCCTCAAACACCGACTTCTCTGCGACGAGCCTGCAACTCTCGACGAACTACTAATCATCACCGACAAGCACGCCACGGCTGACTCCTCCATGAAGGCGGAAATCCTAGTTGACGCATCCGGCAAGGTGGCACCTCAGGCTCCTTGGACTCCGGCCGGCGACACTAGTCGGCAACAGCACCCAAGCGACAACAAGCGGAAGGCCACCCAGCCAGCTTCCACCAGCCGGCAGGTGGCAACAGTCGAAGACCAGCAGCTGGAAGGGCAGCCAGCGCCCAAGCGTCAGAAGGGCGGCAAGCCCAATTGGTTGCCCGCCTTCTCTTATGAGCAAGCCCTTGATGCACCCTGCAAGTTCCATAGTGGTGCGAAGACGTCCAACCACACCACTCCGAAGTGTCATTGGCTCACCAGAATCGCCAAGGGAGATGGACTCCTGCCTCCTCCGCCTGCCGGCCCGCCGCCTCCTCAGCCCCAGCAGCCGATGGCCCGGCCAGTCGGCGCCATACAAGACGAGTATCCAGAGGAGCATGGAGCCTTTGTTGTGTTCACCAGCGTGGCAGATGACAGATGCAACAGACGGCAGCAACGACAAGAAGTACATGCAGTGGCCTTAAATACTCCAGAATTCATGCATTGGTCCAAAAAGCCCATCAGTTGGAGCAGGGCCGACCACCCGGAGGTGATGCCCTCCCCCGGTTCCTACGCCCTAGTCCTAGATGCTACCTTTGCAATGGAGAGGCGGGCAGCTCATCTCCAGAGTCCTGATAGATGGCGGCAGCAGCATCAATATCCTGTACCATGACACAATGGAGAAGTTGGGAATCAAGCAGAAGCAGCTCCACCCTAGTCGGACTGTATTCCATGGCATAGTCCCTGGCCTTTCCTGCTCACCAATCGGCAAGACCCAAATTGATGTTCTCTTCGGAGACAAGAATCATTTCCGCCGAGAGCCAGTTTGGTTTGAAGTGGTGGACCTTGAGAGCCCCTACCATGCGCTGCTTGGCCGACCTGCCCTGGCCAAGTTCATGGCGGTCCCCCACTATGCTTACCTCAAGATGAAGATGCCGAGTACCAAGGGGATCCTGACCATAGTCGGAGACTACAAGAAGTCATCTGCCTGCACCACGGACAGTAGCCGGTTGGCCGAGTCCCTTGTGATTGCAGCTGAGAAGCGGCTCCTTGACCGGGTTGTGGCGATGGCAGGCAAGAAGCCGGAAATGTCATCCATCCCCAAGGAGTCGGAAGTTGAGGGCTCGTTCAAAACGGCGAAGGAAACAAAGAAGATACCCTTGGATCCAGAGCACCCGGAGAGGCACGCTGTCATAGGTACAAACCTTGACAGCAAATAGGAAAGCGAGCTCGTCGATTTCCTCCGTGAGAATCGGGACATCTTTGCATGATCTCCCAAAGACATGCCGGGTGTTCCGATGGATTTCACCGAGCACGAGTTACATGTCCGACCTGACGCCAAGCCGGTCAGGCAGCCCTTGCGCCGCCTGTCAGAAGAGAAGAGAAGAGTTGTCAGAGAAGAGATAGCCCGGCTTCTAGCAGCCGGCTTCATCATGGAAGTGTTCTTTCCAGAGTGGTTGGCCAACCCAGTTCTTGTGCTGAAGAAAAACAAGCAGTGGTGCATGTGTATTGATTATACCAGTCTCAACAAAGCTTGCCCCAAAGATCCCTTTGCCCTGCCAAGAATTGACCAAGTGATAGACTCCACAGCCGGATGCGAGCTGCTGAGTTTTTTGGATGCGTACTCAGGGTACCATCAGATAAAGCTGAACCAGTCCGACAGGCTAAAGACCGCCTTCATCACGCCGTTTGGAGCCTTCTGCTGCCTGACCATGACGTTTGGCTTGCGAAATGTCGGCGCCACGTTTTAGCGTTGCATGCAGAAGTGTCTCCTCAAGCAACTCGGCGGAAATGCCCATGTCTATGTGGATGATGTGGTGGTGAAGACGGAGAAGCATGGCACGCTGCTGGAAGACCTCAAGGAGACTTTTGAGAACCTGCACCGATTCTAGATCAAGCTCAACCCGGAGAAATGCGTCTTTGGAGTACCAGCCGGCCAGCTCCTCAGCTTTCTGGGCTCAGAGCGCGGCATAGAGTGCAACCCTGTGAAAATCAAGGCCATTAAGAAAATGGAGGTGCCCACCCGACTGCTGGACATGCAGAAATTCATCGGCTGCCTAGCGTCAATCAGCCACTTCATCAGTCGGCTAGGCGACAAGGCTCTTCCCCTGTACCAGCTCATGAAGAAGACCACTTTTTTCGAGTGGAACGACAAGGCAGACGAGGCTTTTCTCCAGCTCAAGAAGATGTTGACCACCCCGCCTATCTTGGCGGCTCTGACTGAGAAAGAGCCCATGCTCCTCTACATCGCCGCCACCGGTCGGGTGGGCAGCACAGTCATAGTGGTAGAACGAAAGGAGGAGGGTAGAGCATTGCCGGTCCAGAGGCCGGTGTATTACTTGAGCGAAGTACTGTCCGCCTCCAAGCAAAACTATGCCCACTATCAGAAGATGTGCTATGGTGTGCACTTTGCCGCCAAGAAGCTGAAGCCTTACTTTCAAGAGCATCCAATTACCGTCGTCTACACTGCTCCGCTTGCTGAGATTATTGGAAGCCGAGATGCCTCAGGCCGAGTGGCCAAGTGGGCCATTGATCTGGCCCCTTACACCATATACTACCAGCCTCGCACCACCATCAAGTCACAAGCACTAGCCGACTTCCTCGTCGACTGGGCCGAGACCCAGTACCTGCCGCCAGCGCCAGACTCTACCCATTGGCGAATGCACTTCGATGGTTCAAAAATGGCACCGGTCTGGGAGCCGACATCGTCCTCACCACTCCCAAAGGCGACAAGCTCAGATATGTGCTGCAAATTCATTTTGCCGCCTCCAACAACGTAGCCGAGTATGAGGCACTCATACACGGGCTCCGGCTTGCCAAGGAACTCGGCATTCGCCGGATCCTGTGCTATGGTGACTCCGACTTGGTGGTCCAGCAGTCGTCAGGCGACTGGGACGCCAAGGACGCAAATATGGCAAGCTACCGCTTCCTCGTGTAGAAACTCAGTGGATACTTTGACGGGTGCGAGTTCCTCCATGTGCCAAGAAATGACAACGAGCAAGCAGATGCCCTGGCATGGATCGGCTCCACCCGGCAGGCGATACCAGCCGGCATCGCCTTGCAGTGCCTCCTCAAGCCGTCTATCAAGCCATCACCAGAGTCCAACTCCATCTTCGTGCCGGCCCTCCTGAAGCAGTCGGATCCGACTTGAGGGCCCCAGAAGCCGGCGCGGGGACTTCGATAGGCGGCCCGGGGACTGCAGCTGTCGCACCCGGCCCGGGGACTTCAGAACCCGGCCTGGGGACAACACCAGTCGGCCCGGGGACTTCTTCAATGCAGCAGGCGGCAGTCGACTCCAACTCGCCGCCTCCCGGCCCAACCGCCCTTGTACAAGTTGCAGTCGTGGCAGTTAGAGAGATAGCAGCACCCTCATGGGCTCAACCCATCCTCAACTTCATGGTGAACAAAGAGCTGTCATGCAATGAGATCCTAGCCCGACAAGTGCAACGGCGGGCAGCAACATACACCATAGTCGACAAAGAACTGGTTCGGCGCAGTGTCACTGGTGTGTACCAGCGCTGTGTGGAGCCGGACCAGGGTCAAGCAATCCTCAAAGATATCCACCAAGGCGAATGTGGAGACCACGCAGCTTCAAGAGCACTTGTTGCCAAAGCTTTCCGCCATGGTTTCTTCTGGCCAACTGCCCTAGAAGATGCCAAAGAGTTGGTCCAGAAGTGTAAAGGGTGTCAGAAGTTCCGCTTCAAGCCACACTTACCGGCTTCTGCACTCAAGACCATCCCCATTGCTTGGCCCTTTGCTGTTTGGGGGCTGGACATGGTGGGGCCATTCAAGACGGCTCGTGGCGGCATGACTCATCTCCTTGTCGTTGTGGACAAGTTCACCAAGTGGATAGAGACAAGACCAATCAAGAAGCTGAATGGGCCGACTGCCGTGACTTTCATCACCGACATCACCACTCGATACGGCATACCACATAGTATCATCACTAACAACGGCACAAACTTTGCCAAAGGAGACTTGGCACGTTTCTGCGCGACGCAGGGCATCCGACTGGACTTAGGGTCCGTTGCCCATCCACACTCAAACGGCCAAGTAGAGTGAGCAAACGGCCTCATTCTATCCGGCATCAAGCCCCGGCTGGTCGAGCCTCTAGAGTGCTCGGCCGGCTGTTGGCTCGATGAGCTGTCGGCCGTCCTCTGGAGCCTACGCACGACTCCGAACAAGTCGACCGACTTCATGCCCTTCTTCCTCGTCTACGGCGCCGAAGCCGTCATCCCGACGGACATAGAGTTCGACTCCCCGTGAGTCACCATGTACACCAAGGCGGACGCCAAGGAGGCGCGAGAAGACGACATTGACTTGCTGGAAGAGGCCGGCTACTAGCGCTCAGCTGGTCCGCTATCTACCAGCAGAGCCTGCGTCGATACTACAACCGCAAGGTGAAGCCAAGATCCTTCCAAGAGGGAGACCTTGTGCTCCGGCTGATCCAGCGAACAGCCGGCCAGCACAAGCTCTCGGCACCTTGGGAAGGCCCTTTTATCATCAGCAAGGTGTTGGGCAACGGCTCCTACTATTTGATCGATGCTCGGAAGCCCAGAGCACGCAAAAGAGATGACTCAGGCAAGGAGACGGAGAGGCCATGGAACACAAACCTCCTACGAAGATTTTACAGTTGAAAGCAGTATGTATCACGCTACCTTTTGTATTAAGTACGAAGACTCCGGGTCCCCCGAGAAGAACTCGGGGACTACCCTCTTTTTATCTATATGATAAGTGTTATGCCTATGAGTATGTATTTTTTTTATTTTTTCGCCTGGCACCGGGTTCCACCAGTCGGCCTGGAGGCTCGCCGCCTTCTGCTATATGCCTCCTCCTGAAGCCGGACAAGTAGTGTGTTGGCACCAAAAACTTCCCCTGTCATAAGCCGCAGCTCGCAGAGCGACTGAATGGCGGGCAGGGGTTGCAAAACAGTGCCCACATGAAAAATGGCTAAGGAAAGAACGCATATAGTCGAGGACGGCATCCCGCCTGTTCGGCCGGCTGCCGAGCAGCCGGCCGGCCGGCTTCTGCTTGCCTTGCCCACACTCCAAATGGCTAAGTACTTGCTCTCCTAAAAGCTAAGTACTCGACCCAGCCGCAGTCCACAGAGCGGCTGTTTGGCTGGCAAGAGGATAGCCAAGGGAGGGTGGCAAAGGAAAAAAGCAAGGAGCTTAAGGCAAGAAAAGTCAGAAGCCGGTAAAGCAAAGCATAAAGTGCGATAAAATATTTACATAGATAAAGGCCCACTGGCCAACAAAGTTTGATATACACCCGGCGGGTGGAATTGTGCAAATTTAACCAAAGTTGTCCAGACTAGTGAGCAGAAAAAGAAAAAGATAACATCCTAAGGGGCAGCAGAAGGTTTCGGCTGAGCGGCAGAGTCGGCGGCGCCGGTTGGTGCAGCAGAAGGATCTGGCTAAACTACGGAGTTGGCGGTGCCGGTTGGTGCAGCAGAGGGATCCAGCTCGACGGCTGGGTTGGTGGCACCAGTTGGGGCAGTGGACGGCTGGACAACAGAGTCGGCGGCGTCTATTGGAGGAATGGGCGGCTGGTCGGCCTCCGCCTGGCCGCCTCCAGCAGCAGTCAGCGCCTTGGAGCGTGGATCATTGCTTGAGGCCCGGTCGGGTTGAGGCTGGCCATCCGCTCCGACCTTCGGCACGTCGTCCTCGCTCTCCTCCTCCTCCTCCTCCTCCCCTTCATCGCTGGAGTCGATCACCTCAGCCGAGTCCTTGTTGTCCTCCGGGTTCAGCCCGAGCCACTCAAACGGCGCTTCAGCGCCCTCTTCAACCACTTCCGGGATCAAGACGCTGGTGTCAGTATAGTCGGCAATCACCGCCACCCTGCTGATAAGTTTGGCCTCCACCGCCACCAGCTCATCACGTGCCTCCAGCCGAAACATGGTCAGCTGGGCTAGATCCAGCCCAGGGTACCACGCCTTGACAAACTCCAGGGCTCGGCGCGCTCTTGCCCGGGCTGCAGAGCCCTTCCAAGCCTCCAGGCGGCCGGCCGCCACCTCCAGCCAGTCAGTAGTCCGACTGGGGGTGCGCGGAGCCTGCACGCCTGGCCAAAGGGAGGAGATCGCCTGGGCCCCGACACGCTGAAGGCGGCGCAACATCTGATGGGCAGGCCGAAGGGCAGTCTGGATGCTGAGAAGCTGCTCGTTGAAGGTCCGGGGGGCGTCGGCGGCAATCTGCACGCCTTCCGCCCTCCGCTCCTGGCATTGGGCCTCGACGATCTGATTCGCGGTGATGGAGTGGCCCGAGAAGAAGTCTGTTTCAACGAGGGGCAAGAAAAGCAAAAGGTCATAAGCTAGCACTCGGCCTAGATAAGGGTCGGCGACTCAGAGCAAGAAATAAAAGAAAAATGAAGCTTACCATTGACCAAGTCTTCAATACTGCTGAAGCAGGCAGTCATCTGCGCCTCCTTGTCGGCCCAGGCAGAGCGCTCGATCTCGAACTCAGCAAGGAGATCGGTTTCCTTCGTCTTCGCCTCCCTCTGAGCCGTCTTGAGGGCCTCCGCCTGCTACGCGAGCTGAGTGACCAGTCGATCATGCTCCCCAGCTAGCTTGCTGCACTCCGCCTCCTTGCCGCATAGGGTGGTGTTGGCTTCGCCCAGCTGCCGCTGCAAGGCGGTGTTGGCCTCTGCAGAAACGGGAGGAAGGAAAAAGCGTTAGTTAATCAACAAAGAAGGGACGTAGTTGCTAGGGAGATCCGGCCCGACTGCTCAGCAATCGGCCCGAATCTCAGGGACTACAGCTCGCGGGTGCGCCATCGCGCCCCCACAGAGAAAAGTTGTCAACAAAGATAAAGTCACTGGAAAGATCCAGCCCGACTGCTCAGCAGTCGGCTCGAATCTCAGGGACTACAGCCCGCGCGTGCGCCAGCACGCCCCCGCGAAAGAAGGAAGTCAAAAACTTACTCCGGCTCTCGGACAAGTTGGCGGTCTGCTTCTCCAGCTCTCGGACCCCGGAGTTGAACGTGGCCGCGCGAAGATTGTGGTAATCCTGCAAGAGGGATGTCAGATGAACTTAGCGCTTGACGCTTGCAAGTTAAAGTTCCGAGCTACCTGCTCAGCAGTCGGCCCGAAACTTGGGGACTACACCCAATGGGTGCGCTGGCGCGCCCCCACGAAGGAAGCAAGAAGATCAAAAATTAAATAGAAGCAAGAAACTTACTCGGATGGCTGCCCGCGAATCCAGGAACACCTTGTTGCATCGCTTGAGGGCTTCGGCTTCGGCCCGGAGCTTGGCCTGGACGTCAAGGGCCGCCTGGTTCAAGGCCCCTGTTCCGCCTCCGCGTACCCAGCCGGCGAGCGCGGCGCTGGTCGCCTCGGTGTCGGGCACCGACGAACTCGCGGCACCGGCCTCCAGCGGCCGCGGTGCCGAGGCCGCCTTCGCAAGACGGCGGTGAAGGAGATATGCCCTAGAGGCAATAATAAAGTTATTATTTATTTCCTTATTTCATGATAAATGTTTATTATTCATGCTAGAATTGTATAACCGGAAACATAATACATGTGCAAATACATAGACAAACATAGTGTCACTAGTATGCCTCTACTTGACTAGCTTGTTGATCAAAGATGGTTGTGTTTCCTAGCCATAGACATGAGTTGTCATTTGATTAACAGGATCACATCATTAGGAGAATGATGTGATTGACATGACCCATTCCGTTAGCTTAGCACTTGATCGTTTAGTATGTTGCTATTGTTTTCTTCATGACTTCTACATGTTCCTACAACTATGAGATTATGCAACTCCCGATTACCGGAGGAACACTTTGTGTACTACCAAACGTCACAACATAACTGGGTGATTATAAAGGAGCTCTACAGGTGTCTCCAAAGGTACATGTTGAGTTGGCGTATTTCGAGATTAGGTTTTGTCACTCCGACTGTCGGAGAGGTATCTCTGGGCCCTCTCGGTAATGCACATCACTATAAGCCTTGCAAGCAATGTAGCTAATGAGTTAGTTACGGAATGATGCATTACATAAACGAGTAAAGAGACTTGCCGGTAACGAGATTGAACTAGGTATTGAGATAGCGACGACCGAATCTCGGGCAAGTAACATACCGATGACAAAGGGAACAACGTATGTTGTTATGCGGTTTGACCGATAAAGATCTTCGTAGAATATGTAGGAGCCAATATGAGCATCCAGGTTCCGCTATTGGTTATTGATCGGAAACGTGTTTTGGTCATGTCTACATAGTTCTCGAACCCGTAGGGTCCGCACGCTTAAGGTTTCGATGACAGTTTTATTATGAGTTTATGAGTTTTGATGTACCGAAGGAGTTGGAAGTCCTGCATGAGATCAGGGACATGATGAGGAGGTCTCAAAATGGTCGAGACGTAAATATCAATATATTGGACGACTATATTTGGACTTCGGAAAGGTTCCGAGTGATTCGGGTATTTGTCGGAGTACCGGAGAGTTACGGGAATTCATCGGGGAGAAGTATTGGGCCTTATTGGGCCATACGGAAAAGAGAGAGGGGCTGCCTAGGGCAGGCCACGCCCCCTCCCCCCAAGGCCTAGTCCGAATTGGACTAGGGAGAGGGGCTGCGCCCCCTCCTTCCTTCCCTTCTCTCTTCCCCTTCCTTCTCTCCTACTCCTACTAGAAAAGGAGGAGTCCTACTCCCAGTGGGAGTAGGACTCCCCCCTTGGCGCGCCCTCCTCCTTGGCCGGCCGCCTCCCCCTAGCTCCTTTATATACGGGGGCAGGGGGGCACCCCATAGAGAACAACAATTGATCTCTTGATCTCTTAGCCGTGTGCGGTGCCCCCCTCCACCATAGTCCTCGATAATATTGTAGCGGTGCTTAGGCGAAGCCCTGCGATGGTAGAACATCAAGATCGTCACCAGGCTGTCGTGCTGACGGAACTCTTCCCCGACATTCTGCTGGATCGGAGTCCGGGGATCGTCATCGAGCTGAATGTGTGCTAGAACTCGGAGGTGCCGTAGTTTCGGTGCTTGATCGGTCAGGCCGTGAAGACGTACGACTACATCAACCACGTTGTTCTAACGCTTCCGCTTTTGGTCTACGAGGGTCCATGGACAACACTCTCCCTCTTGTTGCTATGCATCCCAATGATCTTGCATGTGCATAGGAAAATTTTGAAATTACTACGTTCCCTAACAGTGGCATCCGAGCCTGGTTTTATGCATAGATGTTATATGCACGAGTAGAACACAAGTGAGTTGTGGGTGATACGAGTCATATTGCTTACCAGCATGTCGTACTTTGGTTCGGCGGTATTGTTGGATGAAGCGGCCTGGACCGACATTACGCGTACGCTTACGCGAGACTGGTTCTACCGACGTGCTTCGCACACAGGTGGCTGGCGGGTGTCTGTTTCTCCAACTTTAGTTGAACCAAGTGTGGTTACGCCCGGTCCTTGTGAAGGTTAAAACAGCACTAACTTGACGAACTATCGTTGTGGTTTTGATGCGTAGGTAAGAACTGTTCTTGCTCAGCCCGTAGCAGCCACGTAAAATTTGCAACAACAAAGTAGAGGACATCTAACTTGTTTTTGCAGGGCATGTTGTGATGTGATATGGTCAAGACGTGATGCTATATTTTATTGTATGAGATGATCATGTTTTGTGACCGAGTTATCGGCAACTGGCAGGAGCCATATGGTTGTCGCTTTATTGTATGAGATGCAAGCGCCCTGTAATTGCTTTACTTTATCACTAAGCGGTAGCGATAGTCGTAGAAGCAATAGATGGCGAAATGACAATGATGCTACGATGGAGATCAAGGTGTCGTGCCGGTGACAATGGTGATCACGACAGTGCTTCGGAGATGGAGATCACAAGCACAAGATGATGATGGCCATATCATATCACTTATATTGATTGCATGTGATGTTTATCCTTTATGCATCTTATCTTGCTTTGATTGACGGTAGCATTTTAAGATGATCTCTCACTAATTATCAAGAAGTGTTCTCCCTGAGTATGCACCGTTGTGAAAGTTCTTCGTGCTGAGACACCACGTGATGATCGGGTGTGATAGGCTCTATGTTCAAATACAACGGGTCCAAAACAGTTGCACACGCGGAATACTCAGGTTAAACTTGACGAGCCTAGCATATACAGATATGGCCTCGGAACACGGAGACCGAAAGGTCGAGCGTGAATCATATAGTAGATATGATCAACATAGTGATGTTCACCATTGAAAACTACTCCATCTCACGTGATGATCGGACATGGTTTAGTTGATTTGGATCACGTGATCACTTAGATGACTAGAGAGATGTCTGTCTAAGTGGGAGTTCTTAAGTAATATGATTAATTGAACTTAAATTTATCACGAACTTAGTCCTGGTAGTTTTTTGCAAATTATATTGTAGATCAATAGCTCGCGTTGTTGCTTTCATATGTTTATTTTGATATGTTCCTAGAGAAAATTGTGTTGAAAGATATTAGTAGCAATGATGCGGATTGGATCCATGATCTGAGGTTTATCCTCATTGCTGCATAGAAGAATTATGTCCTTAATGCACTGCTAGGTGACAGAACTATTGCAGGAGCAGATACAGACGTTATGAACGTTTGTCTAGCTCAATATGATGACTACTTGATAGTTTAGTGCACCATGCTTAATGGCTTAGAATCGGGACTTCAAAGACGTTTTGAACGTCATGGACCATATGAGATGTTCCAGGAATTGAAGTTAATATTTCAAGCAAATACCCAAGTTGAGAGATATAAAGTCTCCAACAAAGTTCTATAGCTACAAGATGGAGGAGAATCGCTCAACTAGTGAGCATGTGCTTAGATTGTGTGGGTACTACAATCGCTTGAATCAAGTGGGAGTTAATCTTCCAGATAAGATAGTGATTGACATAATTCTCTAGTCACCATCACCAAGTTACTAGAACTTCGTGATGAACTATAATATGCAAGGGATGACGAAAACGATTCTCGAGCTCTTTGTGATGTTGAAATCAACGAAGGTAGAAATCAAGAAAGAACATCAAGTGTTGATGATTGACAAGACCACTAGTTTCAAGAAAAGGGCAAAGGGAAAGAAAGGGAACTTCAGGTAGAATGGCAAGCAAGTTGTCACTCCCGCGAAGAAGCCCAAAGCTGGACCAAAGCCTGAAACTGAGTGCTTTACTGCAAAGGAAATGGTCACTGGAAGTGGAAATGCCCTGAATATTTGGTAGATAAGAAGGATGGCAAAGTGAACAAGGGTATATTTGATATACATGTTATTGATGTGTACCTTACTAGTGTTTATAGTAACCCCTGGGTATTTGATACTTGTTCGGTTGCTAAAAATTAGTAACTCGAAACAGGAGTTACAGAATAAACAAAGACTAGTTGAGGGTGAAGTGACGATGTGTGTTGGAAGTGGTTCCAATATTGATATGATCATCATCGCACACTCCCTATACTTTCGGGATTAGTGTTAAACCTAAATAAATGTTATTTGGCGTTTGCGTTGAGCATGAATATGATTTGATAATGTTTATTACAATACGGTTATTCATTTAAAGTCAGAGAATAATTGTTGTTCTGTTTACATGAATAAAACCTTCAATGGTCATACACCCAATGAAAATAGTTTGTTGGATCTCGATCGTTGATACACATATTAATAATATTGATGCCAAAAGATGCAAAGTTAATAATGTTAGTGCAACTTTTTGTGGCACTACCGTTTAGGTCATATCGGTGTAAAGCGCATGAAGAAACTCCATAAAGATGGATTTTCGGAATTACTTGGTTATGAATCATTTGATGCTTGCGAACCGTGCCTTTTGGGCAAGATGACTAAAAACTCTGTTCTCCGGAACAATGGAACGGGCGACTGACTTGTTGGAAATAATACATACTGATGTATGCAGGCCAATGAGTATTAAGGCTCGTGGCGGGTATCGTTATTTTCTGACCTTCACAGATGATTTCAGCAGATATGGGTGTATCTACTTAATGAAACATAAGTCTGAAATAGTTGAAAGGTTCAAAGAAATATCAGAGTGAAGTGGAAAATCATCGTAACAAGAAAATAAAGTTTCTAAGATCTGATTGTCGAGATGAATATTTGAGTTACGAGTTTGGCCTTCAGTTAAAATAATGTGGAATAGTTTCACAAACTCATACCACCTGGAATAGCACGGCATAATGGTGTGTACGAACATTGTAACTGCACTTTATTGGATATGGTGCGATCTATGATGTATCTTACCAATTTACCACTATTGTTTTGGGGTTATGCATTAGAGATAGCTGCATTCACTTTAAAAAGGGCACCATCTAAATCCGTGGAGACGACACCGTATGAACTATGGTTTAGCAGTAAACCTAAGATGTCGTTTCTTAAAGTTTGGAGTTGCGATGCTTATGTGAAAAAGGTTTCAACCTGATAAGCTCGAACCCAAATCGGAGAAGTGCGTCTTCATAGAATACCCAAAGGAAACTGTTGGGTACACCTTCTACCACAGATCCGAAGGCAAAACATTTGTTGCTAAGAATGGATCCTTTCTAGAGAAGGAGTTTCTCTCGAAAGAAGTGAGTGGGAGGAAAGTAGAGCTTGATAAGGTAATTTATACCTTCTCCCGAATTGGAAAGTAGTTCATCACAGAAATCAGTTCCAGTGATTCCTACACCAATTAGTGAGGAAGCTAATGATGATGATCATGAAACTTCAGATTAAGTTATTACAAAACCTCGTAGGTGTTCCAAAGTACAGTCCGCACCAGAGTGGTACGGTAATCCTGTACTGGAAGTCATGTTACTAGACCATGATGAACCTACGAACTATGAGGAAGCGATGATGAGCCCAGATTCCGCGAAATGGCTTGTGGCCATGAAATTTGCGATGGGATCCATGTATGAGAACAAAGTGTGGACTTTGATTGACTTGCTCGATGATCGGCAAGCCATAGAAAATAAATGGATCTTCAAGAGGAAGACAGACGCTGATAGTAGTGTTACTATCTACAAAGCTCGACTTGTCGCAAAAGGTTTTTCGACAAGTTCAAAGTGTTGACTACAATGAGATTTTCTCAACTGTAGCGATGCTTAAGTCTGTCTGAATCATGTTAGCAATTGCCACATTTTATTAAATCTGGCAAATGGATGTCAAAACTGCATTCCTTAATGGTTTTCTTAAAGACAAAGTTGTATATGATGCAACCAGAAGGTTTTGTCAATCCTAAAGGTGCTAACAAAATGTGCAAGCTCCAGCGATCCATCTATGGACTGGTGCAAGCATCTCAGAGTTGGAATACGCTTTGATAAGTTGATCAAAGCATATAGTTTTATACAGATTTGTGGTGAAGCCTGTATTTACAATAAAGTGAGTGGGAACACTACCGCCTTTCTGATAAATATATGTGAGTAACATATTGTTGATCAGAAATGATGTAGAATTTTTCTGGAAAGCATAAAGGAGTATTTGAAAGGAGTTTCTTTAAAAGAAAGACCTCAGTAAAGCTCCTTACATATTGAGCATCAAGATCTATTGAGATAGATAGTACTCTTGGGTGTTAATCACAGAGCGATGTGAACTAGACTATTGACTCTAGTAAACCCTTTGGGTGTTGGTCACATGACGATGTGAACTATGGGTGTTAATCATATACAGATATGAATATTCGTGTTAAATCACATGGCGATGTGAACTAGATTATTGACTCTAGTGCAAGTGGGAGACTGAAGGAAATATGCCCTAGAGGCAATAATAAAGTTATTGTTTATTTTCTTATTTTATGATAAATGTTTATTATTCATGCTAGAATTGTATTAACCGGAAACATAATACATGTGTGAATACATAGACAAACATAGTGTCACTAGTATGCCTCTACTTGACTAGCTTGTTAATCAAAGATGGTTGTGTTTCCTAGCCAAAGACATGAGTTGTCATTTGATTAACGGGATCACATCATTAGAAGAATGATGTGATTGACATGACCCATTCCGTTAGCTTAGCACTTGATCGTTTAGTATGTTGCTATTGCTTTCTTCATGACTTATACATGTTCCTACAACTATGAGATTATGCAACTCCCGTTTACCGGAGAAAAACTTTGTGTACTACCAAACGTCACAACATAACTGGGTGATTATAAAGGAGCTCTATAGGTGTCTCCAAAGGTACATGTTGAGTTGGCGTATTTCAAGATTAGGTTTTGTCACTCCGATTGTCGGAGAGGTATCTCTGGGCCCTCTCGGTAATGCACATCACTATAAGCCTTGCAAGCAATGTAGCTAATGAGTTAGTTACAGAATGATGCATTACATAAACGAGTAAAGAGACTTGCCGGTAACGAGATTGAACTAGGTATTGAGATACCGATGATCGAATCTCGGGCAAGTAACATACCAATGACAAAGGGAACAACGTATGTTGTTATGCGGTTTGACCGATAAAGATCTTCGTAGAATATGTAGGAGCCAATATGAGCATCCAGGTTCCACTATTGGTTATTGACCGAAAACGTGTTTCGTTCATGTCTACATAGTTCTCGAACCCGTAGGGTCCGCATGCTTAAGGTTTCGATGACAGTTTTATTATGAGTTTATGAGTTTTGATGTACCGAAGGAGTTTGAAGTCCCGAATGAGATTGGGGACATGACGAGGAGTCTTGAAATGGTCAAGACATAAAGATCGATACATTGGACAACTATATTCGGACTTCGGAAAGGTTCCGAGTGATTCGGGTATTTATTGGAGTACTGGAGAGTTACGGGAATTCGCCGGGGAGAAGAATTGGGCCTTATTGGGCCATACAGGAAAGAGAGAGGGGCTGCCTAGGGCAGGCCGCGCGCCCCCCCAAGGCCTAGTCCAAATTGGACTAGGGGGAGGGGCTGCGCCCCCTCCTTCCTTCCCTTCTCTCTTCCCCTTCCTTCTCTCCTACTCCTACTAGGAAAGGAGGAGTCCTACTCCCGGTGGGAGTAGGACTCCCCCCTTGGCGCGCCCTCCTCCTTGGCCGACACCCCATAGAGAACAACAATTGATCTCTTGATCTCTTAGCCGTGTGCGGTGGCCCCCTCCACCATAGTCCTCGATAATATTGTAGTGGTGCTTAGGCGAAGCCCTGCGACGGTAGAACATCAAGATTGTCACCACGTCGTCATGCTGACGGAACTCTTCCCCGACATTTTGCTGGATCGGAGTCCGGGGATCGTCATAGAGTTGGACGTGTGCTAGAACTCGAAGGTGCCGTAGTTTCGGTGCTTGATCGGTCGGGCCGTGAAGACGTACGACTACATCAACCGCGGTGTTCTAACGCTTCCGCTTTCGGTCTACGAGGGTACGTGGACAACACTCTCCCCTCTTGTTGCTATGCATCACCATGATCTTCGTGTGCGTAGGAAAATTTTGAAATTACTACGTTCCCCAACAGGCGGCGCGCGGGTGTGCGGACCTCAGGAGTTAGGTCCGTCACCACCTCGTTCCCAGCTGGTGGCACCGGCGGGGTGGCCGGCTGCCCGTCCTGCGTTCCGCCGGTTGGCTATGGTGGCGGCACAATGACGTCCGGCATGGCCACATCGCCGCCCTCCCTCTCCATGACCAGTTGCTCGTCGTCGGCTCCCCCAGTCATCGCCACAAACTCCGGCGGAGGTGGCACAGTGTTCAGGGGAGTCACGAGCAGCAACTCCTGGCGTCGCACGGCCTCTGCAAGCTGCTCCCTCTCCGCGGTGTTAGCCTCCACCAGCTTCCTCGCCGCAGACGCTGCGGCCTTGTCAGCCTCCACCTTTGCCAGGCGGTCGGCTTCCTGTTCCTCGCGCACCTCCCGCGCGTTTTGCTCCTATGCCTCCCGGAGGTCGGCGGCCGGGTCAATTCGCCGGCTGGTGGTGGAGGTCTCCACCGAGCTGATGACCGAGGCGGCGGCCGACTTCTCGAGGGTGAGGGGGGCCCTGAGATAACAAGGCAAGATAAAAAAGTTTTTTTAGGACCAGATCGGCAAAGAGGTGGAAGCGTAAGAAGAATACTTACGCTAACACCATGGGCGGCACCTTCGGTTGCCTCTGGAACTTGGCAACCTTCGTCCCGGCCTCTTTTCGCCTGGTCGCCGTGGCCAGGTTCTTCGGCTTCTTCCGCACACTGCCGAATAGGGCGGCGCCTTGCTTCCGCTTGCGCTTGCCGCCTCGCGCGGGCGGCATAGTAGAGGGGCCTGCGCCGGTGTTAGCAGTGCTCCGGGAGGGGCGTGGCTCGTCTTCGTCGTTGTCATCATCAGGCCAGGTCTCCACGCTGCCGCCCTCCTCGGAGCCGCCTGCTCCGTCGCTGCCGCCTGCTGCGTCGTCCTCCAAGGTGGCCGCCCCCAAGTCGGGGTCATCCTTGTCGCCCACCTCCCGGTCCGACTGGTAGTCACCACCCGGCCCACGATGGCGGCAGTCGCCGCAGACATGTAAATCTGTGCTCCGGACAAGGAGTTGTTTCACACCAGGAACAAGACTAAAGTCAGAGCCAAAAGAAGAAATTGAGGGACTTACGGCAGGCGGCGGATTGACGCGGGAGTACGGCCGCTTCCCGAACTGCCAGGCTCCCACCGACACCTTGAGGTCGGAGATCTCATTCACCATCCTCACCACCTCAGCAGTCGGCATCTCCTTCGTGCACATCCTGCTCGGGTCGGGGTGCCCGCTCATCCGACAGATCAGATGAGGGTGGCCCTGAAGCGGGAGAGCCTGGCGCTCGACGAAGGCGATGAGGAGGTCGGACACCACGAGGCCCTCCGACTCCTAGAGCACCTAGAGCTGGCCGATGGCGGCAGCCGCGTCCGCCGACACCGTCTTCGGCTTGTAGCCCCAGTTGGGCCGAAGCTCGACAGGGGGGCCAGCCTTGTAGGCTGGCAGGTTGATGAAGTCGACAGCTGAGTCGACGTTCTCAACATAGAAATAAGACTGCTGCCATAGTTTTACCGACTGTGACAGCTTGATGACCGGGAAGGCGTTCCTTTTTCCCGGCCGGCGCATGGCGACAAAGCCGCCGCACTCGGCCGCCGTCTCCTTGGCGGAGGTACCCATCTTGCCGTAGAAGAACGCTCCCCACAGCTCGATGGTGGGGAGGATGCCGAGGTAGCCCTCGCAGGCCGTGACGATGGCGGAGAGCAGCGTCACGGTATTGGGTGTCACATGATGCGGCTGGAGGTGGTTGAAGTCAATGAATGAGCGGAGGAAGCCGCTCGCCGAGAGGCCGAAGCCGCAGAGGAAGTGCGAGTGGAAGACGACCCGCTCGTCCCCCTTCAGCTCCGGCGAAATCTCCTCCGACGACGGCACCCGCACCTTGACGAATGTCGCGTTGGGCATCCGGCGCGTGTTCCGGAGGAAGGTGAGGTGATCTTTGATCACCGTCGAGCCATCCCAGTCACCGCCCTTCTCGTGCGCCATGGCCTCGAGTGGAGCTGCGTGAGGAGGAGGAGCACGATGGTGGCGAACTGCGACGGCACCAGCAGCAGCAGCAGAGAGAGAGAGAGACAGAGAGAGAGAGAGAGAGGAGGAAGAGAGTGTGGGGAGGAGGGCGCGCATGCTCCGCCGCTCCCCTGCCTCCCCCTACTTATATCCCTCGGGCTGCGAAGCCGAGGGGGCGAGGCGTGGGATCGTGGGATTAACTACGCCCACGATCCCATAACCCCCCGATTACTGCATGGAGTTACTGCGCCTTAAACACCCACGGGAACCGCAACCGCCCGCCCCGACCGCAGCGGATCCGCCCGCGTGCCGAGGCCCAGTAGTGGCGGGCCTGGCCCACTGTCACGTCCCATCAGGAGCGTGGGGTGGCAGGCTGGTCAGGCTGACATGCGCCGCGTGGCGTGCTTGTGGCGGGCGGCAGGCCTGGGAAGCTTAGCAGGCACGCCACCTGTTTCCCGCTTTGATGTTCAAAATTGGCCGATGATCCCGCCTTGTCAAAACCAACTCAAGCGGTCGGTGCGTCGCGAGGCGGATCGAGCATTCTCCCAGAGCTCGGTGAGGGGGGAAGCCGTTGAGACTTCACGACCATTCGACCGCAATGCCTCATCGGCTTCGGGGACTACTGTCGGAGTATTGGGCCATGGGTAGCCTCACCCGAGTCCCTGAACCTGCCAAAACTTTGGGCCGGCTTTGTGCTGCGAGACCCCAAACTGAAGCACCGCCTTCTGGAGGCCGGCTGGCTCAACGGACGGCCACCGGAGGATGGCCAACCCCCAGCAGACAGCACCAAGAGCGGCCGGCTCCTGTCAGCCGGCCTCCAGAGAGGTCGACGTCATGCAGGCAGCTACCTGGCGCCCTCAAAGTCTACGCCCTCACCAAGAGGACAAGACAGGGTGAGGCTACAGTGTAGTCCCTCAC
The DNA here is from genome assembly GCF_018294505.1 of Triticum aestivum. Classification (NCBI taxonomy): domain Eukaryota; kingdom Viridiplantae; phylum Streptophyta; class Magnoliopsida; order Poales; family Poaceae; genus Triticum; species Triticum aestivum. The sequence continues at coordinate 363,424,517 of NC_057801.1, read as the reverse complement.
CCCCGAATCATGGGCTTGGCGTGGCTACAGTGCCCCGTACAGACGGAGGTCTCCGCACGGTGTAGCACTGTAGCCACTCCCCCCTTGATGTCACTCCTAACAGGTGGAGTCCTGTTCCCCACGACGGCCTCTCGGTACGGCCTGCAGGCGGCGGGCCCTACCAGGCAGCTAGAGCCCGGAAGATGGCGGAAGCCAAACCAGCCGGGCCCGAGGGAGGCCGGCCTCCGGTAGGCGGACAGTCCTTCCCTCGGGGCCCGTGCGCCATCAACCAGATGAGACCTGGTGTGGCTACAGTGATCTCCCGTCAGGCGGCGGGACTGTAGCCACACTCTGCTGACCAAGCCCGCGTCATTAGCAGCACGGCTACAGTAAACAGCCACCAACCAGACCCGCCAGTGGCAGGAGCGGCCTGTCGGCTCCGTACCAGACCAGGCGGCGGGGCCCACCAGGCGGCGGGCCCCAGCAGCCGGCGGAGAAGCCGGCGACCAGAGACACTGACAGCCGGGCCCAACACACGGCCAGATTACCATTGTACCCCTGGGGGGTAGGCCTATATAAACCCCCCCAGGGCACCCATGCAAAGGTTTCCCACCCCATTAGAACTAGCCACTACCCTAGAGGAAGAAGAGAGCTAGCCCTACTTCCTTCTACCTCTAGCGCACAGCTCAAGGAGCACCATTGTATCACTTTTGCCTTAGTGATCATGCGGAGACCCCGCAGAGCTGGACTAGGGGTGTTATCTCCTAGGAGAGTCCCGAACCTGGGTAAAGTACGCCGGCGTTCGTGTCTACGCCTCATCCCGCTTCCACGCACCGGCGACGTTCTACTTGCTCCCACCATGATAAGCCATCCTTTGGCATATGTCGCACCCAACCCCCGACAATCACCTAGCGGAGCATCATGGACATAATTCTTCTGTGCAGCAATGAGGATAATCCTAGGATCACATACCCAGTCCGCATCATTACTACTATCATCTTTCAACTTAGTTTTCTCTAGGAACATATCACAAACATATAGGGGAGCTACAATGCGAGCTATTGATCTATAACATAATTTGCAAATACTATCAGGACTAAGTTCATGATAAATTCAGTTCAATTAATCATATTACTTAAGAACTCCCACTTATATTGACATCCCTCAAGTCATCTAAATGATTCGTGATCCAAATCAACTAAACCATGTCAGATCATCACATGAGATGGAGTAGTCATCAATGGTGAACATCTCTATGTTGATCATATCTACTATATGATTCACGTTCGACCTTTCGGTCTCCAGTGTTCCGAGGCCATGTCTGTACATGCTAGGCTCGTCAAGTTTAACACGAGTATTCCGCATGTCCAAAACTGTCTTGCATCCGTTGTATGTGAACGTAGACCTTATCACACCTGATCATCACGTGGTGTCTCGGCACGACGAACTGTAGAAACAGTGCATACTCAGGGAGAACACCTGTACCTTGAAATTTTAGTTAATGGATCATCTTATAATGCTACTGCTGTACTAAGCAAAATAAGATGCATAAAAGATAAACATCACATGCAATCAAAATATGTGACATGATATGGCCATCATCATCTTGTGCTTTTGATATCCATCTCCAAAGCATCGTCATGATCTCCATCGTCACTGGCTCGACACCTTGATCTCCATCGTAGCGTCGTGGTCGTCTCGCCAACTATTGCTTCTGCAACTATCACTACCGCTTAGTGATAAAGTAAGGCAATTACATGGCGTTTGCATTTCATACAATAAAGAGACAACCATAAGGCTCCTGCCAGTTGTCGATAACTTCTACAAAACACGATCATCTCATACAACAACGTATATCACATCATGTCTTAACCATATCACATCACAACATGCCCTGCAAAAACAAGTTAGACGTCCTCTACTTTGTTGTTGCAAGTTTTACGTGGCTGCTACGGGCTTCTAGCAAGAACCGTTCTTACCTATGGCACAAAACCACAACGGTAATTTATCAAGTTTGCTGTTTTAACCTTCAACAAGTACCGATCGCAGTCAAATTTGATTCAACTAAAGTTGGCGAAACAGACACCCGCCAGCAACCTTTATGCAAAACTAGTTGCATGTCTGTCGGTGCAACCGGTCTCATGAACGTGGTCATGTAAGGTTGGTCTGGGCCTCTCCATCCAACAATACCGGTGAATCAAAATAAGACATTGGTAGTAAGCAGTATGACGATCACCCACAACTTTTTGTGTTCTACTCGTGCATATCATCTACGCATAGAACTAGCACGGATGCCACTGTTGGGGAACGTAGCATGCAATTTCAAAAAAAAATCCTACGCTCACGCAAGATCTATCTAGGAGATGCATAGCAATGAGAGGGCGAGAGTTTGTCCACGTACCCTCGTAGACCTAAAGCGGAAGCGTTTGACAATGTGCTTGATGTAGTCGAACTTCTTCTTGTTTCGACCGATCAAGCACCGAACGTACGACACCTCCGAGTTCTGCACACGTTCAACTCGATGATGTCTCCTCCTTATTGATCCAGCAAGCAGGAGAGGATCAGTAGATGGGATGACAACCAACATGACGGCGTGGTGGTGATGGTGGTGGTGGAGCACCGACAGCGCTTCGCTAAGCATCGTCGGTACGATGCAGTGGAACTACGGGGCAACGGGAGAGAGAGGGGTGCCAAGGGCTTTGTGTGTCCTATTGGGGCACCCCCTCCCTTCTATATATAGGTGGAGGGGCCTGGCAACAGTACCTCCAAAGTCCAGGGAGCAGCCAAGGAGGGAGGAGGACTTGGAATCCAAGTCCAATTCTATTCCTACTAGGACTCCTTCCTTTTTTCCTTTCCCTAGCCACATGGGATTTTGAGGACTTGGTGCGCTTAGCCCAATAAGGCTAGGGCACCTCCCCACAGCCCATGCTAGCCCTTGGGTCATGGTGAAATCACTTGTGGACTTCCGGACCCCTCCGGAATCCTTCGGGACCTTCTAGAAGCTTCCCAGTACAATACCGAAAAAACTGCACCTTTTTCCGGAACCCAAAATATGACTTCCTATATATAAATCTTTACCTCTTGACCATTCCAAGACTCCTTGTGATGTCCAGGATCTCATTCGAGACTCCGAACAACATTTCTTTACCACTCATCAAATATCCCAATACTACTCTAGCGTCAACGAACGTTAAGCGTGCAGATCCTACGGGTTCGAGAACTATGTTGACATGACCGAGACACCTCTCCGGTCAATAACCAATAGCGGAACCTGGATGCTCATATTGGCTCCCACATATTCTACGAAGATTTTTATCGGTCGAACAGTTATGACAACATACTGTAACGCCCCGAGACTGACGCTCCAGAAGACTCCCGGCTATTCCGAGTTTCGTTGTGTGTTTTATTTTTGTTTGTTGCATTTCTTCATGTCATCTCTTGCATTGCATCATGCCATCATGCCATTTAATTTTTAAAACTCATCTAAATAAAATTGCATGGATCTTCGGTCCATTTAAATCGAGGGATATTCACATGGTTATTTCTCTTTATTACATATCCTCCCAATATTTTAGGGAGCTACAATAAATATTCCATTCGTATGGAATCATCCCAAACAAACTGGCATTTAAAACCACTCTCGTTTCCGGATATTCTAACCTTGATCTTTCCCCAATTTGCTCCGGTTCAAGTTGTCATGCTTTGAAATGTGCCAAAGTAGATCCATGTCATTTCCGAGCTCGACTTGTATTTATTTGCCTTACCAAATAAATATATCTACACTTCCTTTTTTTATATAAAAGGAATTCCTTTAAGCCAATCAGGCCCCTGGCCATTTTCCTCCCCACCGGACTGGCCCAGCCAGCTTTGCAGCCCAACTGGCCGGTTCGGCCCACCTAATCCCCACAGCCCACCTAACCCCCTCGTTAACCCTAGCCCGACCCTCGATCCCTCCTCCTCATCCCCTCGCGCCGCCACCTTCATTCAGCGATCCCCATCGCACACACACCCGCATCGCCAGGGAGATCCCCACGCGCAGCCTCGCCCTTCTCCTCGCCTGTGCGCCCGACGCCACCCCGTCTCCGCTCGCCCGCATCAGCCGGTCTCCTTCCTCACCTTCCTCTGTTCCTCCTCCTCACCTCGTGCCCGGTGCCAGCCATGGCCGCCTTGTTGTTGCTCCCCGTGCTGCAAGGCCCGAGCACCTCTTCGCCGCCTCGTGCCTCCACCTCCTCGCTGGTCGGCCGCTGCTCGCCACGCCTCTGCCAAACCCAGCGCCAGGCCCCCATCTCCCTCACCTGCGGCCTCCTCCTCGCCCTTCCTTCTCCCGCGCGCTGCCATCCCTCTCTCGCTCGGCCCTCTCTGTCCTCGTCTCGATCGGGGAAGGCTCCCGAGCCACGGCCGCTGCCCGGACCCATCGTCCCCTGCCATCAGCCGCGCCACCGGCCAAGTCCCTCTGCCTCTTCCTCGCCAGCGCTCGGCCTCCTCCCCAAGCTCATGCTCCCTTCGTCCATGGCGCCAGCCAGCCCCGCCGGCCCGCGCCGTCGCCTCCTCCGCATCGAGCCAGGGAGTGGTGCTCCCTGCACCCAGTCCCCCTCGCCCCTTGCCGCCTCCTCCGCTGGTGACGACCACAAGGAGCTCCACCAGGAGCCCGGAGCCCCGCCGTCAAGCTCCATGCCGCACCCCTGCATCCTACGCCAGCATCCAGCAGCTCGAGCGGTCCCCGGTGACCTCCCGAGGCAGAGCCTTGCAAGTCCCTCGATGCCCCTTCAGATTCATCCAGACCGGCAAGTTCGACCTCGGCGCCAAGTCCGTCTTCAGATCTGTTCGACTACCTCCGATGTGGTTTTCGGCAAATACCTGGAGGCCACAGTAACGCCAAGTACCACGACATCCATGTTCGTCTACGGAACGTGTACATCTACACCGCCAAGACCGGACCGACAAGTACCCCAACGTCGCGTGTACCACTACCGTCGACCTGAACATCTACAAAAACGTGTACCATCTACCATCGCCGGAAGACCCGTGTACCACTACCGCCGCCGCCGTGTACCACTACTTCAACTACCGTCGACCCTCGAAGACCCCGTGGACCCCGAACATCCACGTGACATGAACAACTACTTCCACTACGAAACGTGTACCACTACTTCCGACGACGACCCGTGTACGACCACTTCCCTCGACGATTTTGAACCGCCCGAGACGCACGCTTCAAAGGTATAACGATGAGACGACCGCCCGTGAATGAATGCATGTGTTGTATGAGATGAACCGTATGTTTGCATCGTGCCCGTTTGTTTCATGCGCGTTCCTTCCTCGTTTGCCATGCCGCCGTCCCGTGGGAACCCGGAATCCGGGATCACCCCACCTTCTTGCATGTTGCGCTCATCTGCACGCCTCCTTTTGCACCGGTATCTCCATGAGCTACCGGAACCGATATGTTGCCGTGGCATCATTTTCGTTATCGTTGCCGTGGCACCATTTTCGTTATCGTTGCCGTGGCACCCCTTTTGTTCCACCATGGTGACCAGATGCTCCCTATCATGCTCATGTCAACATTTTCATAAAATTGCTTAAAACTTGTATATGTCATCCGCATCATGATAACAACATTTAAAATGTTTAAAATTGTTGTTGCATTAAACTACTAAATGACATGTGGGGATTTTCCGGAATTGTTGTTTGTTATTTCCGGCCTCATTTAAACTTGCCTAATTAGGTGGTTTGCTTATGCCTCACCTCTTGCCATGTTTAATAACATTTAATATTGTTGTGTTCCTAAACGAGAGAACTAAATAATTGTTGTGGTGTTCCGTCAATATGCAACTCGTTGCATATTGAGCTCCACTTAACTTGTAGTGTTGTTTTTGCATATTGCCATGCCATGCTTCATTAAACCGGACATGCATCATACTTGATTGTGCATCATGCCATGTTTATCCTTGTGTGTTTACCATGTTGTTTGCTTCTTTCCGGTTTGCTTCTCTCGTTAGCTTCGGTTTCGTTCCGGAATTGTGAGGATTCGTTCGACTACGTCCGTTTGTCTTCTTCTTGGAGTCGTTCTTCTTCCTTGCGGGATTTCAGGCAAGATGACCATCACCCTCGATATCACTTCTATCTTTGCTTGCTAGTTGCTCCGTTCTATCGCTATGTTGCGCTGCCTATCACTTGTTTACCATGCCTCCCATATTGCCATGTCAGCCTCTAACCTTTTCACCCTTCCTAGCAAACCGTTGTTTGGCTATGTTACCGCTTTGGCTCAGCCCCTCTTATAGCGTTGTTAGTTGCAGGTGAAGTTGAAGATTGCTCCATGATGGACAGGATTATGATTGGGATATCACAATATCTCTTATATTATTAATGCATCTATATACTTGGTAAAGGGTGGAAGACTCGGCCTTATGCCTGGTGTTTTGTTCCACTCTTGCCGCCCTAGTTTCCATCATACCGGTGTTATGTCCCCGGATTTTGCGTTCCTTACGCGGTTGGGTGATTTATGGGACCCCCTTGACAGTTCGCTTTGAATAAAACTCCTCCAGCAAGGCCCAACCTTGGTTTTACCATTTGCCTACCTAAGCCTTTTTCCCTTGGGTTCTGCAGACTCAAGGGCCATCTTTATTTTACCCCCCCCCCGGGCCAGTGCTCGTCGTGAGTGTTGGTCCAACCTGTCAACCGCCGGTGGCCACCAGGGGCAACTCTGGGATGGCCTACCAGAAGTTTGGACAATCCGGTGTGCCCTGAGAACGAGATATGTGCAGCTCCTATCGGGATTTGGCAGCACATCCGGGCGGCTTTGCTGGTCTTGTTTTACCATTGTCGAAATGTCTTGTAAACCGGGATTCCGAGTCTGATCGGGTCTTCCTGGGAGAAGGTCTATTTCTTCGTTCATCGCGAGAGCTTGTCATGGGATAAGTTGGGACACCCCTGCAGGGTATAATCTTTCGAAAGTCGTGCCTGCGGTTATAGGCAGATGGGAATTTGTTAATGTCCGGTTGTAGATAACTTGACACCAGATACAATTTAAAACGCATCAACAGCGTGTGTAGCCATGATGGTCTCTTCTCGGCGGAGTCCGGGAAGTGAACACGGTTTTTGGGTTATGTTTGACGTAAGTAGGAGTTCAGGATCACTTCTTGATCATTGCTAGTTCACGACCGTTCCATTGCTTCTCTTCTCGCTCTTATTTGCGTATGTTAGCCACCATATATGCTTAGTCGCTGCTGCAACATCACCACTTTACCCCTTCCTTTCCCATAAGCTTAAATAGTGTTGATCTCGCGGGTTTTGAGATTGCTGAGTCCTCGTGACTCACCAGATACTATCACAACAGTTGCAGGTCCCGATGATACCAGTGCAGGTGATGCAACCGAGCTCAAATGGGAGCTCAAGGAAGACCCTAGTTGTTGCTATGTTTTGTTTCATGTTGATCAGTAGTGGAGCCCAGTCGGGACGATCAGGGATCTAGCAGTTGGGTTATCTTCTTTTCTTTTGGCTTCGTCCGTAGTCGGACTATATGTGTGTTCTCTGAATGATGTATGATTTATTATATGTTCATTGTGTGAAGTGGCGATTGTAAGCCAACTCTTTATCCCATTCTTGTTCATTACATGGGATTGTGTGAAGATGACCCTTCTTGCGACAAAACCATAATGCGGTTATGCCTCTAAGTTGTGCTTCGACACGTGGGAGATATAGCCGCATCGTGGGTGTTACAAGTTGGTAATCAGAGCCATCCCCGACTTAGGAGCCCCCTGCTTGATTGTTTGCTGGCGTTGTTGAGTCTAGAACAAAAATGTTTTGAGTCTTAGGATTATATATATCGGAGAGTAGGATTCTTTTTACTCCTCAGTCCCTTCGTCGCTCTGGTGAGGTCTCCTGACGTAGATGTTTTGACTTTTCTCTCCTCAAATTTCACTAAAAAAATTAGGATCACGCGGGTATCTTGGAATCGTTCCGATGGTTTTGTGACGAGAACATTGTTCTTGGTGCCTCCTGTCTTTTATGTGGCATTGACCCGGGGAGTTGAGCTCTGAGGTGTTGTCGTCACAATTTTATCGTTGCAGTTCTGGAAAATACCTGAGTTTTGCCGACATCGAAAATCTCTTTTATGCAGTTGTTGGTGAGATAACCTCGATAACCCAGTACTGGGGCGAGCTCGAGAGTATTGCCATAACTCATATAACGGATGCTTTTCGAAGGTTGAGGTACACGATTTCCGAAGGTTTCTTGGTTATGTGTTGACGGATGGATACAGCTTGGATGTAGGAATTGTTACTTTTGGGTGAGATATATATTGCTTCCCCTGTATCCCCAACACCAGATTGCATAACCAGAAACTTTCAGGAGTTTTATAGGTGGGAATTCAAGTAGCTCCTAGAATATCTTTTCGACAGATGCATGATATGAGATTGGGGTTCAACGTCTAGTGGTCCGCCTTTCCACGGTCGTCTTACAGTGGTCTCGTTGTGTCTTAAAGAACCCTTGGCTATGCTGGTTCGAGGACACTTCGTATGTCATGTGCACTGCCTTGTACATGATGGTGTTGTACACTCGAGTCCGTGTGGGCCCCACCACGAAAACTTCGGACGGAATCTCTATCATATGTTTGTTCTGGCTTATTCTGCAAGCCAAATCCTTTGTTTTGTTTTGAGTTGTGGTAATCCAGTTGCTTCGAAGTCAAATGTTGAATCCATACCTTTCCTAAATGGTGTTCTCATATTTCTATATGAATGCTAATCCTTCTCAATCATTGATGTTGTCATGTTAATTCTTTTCCGACCGGTGTGCTTCTCTTCAAGTGGATCTGATCATTTCAACATCCGCAAGATCAATTCTAAGTTCTCAACGGTGTTTGTTTCATCCGTCCCAAGTTACCTTTGTTTCCCCCACCCTCCCACCCTTAACTTCAAGGACTCAGATTTTTTAATCGGGTATCCATTTTATTGATGGGAAGTCTGTCCATTCTTTTCATCAATGTTCTTATCTGGTGATTCTCAAGAAGATACTAACGGAGTTTCAAGTTCATCATTTTTCATTCTTTTCTTCTCTGGTGGTTTCAATTCAAGCTTTGTCGATCATATCCTTTCCTCGTTTCAAATGCTATCCCAAGCCGGTGCATCTCATAATCGTTTACCTCTCTCTCTTCATATCCGAAGTGCCGAGGATATCTCAGAAGATTTGTGTCTCCATTATCAAGATCCGTTCAAACTATTTGGAGATTATTATCTCATTCAAGTCATTTAATTCAACCGGCGCAATCCCCCTTTCAATCAATCGTTCAATGGTGTTTTCTTTTGAGTGGGCCCTAACCATGGGTCTTTTCCCAGGATCTTGCCTGACTCTTCTAATTATCACGAGCGATTCTCAAATTCTTTTCCAAGTTTGATGTAAGAATGAATTTTCATCAGTCATATGCCTTTGTCCAAGATCTTCCAAATTCTTTCATCGTTGATTCAACCTTTCTATTCTTTATTATGGAGTGTCTCAAGAATTCATGGTTGTGTTTCTCGTTGTCATTCTCGAATTTTGAAGACTGAAGAAGGATTTTTCTTAAATCTTGCTCCATTCTCTTCAAGATTCATGGTTCTAGCTTGATGCCATCCTCGTAATTGTTTTCAATTGTGAGAATTCTTTTCACCGATTCAGAGCATTTCATGAGTTGTTTCAATTTCTTTCCTTCGAAGGCCATCATGTCATAATTATTCATTCCAGCTTTCAGCTCTCGTTCTTGAATTCTTCCGGTGCATCATTCAAGTTTACTCTAGTCAGCTCATGATCTCTTTGTTCTCTTGTATCTAAATTCTTTCAAGTATCTTCATTCATTTTCAAATTCTTCTCGGTGAATTGTGCCTTTACTACTTTCATTTTCAATTCTTACGATGGTTCATTCAAGATTTCTCTTCCTTCGTTATCGTATCAATTCATTCGTTCTTTTGTTGTTTCAATTCCACCGGTGGCTCCATCAATACCTTCTTAAGCTTGCGCTATATCTCTCTTAATCCTTTGTATGAGAATAAGTAGTATGCCAAATCCATTGCTTGTCATCTATTTAATTTGATGAAGGATAAGCATACAATAAACCTTATTCTTATTTCCGCGAGGTGATTCATTTCTCTTCTTTCGGAGATTGTTCATGATGAAGTAATTCTCGGTTCTAAGATGTTCATCTTTTCTTTCCGGAGTTCCAAGTTTTCTCGGTTATATCATTTCAAAGCTTCATCTAAATCATTGCAAGGATTCACCTTGTGTTTTCAACTTCTCTTTCTTTCTATCATCCTTTTATTACCGGAGTTCTCCATGGAGGCTCAACATGGTGGTTCAGCAAGGATTCTTTTCATTCTTCAATTGTTCTTCAAGATTTCTCTCGAAGTTATGACCCGCCAAGCTATACTCAAAAATTAAACATGGTGCTCAACACATGTTTTGTTTTGAGGCATTCAAACATTCTTCTGAAGTGCAATTCCTTCTATCTTATCTTTCGAGATGGTGTTATGTCACTCTTGACAATTTCCTTCATGTTTCATGATTCATATGTTGTCAAGAACGAGGTATTTTAAATCCATCAATCTCTCCGTTGGAGTTATCTTGGTATAGATTTCACCTAAAGGCTTCCCTAAGGAATGTTGTATTGTGGTGCTTATCAATGGTCCAAGTTTTCTCCTACCCTCTCGGCAAAAGCAGTTTTCATCTGTTCGTTGATCTCAAGCAAGCAATTGTTTCAGTTAGTGGCCGGTTGTCACCTCATAATTTTGAGACGTTTTCCATAAGTCCACTACAAGCTTATTCGTTTCGTTGTTGGTTTTCCAACAACTCCATGCAATTCTTCTTTGCAAGGATGCTTTCCAAGCTCATTCGTGGTAGAAGTTGGCATTTTTCTTCTCCATTATGTTATTCCAATGATCTATCTTCTATTTTTCTTCCGGAGGCATTGTGATGTTGCTCTCTTCACTCCTCTTCTCGTATTGAGGATCATGTTCTTTTCGTGCTTATCCATTTAACCGGAGTGTTGTGTTCTCATTCAAGTTCTTTCATCTTATCAAGTCTTGCATCTCTTTTCAACCGGAATGTTGTCTGAATTTGTTCTTCCTTGTTCCTTGTTTATCTCGTTTCAACCAGAGTTGTTCAATTCCTTCTTGTCCATTCTACTCGTCATTCATAGCTTTGCAACCTCCAAGGTTCACATGGTGTTCCTTGTTTCTATTTTCTACCGCAGTGCTCTCAATTGTGTTCAACTCTGTTGTGTTCTTTCTTTCAACTTTTCAACCTCTCAAGGTTCTTTGGTTTCACTTTTTGTCGAAGAAGCAACTTAGTTTTACCTCTTCTCTTCCTCTTCCGTTTCTCTTCGGTGCCATCCTAGATCTCGGGACGAGATCCTCTCGTAGTGGTGGAGTGTTGTAACGCCCCGAGACCGACGCTCCAGAAGACTCCCAGCTATTCCGAGTTTCGTCGTGTGTTTTATTTTTGTTTGTTGCATTTCTTCATGTCATCTCTAGCATTGCATCATGCCATCATGCCATTTAATTTTTAAAACTCATCTAAATAAAATTGCATGGATCTTCGGTCCATTTAAATCGAGGGATATTCACATGGTGATTTCTCTTTATTACATATCCTTCCAATATTTTAGGGAGCTACAATAAATATTCCATTCGTATGGAATCATCCCAAACAAACTGGCATTTAAAACCACTCTCGTTTCCGGATATTCTAACCTTGATCTTTCCCCAATTTGCTCCGGTTCAAGTTGTCATGCTTTGAAGTGTGCCAAAGTAGATCCATGTCAGTTTCGACCTCAACTTGTATTTATTTGCCTTACCAAATAAATATATCTACACTTCCTTTTTTTATATAAAAGGAAATCCTTTAAGCCAATCAGGCCCCTGGCCATTTTCCTCCCCACCGGACTGGCCCAGCCAGCTTTGCAGCCCAACTGGCCGGTTCGGCCCACCTAATCCCCACAGCCCACCTAACCCCCTCGTTAACCCTAGCCCGACCCTCGATCCCTCCTCCTCATCCCCTCGCACCGCCACCTTCGTTCAGCGATCCCCATCGCACGCACACCCGCATCGCCAGGGAGATCCCCACGCGCAGCCTCGCCCTTCTCCTCGCCTGTGCGCCCGACGCCGCCCCGTCTCCGCTCGCCCGCATCAGCCGGTCTCCTTCCTCACCTTCCTCTGGTCCTCCTCCTCACCTCGTGCCCGGCGCCAGCCATGGCCGCCTTGCTGTTGCTCCCCGTGCTGCAAGGCCCGAGCACCTCTTCGCCGCCTCGCGCCTCCACCTCCTCGCCGGCCGGCCGCTGCTCGCCACGCCCTTGCCGAACCCAGCGCCAGGCCCCCATCTCCCTCACCTGCGGCCTCCTCCTCGCCCTTCCTTCTCCCGCGTGCTGCCATCCCTCTCTCGCTCGGCCCTCTCTGTCCTCGTCTCGATCGGGGAAGGCTCCCGAGCCGCGGCCGCTGCCCGGACCCATCGTCCCCTGCCATCAGCCGCGCCGCCGGCCAAGTCCCTCTGCCTCTTCCTCGCCAGCGCTCGGCCTCCTCCCCGAGCTCATGCTCCCTTCGTCCATGGCGCCAGCCAGCCCCACCGGCCCGCGCCGTCGCCTCCTCCGCATCGAGCCAGGGAGTGGTGCTCCCTGCGCCCAGTCCCCCTCGCCCCTTGCCGCCTCCTCCGTTGGTGACGACCACAAGGAGATCCACCAGGAGCCCGGAGCCCCGCCGTCAAGCTCCATGCCGCACCCCTGCATCCTACGCCAGCATCCAACAGCTCGAGCGGTCCCCGATGACCTCCCGAGGCAGAGCCTTGCAAGTCCCTCGATGCCCCTTCAGATTCATCCAGACCGGCAAGTTCGACCTCGGCGCCAAGTCCGTCTTCAGATCTGTTCGACTACCTTCGATGTGGTTTTCGGCAAGTACCTGGAGGCCACAGTAACGCCAAGTACCACGACATCCATGTTCGTCTACGGAACGTGTACATCTACACCGCCAAGGCCGGACCGACAAGTACCCCAACGTCGCGTGTACCACTACCGTCGACCTGAACATCTACGAAAACGTGTACCATCTTCCGTCGCCTGAAGACCCGTGTACCACTACCGCTGCCGCCGTGTACCACAACTTCAACTACCATCAACCCTCGAAGACCCCGTGGACCCCGAACATCAACGGGACATGAACAACTACTTCCACTACGAAACATGTACCACTACTTCCGACGATGACCCGTGTACGACTACTTCCCTCAACGATTTTGAACCGCCCGAGACGCACGCTTCAAAGGTATAACGATGAGACGACCGCCCATGAACGAATGCATGTGTTGTATGAGATGAACCGTATGTTTGCATCGTGCCCGTTTGTTTCGTGCGCGTTCCTTCCTCGTTTGCCATGCCGCCGTCCCGTGGGAACCCGGAATCCGGGATCACCCCACCTTCTTGCATGTTGCGCTCATCCGCACGCCTCCTTTTGCACTAGTATCTTCATGAGATACCGGTACCGATATGTTGTCGTGGCATCATTTTCGTTATCGTTGCCGTGGCACCATTTTCGTTATCGTTGCCGTGGCACCCCTTTTGTTCCGCCATGGTGACCAGATGCTCCCTATCATGCTCATGTCAACATTTTCATAAAATTGCTTAAAACTTGTATATGTCATCTGCATCATGATAACAACATTTAAAATGTTTAAAATTGTTGTTGCATTAAACTACTAAATGACATGTGGGGATTTTCCAGAATTGTTGTTTGTTATTTCTGGCCTTATTAAACTTGCCTAATTAGGTGGTTTGCTTATGCCTCACCTCTTGCCATGTTTAATAACATTTAATATTGTTGTGTTCCTAAACGAGAGAGAACTAAATAATTGTTGTGGTGTTCCGTCAATATGCAACTCATTGCATATTGAGCTCCACTTAACTTGTAGTGTTGTTTTTGCATATTGCCATGCCATGCTTCATTAAACCGGACATGCATCATACTTGATTGTGCATCATGCCATGTTTATGCTTGTGTGTTTACCATGTTGTTTGCTTCTTTCCGGTTTGCTTCTCTCGTTAGCTTCGGTTTCGTTCCGGAATTGTGAGGATTCGTTCGACTACGTCCGTTTGTCTTCTTCTTGGACTCATTCTTCTTCCTTACGGGATTTCAGGCAAGATGACCATCACCCTCGATATCACTTCTATCTTTGCTTGCTAGTTGCTCCGTTCTATCGCTATGTTGCGCTGCCTATCACTTGTTTACCATGCCTCCCATATTGCCATGTCAACCTCTAACCTTTTCACCCTTCCTAGCAAACCATTGTTTGGCTATGTTACCGCTTTGGCTCAGCCCCTCTTATAGCGTTGTTAGTTGCAGGTGAAGTTGAAGATTGCTCCATGATGGACAGGATTATGATTGGGATATCACAATATCTCTTATATTATTAATGCATCTATATACTTGGTAAAGGGTGGAAGACTCGGCCTTATGCCTAGTGTTTTGTTCCACTCTTGCCGCCCTAGTTTCCGTCATACCGGTGTTATGTTCCCGGATTTTGCGTTCCTTACGCGGTTGGGTGATTTATGGGACCCCCTTGACAGTTCGCTTTGAATAAAACTCCTCCAGCAAGGCCCAACCTTGGTTTTACCATTTGCCTACCTAAGCCTTTTTCCCTTGGGTTCTGCAGACTCAAGGGTCATCTTTATTTTACCCCCCCGGGCCAGTGCTCGTCGTGAGTGTTGGTCCAACCTGTCAACCGCCGGTGGCCACCAGGGGCAACTCTGGGCTGGCCTACCGGAAGTTTGGACAATCCGGTGTGCCCTGAGAACGAGATATGTGCAGCTCCTATCGGGATTTGTCGGCACATCGGGCGGCTTTGCTGGTCTTGTTTTACCATTGTCGAAATGTCTTGTAAACCGGGATTCCGAGTCTGATCGGGTCTTCCTGGGAGAAGGTCTATTCCTTCGTTGATCGCGAGAGCTTATCATGGGCTAAGTTGGGACACCCCTGCAGGGTATAATCTTTCGAAAGTCGTGCCTGCGGTTATAGGCAGATGGGAATTTGTTAATGTCGGTTGTAGATAACTTGACACCGATACGATTAAAACGCATCAACCGCGTGTGTAGCCGTGATGGTCTCTTTTCGGCGGAGTCCGGGAAGTGAACACGGTTTTTGGGTTATGTTTGACGTAAGTAGGAGTTCAGGATCACTTCTTGATCATTGCTAGTTCACGACCGTTCCATTTGCTCTCTTCTCGCTCTTATTTGCGTATGTTAGCCACCATATATGCTTAGTCGCTGCTGCAACCTCACCACTTTACCCCTTCCTTTCCCATAAGCTTAAATAGTCTTGATCTCGCGGGTTTTGAGATTGCTGAGTCCTCGTGACTCACCAGATACTATCACAACAGTTGCAGGTCCGATGATACCAGTGCAGGTGATGCAACCGAGCTCAGATGGGAGCTCAACGAAGACCTTGGTCGTTGCTATGTTTCGTTTCATGTTGATCAGTAGTGGAGCCCAGTCGGGACGATCAGGGATCTAGCAGTTGGGTTATCTTCTTTTCTTTTGGCTTCGTCCGTAGTCGGACTATGTGTGTACTCTGAATGATGTATGATTTATTTATGTTCATTGTGTGAAGTGGCGATTGTAAGCCAACTCTTTATCCCATTCTTGTTCATTACATGGGATTGTGTGAAGATGACCCTTCTTGCGACAAAACCACAATGCGGTTATGCCTCTAAGTCGTGCTTCGACACGTGGGAGATATAGCCGCATCGTGGGTGTTACAAGTTGGTAATCAGAGCCATCCCCGACTTAGGAGCCCCCTGCTTGATTGTTTGCTGGCGTTGTTGAGTCTAGAACAAAAATGTTTTGAGTCTTAGGATTATATATATCGGAGAGTAGGATTCTTTTTACTCCTCAGTCCCTTCGTCGCTCTGGTGAGGTCTCCTGACGTAGATGTTTTGACTTTCCTCTCCTCAAATTTCACTAAAAAATTTTAGGATCACGCGGGTATCTTGGAATCGTTCCGATGGTTTTGTGACGAGAACATTGTTCTTGGTGCCTCCTGTCTTTTATGTGGCATTGACCCGGGGAGTTGAGCTCTGAGGTGTTGTCGTCACAATTTTATCGTTGCAGTTCTGGAATACCCGAGTTTTGCCGACATCAAAAATCTCTTTTATGCAGTTGTTGGTGAGATAACCTCGACGCCACCCAGTACTGGGGCGGAGTTCGGGAGTATTGCCATAACTCGTATAACGGATGCTTTTCGAAGGTTGAGGTACACGATTTCCGAAGGTTTCTTGGTTATGTGTTGACGGATGGATACAGCTTGGATGTAGGAATTGTTAGTTTTGGGTGAGATATATATTGCTTCCCCTGTATCCCCAACACCAGATTGCATAACCAGAAAGTTTCGGGAGTTTTATAGGTGGGAATTCAAGTAGCTCCTAGAATATCTTTTCGACAGATGCATGATATGAGATTGGGGTTCAACGTCTAGTGGTCCGCCTTTCCACGGTCGTTTTTACAGTGGTCTCGTTGTGTCTTAAAGAACCCTTGGCTATGCTGGTTCGGGGACACTTCATATGTCATGTGCACTGCCTTGTACATGATGGTGTTGTACACTCGAGCCCGTGTGGGCCCCACCACGAAAACTTCGGACGGAATCTCTATCATATGTTTGTTCTGGCTTATTCTGCAAGCCAAATCCTTTGTTTTGTTTTGAGTTGTGGTAATCGAGTTGCTTCGAAGTCAAATGTTGAATCCATACCTTTCCTAAATGGTGTTCTCATATTTCTATATGAATGCTAATCCTTCTCAATCATTGATGTTGTCATGTTAATTCTTTTCCGATCGGTGTACTTCTCTTCAAGTGGATCCGATCATTTCAACATCCGCAAGATCAATTCTAAGTTCTCAACGGTGTTTGTTTCATCCGTCCCAAGTTGCCTTTGTTTCCCCCACCCTCCCACCCTTAACTTCAAGGACTCGGATTTTTTAATCGGGTATCCATTTTATTGATGGGAAGTCTGTCCATTCTTTTCTGTCAATGTTCTTATCTGGTGATTCTCAAGAAGATACTAACGGAGTTTCAAGTTCATCATTTTCATTCTTTTCTTCTCTGGTGGTTTCAATTCAAGCTTTGTCGATCATATCCTTTCCTCGTTTCAAATGCTATCCTAAGCCGGTGCATCTCATAATCGTTTACCTCTCTCTCTTCATATCCGAAGTGCCGAGGATATCTCAGAAGATTTGTGTCTCCATTATCAAGATCCGTTCAAACTATTTGGAGATTATTATCTCATTCAAGTCATTTAATTCAACCGGCGCAATCCCCCTTTCAATCAATCGTTCAATGGTGTTTTCTTTTGAGTGGGCCCTAACCACAGGTCTTTTCCCAGGATCTTACCTGACTCTTCTAATTATCACGAGCGATTCTCAAATTCTTTTCCAAGTTTGATGTAAGAATGAATTTTCATCAGTCATATGCCTTTGTCCAAGATCTTCCAAATTCTTTCATCGTTGATTCAACCTTTCTATTCTTTATTATGGAGTGTCTCAACAATTCATGGTGGTGTTTCTCCTTGTCATTCTCGAATTTTGAAGACTGAAGAAGGATTTTTCTTAAATCTTGCTCCATTCTCTTCAAGATTCATGGTTCTAGCTTGATGCCATCCTCGTAATTGTTTTCAATTGTGAGAATTCTTTTCACCGATTCGGAGCATTTCATGAGTTGTTTCAATTTCTTTCCTTCGAAGGCCATCATGTCATAATTATTCATTCCAGCTTTCAGCTCTCGTTCTTGAATTCTTCCGGTGCATCGTTCAAGTTTACTCTAGTCAGCTCATGATCTCTTTGTTCTCTTGTATCTAAATTCTTTCAAGTATCTTCATTCATTTTCAAATTCTTCTCGGTGAATTGTGCCTTTACTACTTTCATTTTCAATTCTTACGATGCTTCGTTCAAGATTTCTCTTCCTTCGTTATCGTATTAATTCATTCGTTCTTTTGTTGTTTCAATTCCACCGGTGGCTCCATCAATACCTTCTTAAGCTTGCGCTATATCTCTCTTAATCCTTTGTATGAGAATAAGTAGTATGCCAAATCCATTGCTTGTCATCTATTTAATTTGATGAAGGATAAGCATACAATAAACCTTATTCTTATTTCCGCGAGGTGATTCATTTCTCTTCTTTCGGAGATTGTTCATGATGAAGTAATTCTCGGTTCTAAGATGTTCATCTTTTCTTTCCGGAGTTCCAAGTTTTCTCGGTTATATCATTTCAAAGCTTCATCTAAATCATTGCAAGGATTCACCTTGTGTTTTCAACTTCTCTTTCTTTCTATCATCCTTTTATTACCGGAGTTCTCCATGGAGGCTCAACATGGTGGTTCAGCAAGGATTCTTTTCATTCTTCAATTGTTCTTCAAGATTTCTCTCGAAGTTATGACCCGCCAAGCTATACTCAAAAATTAAACATGGTGCTCAACACATGTTTTGTTTTGAGGCATTCAAACATTCTTCATCTTGCATTCTGAAGTGCAATTCCTTCTATCTTATCTTTCGAGATGGTGTTATGTCACTCTTGACAATTTCCTTCATGTTTCATGATTCATATGTTGTCAAGAACGAGGTATTTTAAATCCATCAATCTCTCCGTTGGAGTTATCTTGGTATAGATTTCACCTAAAGGCTTCCCTAAGGAATGTTGTATTGTGGTGCTTATCAATGGTCCAAGTTTTCTCCTACCCTCTCGGCAAAAGCAGTTTTCATCTGTTCGTTGATCTCAAGCAAGCAATTATTTCAGTTAGTGGCCGGTTGTCACCTCATAATTTTGAGACGTTTTCCATAAGTCCACTACAAGCTTATTCGTTTCGTTGTTGGTTTTCCAACAACTCCATGCAATTCCTCTTTGCAAGGATGCTTTCCAAGCTCATTCGTGGTAGAAGTTGGCATTTTTCTTCTCCATTATGTTATTCCAATGATCTATCTTATATTTTTCTTCCGGAGGCATTGTGATGTTGCTCTCTTCACTCATCTTCTCGTATTGAGGATCATGTTCTTTTCGTGCTTATCCATTTAACCGGAGTGTTGTGTTCTCATTCAAGTTCTTTTCATCTTATCAAGTCTTGCATCTCTTTTCAACCGGAGTGTTGTCCGAATTTGTTCTTCCTTGTTCCTTGTTTATCTCGTTTCAACCAGAGTGGTTCAATTCCTTCTTGTCCATTGTACTCGTCATTCATAGCTTTGCAACCTCCAAGGTTCACATGGTGTTCCTTGTTTCTATTTTCTACCGCAGTGCTCTCAATTGTGTTCAACTCCGTTGTGTTCTTTCTTTCAACTTTTCAACCTCTCAAGGTTCTTTGGTTTCACTCTTTGTCGAAGAAGCAACTTAGTTTTACCTCTTCTCTTCCTCTTCCGTTTCTCTCCGGTGCCATCCTAGATCTCGGGACGAGATCCTCTTGTAGTGGTGGAGTGTTGTAACGCCCCGAGACCGACGCTCCAGAAGACTTCCAGCTATTCCGAGTTTCGTCGTGTGTTTTATTTTTGTTTGTTGCATTTCTTCATGTCATCTCTTGCATTGCATCATGCCATCATTCCATTTAATTTTTAAAACTCATCTAAATAAATTGCATGGATCTTCGGTCCATTTAAATCGAGGGATATTCACATGGTGATTTCTCTTTATTACATATCCTCCCAATATTTTAGGGAGCTACAATAAATATTCCATTCGTATGGAATCATCCCAAACAAACTGGCATTTAAAACCACTCTCGTTTCTGGATATTCTAACCTTGATCTTTCCCCAATTTGCTCCGGTTCAAGTTGTCATGCTTTGAAATGTGCCAAAGTAGATCCATGTCAGTTTCGACCTCAACTTGTATTTATTTGCCTTACCAAATAAATATATCTACACTTCCTTTTTTTATATAAAAGGAAATCCTTTAAGCCAATCAGGCCCCTGGCCATTTTCCTCCCCACCGGACTGGCCCAGCCAGCTTTGCAGCCCAACTGGCCGGTTCGGCCCACCTAATCCCCACAACCCACCTAACCCCCTCGTTAACCCTAGCCCGACCCTCAATCCCTCCTCCTCATCCCCTCGCGCCGCCACCTTCGTTCAGCGATCCCCATCACACGCACACCCGCATCGCCAGGGAGATCCCCACGCGCAGCCTCGCCCTTCTCCTCGCCTGTGCGCCCGACGCCGCCCCGTCTCCGCTCGCCCGCATCAGCCGGTCTCCTTCCTCACCTTCCTCTGGTCCTCCACCTCACCTCGTGCCCGGCGCCAGCCATGGCCGCCTTGCTGTTGCTCCCCGTGCTGCAAGGCCCGAGCACCTCTTCGCCGCCTCGCGCCTCCACCTCCTCGCCGGCCGGCCGCTGCTCGCCACGCCCCTGCCGAACCCAGCGCCAGGCCCCCATCTCCCTCACCTGCGGCCTCCTCCTCGCCCTTCCTTCTCCCGCACGCTGCCATCCCTCTCTCGCTCGGCCCTCTCTGTCCTCGTCTCGATCGGGGAAGGCTCCCGAGCCGCGGCCGCTGCCCGGACCCATCGTCCCCTGCCATCAGCCGCGCCGCCGGCCAAGTCCCTCTGCCTCTTCCTCGCCAGCGCTCGGCCTCCTCCCCGAGCTCATGCTCCCTTTGTCCATGGCGCCAGCCAGCCCCGCCGGCCCGCGCCGTCGCCTCCTCCGCATCGAGCCAGGGAGTGGTGCTCCCTGCGCCCGGTCCCCCTCGCCCCTTGCCGCCTCCTCCGTTGGTGACGACCACAAGGAGCTCCACCAGGAGCCCGGAGCCCCGCCGTCAAGCTCCATGCCGCACCCCTGCATCCTACGCCAGCATCCAGCAGCTCGAGCGGTTCCCGGTGACCTCCCGAGGCAGAGCCTTGCAAGTCCCTCGATGCCCCTCCAGATTCATCCAGACCGGCAAGTTCGACCTCGGCGCCAAGTCCGTCTTTAGATCTGTTCGACTACCTTCGATGTGGTTTTCGGCAAGTACCTGGAGGCCACAGTAACGCCAAGTACCACGACATCCATGTTCGTCTATGGAACGTGTACATCTACACCGCCAAGACCGGACCGACAAGTACCCCAACGTCGCGTGTACCACTACCGTCGACCTGAACATCTACGAAAACGTGTACCATCTACCGTCGCCCGAAGACCCGTGTACCACTACCGCTGCCGCCGTGTACCACTACTTCAACTACCGTTGACCCTCGAAGACCTCGTGGACCCCGAACATCCACGGGACATGAACAACTACTTCCACTACGAAATGTGTACCACTACTTCCGACGACGACCCATGTACGACTACTTCCCTCGACGATTTTGAACCGCCCGAGACGCACGCTTCAAAGGTATAACGATGAGACGACCGCCCGTGAACGAATGCATGTGTTGTATGAGATGAACCGTATGTTTGCATCGTGCCCATTTGTTTCGTGCGTGTTCCTTCCTCGTTTGCCATGCCGCCATCCCGTGGGAACCCGGAATCCGGGATCACCCCACCTTCTTGCATGTTGCGCTCATCCGCATGCCTCCTTTTGCACCGGTATCTTCATGAGATACCGGAACCGATATGTTGCCGTGGCATCATTTTCGTTATCGTTGTCGTGGCACCATTTTTGTTATCGTTGCCGTGGCACCCCTTTTGTTCCGCCATGGTGACCAGATGCTCCCTATCATGCTCATGTCAACATTTTCATAAAATTGCTTAAAACTTGTATATGTCATCCGCATCATGATAACAACATTTAAAATGTTTAAAATTGTTGTTCCATTAAACTACTAAATGACATGTGGGGATTTTCCGGAATTGTTGTTTGTTATTTCCGGCCTCATTTAAACTTGCCTAATTAGGTGGTTTGCTTATGCCTCACCTCTTGCCATGTTTAATAACATTTAATATTGTTGTGTTCCTAAACGAGAGAGAACTAAATAATTATTGTGGTGTTCCGTCAATATGCAACTCATTGCATATTGAGCTCCACTTAACTTGTAGTGTTGTTTTTGCATATTGCCATGCCATGCTTCATTAAACCGGACATGCATCATACTTGATTGTGCATCATGCCATGTTTATGCTTGTGTGTTTACCATGTTGTTTGCTTCTTTTCGGTTTGCTTCTCTCGTTAGCTTCGGTTTCGTTTCGGAATAGTGAGGATTCGTTCGACTACGTCCGTTTGTCTTCTTCTTGGACTCGTTCTTCTTCCTTGCGGGATTTCAGGAAGATGACCATCACCCTCGATATCACTTCTATCTTTGCTTGCTAGTTGCTCCGTTCTATCGCTATGTTGCACTGCCTATCACTTGTTTACCATGCCTCCCATATTGCCATGTCAGCCTCTAACCTTTTCACCCTTCCTAGCAAACCGTTGTTTGGCTATGTTACCGCTTTGCTCAGCCCCTCTTATAGCGTTGTTAGTTGCAGGTGAAGTTGAAGATTGCTCCATGATGGACAGGATTATGATTGGGATATCACAATATCTCTTATATTATTAATGCATCTATATACTTGGTAAAGGGTGGAAGACTCGGCCTTATGCCTGGTGTTTTGTTCCACTCTTGCCGCCCTAGTTTCTGTCATACCGGTGTTATGTTCCCGGATTTTGCGTTCCTTACGCGGTTGGGTGATTTATGGGACCCCCTTGACAGTTCGCTTTGAATAAAACTCCTCCAGCAAGGCCCAACCTTGGTTTTACCATTTGCCTACCTAAGCCTTTTTCCCTTGGGTTCTGCAGACTCAAGGGTCATCTTTATTTTACCCCCCCCCCGGGCCAGTGCTCGTCGTGAGTGTTGGTCCAACCTGTCAACCGCCGGTGGCCACCAGGGGCAACTCTGGGCTGGCCTACCGGAAGTTTGGACAATCCGGTGTGCCCTGAGAACGAGATATGTGCAGCTCCTATCGGGATTTGTCGGCACATCCGGGCGGCTTTGCTGGTCTTGTTTTACCATTGTCGAAATGTCTTGTAAACCGGGATTCCGAGTCTGATCGGGTCTTCCTGGGAGAAGGTCTATTCCTTCGTTGATCGCGAGAGCTTGTCATGGGCTAAGTTGGGACACCCCTGCAGGGTATAATCTTTCGAAAGCCGTGCCTGCGATTATAGGTAGATGGGAATTTGTTAATGTCCGGTTGTAGATAACTTGACACCAGATACGATTTAAAACGCATCAACAGCGTGTGTAGCCGTGATGGTCTCTTCTCGGCGGAGTCCGGGAAGTGAACATGGTTTTTGGGTTATGTTTGATGTAAGTAGGAGTTCAGGATCACTTCTTGATCATTGCTAGTTCACGACCGTTCCATTGCTTCTCTTCTCGCTGTTATTTGCGTATGTTAGCCACCATATATGCTTAGTCGCTGCTGCAACATCACCACTTTACCCCTTCCTTTCCCATAAGCTTAAATAGTCTTGATCTCGCGGGTTTTGAGATTGCTGAGTCCTCGTGACTCACCAGATACTATCACAACAGTTGCAGGTCCCGATGATACCAGTGCAGGTGATGCAACCGAGCTCAGATGGGAGCTCAACAAAGACCTTAGTTGTTGCTATGTTTCGTTTCATGTTGATCAGTAGTGGAGCCCAGTCGGGACGATCAGGGATCTAGCAGTTGGGTTATCTTCTTTTCTTTTGGCTTCGTCCGTAGTCGGACTATATGTGTGTTCTCTGAATGATGTATGATTTATTATATGTTCATTGTGTGAAGTGGCGATTGTAAGCCAACTCTTTATCCCATTCTTGTTCATTACATGGGATTGTGTGAAGATGACCCTTCTTGCGACAAAACCACAATGCGGTTATGCCTCTAAGTCATGCTTTGACACGTGGGAGATATAGCCGCATCGTGGGTGTTACACATACACAATTCCCTTTGTCATCGGTATGTTACTTGCCCGAGATTCGATCGTCGGTATCTTCATACCTAGTTCAATCTCGTTACCGAAAAGTCTCTTTACTCATTTCGTAATACATCATCCCGCAACTAACTCATCAGTCACTATGCTTGAAAGGCTTCTTATGATGTCTATTACCGAGAGGGCCCAGAGATACCTCTCCGATACTCGGAGTGACAAATCCTAATCTCGATCTATGCCAACCCAACAAACACCTTCAGAGATACCTATAGAGCATCTTTATAATCACCCAATTACGTTGTGACCTTTGATAGCACAAAAGGCATTCCTCCGGTATCCGGGAGTCGCATAATATCATAGTCGAAGGAATATGTATTTGACATGAAGAAAGCAGTAGCGATAAAACTGAACGATCATAATGCTAAGCTAACGAATGGCTCTTGTCCATCATATCATTCTCCTAATGATGCCATCCCATTTATCAAATGACAACACATGTCTATGGTTAGGAAACTTAACCATCTTTGATCAACGAGCTAGTCTAGTAGAGGCTTACTAGGGACACTATATTTTGTCTATGTATCCACACATGTATCAAGTTTCCGGTTAATACAATTCTGGCATGAATAATAAACATTAATCATGAAATAAGGAAATATAAAATAACAACTTTATTATTGCCTCTAGGGCATATTCCCTTCACTATCAGCTATGGGATAGATTATACTTGCTTCCAGAAGCTTTAATATTTCAGTTCTTATAACTTCTTTCATGTTAGGATTCAAACATCGTTGGTGATCAACAACGGGTTTAGCATCAGGTTCCATACTAATCTTGTGCTGATAGAGAGTGGGACTAATGCCCTTAAGATCATCAAGAGTATACCCAATAGCATCTCGGTACTTCTTCAGAATTTTCAATAATCTTTCTTCTTCATGTTCTGAAAGGTTAGCACTAGTAATAACATGATATATCTTTTTATCATCAAGATAAGAATATTTCAAAGTGTCTGGCAATTGTTTTAATTCAAACACAGGATCACCTTTAGGTGGAGGAAGACCTCCTAGAGTTTCAATAGGCAAATTGTGTTTAACCAAAGGTTGTTGTTCAAAGAATATTTTATCTACTTCATTTCTTTCACGCAAGTGCATATCGTTTTCATGGTCGAGAAAATATTGTTCTAGCGGATCAGTAGGAGACATGGCAATGGAAGCAAGACCAATTATTTCATCTTTATTAGATAATTCTTTCTTATGATGTTGTCTACTAAACTTAGACAAATGAAATTCATGAGACTCATCACCAAAGCTAACACTGACAGTTTGTTTGCGACAATCTAGAGTAGCATTGACAATGTTCAAGAAAGGTCTACCATAGATAATGGGACAAAAGTCATCTTGCGGGGAACCAAGAACAAGAAAATTAGTAGGATATTTTATTTTCCCACATAAGACTTCAACATCTCTAACAATCCCAAGTGGTCTGATGGTGTCTCTATTAGCAAGTTTAATAGTAACATCTTGGTCTTCTATTTCAGCGGGTTCTATATCATTCATAATTTCTTGATATAAGGTAAAAGGAATAGCACTCACACTAGCACCCAAGTCACCATGATAACAATGATCTCCTATTTTGACTGAGACAACAGGCATGCCAACAACAAGCCTATGTTTATCTTTTTCATCAGGTTTGGCAATTCTAGCAGCTTCATCACAGAAGTAAATAACATGCCCATGAATATTTTCTACCAGGAGATCTTTAACCATAACAACACTAGGTTCTACTTTGATTTGTTCCGAAGTTCTAGGTGCTTTGATATTACTTTTGCGAACCACAGTTGAAACCTTAGCATGTTCCTTTATCCTAACAGGGAAATGTGGGTTTTCAATATACGCAGTAGGCACAACTGGATCAACATTGTAAATAATAGTTTCATCTTTAGCTTTAACCGGTTCTTTAATTTCTTCTTTAATAGGTGGATGATATTTAAACCAATTCTCCTTAGGGAGATCAACATGAGCAGCAAATGATTCACAAAAGAGGCTACTATCTTAGAGTCAAGTCCATATTTAGTGCTAAACTAGTGAAAGGCATCGATATTCATAAAAGATTTAACACAATCAAACTTAAGCTTAATACCTGACTCTTTACCTTCGTCGAGTTCCCAATCTTCATAGTTGTTTCATTCTTTCTAAAAGATCCCACCTGAATTCAATAGTCTTCTTCATAAACGAACCAGTACAAAAAGTATCGAGCATGGATTGAACATCTTGAGAAAGCCGAGCATAAAAGTTCTGAATAATAATTTCTCTTGAGAAATCATGATTGGGGCATGAACATAACATTGACTTAAGCCTTCCCCAAGCTAGAGCGATACTTTCTCCTTCACGAGGCCAAAATTATATATATAATTCCGAGCACGATGAACTAGATGCATAGGATAATTTTTTTGGTGAAATTCCAATTTCAATCGATTCTAGTTCCAAGATCAAATATCATCACATAGTTTATACCATGTAAATGCCTTTCCCTTCAAAGATAAAGGGAAAACCTTCTTATTAGCTTCATCTCTGGATAAACCTGCAAGCTTAAATAATCCACAAATTTCATCCACATATATCAAGTGCATATCAAGATGTTCAGTGCCATCTCCTTCATAAGGATTAGCTAGCGATTGTTCTATCATACCTGAAGGAATTTCATAACCAATATTTTTAGTAGGTGTAGTAGGTTGAAGGGCAACTAATTGTGGTTCCGGTGGAGGTGAAGATACGCCAAACAAACCCCTCAAAGGATGGTTCTCCATCGTAGCAAGTGACAATAAATTTCAGCATGTGGTAATAATTTTTCCTTACCAATTTCCACTTACCAAGAGCGCTTCACTCCCTGGCAATGATGCCAGAAATGAGTCTTAATGACCCACAAGTATAGGGGGTCAATGGTAGTCCTTTCAATAAGTAAGAGTGTCGAACCCAACGAGGAGTAGAAGGAAATGGCAAGTGGTTTTCAACAAGGTATTTTTTGCAAGCACTGAAATTGTCGGTAACAGGTAGTTTGATAGCAAGATAATTTTTAACAAGCAAGTAATAGTAACGGTAAATAAAGTGCATCAAGGTAGCCCAAAACTTTTGTGGCAAAGGATAGGCCAAAACGGTCTCTTATAATAAGCAAAGCATTCTTGAGGGTACATGGGAATTTCATCTAGTCACTTTCATCATGTTGGTTTGATTTGTGTTCACTACTTTGATAATTTGATATGTCGGTGGACCGGTGCTTAGGTGTTATTCTTACTTGAAAAAACTTCCTACTTATGATTAACCCCCTCGCAAGCATCCGCAACTACGAGAAAAGTATTAAGATAAAATCTAACCATAGCATTGAACTTTTGGATCCAAATTGGTCCCTTACGAAGTAGCGCATAAACTAGGGTTTAAGCTTCTATCACTCTAGCAACCCATCATCTAATAACTACTCCACAATGCATCCCCTTAGGCTCAAATATGGTGAAGTGCCATGTAGTCGACGTTCACATGACACCACTAAGGGAATCAGAACATACATATCATCAAAATATCGAACACATATCAAGTTCACATGATTACTTGCAACAAGATTTGTCCCGTGACCTCAAGAACAAAAGTAACTACTCACAAATGATAATCATGCTCAAGATCAGAGGGGTACTAAATAGCATAATGGATCTAAACATATAATCTTCCACCAAATAAACCATATAGTAATCAACTACAAGATGTAATCAACACTACTAGTCACCCACAGGTACCGATCTGAGGTTCCGGTACAAAGATTGAACACAAGAGATGAACTAGGGTTTGAGAGGAGATGATGTTGTTAAAGATGTTGATGTAGATTGGCCTCGAAAAGATGAGAGGGTTGTTGGTGATGATGATGTCTTCGATTTCCCCCTCTGGGAGGGAAGTTCCCCCGGCGGAATCGCTCTGCCTGAGGGCAAAAGTGCTCCTACCCAAGTTCCGCCTCGAGACAGCGGCGCTTCGTCCCGAAAGTCTTCTCCTTATTTTTTTTCTAGGTAAAAATGACCTATATACCATAAGATGGGCACTATAGGTGGGTTGGGCTGAGCACAACCCACCAGGGCGTGCCTGGGGGCCCTAGCACCCTGGTGTCTTGTGCCCACCAAGTGGCCCCCCTTCGGTAGTTATTTGCTCCAGTATTTTTATATATTCCAAAACAATTCTCCGTAAATTTTCAACTCATTTGGAGATGTGCAAAATAGGTAACTTTGACATAGCTTTTTCAGGTCTAGAATTCCAGCTGTTGGCATTCTCCCTCTTTGTGTAAACCTTGCATATTATGAGAGAAAAGGCATTAGAATTACTCCATAAAGCATCATTATGCATAAAAACATTATAACTACCAGTAGGAAAATATGATGCAAAATGGACGTATCACAAAGGTGCTTCACTCCCCGGCAACGGCACCAGAAAAGAGTCTTGATGACCCACAAGTATAGGGGATCAATCGCAGTCCTTTCAATAAGTAAGAGTGTCAATGCAATAAAGAGCAGAAGGAAATAACAAGTGGTTTTCAACAAGGTATTCTCTGCAAGTACTGGAAGTAGCAGTTACATATAGTTTTGTAGCAAGGTGGTTCGTAACAAGTAACAAGTAGCAATAGTAACAAGGAGCAGCAATGAGGCCCAATCCTTTTTTATAGCAAAGGACAAGCCGAAAAGTTCTCTTATATGAAGCTAATCGTTCTCGAGGACACATGGGAGTTCTCGTCTAGTCACGTTCATCACATTTAGTTGATTTGCGTTCACTACTTTGATAATTTGATATGTGGGTGGACCGGTGCTAGGGTGTCGTTCTTACTTAAACAAGCAACCCTCTTATGATTACAATAGCATGAAACCTATGGATCCAAATCAGTCCCTTACAAAATAACTCATAAACTAGGGTTTAAGCTTCTGTCACTCTCCCAACGCATCATCTACTTATTACTCCCCAATGCCTTCCCCTAGGCCCAAACAAGGTGAAGTGTCATGTAGTCGATGTTCACACGACAACACTAGAGAAAGAGCAACATACATATCATCAAATTATCGAATGAATACCAACTTCACATCATTACTTATAACAAGACTTCTTCCATGTCCTCAAGAACAAAAGTAACTACTCACAAATCATATTCACCTTCAAGATCAGAGGAGTATTGAACATGATTAAGGATCTCAATGTATAATCTTCCACCAAATAAACCAACTAGCATCATCTACAAGATGTAATCAACACTACTAGCAACCCAAAAATACCAATATGAGGTTTCTAGACAAAGATTGAATACAAGATATGAAATAGGGTTTGAGATGAGATGTTACTGGTGAAGATGTTGTTGAAGATTGGTCCTCCCACGATGAGAGGATCATTGGTGATGTTGATGGATTCGATTTTCCCCTCCCGGAGGGAAGTATCCCCGGCGCAATCGCTCCACCGAAGAGCAAAAGTGCTCCTGCCAAGGTTCGGCTTCGAGACGGCGACGCTTTGTCTTGAAAGTCTTCTTCTAATTACTTTTTCTAGGGCAAATGGCATCATATAGGAGAAGGAGGGCCACAGAGGCCTGCTGGGTGGCCCACAAGCTCACATGTGTGCCCCAGGGGGCGCCACCTGAGCTTGTGGCCCCGTGGTGGGTCCCCTCCAGGTGATTCTTCTTGCAATATTTTTTTATTAATGCCAAAATAAATCTCCGTAGATTTTTAGGTCATTTGGAGCTCCGGAGAATAGCTATGTCTGATATAGCCTTTTTAGGTCTAGAATTCCAGTTGCCTGCAATTTCCCTCTTCATGAGGAACTTGCAAAATAAGAGAGAAAATTCATTAGAATTGCCTCATGAAATGAAATATTGACCCAAAACATTATAAATAATAGTAGGAAAACTTAATGCAAAATGGACGTACCATTTACCCATAGAACAGGGTTTGGATAATTGGTCAAGAAACATTTAGCATTGTGCTTGCAATGTTCTTGTTGATGTTCGGAGTACCACAATCATGCTTTGAGGTAGCAATGATATGGTGTTAAAGTAAAAACTGGTCTTAAGATCACAAGAGATACAAAGGAACAATTTCAAGAATAGCAAGTGATAACCCACAAGTATAGGGGATTGTTTGTAGCCTTTTCAATAAATAAGAGTGTCGAACCCAACGCGGAGTTAAAGGTAGAACACATATTCCCTCAAGTTCTATCGACCACTGATACAACTCTATGCACACTTAATGTTTGTTTTACCTACAACAAGAATAAAACTATAAGTACCTTGCAAGAATAAAACTACGAATAAATTGCAAGATAATAAAAGTAGAAAGCTTTTGTCACACAAGAAAGTCACTTGTCCCTAGGTGATCATTATTGCAATCTTATATGAGGGAGAGGCATGAGCTAACATACTTTTCGTACTTGATCATCTGCACTTATGATTGGAACTCTAGCAAGCATTCGCAACTACCACAAATCATTAAGGTAAAACCCAACCATAGCATTAAGTATCAAGTCCTCTTTACTCACATATGCAACAACCCACTTAGTCGGTTTTGTGCTTCTGTCACTCACGCCACCCACCATAAGCGAATCATGAACGTATTGCAACACCCTACAGCACGGATCCTTCATGTTTGTGTGACACAGAGGGCACCATAGCACAGCACGAAAATAAAATATACAACTCAAACCAATCATCAATCAACCCATTGGACAATAGATCTACTCAAACATCATAGGATAACCACATGTCATTGGATAATAATATATAGTGTTGAGCAACATGTTTAAGTAGAGAATTGCAGCGGGAATAGAGATGTTACACCGTTGCATAGAGGGGCAGAAAGTTGGTGTTGACGGTAGCAAGGTTGTTGATGTAGATCACCGTCATGATCCTTGCCCCGGCGGCACTCCGGCACCACTGGGAGAGGGGGGGAGAACCCCCCCCCCCCCTCCTTCTTCTTCTTCTTCCTTGGCCTCCCCCTAGATGGGAGGAGGGTTCCCCTCTGGTCCATGGCCTCCATGGCGGAGGAGGGGCAGGAGCCCCTTCTAGATTGGATATATCTCTCTGTTCTCTTCTATTTTGCATTCCTGTTTTCTAGCCCTTCACCGTTTCTTAAATTCCTGGAGATCCGTAACTCCGATTGCGCTGGAACTTTTACACATTTTTTTCCATAAATTATCTTTCTTGTGCCCGAAGAAAAGCCTCAACTGACTTACGGGGTGCCTACAAGGCATCACCGCGCGCCAGGGGGGCAGGCGCGCCCTGGTGGGTAGTGGAGGCCGTGGGCCTCCTTTTGCATTGATTCCACCTCCCAAAAATCACATATATTCCAAAATAATTCTGCGTAAATTTTTATTGTGTTTGGACTTTGTTTGATATGGATATTCTGTGCAACAAAAAACATGCAACAAACAGGAACTAGCACTGGGCACTGGATGAATATGTTAGTCCAATAAATCATATAAATTGTTGCCAAAAGTATGTGAAAGTTGTATAATATTGACATGAAACAATCAAAAATTATAGATACTACAGAGACGTATCAGCATCCCCAAGCTTAATTCCTGCTCGTCCTTGAGTAGGTAAATGATAAAAAGATAATTTTTTATGTGGAATGCTACCTATCATAATCTTGATCACATATCTAATCATGGCATGAATATTAAGACACGAGTGATTCAAAGCAATAGTCTATAATTTGACATAAAGACATCAATACTCAGGATCCCAACAAACAATCATGTCTTTCAAAATATCAATGCTAAAGAACGCTATCCCTACTAAATCATATAGTCTTGTCATGCTTCATCTTCTTAACACAAAGTATTTATCATGCACAAACCCGATGACAAGCTAAGCAATTGGTTCATACCTTTTAACGCGCTTCAGCTTTTTCAACCCCCATGCAATACATGAGCGCAAGCCATGGATATAGCACTATGGGTGGAATAGAGTATGATGATAGGGGTAAACATAGAGAAGACAAAAAAGTAAGAAAGTCTCACATCGATGCGGCTAATCAACGGGCTATGGAGATGCCCATCAATTTGATATCAATGCGAGGAGTAGGGATTGCCATGCAATGGATGCACTGAGAGCTATAAGTGTATGAAAGCTCAAACTAAAAACTAAGTGGGTATGCATCTAACTCTATAATGAAAAATTCCCACTAGTATATGAAAGTGACAACATAGGAGACTCTCTATATGAAAAATATGGTGCTACTTTCAAGCACAAGTGTGGAATTGGTACGCCCCTTCTCTCTCTTCTCTCTCTCTCTCTCTTCTTCTTTTTCTTGGGCTCTTTTTGGCCTCACTTTTTTCTTTTTTCCTTCTCCTATTTTTTTCTTTTTGTCCGGAGTCTCATCCTGACTTGTGGGCGAATCATAGTCTCCATCATCCTTTCCTCACCAGGACATGCTCTAATAATGAATAATGATGATGATCACACTTCTATTTACATACAACTCAATATTACAACTCAATACCTAGAACGAAGTATGACTCTATATGAATGCCTTTGGCAGTGTACCAGGATGTGCAATGATCTAGCATAGCAAGGATATCAAAAAACGGACAAGCCATGGAAATATCATGCTAGCTTTCTTACAATCATGCAAAGCAATATGGCAATGAATGCTTAAGTAATAAAAAATAGAATGGTGGAAGTTGCATGGCAATATATCTCGGAATGGCTGCCATAATAGATAGGTATGGTGGCTATTTCAAGGAAGACATAATAAGGCTTATGTGTGATAGAGCGTATCATATCACAGGGTTTGGATGCACCGGCGAAGTTTGCACCATGTCTCGAGGTGAGAAAGGGC
Source organism: Triticum aestivum (assembly GCF_018294505.1). Taxonomy (NCBI): domain Eukaryota; kingdom Viridiplantae; phylum Streptophyta; class Magnoliopsida; order Poales; family Poaceae; genus Triticum; species Triticum aestivum. The sequence continues at coordinate 363,391,866 of NC_057801.1, read as the reverse complement.
AATGCACGGTACTGAAGAGGCTAGCAAATTGCGGAGAGCTAAGAGTGCGTATAACCCATGGACTCACATTAGTCATAAAGAACTCACATACTTATTGCAAAAATTTATTAGCCCTCGAAGAAAAGTACTACTACGCATGCCCCTAGGGGGATAGATTGGTAGGAAAAGACCATCGCTCGTCCCCGACCGCCACTCACAAGGAAGAGAATCAATAATAAATCATGCTCCAATTTCATAGCATAACAAGAGACTATACGTGCATGCTTCGGGAATCACAAACCTTAACACCAATATTCCTACTAACCACAACCATTTACTAGTACCTCCCACATATTCCATCTCTATATCGCAAAACTATTGCAAGGAATCAAACATATCATATTCAGTGATCCACAAGTTTTATGTAGGATTTTATGACTAACCATGCAAATGACCAATTCCCATTGAGTCTCTAAATAGATATAAGTAAAGCATGAGAGTTTAATTCTTTATACAAAATACCATACTCTAATAAATATAAGTGAAGCAAAATAGCATTCTACAAATAACGGTTTTCTATATGTAGAGAAACAGGCAATCCAACTTCAAATGATATGAGTGAAGCACATGAAGCATTCCATAAAGCCATACTCAAAAGATATAAGTGACGTGCAATGTGCATTCTATAAGCCTATCTCATACCAGAATGGTGCATTACTAAAAGAAAAATAAAAGGCACACGACGCTCCAAGAATTACACATATCACGTGAACAAAATAAAAAAACTGAAACATACCGATACTTGTTGAAGAAAGATGAGATGTCTTCCGGGCAATCCCCAAGCTTAGATGCTTGAGTCTCCTTGAATATTTACTTGGGGTGCCTTGGGATCCCCAAGCTTGAACTCTTGACTCTCCTCCTTCTCCTCATATCGAGACCTCCTCGATCTTCGAACACTTCATCCACACAAAACTTAACAGAAAGCTCGGTGATATCCGTTAGTATAATAATGCAAATCACTACTTTAAGTAGTGTTGCAAACCCATTCTATTTTATTTTTGCATTATAGCTACTGTATTTTAACTTCCCCGTGGCTTATACCAATGATACAATCCATAGTCCCATCAAAATAAGCAAAACAATGCATCAAAACAGAATCCGTAAAAAACAGGAGAGTTTGTAGTAATCTGAACATTGACCATACTTCTGTAACTCCAAAAATTGAAAAATTAGGAAAAAATAAACAATTTGCATGGTAGTATTGTGTAAAATATTCAGTATTTTTGCATGCTCCAGTAAAAAAATGTAAATTCACGCACTATAGCAAAAGTTTCTGTTTTTGCACCGCACATACCAACAAGCAATCTAATCATCCTAAAGGAAAATCTTGGCACATTATTTTTATAATACAATGGATTTGTACAAGGGGATACTTAATTTTGTTGAAAGTTTTCTGTAATTCAAGATCCACAAAGTTTCCATGGGCATGAACAAAGTTCAAGGAGCTCCCCCACTTCAACGGTTCTCGTCTTTCTTACTTTCACTTTTCTTTTTGAAAAGTTTAAAATTCCCCTCTATAATTTTTTTTGTTTTTAAACTTTATAAGAGCACACAACAGAATAAAATGACTCTATAAAACTTCTGGGTTGTTTCCCTCGCAGCGCTTATTTTAAAGCCATTAAGCTAGGCATAAAATGCTTAAGTAATTGATCCATCCGGATCCCAAGGTATATCAAAGACAATTTTAATTAACAATGATTTGTAATTTAGTGGCGAGCACAAAGCAACATATATCATGCAATGACGAAGTCTAACTCTCTTCCTATGCATCGGCATGTCATAAAAGAACAATTCATGCACATCAAGTAAGGGCCAATGCATAGAATAAACAGTTTCTTGCAATTTTATAGTATTGGAGACGCAGAGAGGTGGATATGTAGTTCCTCTCTCATAATAATTTCAAGTAGGAGCAGCAAGCACATGCATATTATATTCATCAAAATCATCATGTGCAACGATAAAATGCAACCCATCAATATAATCCTTAATGAGAGCAAACTTCTCCGATATATTGTAGTTGGAAAATTCAAAAAGATAATAGGACTATCATGTTTGGGTGCAATAGCAACAATTTCATGTTTAACATAAGGAACTATAGCAAGTTCATCTCCATAAGCATCATTCATATTGGTATCCTAGCCACAAGCATAGCAGGCATCAAGTTCATCAAAAAGGGATATTTCAAAAGAATCCAAGGGATCATAGCAATCATCATAGCATTCATCCTTTGGTAAGAACGAAGGGACATTAAACAATGCATTGGATATTTACTCTCATTAGAATGTGGGCACGGGTAGCATCCGCTCTTCCTCCTTTTGTTCTTGGCTCTCCTCATCATCTTTTTCCTCTAATGAGCTCACAATGTCATAAATTTCTTCGTCCATAGTTTCCTGCAAAATATTAGTCTCTTCTTGGACATCGAAGACTTTCTCAATAAATACATCAATATCGGCATTGTATTTATAATTCTCATAGCAACATTTAAGTATAGCAAAATTTTCGGGTCTATAAACAACATCATCATAATCTTCATACTTTTCAAACAGAGATTCAATTTCATAAGCACCCTTAAAAACAACAAATTCTTCTATTCATTCCACATGATAGTAATCATATCTACCATTAGCATAAGAAGCCAAGGTTTCATTATCATTAAATTTGCATGAAAAGGGAAGGTGTGGAGCCTTCATCCTAGAGCAACGAGTATAATCATATCTCAAGCACAGATCCCGAGCATGCCAATGCAACATATGAATTTGATCCCATAACAGTTCCCCTTTTTGAGTCAAGCGATAATCCCTAAAGTATTCACGTTGGTCCAACGTGTCTCCCATTATCAAGTTGAATGGGGTTTTGTCAGGATAATCAAAGTAGTGTTTAATATTTTTCACATAACGAGCATCGAGGGTTTTAGGAGGTTCCCCGTCTCCATGAGTAGCAAGTACAACTAATTTTTTTGGTATTTCATGTTCCATATCAATAGCTAAAGATATAAAACAACTTAGAACAGGAAATAAAAACTACTTAGTGATAAAGCAAACAAGCACACACGAGAATATTCACCCCTAGCTATTGCTCCCCGGTAATGGCGCTAGAAAAAGCTCTTGATAACCCACAAGTATAGGGTATCGTTTGTAGCCTTTTTTGATAAATAAGAGTGTCGAACCCAACGAGGAGCTAAAGGTAGAACAAATATTCCCTCAAGTTCTATCTACCACCAATACAACTCTACACACACTTAACGTTTGCTTTACCTACAACAAGAATAAAACTAGAAGTACTTTGCGAGAATAAAACTATGAATAAATTGCAAGGTAATAAAAGTAGAAAGCTTTTTTTGTCACACAAGAAAGTCATTTGTCCCTAGGTGATCATTATTGCAATTTTATATGAGGAAGATGCATGAGATAACATACTTTCCGTACTTGGATCATCTGCACTTATGATTGGAACTCTAGCAAGCATCCACAACTACAACAAATCATTAAGGTAAAACCCAACCATAGCATTAAGTATCAAGTCCTCTTTACTCCCATATGCAACAACCCACTTAGTCGGGTTTGTGCTTCTGTCACTCACGCCACCCACCATAAGAGAATCATGAACGTATTGCAACACCCTACAGCAGGGATCCCTCACGTTTGCGCGACACAGAGGGCACCATAGGATAGCACGAAAATAAAATATACAACTAAAACCAATCACGATCGTCAATCAACCCATAGGAGAAAATAGATCTACTCAAGCATCATAGGATAACCACATATCATTGGATAATAATATATAGTGTTGAGCACCATGTTTAAGTAGAAAATAGCAGCGGGAATAGAGAGGTTACACCATTGCATAGAGGGGAAGAAAGTTGGTGTTGACAGTAGCAAGGTTGTTGATGTAGATTGTCGTCACGATCCTTGCCAGGGCGGTACTCCGGCGCCACCGAGAGAGAGGAGGAGAGAGCCCCCTCCTTCTTCTTCTTCCTTGCCCCCCTAGATGGGAGGAGAGTTCCCCCTCTGGTCCATGGCCTCCATGGCGGCGGAGGGGTAGGAGCCCCTCCTAGATTGGATCTATCTCTCTCTTCTCTTCTGTTCGGTGTTCCTGTTTTCTGGCCCTTCACCATTTCTTAAATTCTCGGAGATCCGTAACTCCGATTGCGCTGAAAATTTTACACGATTTTTCCCATAAATTATCTTTCTTGCACCCAAAGAAGAGCCCTAACAGATTTACGGGGTACCTACAAGGCACAACCGCGCGCCAGGGGGGCAAGCGTGTCCTGGTGGGTAGTGGAGGTCGTGGGCCTCCGTTTGTATTTATACCACCTCCCAAAAATCACATATATTCCAAAATAATTCTCCATAAAATTTTATCACGTGTGGAGTTTGTTTGATATAGATATTCTACAAAACAAAAACCATGCAACAAACAGGAACTAGCACTGGGCACTGGATCGATAGGTTAGTCCAATAAATCATATAAATTGTTGCCAAAAGTATGTGAAATTTGTATACTTTTGGCATGAAACAATAAAAAATTATAGATATGACGGAGACGTATCAGCAAGGAACCTAAGGTATAACCAAAACATGATCAAGTCTGTGTTAACAGGAAGTCAAGGATGTTGTTGATGATAACACAAATCATCGAGGGGCAAGGATGGTAGTTCTCATCATGAATTCAATTGACATCTCAGAAGAAGTCATTGACGATGATCATGACCCATTTTGTTGAGAGGTTTCATGAAGATGTAATCGATCAGTAAGATGATCAAAGCAAATGAAATGGTGAAGCTAAATGTCAACGGAACCACGGATATGATGCAATCTCGGATTCCATCATGTTGTGTAAGCAAAATGATATGATGACGAAAGCTTGACACAAGTTTAGCTCATTGTCGTAAATGTGCACCGGGAAGAAGGACCAGGTAGCACGGTTAAAATTAACACGATAATGATGTAGCCGATCAGGCTAGGAATGACATGATGAGGTATTAAACTTCCCAGCAAAAAAAGTACTCGGAGTACTGAATCACTATGTGAATTCAAGTCACTTGTCAGAGTTCTCGAGTGACGGACAATGCAAACCTGTGGAGTGACTAAAACAGTGAGAAGTATGATTCCAACAAGAATTCATAAGAGGTAGTGCAATGGCATGATATCCTCAAGATAACAGTGGGCAATACTCGAAGGTAGAACAGAACAGAAGCTGAACTAGAGCGTTGATCCGCGGACGACGTGTGCTTTAACCTTGTCGAAAAATAGATGAGGCACATGAATGGAGTTATCAAATGAGGCCGGCATGGTCAGAACCATAACTGCATGGAATCGAGTTAAGAAAACTTGGAAGGATTATACAAATGAATAAATATTTTGCGAGAAACTTCCGCAACGGTCTACATCATTTCCATGGGCATGAACACAAAGTTCAAGGTCAACTCCCACTTCTTCAACGCATAACCTTTCATTCACCTCTGACTTTCGATGAAGTTGTAGTGTTGAAATTTTATCTGGTGTAGCACTAGTAGATTACAAATCAATATCTCTCATATTTGATTGTGATTGACTCAATACCCATAAAGCAATTCAACACCATTGATGTGGACATCACAGATGATGAGAATTTTAATCAGTAGACCAACTTGCCGGTCACATCTCTATGTGATTCTTCTTCATCTTTCGATGGACTTGTTCCGAGCTTAGGACTATCTTGCTTGATCGTTTAAGACAACCAAGTGATCCTGGAGTGAGGTCAGACCGTCACCTTCCTTACACCTCACTAATCATTCGTACACATGTGTACATGGAGCACCCCGAAGAGCTACTTGTTTTAGACGGTGCTACACTTGGGGGGACACTAACTACTTAAATGTTTTTATGTGAGAGATGACCCTAGAAAATGACTAGTGTAGAATCAAAAGGGTGCAAACAAAAAAGGGATAAACATCTTAGGCAAATCATAATAGCATGATATGGTATAGCCCTAGGCATTGGGAAGTCTTCATGGTCTTCACGAAATTTCAGCCGAAAATGTTGTCGTGGCAGCAATTCTAAAAAATTTCTCCGTGGCAACACTTTTAAATTTTCTTCCTCCTGCGCCTGGTACAAACTTCTCGCGTCGGGGTCCTCCGTTGCAAGCTAGTAACCATCGTCTTGTAATCTTACTATTACTATAAAGTTGACACGCATGTCATAAAAAGAGACTATCCTGTGACTCCGGCCATCATGTCGTATTGTGACGCGCTAGTCACTTAATAATTACAACATATAGCCATCTAGTACATAAACTCGTTATCATGATGAAGGCTATACCACATTACATGTTCCCTACAAAACCAAGTTAGACGTTCTCTAATTGGTTTAGCAAAATTTTAATTTACGTGGCTTCTAGGGTTTCAGAGGACACTAGATACCTACGTTCATCATCAAGTATGATTATTCTTGTAGCTATATTAATGTTGCGAGGTGTGTGAGGGAAGAGGCATAATTAAAATCCTCTAGCCCCACACTAAACTTCGTCAATACGCATTGCCCCCGTGTTGATAAAAATCTACTTGCCCTCTTGTGCTTGCGATGATTCACTTTTCTTGATTATAGAATAATGATTTGTGCAAGCCAATTGTATTGACCTAATAGGGTGCCTATATATAGCACATACAGGGGTAGCCCCATCCACAAGTATGACCCTAGTTACAGATTATAGATTTGGGAAACAAGCGGGACAACTACACCTAATACACGTACATATACACATGGGACATACACAATTATCGGTCAACACCCTCCCCCCCCCCTCATACATCTCCAACGTATCTATAATTTTTATTGTTCCATGCTGTTATATTATCATTCTTGGATGTTTTACAATCATTTTATAGTCATTTTATATCATTTTTGGTACTAACCTATTGACATAGTGCCTAGTGTCAGTTGTTGTTTTCTGCATGTTTTTTACATCGCAGGAAATCAATATCAAACGCAGTCCAAATGCAACGAAACTCTGGAGGATTTTTTGGGCCAGAAGAAAGCTAGTGGGCCAAGGAAGCACCTGGGGGCAGCTCGAGGGGAGAAGCACCCACCAGGGTGCGCCAGGAGGCCCAGGCGCGCCCAGGTGGGTGCTGCCCACCTCGGGTGCCCCCGAACCACCTCTTTGCTCTATAAATACCACAATATTCCAGAAACCTTAGGGGAGGTGACGAAATGTTGATCCAGCCGTGGTAGAGTCCAGAACCACCAGACCCAATCTAGACACCGTCATGGAGGGGTTCACGACTTCCATTGGTGCCTCTCCTATGATGGGTGAGTAGTTCTTTGTAGACCTACGGGTCCGTAGTTAGTAGCTATATGGCTTCCTCTCTCTCTCTTGATTATCAATACAATGGTCTCTTGGAGATCCATATGATGTAAGTCTTTTGGCGGTGTGTTTGTCGGATCCGATGAACTTTGAGTTTATGATCAGATCTATGTTTTTATCCATGAAAGTTATTTGAGTCTTCTTTGATCTCTTATATGCATGATTTCTTATAGCCTCGTATTTCTTCTCCGATATTTGGGTTTTGTTTGGCCAACTTGGTCTATTTCTCTTGCAATAGGAAGAGGTGCTTTGTAGTGGGTTCGAAATTACGGTGCTTGATCCCAGTGACAGAAGGGGAACCGACACGTATGTATCATTGCTACTAAGGATAACAAGATGAGATCTATATCTCCGCAATAGATAAACGGATCTCGTCTACATCATGCCATTGTTCTTATTGCATTACTCCATTTTCTCATGAACTTAATTCACTAGATGCATGCTGGATAGCGGTCGATGTGTGGAGTAATAGTATTAGATGCAGGTAGGAGTCGGTTTACTAATCTTGGACGTGGTGCCTATATAATGATCATTGCCTGGATATCGTCATGATTATTTGAAGCTCTATCAATTGCCCAAAAGTAATTGTTTTCCCACCGTTTGCTATTTTTCTCGAGAGAAGCCACTAGTGCTATTTACATGGTGTGAGGAGGTTCTCCTACTGGTTCGATAACCTTGGTCTCATCACTGAGGGGAATACCTACCGTTGCTATACTGCATCATCCCTTCCTCTTTGGGGAAATACCGACGTAGTTCTAGCAGACATCAAAAGGAATTTCTGGCGTCGTTGCCGGGGAGCATATTCAACATCAACCAGGTTCCTAATCACAAATCTCATCTCCTCTCAATTTACATTATTTACCATTTGCCTCTCGTTTTCCTCTCCCCCACTTCACAAAAATTTGCCGTCTTATTTGCCCTCTTTTTCGTTCGCCGTTTTCTCGTCAGATCTCTTCTTTGCTTGTGTGCCATGTGTCTTCTATTTGCTTGCATCTTTGCTTGCTAAATATCTCTTGATATGGATCCTCATCCACTTGCTAATCTTTTTCCGAGATCCAATTATCATGAACAAATTGCTAGTGATTTGAGTACATTAGATTATCTTTATGAAGTTTTGCTTGAGATTCATGAATCTGAAAATTGTGATGAAGAAATTTATGAAGTGATTCACGATAGCTCTTTGAATGAAAAGCATGATAGCAATGATTTTACTATGAATTCTATTAATTTCAATTGTGTTGATGATATTCAAAACCCAAGCTTGGGGATGCTAAGGTTTCTATGTCCGCTACTTATTGTAATGATCATGATTGGGGTGATTCTTCTTATGATCTTGAAAATTTGTTTAAGCCTCATGATGAATATGATATTGATAACAGTGTTTGCAATAATATTTAAAGTGGGTTTTGAAGAGTGTCAACTCTAGATAATAATGTTCCCACTACTTTGGAGAATGATCAATCTTAAGAAATTTTTGATAAAAGTGGGCTTGGAGAGGTCATGACTTTATTTGATGATAATCCCACTATTTTGGAAGAGTGTCAACTTTGCATTCATGTGGATCATGAAGAGAATATTTTATGTGATAGTTATATTCTTGAATTTGAATATCCCACATATATTTATTATGAGAGAGGAAAATATGGTTGTAGAAATTTTCATGTTACTAAATTACCTCTCTTCAATTTGAGATTGTTATTGCTTCTTCCTTGTTCCTTGCATTTGCTAGATGTTTCTTGTCTTGATAATTTCATTGCCTACAAAATGACCGTGCATAGGAAGTATGTTAGACTTAAATGTGTTTGTCACATGTTTTATGAGGCTCTCTTTGTGCTTCAATTCTTGTCTTTCACATGAGCATCATTGAAATCTCATGCCTATCTTAATGGCTATAAAGGAAGAGCTTGTTGGGAGGCAGCCCAATGAATAAATTTTCTTTTTGCTTTTTGTTTTCTGTTCTTGTGTGTTAGCAAAATTATTCTACTGTTATGATTGTGTTTTTTGCGTTTTAGTTAGTGTTTGTGCCAAGCAAGGCCTTTGGGAAGACTTGGGTGAAAGTTTATTTGATCTTGCTGAAAAACAGAAACTTTTGCGCTCACAAGATTCGTTGTCATTTTTTAAAGAAGAGTGATTTTAAGTTTATTCTTTTTTCAGACGATTAATATACAAATTCCTCACGTCCAACAAAATATTTCATAATTTTTGGATTTACAGAAGTATTCGAAATTTTCAGATTGCTATAGACTGTTGTGTTTTTAACAGATTCTGTTTTCTTTGCGTTGTGTGCTTGTTTTGATGATTCTATGGTTTTATTTGATGAATTTTTGCCATAGAAAATTTGGAATACAGTAGATATAATGCAAAAACAAAATAAGAATAGGTTTGCTACAATACTTATAGTAGTGGTTTGGTTTCTTATACTAACGGATCTCACGAAGGTTTTGTTTGAGTTTTGTGTGATTGATGTTTTCAAGTTTTGGGTTATCTTACGATGGATGAAGGAAAGGATAAGCAAAAGGCTAAGCTTGGGGATGCCTGAGGCACCCCACGATAATATTCAAAGAAGTAGCAAGCAACTAAGCTTGGGGATGCCCCCGAGTGGCATCCCCGCTTTCTTCTAACAACCATCGGTATTTTACTTGAAACTATATTTTTATTTCGTCACATGATATGAGTTTTGATTGGAGCGTCTTGTATGATATGAGTTGTTGCTTGTTTTTCTTTGTGTTTTAAGTGTTGAATCCTTTCTGGACACAACCTTTTGCGAGTGCCAAAAATTATTCTATTCTTGCTCCTATGCTTCACTTAAATTTTTAGAGCCATGGACTTGTTCTAGTACTTCACTTATATCTTTTTGAGCATGGTGTGCTTTGTTAATTTTGAAGAAATGCTCTCATGCTTCACTTACATTTATTTGGGAGTTAGTAAACTTTTAAGAAATTCTCTCTTGCTTCACTTAGATTATTTTGAGAGAGAAAAATTTTATGCTCATGATCTTCACTTATATTTGTTTGAGCTTATCAAAAGCAACATATGAAAATAGTCCCAAAGTGATAGATATCCAAGGAGGATATAATAAAAACTTTCATGGAGATCATTGGACAAAATAAACTTGATTCTTAGTAATGGTTTTGAGATATGACGATATGATATGTGAGTCATGTTGATGAGTAATTGTGCTTTAGTAAGAATATTGATGTTAAGGTTTGTGATTCCCTATGCAAGCACGAAAGTCAATAGTTATGCAATGAAATTTATATCCTACTTATGGTGCATTATTCAGTGTTACTTATGCTTAATGCTTGGGTACGAGATTTTTTGCTTTTTGGTTGGCCGCTTCTCAATCTTTTTGCTAGCCTTCATTTTGCACTAAGTATGATCACTACTTGTGCATCCAAAACCCTTTAAACCAGTTTTGCCTTATGAGTCCACTATACCTACATATATGCGGTAATTCTATGTCGTTCTAAGCAAATTTGCATGTGCCATCTCTAATGTTCAAAATAAATTTCTCTTTTGTGTGCTCTACTACTCACGAGGCGGTAAAGGGTAGCCAACATTTTCCATGCTAGATGTGTTATTCTCACGATGAGTGTTTATTCACTTGTCATTGCATGAAAGTACGATAAAGGTACTAGGGATGCCCAGTCTCGAAATGAATAAATCAGTTTACTTTATGTTGTCAAATAATAAATTCCTTGGAAAGTGTTGGTATGGAGGGCACCCGTGGATACGGCTAGCCATGGAAAATAAAAGTTATGGTGGAAAAAGGAATAACCTTTATTTTCTGTTTGGGAACCGTCTATGATGAATCTAGCATGGAAAGAGTTGGGATGCTCCAAGTCGTTTTTGTTGGTAGGAAAATTATGCCTGTCAAAAATAATTTTTATCTCTCAATTTAAGCTTTGAGCTCTCGCACCTCTACAAATCACTACTTCCCTCCGCGAAGGGCCTTTCTTTTACTTATGCAATTTTTATTTTGAATTTGAGTCTCCATCTTCTCTTATAAAGCACCAACTAAGGGGCACTATGATCGTATTTGAGCATTGGGTGTAGCTAATATTCGAGTGCGTTTCATGAATGGATCAATGATTGAGCATGATGGGCTAGGGATAACTTGCTCTAGTGTTGATATTTTGAAAGACATGGTTGCTTGTTGGTATACTTGAGTATTAAAGTCTTCATGTCAAAACTAGACTATTGCTTTGAATCATATTAAAGTCCATATGTCCATGCTATAAAGAAAAGAATGTGATGAACATGTTAGGCAACATTCCACATCAAAAATTTTGTTTTTATCATTTACCTACTCGAGGACGAGCAGGAATTAAGCTTGGGGATGCTGATTTGTCTCCAACGTATCTATAACTTTTGATTTTCCATGATCTTATATTATCATTCTTGGATGTTTTACAATCATTTTATAGTCATTTTATATCATTTTTTGGTACTAACCTATTGACATAGTGCCGAGTGCCAGTTGCTGTTTTCTGCATGTTTTTTACATCACAGGAAATCAATATCAAACGGAGTCCAAACGAAACGAAGCTCTTGGAGGATTTTTTTTGGCCCAGAAGAAAGCTAGTGGGCCAAGGAAGCACATGGGGGGATCCTCGAGGGGAGCAACACTCACCAGGGCGCGCCAGGAGGCCCAGGCGTGCCTAGGTGGGTGCTGCCCACCTCGGGTGCCCCCCGAACTGCCTCTTTGCTCTATAAATATCACAATATTCCAGAAACCCTAGAGGAGGCGACGAAATATTGATCCAGCCGCCGTAGAGTCCAGAACCACCAGATCCAATCTAGTCACCGTCATGGAGGAGTTCACCACTTCCATTGGTGCCTCTCCTATGATGCGTGAGTACTTCTTTGTAGACCTACGGGTCCGTAGTTAGTAGCTACATGGCTTCCACCCTCTCTCTCTCTCTCTCTCTCCTGATTATCAATACAATGGTCTCTTGGAGATCCATATGATGTAAGTCTTTTGGCGGTGTGTTTGTTGGGATCCGATAAACTTTGAGTTTATGATCAGATCTATGTTTTTATCCATGAAAGTTATTCGAGTCTACTTTGATCTCTTATATGCATGATTGCTTATAGCCTCGTATTTCTTCTCCGATATTTTGGTTTTGTTTGGCTAACTTGATCTATTTATCTTGCAATAGGAAGAGGTGCTTTGTAGTGGGTTTGATATTACGGTGCTTGATCCCAGTGACAGAAGCGGAACCAACACTTATGTATCGTTGCTACTAAGGATAACAAGATGAGATCTATATCTCCGCAATAGATAAACAGATCTCGTCTACATCATGTCAACGTTCTTATTGCATTACTCCATTTTCTCATGAACTTAATCACTAGATGCATGCTAGATAGCAGTCGATGTGTGGAGTAATAGTATTTGATGCAGGCAGGAGTCGGTATACTAATCTAGGACGTGATGCCTATATAATATCCATTGCCTGGATATCGTCATGATTATTTTAAGTTCTATCAATTGCCAAACAGTAATTATTTTCCCACCGTTTGCAATTTTTCTTGAGAGAAGCCACTAGTGTTGTTACATGGTGTGAGGAGGTTCTCCTACTGGTTCGATAACCTCGATCTCATAACTGAGGGAAATACCTACCATCGCTATACTGCATCATCCCTTCCTCTTTGGGAAATACCGACGTAGTTCTAGCAGACATCAAAAGGAATTTCTGGCGTCGTTGCCGGGGAGGATATTCCAAATCAACCAGGTTCCTAATCACAAATTTGATCTCCTCGCAATTTACATTATTTACCATTTGCCTCTCGTTTTCCTCTCCCCCACTTCACAAAAATTTGCCATCTTATTCGCCCTCTTTTCCGTTCGCCATTTTCTCGTCAGATCTCTTCTTTGCTTTGTGCCATGTGTCTTCTATTTGCTTGCATCTTTGCTTGCTAAATATATCTTCATATGGATCCTCATCCACTTGCTAATATTTTTAAGAGATCCAATTATCATGAACAAATTGCTTGAGATTATCTTTTTGAAGTTTTGCTTGAGATTCGTGAATTTGAAAATTGTGATGAAGAAATTTATGAAGTGATTCATGATAGCTCTTTGAATGAAAAACATGATAGCAATGATTTTACTATAAATTCTATTAAGGTCAATTGTGTTAATGATATTCAAAACCCCAAGCTTGGGGATGTTAAGGTTGCTATGTTCGCTACTTATTGTAATGATCATGATTGGGGTGATTATTCTTATGATCTTGATAATTTGTTTAAGCCTCATGATGAATATGATATTGATAACAGTGTTTGCAATAATATTGAAAGTGGGTTTGAAAGAGTGTCAACTCTAGATAATAATGTTCCCACTACTTTGGAGAATGATCAATCTTATGAATTTTTTGATAAAAGTGGGCTTGGAGAGGTCATGACTTTATTTTATGATAATCCCACTATTTTGGAAGAGTGTCAACTTTGCATTCATGTGGATCTTGAAGAGAATATTTTATGTGATAGTTATATTGTTGAATTTGAATATCCCACATATAATTATTATGAGTGAGGAAAATATGGTTGTAGAAATTTTCATGTTACTAAATTACCTCTCTTCAATTTGAGATTGTTGTTGCTTCTTCCTTCTTCCTTGCATATGCTAGATGTTTCTTGTCTTGATAATTTGGTTGCCTACAAAATGCCTATGCATAGGGAGTATGTTAGACTTGGTTCAGTCGGCCTAGTAAGAACAACTTCTTTAGCCACAATGGGATTTCTTTCTCCTCGGTTGCGACAACGGTGGTTTTTTCTGCAATAGCATTGGATTTCATTTCTAGAGGAGGAAGCGACATGCATCTGGTTGACATCACATCTGACTCAAGTGCCTTTTGAGATTTCTCTTTCATACACCATGTTGAGTGGCTGGCGTAGCTAAAGCTGAGGCAACTCTGTGGAGTCAAGAAAGGAAAGTTAGAAATTTACTCAACACAAAAATCAAAATACCCAATGAATTTCACTTACTACGGGGAAACATGCATGGGTTTCTTCAAGCGAGGTATTACGGTGGTTTTCTTTGGCTTGGCAGGGGTCCTAGGCAGGGGCCTTTTCCTTTGGAGGAGCTCAATCGATTTGAGCTCTCTTGGGAGCTTGACTCACATGCTCTACGTCAGCCGATCGTGTCGTGCCTTGCGTCGATTTTCCGGGTCCAGTTTAGCTGACCGTGAGGGAGTTGACTAAGCTTCATCGTTGTCGGAGTCCGGTTCTACTTCTTCGAATTGGTTTCGAGAACCTTACCCAGTACCACTTTTGGATGCAAATTGTGGGGAAGAAATATGTCGTGCGACTGTTGTTGGAGCAGTGATGCTTTATTTTAGGATGTTGTTGGAGCAACGGTGCTCTATTTTAGGGCTGTCCTTGGAGATGGATATTTTTTATGTCAAAAAAATGAATGTTTATGTCATAAATTATATTTCAAGCATATTTTGTGTGTGTTCTATTATAGGGCTAAGAACATCTGCAATAAAAGATGCAGATGTGGAGATATAAAGTAGGAGATGTAAAAATTTACATCTTCAAAAAGTGTTTTTACATCTCCAAAAAAGAGGCAACTCCAGCAGAAAATGTGTATTGAAGACGTAAAACAACGACTCCAATAGAAGATGCAAATGGGGATGTAAAACCATACTTTAACTAGTACTTCAATTGAAATATATAAATTCAAACATAGCAAATTCAACTACTACTTCATTTCAATCATAATAATTAAACATAGTTCTAGTTAAAAACATAAATTAAATGACTACTTCAACTAAGTCGAGCTATTACATTCATCAAGTTACTGCTATTACTACTACTACTAGTAGTAGTAGTAGTAGTAGTAGTTCGAACTACTACTTGAACTACACCAAAGATAAAGCTACTCCTCGTCATCGGAGCTCTTGAACCACTCCTAGAACTAATCCTTGTCCGGGTTGTCGCACCCCTCGTCCTCCTCCTTCGAGTCACCCTAGTCCTCCTCTGAAGACTCGACAGGGATCACCATCGAGGGGTCGGCCTCGTCCTCCTCCTCCTTTTGCTCGGCATAGCGCTTCCAAAAGTACTCCTGCTCGGCCTAAACATACTCCAAATTCTCCCGCGTGAACCTCGCCATCGCTGCCTTGTCATTATCGCCAGGACCAACAACAATGGTCGGCCGCTTCTTTGCCTTCTTCTTCGGTAACTTCTCCATCCGAATGCCCTACGGCACAAACATCTCCGCATCCATCCGGGTCTTGATCTCTGAGAATTTGAGGTCCGTCTCGGGCCTTCTGGCACGCCGCACCGCCACGTCGTAGGCACACATGACCTCATGGGCAATGGGGTAGGTGCCAAGCCAGAAGCGGTCGCCGACGTCAGAGAACTTCACGCTGAAGTGCCCGGATGGCTTCGCCCGCACACCGAAGAACCTCGTCTTGCCCTTCATGAGCTTCTTTAGTGGCATGGCGTGCGACGGGGTGGACGGTGCGGGAGCGGCGTGGTCGGGTGGTGGCGGGGTTGGACGGGGTCAAATCGACGGTGTGTGGAGGTGGGCGGAGGAGCAGTGGCTGTCGGTGTCAAAACCGACGGATCTCGGGTAGGGGGTCCCAATCTATGCGTCTAAGGTTGATGGTAACAGGAGACGGGGGACACGATGTTTACCCAGATTCGGGCCCTCTCTATGGAGGTAATACCCTACTTCCTGCTTGATTGATCTTGATGAATATGAGTATTATAAGAGCTGATCTACCACGAGATCGTTATGGCTAAAACCCTAGAAGTCTAGCCTATGATTATGATTCTGCCCTATGTACTAAACCCTCCGGTTTATATAGACAACAAAGGGGACTAGGGTTATACAAAGTCGGTTACAGAGAAAGGAATCTACATATCCGAATCACCAAGCTTGCCATCCATGCAAAGGAGAGTCCCATCCGGACACGGGATGAAGTCTTATGTCTTGTATCTGATGGGGATCGTTGCATAAAATAAAAAATTTCTACGCATCACCAAGATCAATCTATGGAGTCATCTAGCAACAAGAGAGGGGAGTGCATCTACATACCCTTGTAGATCGCGAGCGAAAGCGTTCAAGAGAATGGGTTGATGGAGTCATACTCGTCGTGATCCAAATCACCGATGATCCTAGCACCGAACGGACGGCACCTCCGCGTTCAACACACATACGGAGCGGTGATGTCTCCTCCTTCTTGATCCAGCAAGGGGAAAGGAGAGGTTGAGGAAGAGGGCTCCAACAGCAGCACGACGGCGTGGTGGTGGTGGAGCGGCAGTACTCCGGCAGGGCTTCGCAAGCTCTTAACAGAGGAGGAGAGGTGTTGGGGAGGGGAGGGGCTGCGCCTTGGATGTGGTGTGCAGCCCTCCCCTCACCCCTCTATTTATAGGGGAAGGGGGAAAGGGGCCGGGCCCCTCTATATGAGATCTAGAGGGGGGCGGCCAAGGGGAGGGGGCTTGCCCCCCAAGCAAGGGGGGCGCTAGGGTTCCCCCCCAAACCCTAGGTGCATGGGCCCAAGGGGGGGTGCGCCCAACCCTCCAGGGGATGGTTCCCTGCCCACTACGGCCCATGAGGCCCTCCGAGAGAGGTGGCCCCTCCCGGTGCACCCCCGGAACCCCTCTGGTGGCCCCGGTACAATACCGATATGCCCCCGAACTTTCCGGTGACCGCATGACAACTTCCCACATATAGATCTTCACCTCCGGACCATTCCGGAACTCCTCGTGACGTCAAGGATCTCATCCGGGACTCCGAACACCATTTGGTAATCACTTACAAGTCTTCCTAATAACCCTAGAGTCACCGAACCTTAAGTGTGTAGACCCTGCGGGTTCGGGAATCACGCAGACATGACCGAGACAGCTCTCCGGCCAATAACCAACAACGGGATCTGGATACCCATGTTGGCTCCCACATGTTCCACAATGATCTCATTGAATGAACCACGATGTCGAGGATACAAGTAATCCCGTATACAATTCCCTTTGTCAATCGGTACATTACTTGCCCGAGATTCAATCGTCGGTATCCCAATACCTCGTTCAATCTCGTTACCGGCAAGTCACTTTACTCGTACCGTAATGCATGATCCCGTGACCAACCACTTGGTCACATTGAGCTCATTATGATGATGCATTACCGAGTGGGCCCAGAGATACCTCTTCGTCATACGGAGTGACAAATCCCAGTCTCGATTCGTGTCAACCCAACAGACACTTTCGGAGATACCTGTAGTATACCTTTATAGCCATCCAGTTACGTTGTGACGTTTGGTACACCCAAAGCACTCCTACGGTATCCGGGAGTTACACGATCTCATGGTCTAAGGAAATGATACTTGACATTAGAAAAGCTCTAGCAAACGAACTACACGATCTTGTGCTATGCTAAGGATTGGGTCTTGTCCATCACATCTTTCTCCCAATGATGTGATCCCGTTATCAATGACATCCAATGTCCATGGTCAGGAAACCGTAACCATCCATTGATCAACGAGCTAGTCAACTTGAGGCTCACTAGGGACATGTTGTGGTCTATGCATTCACACATGTATTATGATTTCCGGATAACACAATTATAGCATGAACGATAGACAATTATCATGAACAAGGAAATATAATAATAACCATTTTATTATTGCCTCTAGGGCATATTTCCAACAGTCTCCCACTTGCACTATAGTCAATAATCTAGTTACATTGTGATGAATCGAACACCCATAGAGTTCTGGTGTTGATCATGTTTTGCTCGCGGAAGAGGTTTAGTCAACGGATCTGCGACATTCAGATCCGTATGTACTTTGCAAATATCTATGTCTCCATCTTGAACATTTTTACGAATGGATTTGAAGCGACGCTTGATGTGCCTGGTCTTCTTGTGAAACCTGGGCTCCTTGGCAAGGGCAATGGCTCCAGTGTTGTCACAGAAGAGATTCATCGGCCCCGATGCATTGGGAATAACTCCTAGGTCGGTAATGAACTCCTTCATCCAGATTGCTTCATGTGCTGCCTCTGAGGCTGCCATGTATTCCGCTTCACATGTAGATCCCGCCACAACGCTTTGCTTGCAATTGCACCAGCTTACTGCCCCACCAGTCAAAATATACATGTATCCGGTTTGTGACTTAGAGTCATCCAGATCTGTGTCGAAGCTAGCGTCGACGTAACCCTTTACGACGTGCTCTTCGTCACCTCCATAAACGAGAAACATATCCTTAGTCCTTTTCAGGTACTTCAGGATATTCTTGACCGCTGTCCAGTGTTCCATGCCGGGATTACTTTGGTACCTACCTACCAAACTTACGGCAAGGTTTACATCAGGTATGGTACACAGCATGGCATACATAATAGACCCTATGGCCGAGGCATAGGGGATGACACTCATCTTTTCTCTATCTTCTGCCGTGGTCAGGCATTGAGCCGAGCTCAGTTTCACACCTTGCAACACAGGCAAGAACCCCTTCTTGGACTGATCCATATTGAACTTCTTCAATGTCTTATCAAGGTATGTGCTTTGTGAAAGACCTATGAGGCATCTCGATCTATCTCTATAGATCTTGATGCCTAATATGTAAGCAACTTCTCCAAGGTCCTTCATTGAAAAACACTTATTCAAGCAGGCGTTAATGCTGTCCAAAAGTTCTATATCATTTCCCATCAAAAGTATGTCATTTACATATAATATGAGAAATGCTACAGAGCTCCCACTCACTTTCTTGTAAATGCAGGCTTCTCCATAAGTCTGCATAAACCCAAAAGCTTTGATCATTTCATCAAAGCGAATGTTCCAACTCCGAGATGCTTGCACCAGCCCATAGATGGAGCGCTGGAGCTTGCATACCTTGTTAGCATTCTTAGGATCGACAAAACCTTCCGGCTGCATTATATACAATTCTTCCTTAAGATAGCCGTTAAGGAATGCCGTTTTGACGTCCATTTGCCATATCTCATATTCATAGTATGCGGCAATTGCTAACATGATTCGGACGGACTTTAGCTTCACCACGGGAGAGAAAGTCTCATCGTAGTCAACCCCTTGAACTTGTCGATAACCTTTAGCGACAAGTCGAGCCTTATAGATGGTAACATTACCATCGCGTCCGTCTTCTTCTTAAATATCCATTTGTTTTCTATCGCTCGCCGATCATCGGGCAAGTCTGTCAAAGTCCATACTTTGTTTTCATACATGGATCCTTTCTCGGATTGCATGGCTTCTAGCCATTTGTTGGAACCTGGGCCCGACATCGCTTCTTCATAGTTCGAAGGTTCATCGTTGTCTAACAACATGATTTCCAGGACAGGGTTGCCATACCATTCTGGTGTGGAACGTGTCCTTGTGGACCTACGAAGTTCAGTAGTAACTTGATCCGAAGTACCTTGATCACCATCATTAACTTCATCTCCATTCGGTGCAGGCACCACAGGAACATCTTCCTGAGCTGTGCTACTTTCCGGTTCAAGAGGCAGTACTTCATCGAGTTCTACTTTCCTCCCACTTATTCCTTTCGAGAGAAACTCTTTCTCCAGAAATGACCCGTTCTTGGCAACAAAGATCTTGCCTTCGGATCTAAGGTAGAAGGTATACCCAATGGTTTCCTTAGGGTATCCTATGAAGACGCATTTTTCCGACTTGGGTTCGAGCTTTTCAGGTTGAAGTTTCTTGACATAAGCATCGCATCCCCAAACTTTTAGAAACGACGGCTTAGGTTTCTTCCCAAACCATAATTCATACGGTGTTGTCTCAACAGATTTAGACGGTGCCCTATTTAAAGTGAATGTAGTTGTCTCCAGAGCGTATCCCCAAAATGATAGCGGTAAATCGGTGAGTGACATCATAGATCGCACCATATCCAATAGAGTGCGATTACGACGTTCTGACACACCGTTACGCTGAGGTGTTCCAAGCGGCGTGAGTTGTGAAACGATTCCACATTTCCTTAAGTGTGTACCAAATTCATGACTTAAATATTCTCCCCCACGATCTGATCGTAAGAACTTTATTTTTCGGTCACGCTGATTCTCTACCTCATTCTGAAATTCCTTGAACTTTTCAAAGGTCTCAGACTTGTGTTTCATCAAGTAGACATACCCATATCTACTTAAGTCATCAGTGAGAGTGAGGACATAACGATAGCCTCCGTGAGCCTCAACGCTCATTGGACCGCACACATCAGTATGTATGATTTCCAATAAGTTGGTTGCTCGCTCCATTGTTTCGGAGAACGGAGTCTTGGTCATTTTGCCCATGAGGCATGGTTCGCATGTGGCAAATGATTCCTAATCAAGAGACTCTAAAATTCCATCAGCATGGACCTTCTTCATGCGTTTGACACCAATGTGACCAAGGCGGCAGTGCCACAAGTATGTGGGACTATCGTTATCAACCTTACATCTTTTGGTATTCACACTATGAATATGTGTAACATCACGTTCGAGATTCATTAAGAATAAACCATTGACCAGCGGGGCATGACCATAAAACATGTCTCTCATATAAATGGAACAACCATTATTCTCGGATTTAAATGAGTAGCCATCTCGTATTAAACGAGATCCAGATACAATGTTCATGCTCAAAGCTGGCACTAAATAACAATTATTGAGGTTTAAAACTAATCCCGTAGGTAAATGTAGAGGTAGCGTGCCGACGGCGATCACATCGACCTTGGAACCATTCCCGACGCGCATCGTCACCTCGTCCTTCGCCAGTCTCCGCTTATTCCGCGGCTCCTGTTTTGAGTTACAAATATGAGCAACCGCATCGGTATCAAATACCCAGGAGCTACTACGATACTGGTAAGGTACACATCAATTACATGTATATCATATATACCTTTGGTGTTGCCGGCCTTCTTGTCCGCTAAGTGTGACGCCCGGATAATCAAGCTACAGTAACCTCTGCTAATGATGCCATGTCACCACTCTTACTGTGATAAACCTCGCGATGATTCAATCCCGTTTGAATTCAAAATTCAAAATCAAGTCAAACGGTAAAGTTTTCAAACATTAAAATTAAAATGTTCTAGAGGTGGCAAATAATGCATAGGTAATTATGGTGGAGGATCACATTTTTATAAAATAATTAAAAGCACTAAAATAAATAAAACAGTGGCTTAAACAAATAATTAAATGCATTTTATAAATATTAAAACATTAAACTAATTTATTAGGTATGAGAAATTAATGTGGCAATAGAGTATTTATAAATACTAATTTAGGGGCTAGTGGTATAGTTTATAAAACTAAAATAAAAGAGGAACTAAAGTAAAA
Source organism: Triticum aestivum (assembly GCF_018294505.1). NCBI lineage: Eukaryota > Viridiplantae > Streptophyta > Magnoliopsida > Poales > Poaceae > Triticum > Triticum aestivum. The sequence continues at coordinate 363,370,215 of NC_057801.1, read as the reverse complement.
CAGAAAACAGAAAAGGAAAGATTAAACAAAAGTAAAAGAAAGGGGAAACCCCCCTCGCTGGGCCTCGGCCCAGCTAGCCATCGGGCCAACCAGGCCGGCCCAGCCGCCCCCTATAACCCCCCCCCCCCTTGAGCCACCCCGAAACCCTAACCGCGCCCACTACTCCACCACTCGCCCCCCACTCCCCACGATCCCCTTTTCCCCATCCAGAACGGGATCGAGATCGGGCCAACGCCCGGTCGCCGCCGCCCCCCAACGTCGTCACTCCCCGGACGCCGCCGCCCTTCCCGTTGCCGGACCTCGCCGGCCCCTGCCCTTGTCCTCGCGCCCCCGTTCCCTCTCACTCGATGGTGCTCCTCGTCGAGGCGACTGCGCCCTCGACGCCACGGGACCACGTCATCGTCGCCCGGAATGCCGCCTCGACCACGCCTCCCCACCGGACTGCCTCCTCCATGCCGACAACGTCCCCGTCCTCCTCCACGACACACGCTGCCTCGTCCTTGCTAACCCGCTGTGAGCCGCGCCCCTCCTCTCTTTTCCTCGCCCCGTGCGATGCTGTTGCGGCACCGCGGTCGACCCGCCCGCGCCGCGCGCCCTCCTTTCCCCCATACGCCCCGCGCCCGAGCTCCGGACGGGCTCGCGTCCGCCGCGTCTGCCGCGCCCGTCGCCGTGAGCCCCGCCTCTGCCGCGGGCCACGCCCCGCCCTTCCCGCCTTCACACGCCGGTGGCTACCCTCGCCCGGCTCCGGTCGCGACCCGCTCTCCCCCTCCACTCACTGGCCGGCCTCCTTGCCACGGCCGGCGCCCGCCGCCTGGCCGCCCCTTGCTCCGGCCGGCTGCGCCCCTGGCCACGGCCTCTGTCTGCGCCCCGGAGCACCCACGACCTTGTCGTGCCCCGTTGGACGGACGCCCCTGCTGCCTTCCTCGCGCGCCCTGCCGGGCCCCTCGCCGTGCGGCCGCCTCCCCGCCGCGCCGGCTTTCGTCGCCGGAAACGGCCGGCCGACGAGCCCCGCCGTGGCCACGGCCTCGCCCCCTAGCGTCCTCTCGCTCGTGCCCGTTCGGGCGAGCGCCCCGCTCCTGCAGCCCCGATAGCCCGCTCCAGTGGCCAGATGGGCCACTGCCAGCGGGGCCCAGCCCCCAGAACATTTTATTAAAAAAAAGGAAGAAAAGAATTTTATAATAATAATAATAATAATGTTAATTAATTAATTAATCCTCATTAGGTTAACCTAATCACTTAGGTTAGTTAATTAATCTGTTAGGTTAGTTAACAGTCAATGACAACTGGGACCCACACATCAGGTTGACCAGGTCAATGGTCAATGTTGACTGCTGACATCACTCTGATATCATGCTGACGTCATCATTTACTATTCTGGATAATGTTGGATTTAAATAATTAATTAAATTCCAGAAATTAATAAAATCTTTAGAACATCATATCTTTTAATCCGTAACTCGGATTAAAATACTTTCTACATGAAAGTTGCTCAGAACGATGAGACGAACCCGAAAACGCAGCCCGTTCGTCCGCCACGCATCCCTAACCTATCGAACTCGCAACTTTCCCCCTCCGGCTCCTCTGCCCGAAAACACGAAACACCGGGGATACTTTCCCGGATGTTTCCCCCCTTCACCGGCATCACCTCATACCGCGTTAGGGCACGACTAGCTTCACGCTTTGCATCGTCATGCATCTGTTTGCTTAAATATGCATTGTTTCTTCCCCTCTTCTTCCGCTAGACACCGAGACCGACGCTGCTGCTGCCCAGTTTGACTACAGTGTTGACGACCCCTCTCTCTTGCCAGAGCAACCAGGCAAGCCCCCCCTTTGATCACCAGATATCGCCTACTCTTCTCTATACTGCTTGCATTAGAGTAGTGTAGCATGTTACTGCTTTCAGTTAATCCTATACTGCTGCATAGCCTGTCCTTGCTACTACTGTTGTTACCTTTACCTGCTATCCTACTGCTTAGTATAGGATGCTAGTGTTCCATCAGTGGCCCTACACTCTTGTCCGTCTGCCATGCTATACTACTGGGCTGTGATCACTTCGGGAGGTGATCACGGGCATATACTACATATACTTTACACTATTACATTACCTGTGATACTGTTCGGAGATGGGGGCTGAAAGGACAGGTGGCTCCATCCCGGTAGAGGTGGGCCTGGGTTCCCGACGGCCCCCGACTGTTACTTTATGGCGGAGCGACAGGGCAGGTTGAGACCGCCTAGGAGAGAGGTGGGCCTGGCCTTGGTCGGCGTTCGCGGATACTTAAGACGCTTAACGAGATCTTAGTATTTGATCTGAGTCTGGCCATTTGGTCTATACGCACTAACCATCTACGCGGGAGTAGTTATGGGTATCCCGGCGTCGTGGTATCAGCCGAAGCCTTCGTGACGCCAGCGACTGAGCGGCGCGCGCCGGATTGGAACGTAAGCCTGCTCTTGTATTAAGGGGGCTAGTTCTGCTTTCGGCCGCCCTCGCAACGTGCATGTGTGCTAAGGGCGATGGGCCCAGACCCCTGTGCGCTTAGGTTTAGACCGGCGTGCTGGCCTCTCTGTTGTGCCTAGGTGGGGCTGCGACGTGTTGATCTTCCGCGGCCGGGCATGACCAGGAAAGTGTGCCCGGCCAAATGGGATCAAGCGTGTTGGGTTATGTGGTGCACCCCTGCAGGGAAGTTAATCTATTCGAATAGCCGTGATCTTCGGTAACAGGACGACTTGGAGTTGTACCTTGACCTTATGACAACTAGAACCGGATACTTAATAAAACACACCCTTCCAAGTGCCAGATACAACCCGGTGATCGCTTTTCTACAGGGCGACGAGGAGAGGATCGCCGGGTAGGATTATGCTATGCGATGCTACTTGGAGATGCTACTTGGAGGACTTCAGTCTACTCTCTACTACATGCTGCAAGACGGAGGCTGCCAGAAGCGTAGTCTTCGAAGGACTAGCTATCCCCCTCTTATTCTGGCATTCTGCAGTTCAGTCCACTGATATGGCCCTTCACACATATACCCATGCATATGTAGTGTAGATCCTTGCTTGCGAGTACTTTGGATGAGTACTCACGGTTGCTTTCTCCCCCCTTTTCCCCCTTTCCTTTCTTTCTGGTTGTCGCAACCAGATGCTCGAGTCCAGGAGCCAGACGCCATCGTCGATGATGACTCCTACTACACCGGAGGTCTGCCTGCGCCTCTTTCGATCTGTATCCCAGTTTGTGCTAGCCTTCTTAAGGCAAACTTGTTTAACTTATGTCTGTACTCAGATATTGTTGCTTCTGCTGACTCGTCTTTGATCGAGCACTTGTATTCGAGCCCTCGAGGCCCCTGGCTTGTATTATGATGCTTGTATGACTTATTTTTTTTTAGAGTTGTGTTGTGATATCTTCCCATGAGTCCCTGATCTTGATCGTACACGTTTGCGTGTATGATTAGTGTACGATTGAATCGGGGGCGTCACACTAAGTACTTGGCAGTTCCGCTTCCAGTACCCGCTTCCCTTGCAATAAAAGCACTTAGTCTCAGGTTTGGGTCCATGCTTTGGCTTCTTCCCGACAACTGCTTACCGGGCGCGGCAACTCCCTTGCCGTCCTTCTTGAAGTTCTTCTTACCCTTGCCTTTCTTTAAACTAGTGGTTTTATTGACCATCAACACTTGATGTTCCGTTTTGATCTCCACCTCTGCTGATTTCAGCATTGAAAATACCTCAGGAATGGTTTTCACCATCCCCTGCATGTTGTAGTCCATCACAAAGCTCTTTTGGCTAGGTGGGAGCGACTGGAGGATTCTGTCAATGACCGCGTCATCCGGGAGATTAACTCCCAGCTGAGACAAGCGGTTATGCAACCCAGACATTTTGAGTATGTGCTCGTTGACAGAACCATTCTCCTCCATCTTACAACTGTAGAACTTGTCGGAGACTTCATATCTCTCGACCCTGGCATGAGCTTTGAAAACCATTTTCAGCTCTTGGAACATCTCATATGCTCCATGCTGCTCAAAACGCTTTTGGAGCCCCGATTCTAAGATGTAAAGCATGCCCCACTAAACCAGGGAGTAATCATCACTACGCGACTGCCAGGCGTTCATAACGTCTTGAGTTGCTGGGAAAACGGGTGCTTCACCTAGCGGTGCATCTAGGACATGTGCTTTCTTGGCAGCTATGAGGATGATCCTCAAGTTCCGGACCCAGTCCGTATAGTTGATGTCATCGTCTTTCAGCTTGGTTTTCTCTAGGAGCGCGTTGAAGTTGAGGGCAGCATTAGTGTGGGCCATTTGATCTACAAGACATATTGCAAAAGTTTTAGACCAAGTTCCTGATAATTAAGTTCATCCAACCCAGTCCGTATAGTTGCTGTCATCGTCTTTTAGCTTGGTTTTCTCTAGGAGCGCGTTGAAGTTGAGGGCAACATTAGTGTGGGCCATTTGATCTACAAGACATATTGCAAAAGTTTTAGACCAAGTTCCTGATAATTAAGTTCATCCAATCAAATTATTTAATGAACTCCCACTCAGATAGACATCCCTCTAATCATTGCTACCTCTTGAGCATTGCGTTGGATTTCCCCGAAGAGGAGAGGATGATGCAGCAAAGTAGTGTAAGTATTTCCCTCAGTCTTTGAGAACCAAGGTATCAATCCAGTAGGAGACCACGCACAAGTCCCTCGTACCTACACAAAACGATAGCTCCTCGCAACCAACGCGATTAGGGGTTGTCAATCCCTTCACGGTCACTTACGAGAGTGAGATCTGATAGAGATGATAAATAATATTCTTGGTATTTTTGGTACATAGATGCAAAGTGAAAAGTAAAGGCAAAGTAAAAACAAAGCAAGTAATAAAGTAATGGAGATTGATATGATGAGAATAGACCCCGGGGCCATAGGTTTCACTAGTGGCTTCTCTCAAGAGCATAGACATTCTACGGTGGGTGAACAAATTACTGTTGAGCAATTGACAGAATTGAGCATAATTATGAGTATATCTAGGTATGATCATGTATGTAGGCATCACGTCCAAGACAAGTAGACCGAAACGATTCTGCATCTACTACTATTACTCCACTCATCGACCGCTATCCAGCATGCATCTAGAGTATTAAGTTAAAAACAGAGTAACGCCTTAAGCAAGATGACATGATGTAGAGGGATAAATTCATGCAATATGATAAAAAAACATCTTGTTATCCTCGATGGCAACAATACAATACGTGCCTTGCTGCCCCTTCTGTCACTAGGAAAGGACACCGCAAGATTGAACCCAAAGCTAAACACTTCTCCCATTGCAAGAACTACCAATCTAGTTGGCCAAACCAAACGGATAATTTGAAGAGACTTGCAAAGATAACTCAATCATACATAAAAGAATTCAGAGAAGATTCAAATATTATTCATAGATAAGCTGGATCATAAACCCACAATTCATCGGTCTCAACAAACACACCGCAAAAAGAAGATTACATCCAAAAAGAGAGAAGAAGCCATTTAGCTACTAGCTATGGACCCGAAGGTCTAAAGTAAACTACTCACACTTCATCGGAGGGGCTATGGTGTTGATGGAGAAGCCCTCCGTGGTGGATGCCCCCTCCGGCAGAGCTCCGGAACAGGCCCCAAGATGGGATCTCGTGGATACAGAAGGTTGCGGCGGTGGAATTAGGTTTTTGGCTCATGTTCTGATCATTTGGGGGTACGTAGGTATATATAGGAGGAAGGAGTACGTCGGTGGAGCAACATGGGGGCCACCAGGCAGGGGGCGCGCCCTAGGGGGGCCCACCCTCGTGACCGCCTCTGTTGTTCCTTGGAGCAGGGTCCAAGTCTCCTGGATCACGTTCGGTGAGAAAATCATGTTCCCGAAGGTTTCATTCCGTTTGGACTCCGTTTGATATTTCGTTTCTTCGAAACACTCAAATAGGCAAAAAAACAGCAATTCTGGGCTAGGCCTCCGGTTAATAGGTTAGTCCCAAAAGTAATATAAAAGTGGAAAATAAAGCCCAATATAGTCCAAAACAGTAGATAAAGTAGCATGGAGCAATCAAAAATTATAGATACGTTGGAGACCTGTCAGGCATCCCCAAGATTAATTCCTGCTTGTCCTCGAGTAGGTAAATGATAAAAAAGAATTTTTGATGCGGAGTGATACTTTGGCATAATTTCAATGTAAATCTTCTTAATCGTGGCATGAATATTCAGATCCGAAAGATTCAAGACAAAAGTTCATATTGACATAAAAATAATAATACTTCAAGCATACTAATCAAAGTAATCATGTCTTCTCAAAATAGCATGGCAAAAGAAAGTTCATCCCTACAAAATCATATAGTTAGGCTATGCTTCATTTTCGTCACACAAAGATGTTCCCAACTTCTATACCCCCGATGACAAGCCAAGCAATTGTTTCATACTTAAATAATCTCAAACTTTTTCAACCTTCACGCAATACATGAGCGTGAGCCATGGATATAGCACTATAGGTGGAATAGAATATGATGATGGGGATTGTGTGGAGAAGACAAAAAAAGAGAAAGTCTCACATTGACGAGGATAATCAACGGCTTATGGAGATGCCCATCAATTGATGTCAACATGAGGAGTAGGGATTGCCATGCAACGGATGCACTAGAGCTATGAATGCTCAACAAAAGAAAACTAGTGGGTGTGCATCCAACTCGCTTGCTCATGAAGACCTAGGGCATTTGAGGAAGCCCATCGTAGGAATATACAAGCCAAGTTCTATAATGAAAAATTCCCACTAGTATAAAAAGACAACTTATGAGACTCACTACATGAAGAACAAGGTGCTACTTTGAAGCACAATATATGAGACTCACTACATGAAGAAACAAGGTGCTACTTTGAAGCACAAGTGTGGAAAAAGAGATAGTAGCATTGCCCTTTTTATTTTTTTTATTTTTATTTTTTTGGCCTTTTTTTTGCCTTTCTTCTTTTTTTTCTTTTTTTTCTTTTTGGGCAATGCTCTAATAATGATGATCATCACACTTCTATTGATTACAACATAAGGATTACAACTCAAAACTTAGAACAAGATATGACTCTATATGAATGCCTCCGGCGGTGTACCGGGATGGTGCAATGAATCAAGAGTGACATGTATGAAAAATAATGCACGGTGGCTTTGCCACAAATACGACGTCAACTACATGATCATGCAATGGCAATATGACAAAAGTGATGTATGTCATGATGATAATGATGGAAGTTGCATGGCAATATATCTCGGAATGGCTATGGAAATGCCATGATAGGTAGGTATGGTGGTTGTTTTGAGGAAGATATAAGGAGGTTTATGTGTGATAGAGCGTATCGTATCACGGGGTTTGGATGCACCGGCGAAGTTTGCACCAACTCTCAAGGTGAGAAAGGGAAATGCACGGTACCGAAGAGGCTAGCAAAGGCGGAAAGGTAAAAGTGTGTATAATCCATGGACTCAACATTAGTCAAAAGAACTCATATACTTATTGCAAAAATTTAGAAGTCATCAAAAATCAAGTACTACGCGCATGCTCCTAGGGGGATAGATTGGTAGGAAAATACCATCGCTCGTCCCCGACCGCCACTCATAAGGATGCACAAGCCAGGTACACTTCATGTTTCAAATTTGTTACACAACTTTAACCATACGTGCATGCTACGGGACTTGCAAACTTCAACACAAGCATTTCTCAAATTCACAATTACTCAACTAGCATGACTTTGATATTATCACCTCCATATCTCAAAACAATTATCAAGCATCAAACTTATCTTAGTATTCAACACACTCAAAAGAAAGTTTCACATATCTTGAATACCAAGTGTATTAATATTAAGCAAATTACCATGCTATTAATGACTCTCAAAATAATCTAAGTGAAGCATGAGAGATCAATAGTTTCTTTAAAACAAATCCACTGCCGTGCTCTAAAAGATCTAAGTGAAGCACTAGAGCAAAAATTATCACGCTCAAAAGATATAAGTGAAGCACTATGAGCAAAACTATCAAGCTCAAAATATATAAGTGAAGCACATAGAGTATTCTAGAAAATTCCACTTCATGTATGGCTCTCTCAAAAGGTGTGTACAGCAAGGATGATTGTGGTAAACTAACAAGCAAAGACGCAAATAATACAAGACGCTCCAAGTAAAACACATATCATGTAGTGAATAAAAATATAGCTCCAAGTAAATTACCAATGGAAGTAGACGAAAGTGGGGATGCTTTCTGGGGCATCCCCAAGCTTTGACTTTTTGGTGTCCTTGGATTATCTTGGGGGTGCCATGGGCATCCCGAAGCTTAGGCTCTTGCCACTCCTTGTTCCATAACCCATCAAAAGAATTCACCCAAAACTTGAAAACTTCACAACACAAAACTTAATAGAAATCTCGTGAGCTCCGTTAGAAAAAGGAAACAAAAGACTACTTAAAGGTATTGTAATGAACTCATTCTTTATTTATATTGGTGTTAAACCTACTATATTCCAACTTCTCTATGGATTATAAACTATTTTACTAGCCATAGATTCATCAAAATAAGCAAACAACACACGCAAAACAGAATCTGTCAAAAACAGAACAGTCTGTAGTAATCTGTAACTAATGCAAACTTCTGGAACTCTAAAAATCCTACCAAAATAGGAAGTCCTAGACAATTTGTTTATGGAACAGCAGCAAAAAGAATAAAGAGGCAAGAGCACTAGAGACCCAGAAACTTGCAATGGATGTGATGGTTTAGTCCATAATCTTGCAAAAGGTGATCAAGTCATCCATAAACTTGCAATGTAGGTGAAGATTTAGTCCACAACCAATCAGAAATGGACAAATGGCACCACGTTGGCCGCATCGTGGCACAACTGTTCACCCTGGCATTTTTACAAAACCACCCTTGACCTTTCTGGAAATCATGCGCACTGTACAATCCAGCTTATGTTTGGGCGCGCAGTAAAACCCCTTTGTCCTCCTAATCTCCTCCTCTTGCTTTGTCTTTTCCCAACACCCATCTGTGTGCTGCAACCATTGGCATAACATCCTACGGCTGCACCGTTCTTTGTCTCTCGCGTCTCCAAAACAAATCTAAACAACTATATATTCCTTTCCTTTCTCCGTAGGCCCATACCTGTATCTGTATGTAGCGCTCGTCTGGATGGGATCGACCACGGTTCAATTCACGGCGGTCGTCGCCTGGCCCCTGCTGCACATAACTGATGTTCTCCGACGCAGGAGCAGTAGCGCGGGGAGCGTGGCTGGAGCGGACGTATGGGCGTGCGGTGGTCGCTTAGGTGAATCGCAGAATCAGCGACGAGGACAAAGAGCATCTGACGGAGGCCGAGCTTGTGTATGAGCCGGCGGTCATGGAGGAGATGGCCGGATAATCTCCATGACCTCGTCTTGCGCCTTGAAGTCACGATCACGCAGCCGGGCGTGAAACAACGGGAGCACGAGGGTGTCCAACACCCACATGTTGGTGATCTCAAAGACGTCCAGCCGGCGCCCGGAGAGCAGCAAGGCACGAGAGATTGTTCTCGGCCGTGGGGAGTATGAATCGGTATGGGCATGGCATGACATGTCTAACTTGATATCAACCGACATGATTTATTTATTTTTTGCGGGTGACGAGTACGAATTTACACATTGGATTTTTTTCCTAGAGTACGTATGACGGCATGCCATGCACACACGTACTTGAGCTCTGTAGCTCTCCTTCGCCATGCACACCATCGCAAGGATGACATACACATGGACAACCGCGTCGAGCATAACGATGTGGCCGGCACAACATTTAGCACCGGCCTTCGTCGACGCCGAAGGTGACATGATCAGACCCGCGCAAGGATCGTGTACGCATCCATGACCGCGCCGTGCACAACGGCGTGGACAATGTAGCAGGGCACATATGTAACTGCCAGTTACATGTCCATCACTAAATATGCAACTAATTACATACGACTCACTCCACGCGCAACTGCTAGCGCGGCAATATGTGTGTAACTAGAGGTTTCTTTTGTACTTTTTACCTTTTTTTGCCGCGTGTTCTGGCTTGAATTTATAATTTTCTACTTTTCCCAGATGCAAATGAATAAAGTACGAATAAATTTAAAACAAAAAAAATAAGTGAAATAAAAGGCATCTTTTTTAAAAGACACACACGTGCAAAACAATTCACATACATTTTTTTGTGAACTATTCACTTTTGTTGGTCGAGATAATTGATTAGGCTTGTGGCCGGTCAGCTCACGTAGCTACCGTAATGTAGCCCAAACAAGAGTTATAAAATACTACCTACGTCCTGGTTTATTAGCCCCCTTCGCATTTTGTGTTAAATTTTGACCAACTAACAAAATATTAATGCATGTTACAAAAATAACAATATTGAAAACTATGTTCAGATACAAATCCAACGATATAATTTTTGGTGATATGCATTACCATTTTCTTAGGTAAATTAATGGTCAAAGTTTGACACAAAATACTAAGGAAACCAACAAACTAGGACGAATGTAGTAGACAAAGTAAGAGGAGGAGATTTGGAGGACAAAGGAGTTTTTACCCCACGCGCGTGATTGTACTGCGCCCGCCTAAACATAAGCTGGATTGTGCCGTGTGCGTCTAAACATAAGCTAGATTATACCTTGCATGTGATTTCTAGAAAGGTCAAGGGTTTTTTCGCAAAAATGTTGGGGCGAGCGGCTTCGCAACGACGCAGCCAGCAAGGCGCCATTTGTCCACTTGTGATTGGCTCTGGACTAAATCATCCCATGCAATGCAAGTTTAAGGATGGTTTGATCACCTTTCACAAGTTTATGGACTAAACCATCACATCTGTTGCAAGTTTATGGGTCTCCGGTGCTCTTGCCTCAAGAATCAACGCAAAAGCATGTTTCTGTGATTTAACAAAATTATATTCATGCGTGCAAAGTTTCTGTTTTTCAGCAGAATCAAATCAACTATCATCGTAGGTTATCCTATAGGTTCTACTTGGCACAAACACTAATTAAAAGATAAAACCACATCTAAAGAGAGGCTAGATGGATTATTTATTCCTAAACAGAAGCAAAAAAAAATTGGGTTGCCTCCCAACAAGCGCTATCATTTAACGCCCCTATCTAGGCATAAAAGCAAGAATAGATCTAGGTATTGCCATCTTTGGTAGGCAATTCTTCAATGAGGCATCTACCTCCTTTAAAATTTTCTTTCTTTCTAGTAGTTGTCAGATTTTTAGGCAAAAGATCGAAAAATTCATTCATAGCAAATGGTTCCTTAATGATGGTAAAAAGATTGGGATGAACACTTATAGATTTAAGATCCATAGTTTCCTTACTAGATGATTCACCCTTATTCTTAGGAACATAAATAAGTTTAGTATTTTTAGTAGACGAACTTGGAGTATTTTGTACGGAAGAAAAAGTGGTTCCCAAGTTGGTAATGATACCCTCAAGTTTATCGATTCTTGTAGAATCTAGATTTATTTTCTCATTAACTATGGGTTCTTTTTCTTTAATATTTTTCAAAGTCATTCATACCTTAGATCCATATTGGGTAATTTGATTGTGGATCTTTTTATCAAGATTTTCAATTGATTCAATGGTAGCAACTTTATTCTCAATAATTTTAAGTCTTTGCATAACATGCTCCAAAGTTAACATAGTTCCATTAATCAAGAGAGGTGGTGAGCCAAATAAATCTATTAAAGCATTATAAGAATCAAAAGTATGGCTACCCAAAAAATTCCCCCTGGTAATGGTATCAAGGATATATCTATACCAAGGATTAGCACCTACGTAAAAATTATGAAGAAGAACTGAAGTAGATTGCTTCCTGGTAGATCTATTTTGAGCATTGCAAATTCTATACCAAGCGTCTTTTAGATTTTCTCCTTGCCTTTGCTTGAAGTGAAGAACTTCAAACTCGGGAGACATGGGAGCGGATAAGGAATTAGACATTACGACAAGCAAGCAAACGAGCAACAAAAAAGGCAACGGGAAAAGGCAAACGGGAAAAAGAGAAGGAGATTGGGAAAGAGAGGGCGAATAAAATGGCAAGGGTGAAGTGGGGGAGAGGAAAACGAGAGGCAAATGGCAAATAATATAATGCGAGAGATAGGGATTGTGATGGGTACTTGGTATGGTTGACTTGCTCTTGCGTGAGCCTCCCCGGCAACGGCGCCAGAAATTCTTCTTGCTACCTCTTGAGCACTACGTTGGATTTCCCCGAAGAGGAGAGGATGATGCAGCAAAGTAGCATAAGTATTTCCCTCAGTTTTTGAGAACCAAGGTATCAATCCAGTAGGAGACTAAACACAAGTCCCTCGTACCTACACAAAACGATAGCTCCTCACAACCAACGCAGTTAGGGGTTGTCAATCCCTTCACGGTCACTTACGAGAGTGAGATCTGATAGAGATGATAAATAATATTTTTGGTATTTTTGGTATATAGATGCAAAGTGAAAAGTAAAAGGCAAAGTAAAAACAAAGCAAGTAATAAAGTAATGGAGATTGATATGATGAGAATAGACCCGGGGGCCATAGGTTTCACTAGTGGCTTCTCTCAAGAGCATAGACATTCTACAGTGGGTGAACAAATTACTGTTGACAATTGACAAAATTGAGCATAATTATGAGTATATCTAGGTATGATCATGTATATAGGCATCACGTCCAAGACAAGTAGACCAAAACGATTCTGCATCTACTACTATTACTCCACTCATCGACCGCTATCCAGCATGCATCTAGAGTATTAAGTTAAAAACAGAGTAACACCTTAAGCAAGATGACATGATGTAGAGGGATAAATTCACGCAATATGATAAAAAACCCATCTTGTTATCCTCGATGGCAACAATACAATATGTGCCTTGCTGCCCCTTCTATCACTAGGAAAGGACACCGCAAGATTGAACCCAAAGCTAAACACTTCTCCCATTGCAAGAACTACCAATCTAGTTGGCCAAACTAAACAGATAATTCGAAGAGACTTGCAAAGATAACTCAATCATACATAAAAGAATTCAGAGAAGATTCAAATATTATTCATAGATAAGCTGGATCATAAACCCACAATTCATCGGTCTCAACAAACACACCGCAAAAAGAAGATTACATCGAATAGATCTCCACGAGAGAGGGGGAGATCATTGTATTGAGATACAAAAAGAGAGAAGAAGCCTTCTAGCTACTAGCTATGGAACCGAGGGTCTGAAGTAAACTACTCACACTTCATCGGAGGGGCTATGGTGTTGATGGAGAAGCCCTCCGTGGTGGATGCCCCCTCCGGCGGAGCTCCGGAACAGGCCCCAAGATGGGATCTCGTGGATACAGAAGGTTGCGGCGGTGGAATTAGGTTTTTGGCTCCTGTTCTGATCGTTTGGCGGTACGTAGGTATATATAGGAGGAAGGAGTACGTCGGTGGAGCAACAGGGGGGCCACGAGGCAGGGGGCGCGCCCTGGGGGGGGCGCCCCCCACCCTCGTGACCGCCTCTATTGTTCCTTGGAGCAGGGTCCAAGTCTCCTGGATCACGTTCGGTGAGAAAATCACGTTCCCGAAGGTTTCATTCCGTTTGGACTCCGTTTGATATTCCGTTTCTACGAAACACTGAAATAGGCAAAAAACAACAATTCTGGGCTGGGCCTCCGGTTAATAGGTTAGTCCCAAAAATAATGTAAAAGTGGAAAATAAAGCCCAATATAGTCCAAAACAGTAGATAAAGTAGCATGGAGCAATCAAAAATTGTAGATATGTTGGAGACGTATCAGTCATCTAAGTGATACATGATCCGAGTCAACTAGGCCGTGTCCGATCATCACGTGAGATGGACTAGTCATCATCGGTGAACATCTTCATGTTGATCGTATCTTGTATACGACTCATGTTCGACCTTTCGGTCTCTTGTGTTCCGAGGCCATGTCTGTACATGCTAGGCTCGTCAAGTCAACCTAAGTGTTTTGCATGTGTAAATCTGGCTTACACCCGTTGTATGTGAACGTTAGAATCTATCACACCCGATCATCACGTGGTGCTTCGAGACAACGAACTTTCGCAACGACGCACAGTTAGGGGGAACACTTTCTTGAAATTATTATGAGGGGTCATCTTATTTATGCTACCGTCATTCTAAGCAAATAAGATGTAAAACATGATAAACATCACATGCAATCAAATAGTGACATGATATGACCAATATCATTTTGCTCCTTTTGATCTCCATCTTCGGGGTGCCATGATCATCATCATCACCGGCATGACACCATGATCTCCATCATCGTGTCTTCATGAAGTTGTCATGCCAACGATTACTTCTACTACTATGGCTAACAGTTTAGCAATAAAGTAAAGTAATTACATGACGTTATTCAATGACACGCAGGTCATACAAAAATAAAGACAACTCCTATGGCTCCTGCCGGTTGTCATAGTCATCAACATGCAAGTCGTGATTCCTATTACAAGAACATGATCAATCTCATACATCACATATATTTCATTCATCACATCCTTTTGGCCATATCACATCACAAGGCATATGCTGCAAAAACAAGTTAGACGTCCTCTAATTGTTGTTGCATGTTTTTACGTGGCTGCAATAGGGTTCTAGCAAGAACGTTTCTTACCTACGCCAAACCACAGCGTGATATGCCAATTTCTATTTACCCTTCATAAGGACCCTTTTCATCGAATCCGATCCGACTAAAGTGGGAGAGACAGACACCCGCTAGCCACCTTATGCAACTAGTGCATGTCAGTCGATGAAACCTGTTCACGTAAGCGTACGTGTAAGGTCGGTCCGGGCCGCTTCATCCCACGATGCCGCTGAAACAAGATAAGACTAGTAGTGGCAAGAAAATTGACACAATCAACGCCCACAACAATCTTGTGTTTTACTCGTGCATAGAAACTACGCATAAACCTGGCTCATGATGCCACCGATGGGGATCGTTGCATAAAATAAAAAATTTCTACGCATCACCAAGATCAATCTATGGAGTCATCTAGAAACGAGAGAGGGGAATGCATCTACATACCCTTTTAGATCGCGAGCGAAAGCGTTCAAGAGAACGGGGTTGATGGAGTCGTACTCGTCGTGATCCAAATCACCGATGATCCTAGCGCTGAACGGACGGCACCTCCGCATTCAACACACGTACGGAGCGGTGACGTCTCCTCCTTCTTGATCCAGCAAGGGGAAAGGAGAGGTTGAGGAAGAGGGCTCCAACAGCAGCATGACGGCGTGGTGGTGGTGGAGCGGCAGTACTCCGGCAGGGCTTCGCCAAGCTCTTAACGGAGGAGGAGAGGTGTTGGGGGGAGGGGGGGGGGAGGGGCTGCGCCTTGGATGTGGTGTGCAGCCCTCCCCTCACCCCTCTATTTATAAGGGAAGGGGGAAGGGGGCCGCCCCCCTCTAGATGAGATCTAGAGGGGGGGGGGCGGCCAAGGGGAGGGGGCTTGCCCCCCAAGCAAGGGGACGCCCCCTCTAGGGTTCCCCCCCAAAACCTAGGCGCATGGGCCCAAGGGGGAGGGTGCGCCCAGCACTCCAGGGGCTGGTTCCCTGCCCACTACGGCCCATGAGGCCCTCCGAGAGAGGTGGCCCCTCCCGGTGGACCCCCGGAACCCCTCCGGTGGCCCCGGTACAATACCGATATGCCCCTGAACTTTTCTGGTGATCGTATGACAACTTCCCACATATAGATCTTCACCTCTGGACCATTCTGGAACTCCTCGTGACATCCGGGATCTCATCCGGGACTCCAAACAACATTCGGTAATCACTTACAAGTCTTCCTAATAACCCTAGCGTCACCGAACCTTAAGTGTGTAGACCCTACGGGTTCGGGAATCACGCAGACATGACCGAGACAGCTCTCCGGCCGATAACCAACAGCGGGATCTGGATACCCATGTTGGCTCCCACATGTTCCACGATGATCTCATCAAATGAACCACGATGTCGAGGATACAAGTAATCCCGTATACAATTCCCTTTGTCAATCGGTACATTACTTGCCCGAGATTCGATCGTCGGTATCCTAATACCTCGTTCAATCTCGTTAACGGCAAGTCACTTTACTCATACCGTAATGCATGATCCCGTGACCAACCACTTGATCACATTGAGCCATTGTGATGATGCATTACCGAGTGGGCCCAGAGATACCTCTCCGTCATACGGAGTGACAAATTCCAGTCTCGATTCGTGTCAACCTAACAGACACTTTCGGAGATACTTGTAGTATACCTTTATAGCCACCCAGTTACGTTGTGAAGTTTGGTACACCCAAAGCACTCCTATGGTATCCAGGAGTTACACGATCTCATGGTCTAAGGAAATAATACTTGACATTAGAAAAGCTGTAGCAAACGAACTACACGATCTTGTGCTATGCTTAGGATTGGGTCTTGTCCATCACATCATTCTCCCAATGATGTGATCCCATTATCAATGACACCCAATGTCCATGGTCAGGAAACCGTAACCATCCATTGGTCAACGAGCTAGTCAACTAAAGGCTCACTAGGGACATGTTGTGGTATATGCATTCACACATGTATTACGATTTCCGGATAACAGTTATAACATGAACGATAGACAATTATCATGAACAAGGAAATATAATAATAACCATTTTATTATTGCCTCTAGGGCATATTTCCAATAGTATCTTCATAGCCCAACAATCCGACCCATGTTAATAGTCCGGCCGTCCGAGGACCCCTTAATCCTGGACTCCCTCAGCGGCGTCGGGCGGCGGGATGGAGTGGGCGGGGTGACTCAGGCATCGGCAACAAGCGGAGACTCGATGGTCGGGGGCTGTTGGAGGGATGGCGACGGCTAGGGGCCGGTCGGCAGAGGAGCGGCTGTGGGTGGCGGAAATTAGCGGCGTCAGGCGGCGGCCGACGGTGGAGGAACGTCAGAGCCGACAGCGGAGACGGCGGTGGTGCCGGATCTGGGCGACTGAGGCGAGGTGTGTCGGGCGGCTGCGGCGGCGGTGCAACGGGAGGAAGAAGGGAAGGAAGGAAAAAGAAATGACAGTTGGCGCGCGGCTGCGTTTTTACACCTTCGTGGGTGGAGATGCAAATTTGCATGGCAAGATGTTGTATTTTACACCTCCAAAAGGCGAAGATATAATATTTTTCATCAAAGTCATCTGCTAGAGAGGGGTTTTGGGCCTCATAAATATAAAAATTGATTATTTTTGCATCTACACCATCTATTGAAATGCTTTAATCGCGGATGGTTTGGAAATGCCTGTTACTAGTCTATGTTACTATCTCTATAATGCATAGTATCATAGATCCTCATTTATTGCCATGAATGACACATATTAGCATCACATTTATTATGTTACGGTATCTACCTATGTTACTATAAGAGCAAGTACAATAAGGTGATGTAGGCGGGCTGTAAGACATTAAATGTTATATTCTTGCTTACTTGAAAGAGAGAGAAGAGGAGAGAGAAGAGAATCGGGCTACTAGTTAACAGCCGGCTGCAACACGTGCTCCTAGGTACTTTGTGAGAGAGTGGGGTGGACCATGTA
This sequence comes from Triticum aestivum, assembly GCF_018294505.1. Taxonomy (NCBI): domain Eukaryota; kingdom Viridiplantae; phylum Streptophyta; class Magnoliopsida; order Poales; family Poaceae; genus Triticum; species Triticum aestivum. Next base: position 363,352,684 of record NC_057801.1, on the reverse strand, counting down.
TCAACAAAGTAGTATATATTTATATCTAGCTATTGTACTTGTTGGCTATAAGCTTGACTATATGTGACATGACAACATCATATAGCCAACAGCTGGCTATATTATTAACCATGCTCTAACCATCTCTCTCTTCTTTAATTGCCTGCCACATAAGCATGCTTGCGAGTCCCAAGTGCATGATACTGATTATGTTACCCACTATGGCCAGCCTAAGACTGGTCATAGTGGGAGTAACATAGGTAGTAACATACATGCCACATAAGCAAAAAAGATGATGTGTCAAATAATTAATGAAGAGAAACGCAAATAGAGTAACATAATATGTTACCATCACATAGCGGTTCCCAATGCAAAATGAGTCTACAAAATAATAAATAAGGTAATGCATGACACTGCACATATGTTACTACCCACCATAGAGGTAGTAAAGTTACTCCGCACTATTACTAGTCTAAGGGAAGGGGAGGCCGCAGCAGCAGTAAACACTCCCACCAACAAGTGGTGCCGGATTTTTGTCAGTCTCCTCTCTTCCTCACGCTGCCTATACCCAACATTACAATACAGGCACAGCCTCCTCTCGTCTCTTCGCCTCGCTTGTAGCACCAGCAGTTTCATTTTCGCACCCTCCTGTACCTCCGACCCCTCCTGAATTCCGACCTGAATCCAGCTCCCCCCACGCCGTCGGCGTCGCCTTCTTCAGGTACTGCTCGGGAATCGGAGCCATGTTTTCCCGCGGCTTTGACCGCGTTATTTCCCCCCAAATTTGAACTTTCTTGCTGCTTGCCTTTTTTTTGGGGGGGGGGGGGGGGGGGGGGGGGATTAGTTGCAAGTGCAGCTTCTTTTCTCAGTAACTTTTTTTCCTGTTCTGAGGATGTTGGTTCGCATGGATGCAGGAATATTTGGTTTCTTGACCGAAACCCTGGCGGTGGAAGATGGATGCCAACAAGGACAAAGGGAATGACAAGATGCATTTGCGAGATTGGTCGTCCCAGGAGGCTCTGCGCACATACAAGAGACGCCGTCAGCCAGAGCCTGAGCCTGAGCCCAAGCCCGTGGATGTGCCGGAGCAGCAGGTGTAATCTTCAACTGAAATCTGTGTATTACATGGTGCTGAGTTAGAAAGAGACTTCAGTTGTAATGTGGCATAGTTAGGGCTTTACGCTAGCCAAAGATTTTATTTTGGCCTTTTAGAATGGATTAGTGGCATCAACTTGGTAGTTGCATGACTGCGGGAGGGCATCAGTGATAGGGTGCATATTGCCAGAGCCTTATGATTTTCCAGGATTACCACTTGACCTCGGTAATCAAATGGGTGAAGAATTGATGAGTAAGTATAAGAGCTTGTTTATCAGTGGTCTATTATATGCTTTTGGTCTCCATGACTGCAAATTTCTGGTTACAGAGTATCTTATGCTCGCCAAACAATTTGCTGGGGGCAACATTTAGCTTTTGCCTTTTGCAATCTGGAAATTACTTTGCTAATGGTAAAAGAGTGTCACATTTGATTTTGCCGTGTCAAAAGCTTGAGTGGTTATTTCTTGGAAAAAAGAAAAGAAAAACATTGAGTAGTATCTCTGCCAATCTGTTTTATCGGTCAAACAGAGTAGCATGGAGGAACTTTTCCTTTCTCCAGCTAGTATTGAAACCTGTGAAATTGAAATAACAGAACATGCAAAACCTGGCGTATCTTGTCGGATACCCTATGTTATATGGATACATGCTGGATACATGTCCACCAAGTATCGGGAGAGTTAATGTTAAACTAATACAAATCACCAGCGTCAAGCCACCACTGTGTATTAGCATTTATAAAAATGTAAGTACCCCCCTGTCCAATTTGTCACATATCCGTGTTGGTGTTGCATAGATTAAAACTATACCTTTTACTTTGCCAGCTTTAATTTTGTTTCTATCTTTTTCTTCAGTAAGTGACATTCTTGCTGACCTATTAAACTCTATTTCAGGGCCTTCATTTATTATGACTTGAATGAGCTACTTATATTTGCATATATAATGCAAAGTTGATCTTACTACTTCTGTATCATTGTTCAAGAGATCATAACTTTTTGCAGGTTACTGATACTTTCTGGAAAAGTAGGGATATTGGATGGAAGCACGGGATAATGATTGATGAAAACAGACAACACTGGAAGTGTATGTATTGTCACCTGACTAGGTATGGTGGTGGTGTGTCTAGACTCAAACGGCATCTTGCTGGTGATTTGGATGTCAAAATGTGCCCAAAGGTTCCAGCAGACGTTGCTGAAAATATTAGGGAGCATTTGCAGAAGAAAAGAGAGAGACGAAAGACGCGAGCTGCACAGAATGGTGTCAACAGTGTGACCAGGAGCTCTGCTGATGATACCAAGGCTGAGAAGGATCCTTTACCTGTTGACTTAGAGGTGCCAACTCGAATAGACACTTACATTCTTGAAGAAGGCACTAACCTGACAAACCTACCATTTTTAGGGTATACAAAGGGATAAGTGTACTTTTCCCTTAATTTATTTTCTGTTCAGAGTGACACCTACTATTGTTTAGCTAATTTAGCATAAAGGAGTAATAGAATGGTTCTGTTCATGATGACCAAATGTTTCATCTGGAGTTATAAAGAATCACATTATTGGATAGTTGATTCGCTGGGATGCTTACTTTAGGTTCATGCACCTGTGGACCTGGAATGGGTATGTTATAACACCTAACCGATTTCAGCTCAAATCCGCAGTGGTACCTCAGAAAATCTAGAATCAACCAAAGGCAATTAAACTTAATAAGACACCATAAAGCCATCCGTAAAAATAAAAATGTCAAACTATCACTGTGAGATTGTGAAATTTCTGGATTTAGTACCCTTGAAGACCTGCTGAGTGTGATTCGAAATAAAAAATCACCCATGCACTGTCAAAACAGACAGTTTGTGAAAATATGTTTGGCGAGAACATTCTTCCTCTTTCATCTTTTAAGAACAGTGCACAAACTGTCATATGTTTGTACATTGTTTTGCTTGTGCACATGCTATAGCATCTCTTTACATCTATGATATTCCCAAGCTCATTTGAAGTGCACAAATCAAAATAAGTACAAACCCAACCATGAGCACAAAATCCTTGTCCTGATTATTTATATTTACATCTCATAAATTTTTGTGTACATCTTCTGAGCACTACCAGTAACCTTGTACTGATCCATGTTTTACATTGTTTTGCAGCCTCCCTTGTTGCTACGAGGGGTAAGGGATATTGGGTGGGAGCATGCAGTGGATCTTGATGGAAATAAAAAACGGTGGCAGTGCAAGTGGTGTGATTTATGTCGAAGTGGTGGGGTAACTACATTGAAGGCTCATCTTACTGACAGCAGCTGCCCGAAAATTCCAATGGAAATGTCAAAGCAAGTGTTGCACTTCGTTGAAGAGAAAAGAGCAGCACGCCAACTTTTTAATAGGGACCCATGGCCCCCTTACAAGAAAATTGATGGGGTTAGTCTTTTTTGCTCAGAAGTGAAAGAGGAGGGGACTGTATCATATAAGAATGGTCAGCAACCTTCAAATAATGGTATGCATATGCAAACATCAGGGAATTGCACTATTGACGAGGTATACGAACCCAATAATTTAATTCCTGCTGATTCATTTAATTTATGTTACACTTTACTCCCTCCGTTCTCAAATCGTTACGACTTTGAATGTCGGGTGTATCTTTTAAACCTTGGTCATTAATAAGTCTTCTCACCTTGAATGCCATCATCATATTTGTTAGAAATTACATCCATAATTATGTGTTTATAATTTTGCTAATATATATTTAGAAAAACTAGTGGACAAAGTTGTGTATTGGAGAATGTAGACTGTCTGTGTGTGTGAACTCGGAAACAAGTAAAGAGGATGGAGACAGTAAAAGCTTATCAAGTTATGCAACTGGTACTTTGCACAGTGACCTTTTTATGAAAAGAAAATAAAAGAAAAGGGAACATAACAAGACACGGTCTAGAAATTGATTCATTTTGATAAATGACATTAAGTAGTAAGATTCCTTTGCAAATCAATGTCATTTCATGTTTACCCAAGTAGTCAAGTATCTTGAGTCAGTGCGGGTTGTCCTGAGTCAAGGTCCAAGATCCACGAGTGTGAATTACTTCTGAGGGCATTGATGGTGTTATAGCCCAGGGGTGCCTCGCGCCACCGGAAGCCGGCCCGAGGCCCCCCAAGGTTGATACATGCCTTGGGACATCATCCCGGGCCGTGGGCCCTTTAGAAGGAAGGACCCTGAGTACTTGGAGCGCAAGACCAGGAAGCCGGGTCCTAGGAGGATTCCTCCACCTCCTTAGATCGGCTAGGATTCTTGTAACCCTAGGCCCCAGGCATCCTTTATAAGTCGGGGCAGGGCTAGTCGATAGGGCATCCAATCTCATACCTACCATCACCCCTTGATTCACCATTACCCTGTATACCAATCTAACATGAGCAGGAGTAGGGGCTTTACCTCCACCGCGAGGGTCTGAACCTAGGTAATCCGGTCTCCTGTTTCCCGTCTGCTCTTTCCGGCTAGTCACAACACTCCATCGAGGGGTCTGCTGGGTTCTACTCCGTCAGGCACCTATAAGTTAGCATGTTGCAATTTAAAATTTGGCATGTGGACTATCTAACCGCTCACTATGTCTTTCAGTGTTAACTTTACATCTGAAAGTTGTAAAATTGACAAGCAGAAAAAGGAGTGCCAAAACAATGAAATCTACTTTCAAAAAACATGCACACAAAGTTCACATGGGTTCGGGTTTAAATAGAAAAGGGGGTTTACACCAGATACGCCATCATTTTGTTTTTTTATAACTTATCTTAGTTCTTTCGAGAAACTATTATAGCATTTGAACTTACTGACCTATTTTGGTTTGTTTTCTTTGAGAAGTTGGCAGCTCGAAGCAACCAATGTGGTACAGAACATAGTGGCCAACCAGTTGAGGATTATGAGCAGTCAAAGAAAGGCAGTGATTGGGCAGAGGAGCAGTTGCCAATCGAGAATGGCAAGCACCATGTACTAAATAATGAGCACCACATTGTTGACAAGAACAATGGGAATCCACAAAATAGAGAGGTAGTTCTCCTTCAAAAAACCGACACAATAATAGGGATTTTGAAGTTTGTCGAAATTTGTGTTGAATGGTGTATAGGGCTACATTTGGACTGGTATTAGTGGAGGGTTTTGTGTTGGAATCGAACACTTATAACCTGTGCCTAATATATAAAGGCACCGGGTAGCCTATGTCGATTTAGCACACATGGAGGAGAACCCGAGTAAGGGCTGCCAGAGTGTAGGCATCACCGAACCCCATTATCAAACATCACCTCGCCATACTTTCTGCAATGATTCAATCCCTAAAATCCTAACAGACTTTTGGTGATACTACTTATAGATTTCTTATAATGAGTAAGACGTTAATAGACTTTTAAATTTCTTGCAGAAGTTGAACTTAGAGTGTGATAACTCAATACAAGGTGCCGTAACTACATTGAAGGCTCATCTTACTGGTAAGAGCTGCCTGAAAACCTGGGATGTTCACTAATGTGCCTGTACTTGCCTTGTAACCAGCCTCCTAAGGAGGATTGTACCAAACTCCTTCTTTTCAATACAATGAAACGCAAAGCTTTTGCGTTTTCTCGAAAAAAAAGAGCTGCCTGAAAATTCCAATTGCAATGTCAAAGAAAGTATTGAACTTCGTTGAAGAGAAAAGAGCAGCACTTCATATTTTGAATAGCGAAAAAATTGATTGTATAAGTGTTTTTTGCTTAGGATCAGAAGAGGAAGGGACTGTACCATGTAAGAATGATCAGCAACCTTCAAATAATGATATGCATATGCAAACATCGGAGAAGTGCGCTATTGATGAGGTATACAAAGTTAACCTAATATCATTTACCATGTAAGAATGATCAGCAACCTTCAAATAATGGTATTTGGAAGTTAAACATCATTGCTGATCCATTTACTTTTTGTTATTCCTTACTTACTCGTCCTGCGGCACCGAGCACCCCTTGGTGACCCCCAGCGCCTGGCTTCCATCGACCCGTCCTGCGGCACCGAGCACGAGACGAGCTTGGTCCTGCAGCACCGTGAGCGAGGCGAGGTTGGTCCTGCTGCACCGTGCGCGAGACGGACTCGGTCCTGCTGTACTGTGCGCGAGACGAGCTCAGTCCTGCCGCACCGGGCGCGAGACGAGCGATGTGCCGCAGCTGGGAGAAAACCAGCTCTTCGACGAAAGTAACGGCCGGACGACGAGGAGAAGGATCGAAGGCCGACACAGACCGCTTACGAGCAAGCCGACGCCGAACAATCCAGCCGCCGCCGCAACCGACCCGCCACCTCGCGAGCCACTCACCGATGGCCGCCGCCGCCGAGGAACGACCCGGACCACCGCCATGAGCCACCACCACTCCGTGGCAGCCCACATCCACACTGGGCCCCGAGGGCCAGCCCCGAGCTGCCCACTGGCGGCCATGGGCCAGATCCAAGTTGATCTGGCCGGCACCATCGCCACCAGCAGCAGCAGCTGGCTCACCGCCGAGGACCACGGCCAAAGCCATGACCCCACCAGGTCACAGCCCGCCCCCGCGCCGCCCGACGCCCACGAGCCCGCCAGACCGGATCTGACGGAGCCGCCGCCGCCAAGCGCACACCACCGACACTTCCACCGCTGCCGCGCGCCACCCCCACCAGTAGGCCATGGCAAGGGCAGCAGCCCACGACCCGTGCCGCCGCAGCCCTCGTCGCCCATGGGGAGAAGAAATCCAGAGGACTCCCGCCGCCACCACACAGCCAGCTACGCCACCGCCGAGCCCATGCCGCCGCCGCCTGCACGCCACCGTCCGGGGCTACCGCTGCAGCGTCGCCAGGTCCCGTGCACGCCTGACGCCTCCGACGGGCAGGCCGCCCCGCGCCGCCTGCGACCGTGCGGAAGAGGAAGGGCCCCCCGTCACCAGCCACCACCAGGGGCTTTGCCCAGGTGTTTCCGGCCGGCGGTGGCGGGAAGAAGGGAGAGGAGGGGGGCTAGGGACGGGAGGTGGCGGCGCTGCCCGAGCCGCCCGCGGGGGAGACGGCGTGGGGGCAAGAGAGCCAAGAATTTCCTTTGACCGGTTTCTTAAAACTCTTGTAACCCATCTTAGCTCTTCCAAGTAGCTATTATAGCATCTGAACTTACCCACCTATTTTTTTCTCTCTTAGAAGTTGGCAGCTCGAAGCAACCAATGCGGTAAACATCATTGTGGACAACCAGTTGAGAATTATGAACAGTCAAAGATATGCAGCGATTGGCCCGAGGAGCAGTTACCAATGGAGCATGAAAAGCATCATGTACTAAATAATGAGCACCAGATTGTGGACAAGACCACTGAGAATTCACAAAACAAACAGGTAATTGTCCTTCCAAACCTGGTGTAAGAAATAATATTTAGTGTTTAGTCTGTCCTGGAGAAAAGGGTTGGTTGTGTTTGTGCCATTGATTTATTGGTTGGTTTTGAGCTTTGACCTCACTAGTTTTAAAGTTTGTTGGAGTTTGTGTCGAATATTTCTGTAGTGCTACAGTTGGGCTTGGTATTTGTGGAGAGTTTGGTTTTGGATTCAAACACTTCAACGTGGACCTAATATATAAAAGCTGTGGCAACCAAATTACACTAGGCAGAGGCATAGACACAGGATCACGAGAAGGACGGTCTAGACACCATTGGTACTGATGTCTAGGTATCTAGAATGGCTGTGGTGGGTGGTCAGAGATGTTATCAAAGACTCGTTGGTTTCTTGCCGGTTGTATTATGTCTATATAGTACACTGTGAGGAGCACCCGAGCAAGGGTTCCTGGAGTGGTAGGCATCGCAGAACTTCGTCATTGAACATCGTCTCCGCATCTACTTTCGGCAATGGTTCTATCGCTAAAATCCCAGCAGCCTGTCAAGTGCTATGATTGGTACAGGTCCTAAGACCCGCATATGTGACAATGTTTGGGGCACAGCTCCGAGGATTGTCCGTCCATGGTGCCGGGGATGAAAGGGGGAGAAGTTGAGGACAGGGATTATACCTTTCCTAATTTATTCTCATTCATTGGATAGTCCATACAGGTACATGGCGTCCCTTTTGTACGGAAGACTCAACTTGATACCCAAGATTAGAATCTCGACCTTCCTTAAAAACCATATACTTTATCTTGCTAACTAAACTAATCTCTTTCCTAGCTAAATAGATATCATTACTAAGTGACGTATTATAATTATATCTAATGGGCAAGGGGATGTGATCCATGCCTCTGACACTTTAGTGACAGTTCTTATATATTTCTTATAATGAGTAAGACTTTCATAGACTTCTGAATTTGCTGCGGAAGTTGAAATTAGAGTGTAATAACTCAATACAGGGTGGCGCAACTACAGCGAAGGATCATCTTACTGATAGCAGCTGCCCAAAAATTCCAGTGGAAATGCCAAAGAAAGTATTGAACATCGTTGAGGAGAGAAGAGCATCACACCATCTTTTGAATAGTGAAAAAATTGATTGGTGTAGTGTTTCTCGCTTAGAATCAGAACAGGAAGGGACTGTACGATGTAATAATGATCAGGAACCTTCAAATGCCATGCATATGCAAACATCAGAGAAGTGTGCTGTTGATGAGGTATACAAACCTAATAGCTTAATTCTCTCTGATCCATTTATTTCTCGTTACTCCTTACTCCCTCGTTTTCAAATATCATCTTGAAATGCCTGCACTTATTGTTTTTCAAACTTCATGATCCCCCACTTGGAAATGACATCATTAGATTTGTTCTCAAAATTATTTCCATAATACATCTTTATAATTTTGTAAAAATATGATTAGAAAATACTAGGGAATGAAGTTTTGTAATGGAGAATGGAGGCTACCTTGATGTAATATAGGATGGAGACAATACATGCACATTTAAGTTATGATGTCATCTGTACTTTTTGCATTAATGTTTTGACGAAAGAAAAAGAGAAGGAAAAATGACACGGCCGAGAAATTCATTTGTTCAGTAAATAACATTAAGTGGTAAGATTTTGTAGCATGATTGCTGTGTAAATAAATGCTGTCCAAGATCAGTGATTATCACATGTCTACTCAAGTAGTCTAGTATCTTGGGTCAGTGAGGGTTGACCCGTTAACCTGTGTGAACTTTGAGCCTGAAAGTTGTGAAATTGACAATCAGAAAAAGAATAGTGCCAAAACAGAGAGACCTACTGTTTGTTAGATGATACTTGCTTTTCATGGGGTTTTCTTAAACCTTAACATGAAGTTCATACGAAGTTTACACAGATGCATCATCTTGGGTCAGTGAGGGTTGACCCGTTAACCTGTGTGAACTTTGAGCCTGAAAGTTGTGAAATTGACAATCAGAAAAAGAATAGTGCCAAAACAGAGAGACCTACTGTTTGTTAGATGATACTTGCTTTTCATGGGGTTTTCTTAAACCTTAACATGAAGTTCATACGAAGTTTACACAGATGCATCATCTTTTCTGAAGGAAAGAGCGCATATGATTTTGTACACATGTTGAAACAATATGCTACATGAAGATTTGATGTGTTTCAAGATCAATTCGAAAACTAACAGTTACAAAAACTGAGAATAAGTAGTGGCAGTCCCTCTTCCCCAAAATATAAGGCGCGCTTGACTTTTTCTTGTCTTCATCGCACAATTTTGACTACGATTTTCACTTATTGTACATCTACAAAATTAGTATAAAGACATGAAATAAAATTATTTTGCAAGACAAATACGACAACACCATTTATACATGTTCAATCCATGTACTTTGGTATATATTAATGGTCCAAGTGGTGCATCAAAGGCTATGCAAAGTCAAGCGCCGCCTTACATTTTGGGAAGGAGGGAGTACACTATTCCAGTGGTGTTTGGTATCTCTGTTTAATTTTTTTCCTCAGTCTAGTAATCTTGTTGCACAACCCATTAAAAAATGGTTGTATGTCCAGCATGAAGTTCATTTATTTTCAAATCAAATGTAATTGGGTTTTTGGCCATTTACAACACAGCAGTACATTGTGCACCCTTGGTTCACGTGTAGCCAGGATAACTGTTCATACGCCTATCAATACTTTAATTTATTGTAAACTATGCTCATATCTACATGCAAACTAATTATGATGTAACATTCGTGCCGTAGCTCCATGGAGCTATGAAACACCATCCATGGAAGAATCGGTCACTTCTGGATTTGTCATATTTGACTTCAAACTTAGGTAGTCCCTCCTAATAAATTTAGATCGAGGACTACTGTTTTAGATTGTAACTTTTAGATTAAAGGGTGCTTCCCTCAACGTGGCAGTTTCAAGTGGTTGGCTTGTCATCTGTTTCGACAATTGTTTTCATATCTTTTGTTAGCTACTAAGATCTGCCCATATATTTGTTCGCACAACCTATTTGCAAGTCACCTGAATTTTGAATTCGCGTAAGTCAATTCTGGAGAGAAGACATGCACAGCCCCGAGGCTGAGTACGGCGCCGCGATGAGTCCGAGGGTTGACTGGTTTGGGTGGGGAGGTGCGGGCTCACCGGAGAAATCTAATGCCGGGGAGGTTTAGAGGGATGGCCTGGGGCAGCGGTAACACGACGGTGTGTGTGTGTGTGTGGGGGGGGGGGGGGGCGGGGGAGGGCGAGGCATGCACGGGAGCCGCTGGCAGGCCGCCCGGTTGGCGCTAGATCGGGTGGCCAGAGGAAGGAGCAGACGGGAGGTTGAAGAAAGAAGGCAGGACGCCCGATTTCAGTCCGATGGTTGACTTACGACAAATTTAGTTTTCAGGTGACTTAGAGCATCTTTAGCAGATCCTGTAAACTGCTGTACCACAAATTTCGTTTATGGGATACTGTAAACCGAATTTGTGGTACAGCGGACGGCACGAAAGATCAGATCCTTCAACACATACCGCATAATTAAAACATGCTAGTTCCCGCCACATACTTCCCCAGATTTAAACATAGTTCGTACGACAAACTTGAAAACATACTAGATTAAAAACCTAATCTACTCATCATCATCCTTCTTGACATGGAGATGATACTCCATGGCGGAGCTGGAGAGGGCTTGCGCGGAGACGTACTCTTCCCAGGCCACCTCGAACCGCGTGGCGGCCCTTCTTCTCCGGCGGCGACCGCCTCCTTCGCCTCGAAGAACTTGCGCTCCGCCGCCCGGAGGCACTCAGTCGCCGGCCAAAGGAGCTCGTGCAGGCGGTTGAAGTTCCTTCACGTCCGTTCCCGCCGCTGCAGGAGTGGGCGCCGCGCTCTTGCGCCCTCACGCGGCTCAATTCCTGCACCGGCGGGTGGATGGCGGAGCTCCCGGCCTCGTCGTCATGACGGCCCCGTTTCTGCAGCGGCGAGCCGCCTCGGCCCCCTAGACCACCACGCCTGCGTCCTCCACATGACATTGATGCTGGTTTTTTGAGGCTGTACGCACGGCAAACGACGGCCGGAGGGATCTTGATTTGTCGCCAGAGGGTGCTAGATTACGGCGGAGGGGAAAAGGGATTTGCCGGATGCAAACCCTAAACCGGCCGGTTTCTGGTATATATAGCGGATTCGGCAGAGTTTTATAGGCTACTCGTAAATTTTTTACGGGCCAGGCCGTTTTTACAGTATCTGATCGGGCTGTTTTTTTTTCCGAATCCCGTATATCGGCCGGAATTTAATAGGATGACGAGCTTTTAAGGGTTCTGCTCGAGATGCTCTTACAAATAGTCACTCCCATATTTGTTTTGCTTTTTCTATTCTTCTGATAGGTGTTGAGTGTAATAGGATACTTGTGGCCTTTGGCGTCTTCTACTTAGATCTCTGTATCTATGATTAGTTTACTAAACTTTGATATGGGGTCCTTCCCTACTCTTCTCAGACGCAACAATGGTGTAATCATATGCTTTGTTTTGTAAGAGTTATCCAGAAATTAAAATCCCAAAAAGGTAGGCGAATGATAAACAAAACTAACAGGAAAAATAAGGGGTATTCTACTTTTGTTTTCCTACTGTATTTCGACACTTACTTATTTTTCAAATTTCTACTAAATAAAATCGGTATTTAATATATGTTTCTATGTTGCTATTTTTTTTAATGTTTTCTTCTCTGATTCTACACTTATTTGTAGATATTGAAACATCCTCGGAAGACCAGGTTTAACTTACGGAAACATATTGTTATCATTGATGAAATTGCAAGGCATTGGAGGTGTAGGTACTGTGGTATGGATGGACATGGCAAAACATCTAGGCTCCATTATCATCTTGCTGGCGTCTTTCGTCATCCTAAGTGCACAAGTGTCCCTAAAGAAGTTTTTGCAAAGGCAAAACACCATATTCTAATAAAGAGAAGGCCCGGGATGAAAAAGACTGGGCAGCAAGCTCCTCCAGAGCCACAAATTCTTGTGCAATCCAGTGTAATACTGGAGAACAATGATCCAGCATTTAGCAATCTTCCACAATTGCCAATAAATGGTTTGTCGAGCGAGGTGAACTTTATAACTGTGTTCTCACTTATATTATTCCCTGTGGCTATATTAATCGGTTCATTAATTTAAGACATGCTATTTTATATGTCAGTTTGGTTGAAACTGGAATGGGTCGAAGAGTGTTCAGGTTATGATTTATAGTTTCTGCTAGCTCTGTCAGTTTTGTGCCAGTTGTGGTTATTTATATAATCCATTAAGTATATTGGTAATTACTAATAATACAATCATGACTCATTACACGGGACAATCAAAGTATGACATGCGAGATTTTTGGAAAATGCATATTTATTGGCTTCTCTTAGCAGGAACCATGTAATCTTAATCTCTTTTTATGCCACACTTTTTTTGTACAACCTCAAAACTGAAAAGATCTTGCTCTGGTATTTTGTTAAGAAATGGCCTGCAGTGTTGACTATTGAACATCTGATACTTTAACAGTTAGTGATGCTCCCTCAGGTTGCTGGTTTTCTCTCCAGAATAGACAGAGTTCTACTGAACAGACTTCACCAACCCTGCCATTTGCTAAACATCTATCATGACATTAGGGAAAAGTGTAAACTTCAATATCAATTTAGACCCAAGATGCTAATTGCTATTGTCATGTATTTATATCACAACTCAAATTGGGAACACACCGTTCTGTCTCAGTGAGCATACTGTTGGAAACTTTATACATTTGCTTTGGTGCTTGCACATCCTCTTTTGGATTGAATGAATATATTCTATTGCTGTATCTCGCAGAGCTGGAAAATATAAGTTTGAAGTAATCAGTTGCAGTTTAACTCTGATCCTTCTTCCTTTTGGGCAGTATGCTCAATTGCTCATCCGTTTTAACATATACCCCTGTTCCACAAAGAAGCGTCCTTGTTCCTTGATTCCTTGCAAATTTAACTTTACTAAGAACCGCTCCAAACCTAGTTTATTTTAAGTGTTCCGTGTCCAACTTCCTCAGTTTCATTTATATTCTTTGTTGATGTGCTATCTTGTTGTACTGTTGAATTGTCAGTTTTTGCACAGCTCATTCATCATAGCACTATATGAGTGGTGTGTTCTGTTTGCAGTTCTCATATCATATGTTGTTAGGCAAGGCATGATTTCACTATGCACATGCATGTCATGATTTATTTTGTATTTATGAGATGCCCCGTGTGAATTTGTAGGCGCGTTCCAGTTACCCGACAAGGTTAAGGGACAATGCATGGGAACATTCACTGGTTTATGACAGAGAAAAAGGACATTGGAAGTGCAAGTGGTGCAGCTTAGAGGGTTATCATGGTGTAACTAGATTAAAGTGGCATCTTGTTGGCTGGCAAAATCATCCTCGATGCTGTAAAATTCCAGAAGATGCCGCTAAGAGGGTTAGAGACCAAATGATATCAAGGGAAAAGAAGAAAGTGAGAACATCAGGTCCACATGCCGGTATTGACAGTGGTGACATTCTTTGCTCTTCTATGAGTTCACAATTTGATGAAGAGCATTTCACTATAGCTGTGCAGAATAGTAGTTCTTCCCAAGCTTTTGATGAAGCTAACAGAACATCAAATACATGCAACACGTTATCAAATACTATATCCGGTTCTCAGGTGAGTCCTTGTTTGCTTCTATTCTTTTCCTGCACTGTGTTGGAATTGGGATATCAATTATGAGAATAGATTAGTGGACTACATTCAGTGTTTTACTGACATGTATGTCTTTGGGTGGAGGCAATGCATTTTGACCCCTCTACAAGAAGTCTAGGGCTAGAATAAATGTACAATCTCTTCACAAGTAACAAATTGTAGCAGCTACATGGGTGTAGCAGGGACTCACTGTCCTGGAACTTATTATCAATTTTAGCTGGGCCATTTTCTTATAGAGCATTAGGGTAGAAATTTGGATACTAATGGAGAGTCAATAGTCAAGATTGCTTAACCTAGTGATTTATTACTGGCAGACTTGTCATTATCTTTTCATTGACAGGCTTATTTCCATTGTAGGAGTAACATTACAGTTATCTCTTGTATCATTATTTTCTCTGGCTTAAATCTCTTAAGTACTAATTTGAACGGTTTATCATGCAGCCACTCATGGAGGGCCCTCATGGAATATTATATAGTAACACAAACAAATCTGAGATGCTATCTAGAAGAAGTGACTGTTGGAGTCACTGGAGATATGTTTTGAATGGACTGATGCATTTGCATGGTGTACAGGAGGGTGCTGGCATCCAGAGTTGCATCCGTGATGTCCTCCACAGTTGCTCTAAATTTGAATCTGTAAGTGATAAGACTAATTATTACTAGAAAATTGCAGTTGTATTTTGTTGTTATACACTTATTACACTCTTATTTAGGGACCAGTTGTATTGCATTGTCTTATCAAATGCCCACAATATTTTTCTTTACTATATCAGCTCAGGGACAAAGTGGAAATGGATTCTGACAGAACAGTGTCAAGGAATACGGGTATTGCTGAGTGCAAGAACGTTCTTGTGGACATTTTGAGATCAGAGGATTTTGCCTTGTTATGCAATGTTCTTCGCAAAACTGTGCATCAAGATGGGGAAAGGACTAAGTATTTCGATTTTGGTGTGATTGACTCTAGAATGAAAAATGGAGAGTATGGGTGTGCACCTGAAATATTCAAAGATGATTTAAAACTGGTAATAATCTTGCAACTTTTCAGCTTTCAATATTCCTTTTAGTATTGTGTTTCACAGCGAACTTTGACAATGTGCAAATATATAAAATCCCGTTAGCATATATTATGAGGTTCTAGAGAGATATTCTAGTTTGTTCTGATCCCCTGTTATGAATAGCACTTGTATGCATTATGGTATATATGCAGGAAAACTGTATACAATGGAATAGTTACAGATCTAATATATACTCCATATATGGAGGGAGTACATGTCTACCATTGTTCACTGTTCTCTGTGTGCACCACCATGGAATAACAAAATGTATAATGTTTGTTTTCCATGGTCATCACTCAAAATTATAACAATTAGATGATCATGATAGTAATGCAAATTTGCAAATCATAAGTTGTATATCCCTCAAAGGAAATAACGTAATGGCTGTGCCACCAGCGCTCTATCCAGTTCGGTGTTCGCACTGACTTGAACACTAGATTAGCTACCATACTACCTGCCAGTTTTGGGTTCTTTTTTTTTTGACCACATATATTATATTAAACAATAATATGGAGTACACTTCCATACATACATGCAGAAACTACCAGAAATATCGGGACATGAAAAGTGTCCGGGAAACTTTGCAGAAAGAAACTCGCACAAAAGACTATTACAATTAAGCCCATTGAAGTTCCTGCAAACAACCAAATCTGAAACCACCATAAGCCAGTTTTGGGTTCTTACGAGTTCAATACCCAGTTCTTTCTCTAAATCCAAGCTCTTCAGGCTATGCCGTAAGTTCCTTTCGGTCTCCCTAAGCGCTATCTGCTACTCACTGCTTTCTAAACTGACTATAAATTTATTTTGTATGGCATGTATTTAAAAAGAAAAATTGGGGTGGTGAATGGTAATTAACAGTTGAAATATTTGTGTAGTTATGGGAAAATCTTAAAATGGCTGGCCAAGATATCATTGACCTAGCAAATAATCTTTCAAGTCTCACAGAAGCCTCCTACACAAATGAGGCAAGTTTTTAGTCGCTGGGTTTTAATTATATTCTCTTAGTTTTAATATTTTGAATGCTTTATACTTCTTTATGTTTCAGTTAGAAAGGAATATCTTTTCATACATTTAAGCACCTTTGCATTTGAATTTGGTATCGCATTCTTTAGGTTGGAAGACAAAGAGGATCATGTGATTGTGAGGAGGAACTCAAGGTGACTATTCTGTTGCTAGCTTTGATGTTTCCATGATGGATTTATTCGCTTTGCTCAACAGTATGCTACCACTATTACAGGGAGCTGTGTTGGGCAGCTCTGAACCCAAGAAATTGGTCGAATCAGCTCCATCAGTACCCTCGACCTCACAGGGATGCCAACCATTGGACTATCCAGAGCGAACAGATGTTTCTGATGTTCAAAAGGGCAGTGCCTGTGACCAATGTGGCAAAGAGACGAGAGGTGTCAGCACCGTCATATGTAACGTATGCAAGTTAGTGTGTCACATGTCATGCATTGATCCTCCGATACCATCCACGTCGACGGGAAGCTGGTATTGCAAAGGCTGCAGCAGTACCACCTGCAACGAATCAGCTCAAGGAGGTTATGAACCGAATAGCTTGCATGGAAATTGTGTCCTATGCAAAAGACTTGAGGTGTGCATGCCCCCAGAATGCAAAGAACAGACACCTGTTGGTAAGTCAAGAGCAACTGTGCTTTCCAGTACTGAGGGTCGGGAACTGTCGAACATTGACCCCGGTGGTTCATGCAAGATATGTGGAACTCCTGAAGAGGATGCCAAGAGATTCCTCGTATGTGGTCACAGCCACTGTCCATACAAGTACTACCACATTTGCTGTCTGAAGTCTAAACAGATTGCTAGCGATATGCAGCGGGACAAACCGTGCTGGTACTGTCCATCATGCCTTTGTCGGGTTTGTCTATCTGACAGAGATGACGACCTGACCATTCTGTGCGACGGCTGCGACGAGGCTTATCATCTGTACTGCATAACACCTCGGCGTACTTGGATACCCAAGGGGAAGTGGTATTGCTCGCGTTGTAGCGTGGAGAGGGCAAAGGCGGGGATGAGGCGGTATGAGAAGAAGATGCTGAAGCAGCATCGCAAGGATGATGATGCGAGGCTGGAAAGTAGGAATTTTGCAGCGGTGGATTTGCTGCTTTCTGCTGCAGAGAAGCTGAGGGAGGATGAGCAACTGGTGGCTTGTGCAGATTACTAGAGAAGGTAGATACTAGTAGTATATCATGGTGTGGCCTCGTTCTTCTTTTAGTTGTGTAACTGGACACACCCGAAAGTCTTGGTGTTTTCTTATCGTCAGAATCCCCACCATCGGTTTTGGATCAAGTTGCTTAGAACCAGAATGGCATGTGATGCTTGACCAGCAGAGGACATGTATCCTGTAGGAAGTTGGTTAGTTGGGTTCACGACTTATTTTGAGCTACACTAGAATTTCTCAGCAGCAAAACTTGAAGAGAGCTTGGGTATCCCTGTACAATGTTAGTGTTGAATGGAGTTTTTTCAAGGATGATCATAGATAAGCAATCCCTCGCAAAAAAGAAAGAAAGAAAGATCATAGATAAGCAACGCCTAGATGGCTCCAGAAAGGTTTTACATTACACCCACGGCTCCTATAGCCCACGTCTTCACACGCTGACAACTCGCTGTCAGGCAACCCTTGTACCCTAGAATGCAACACGGTGCCTCCAGTTTTGTCCCTCTAGTTGTACCTGCTGAGCACACAACACTAGCCGAAGGTGAAGCATCGTTGAACGCCACCCTGTTCCGATGTTTCCAAAGTTTCCAAGCCACCAGTGTCACACCTGTCCAAAGTGTCTCAAATTTCTCGGCCCACCACTTGACAAGCTCGGAGTCATGGTTGGGTAGCCATTGGGGTCTTCCCCAATGCTGCTGCCGGAGCAGGGGAAGGGGATCTCCCTGCTAAGAGCATCTCCACTCGTTCGGCCTCCCAGCGCATAGGCGGGCGCTCTTTCAGACGCTCACCCGGCGATTTTTAGACCCTGGGGGCGATCAAGGCCCTAGCCACGCCCCCAGGTGCCGTCCCCAAGGCGCCACATATTCAAACATGGTCCGTTCCCACTCCAAAACCATAATCCGGCGATCGGCGCAACAGTTTGGCGATCATCACCATGCGACAATTCGGCGATCAAATGAAAAGTTCGGCGTACAAAAAGAAAGGACGCGCAAGGAATGCATCAAACGGCGGTGTCGGCCTCTGGCGTTTGAGGAGTCGGCGTCGGCGTGCACGGGCTGGGCGGCGTCGGCGTGACTTCTGTGCTGCTGGGTGTTGCAGAGGCATCATCACTCGGGCTTGGCTGCGGCATTGGCGTCGGCGTCGCCGGTATCTGGTTCAGAATGAGGTTGCGCTCCGCCAGGTACCACGCCTTGAGCTTCTCGTCGCCGCTCTGGAGCATGTCCGCGCCGCCCATCAAGAAAGCCAGGTCGGTGTTCCTCTTCTTCGCGGCGACGTTGGTCCGGAGCAAGTTGACGTTGGTCCGGAGCAAGTCGAGTTTGATGGTGTTGTTCGTCATCAACGCCGACCACCACGCCTCAGTTTTCTCTTTCCGCAGGGCGGCCCGGATCTTGGCGTCAGCGAGGCAATGCTCGATGGACTCTTGCACACGTGCGGCAGCCGACTCGGCGTGTTTCGCCTTCTTGGCCCCTTTTTGTTGCCGTCCGGCCGCCCGTCGGCCGCGCCCGGGGTCGACGCATCCGGCCTGTACGTCTCCTTGTCCTTGGCGAGGGTGCGCCGGACATCCGCCCACTTCTCGCACTTGTCGATCCGCTTGAAGACATGGAGGTACTTGAACTCTTGGTCGCTGTTGTCATCGCGAAACATGGCGAACATGCGCAGCAGCTGCGCCGAGGAACATCAGTCGGCGGGTGCGCACATGGGCGCGCACACGACGAAAAGAAATAGGAAGAGGCCGGCGTGCTGTACGCGATCCTCGACGCTGGCGCCGCTCTCCGGACGAGCCGCGATCTCCTCGACGATCCCATGCCATTTGTTGCACGCCATTTGGATGAGCCCCCAATGGTTCGCCATCGCCTTTGACCCATGCTGCATGCAGACACCTTTGAAGTAGGGGTCGACGAGTTTGCGCTTGTCGAACTCGGCCTTGATGCGGTCCCAATACGTGTTGATGCTCTTGTTCGTGCCGGTGATCGGGTCAGGGCAGACGACTTTCCACGCTTCGGTGAGGCACTCGTCCTCCTTGGACGCCCACTTGATGCGCGACTCGCCGGTCCTGGCCGCCCGTTTCTTCTTCTTCTTGCCTTTCCTCGTCGGAGCAGGCGCCGGCTCCTCCTCCTCCTCTTCCTCCTCCTCCGGCTCTTCCTCTCCGTAGTCGAGCTCACCGTCCATGTCGCCGTTGAGATCAATTGTGTCGTCTTGGGTAGTGAACCTGGGGGAGGCGGCGGCGATAACCGAGCTGGCTGCGATAATGTCTTCCATGCCGGCCTCCGTCGCGTCGGCGTCGCCGAGATGCGATGAGGAGGCTTGTGAGAAGAGTAGCTCCCCACGGCGGAGAGGTGGCGTCGGGGAGGATGCGTAGGCCGGCGGCGAGTAGGTGCATGGAGGGTACTGCACGCCGGCGAAGGCGGGCGAGGGCGTGCGCTGGGCCAGGCGACCATGGGGGAAGGTGATGTTGGGGTGGAACCCGCCGTGTACGTCACCATTGGCATAGCCCGACGATGGAGTGCAGCCCCAGGGTTGTGGCGACGACGAGAAGCCGACTGGAGATCCGACGCTTTGCTGGCTCCAGGTCGCGTGCGGGCCATCGCCGCCGGGTGGATTCATCATCCCCGCGCGAGCCGCCTCGGTTTGTTCGGTCGAGCGCTGCGTCTGCTCTGCTGCCGCCGCAGCCGCGAGCGCCGCCCTCTCCCGGGCCTTCTTGGCCCTGTTGCGCCTATCGGCGGTGACGACCTCCCGGCGCTGCACTTCCGCCTTCTAGTCGGCATTGCTCATGCCCGGGGGCTTGGACGGCAGCGCCTATTGCTTCCTCTACTTTGACTGGGCGGCGGCGAGGGTTGTGATATCTGTCGCGACGCGGGGGGACACGTACTTCTTCGGCGACATGTCGCCCGGCTTGGAAGGGAGGAGGAGGAGATTGGCGGGAGGAACGGAGAATGAGAGGGAAGCCGAGGGGAGAAAGCAAGAGGAAACGACGGGAAAAGGGCCTCCTCTCGCCGACAGAGCGGCCCCACGCCCCTTTTCTCTTCTGCCGGCGCCCCCAGGAGATACCCGTGCGCTTGGGTTCGGCTCGGGGTCGTCCGTTGTTAATTCGGCCCAAACCGGAGCTAAATGAGATCATGGGACGTGACTGGGCCGATTTTTGGCCGCCGGCGCTAAAAAGTCGCCTTGGGGGGCCTGTTGAGGGCGCGGCTGGAGATGCTCTAACCCACTCTTGTTGTAGATAAGCTCTCCCAAAACTCCGTTAACAAGAACCCTCACGAAATCACTAATTAATGAGTACTCCTTGTGGAGATCACTCCAACTTCCTCAGGTTGCGACAAATGGCGCGCTGTATGTGCGCCACTTGTCACAACCTGGGAGTTTTCCTTTTTTTCGTAGATCCGTTTATTCAAAACGTTTTATCTCTTAAACCGTGCGTCCAAATCTCCAACCGCTTTCGTCGTTGGATTCCTCGCGTCGAGATCTTCAAAACTAGATCTCATGTTGATAAGTTTTGACGAACTTTTTTTTCACGAAAAAACCGGACCGGGAACACGGGTTTTTTCCCTTTCCGAAAGAGGCACGCCGTGCCTCTGACGAAATCACAACCGTGCCTCTCGCGAAAGAAAAAAAACAGAAAACACGTTTTTTTCCTTTCGGAAGAGGCACGCCCGTGCCTCTCACGAAAGCACAACCGTGCCTCTCGCGGAAGCAAAACCACGCCTTTCGCGAAAAAAAATAGAAAACGTGTTTTTTCCCTTTCTGAAAGAGGCACGCCCGTGCCTCTCGCGGAAGCAAAACCGTGCCTCTTGCGAAAGAAAAAAAAACAGAAAACACGTTTTTTTTCCCTTTCCGAAAGAGGCATGCCCGTGCCTCTCACGAAAGCACAACCGTGCCTCTCGCGAAAGCAAAACCGTGCCTTTCGCGAAAGAAAAAAAACAGAAAGCACGTTTTTTTTCCATTTCCAAGAGGCACGGCCGTGCCTCTCGCGAAAACAAAACCGTGCCTCTCGCGAAAAATGCGTTTTTTTGTGCAAAAAAATTATTTTTTTCGAAATTTTTTTTGGTCGAAAAGCTAGGAAAGACCGGTGGAAAACCAAATCGTCAACCCCAAAAAAACCATTTAAAAAGCCGAAAACGCGTGCGAAAAAATAAAAAAACAAAATCCAGAGGGATCGCCCAGAACGCGACACGTGGCGAATGACTGAGAGCGCGTGAAGTGGCGCTGATCGTTACGAGGCTCCCGAAGGAGCGCTCGTTGATTAGTTGCCCTCGTACCCTCATGGATGAAAGATGCATGCAAGCCATCCAGCCACCCACGCAATCTACCTGAGCCCAAATCCTAGCTTCTGGAGGACTTCCATCAGGAAGGCCCAATCCACCGTGTTTTCCCCTTTTCCTTTTTTGAGTCGGAATGCCCTTCATTCCATTAACCAGAACGACCAGCCATGTCGCTTGTAATCAAAGCGTGTACAAAATCCGGTGCCCCATCCGGCCAAAAAGGCTGAGGATGGCCCATACTCGCTTCGTCAGCAGCTAGAACGTTAGCTACCTTATTACAGCCTCTTGGGCAAAAAGCAATATCAAACTGAGATTTTTTTTTTAAACGAGCTCTCTGATGACTCCAATGGCCGAGTGATCTTGGTCTTTTCCTCTGATGGCATGCATTATCATCATAGAGTCCGTCTCCACAAGTACTGAGGACATACCTAGCTCATGGGCAGCATGGAGGCTTTTGAGACACGCCATTGTCTCAACAAGCAGCGGACTCATGATATGGGGAAGGTTCCCAGCTCCAGCAGCAATAGCCTCACCACCGCTACTGCGAATGACAAATCCCCGGCCTCCTCTAGTCGACGTTTATCTTCAGGGTATCTCTGCCGACGGTGCCCCACTTGCGCGGAGCTTTTGGTTACTGGGTGCAACCGATGGGAGACAGTAGCATAGGCTATCTACAACCGGTTTGGATGTCGGTCCAATAATAGGATAGATGTTTAGTGGTCTTGTCCTCATTGTCGGTTCTGGCTTTGTTTATTCATTTTGCTTTTTGTGCTCCTTCTGCGAGCTCTGCATTGTGGACCTTGGTTTGCTAAACTTTTAATAAAATGGCCGCATGCATCATTCTGATGTAGAGGCCGGAGGTCTTTCCTCCTTTTTAAAAAAAGGCACCTCCCACCGATAATAGCTCTTTGGTGTGCTCCAACCTAGTTGGGTATGTCCGAAGCCATCCTAGTAGCAAGCACCTAGCAATGAGCTTAGATAAGCTATGGATCAAGATGATTGGCCTAAATTCTTGTACTTCCATCGCTGCTGCAATTTTTGGTAAGAGCGTGATGAGACCCTTGTTGATCCATGTTGTACCACGGAAATCCAATCTCTCGAAAGCCCTAAGGCGTCCATGATATCCCGCTTTAGTATGGGCCAGCACGCCACACAGAATAGTGCGGAGAATCCATCTGCCCCAGGGGCCTTGTCCATACCCTCACCCAGATCGCCGCCCACACCTCCTCTTCGGTGAAATCTCCATCCATGTGTTGTATTATATACAGGCCAAGCCATGTAGGTGGCCCAATCTTCACGATTGGAGGGGGATTTGGGGAGGATTCACGAGGAACACATAGCAAATCCACACGAAACACAAGAGAAAACACTAATTGGACAAGACCGCACCAATGTACTCAAATGGGATGAACACTTGGAAACCCAAATGTTGTTAGCATGAACACAGTATCTATCATTCATGTGGTGATTCACCCAACAATTTCCATCATCATGCCTATCATAAGGGGTGATAGGGGAATGTTTCATGCCATAGATGTATATGATGCGAGGGCAACGAAAGGCATTATATGCAAGGTCAATAAATAGTAGCACTTTTGGAGTAAAATCATGCAAAGGTTAGATAGTGGTGCTAAAATACTTGAATAATATGTGTTGACGTTCAAGAATCAACTTTGGACCAGGGGCCATCCTTAGTAGTGTGGTCAAAAATTAGCGAGGGCATGAACGATGACCTTATGTCGAAGGTCGTCGTACAATCGACAAAGTGAAACCGTGGTGTTTTTTAAATAGGTTCAGTCGTCTCATGGGAGTGCGAACTACATCCTATGGGAGGGTCGTCGAGAGTAGTGCCTAGGGCACATGGCACTTGGAGTGAGGCCATTTCCGGAGTCCCACGACTTCTAACTAGTCTGAGCCTTATTGGGTGTACTTCTTCTTGATGTCTTGTTCTTGTTGATGCTCTTCAGGCCTTGAGGATGGTTAATGAAACGGCCTGGGCAGGCGGCGCGGAGTTCAGGGCGGGAGCAGGGGAGCTCGAGGAGGTGGCACGGGAGCTCTGGGATGCGGCGACGTGTGCTCTGATGTGGTTGGGGTAAATTACAATCGCAAATTTCAAGTCGATGGCAGTACCTCCCCGAGCTCCACAAATGTGAGGTAGTGGTGCACTCGACAAAGGTGAGGTAGTGGTGCTAAAATACTTGACAATGTGTGTTGACGTTCAAGAATCAACTTTGGACTAGGGGGTATCCTTAGTAGTGTGGTCAGAAATTAGCAAGGGTATGAACGACGACCTTATGTTGAAGGTTGCCGTACACTCGACAAAGATACACAATGCTGTCTTTTAAATAGGTTTAGTCACCTCGTGGGAGTGTGACTATGTCCTATGGGAGGGTCGTCGAAATTAGTGCCCAGGGCACTTGGAGTGAGGCCGTTTTCGGAGTCCCATGATTCTCGACTTGTCTGAGCCTTACTAGGTCCCTCAGAATCCAAGCTCTCGGTCTTCACTTGCTCTTTTAAAGGGGTTTGGTAGGGGAGATTGACCCTCCACTTGAATTTATTCAAGAGAGAGTGACTGAGTTACATGCACATGGGGGGGGGGGGGGCTGTCACGCCCAAGATGCGACCCTATCCTAAAGGAACACGAAGGTCCCACCAAGGATACAAGCGCATCTTGAAGACATTTTTGCAAGGTGGATATCATTACATCAACATTACATAATAGATAGGGATACATACATAAGGCATACAATGCCACACGGATACAACATCATCTTACATAAGAGCACCATCCGACTACGAATGAAACACAGACAGAAACTCAAATGACATCCACCCTGCTAGCCCAGGCTGCCGACCTGGAACCTACCCTCTGATCAAAGAAGAAGCAGAAGAAGAACTCCAAAACAAGCAAACATCGCTCTCACGTCATGATCATCGCATAACATGTACCTGCAACTGTTGTTGTAGTAATCTGTGAGCCACGAGGACTCAGCAATCCCATCACCATGGGTATCAAGACTAGCAAAGCTTAATGGGAAAGGAAGGGGTAAAGTGGTAAGGTTGCAGCAGCAACTAAGCATGATATGGTGGCTAACATACGCAAATAAGAGCGAGAAGAGAGCAAACAGAACGGTCGTGAAGCTAGTAATGATCAAGAGGTGATCCTGAACTCCTACTTACGTCAAACATAACCCAAAACCGTGTTCACTTCCCGGACTCCGCCGAAAAGAGACCATCACGGCTACACACGCGATTGATGCGTTTTAACTCGAATCCGGTGTCAAGTTATCTACAACCGTATATTAACAAATTCCCATCTGCCACAGAACCGCGGGCACGACTCTTGAAAGTTTATACCCTGCAGGGGTGTCCCAACTTAGCCCATGATAAGCTCTCGTGATCAACGAAGGATATTCCTTCTCCCAGGAAGACCCGATCAGTCTCGGAATCCCGGTTTACAAGACATTTCGACAATGGTAAAACAAGACCAGCAAAGTCGGCCGATGCACCGACAATCCCGATAGGAGCTGCACATATCTCGTTCTCAGGGCAACACCGGTTAAGTCAAGTTACGAGTAAAACCAGACCTCGAGTTTTCCCGAGGGGCCCCCGCAGGCTGCTCGGTTCGGACCAGCACTTAGAGAAGCACTGGCCCGGGAGGGCTAAAATAAAGATGACCCTTGGGTTAATTACTCCCAAGGGAAAGGTATAAGTGGTAGGCAAATGGTAAAACCAATGTTCGGCCTTGCTGGAAGAGTTTTATTCAAGGCGAACTGTCAAGGGGGTTCCATAAATCACCCAACTGCGTTAGGGACGCAAAATCCGGGAACATAATACCGATATGACGGAAACTAGGGCGGAAAGAGTGGAACAAAATACGAGGCATAAGGCCGAGCCTTCCCCCTTTACCAAATATATAGATGCATTAATAATATAAGAGATATTGTGATATCCCAACATAATCCTGTCCACCATGGGGCAATCTTCAACTTCACCTGCAACTAACAACGCTATAAGAGGGGCTGAGCAAAGCGGTAACATAGCCAAGCAACGATTTGCTAGGAAGGGTGAAAAGGTTAGAGGCTGACATGGCAATTTGGGAGGCTTGAAGAGCAAAAGATAGGTAGCACAACATAGCGATAGAACGAAGCAACTAGCATGGCAATGATAGCAGTGAGATCCAAGGTGACGGTCATCTTGCCTGAAATCCCGCAAGGAAGAAGAACGAGTCCATGAAGAAGACGAACGGATGAAGCCGAACCAAGCGTAGACGAACGAATCCTCACGATCGCAACGAAACAAGAACTAACGAGAAGAAGCACACAACATGGTAAACAACACCACACATAGACAAGACATGCTGCACAACCAAGTATGATGCATGACAAAGCTAGATGAGGCTACTCATGGCAAGAGATGATGCAAACAAGAACAACACATCAAGGCAAGTTTAAATGAGGCCGGAAACAACATATAACAAATCCGGTAAGTCCTCATATGCAAATTTAGAAGTTGGTCCAGATCTGAATAAACCTTATGTTCAAGTCATTAAACAACAAGTTAAGATGCACCAAGATGATCTACTCGAGATTCTAGTCAAGTTACATATAAAGTTCATTTAATTCGGAGCTACGACCTAGAAGATATGAGCAAAACAAGTTAAACATGGCATTGATGCAAAACACATACAAACATCAAGCAAACACTCTCAAAACATAGATGCAACATGATAATATGAAACTACACGCAATTCTAAGCAAGTTTCATATAGAACACACTCAAAACGGAGCATCGGTTCCACACATACACTATACAAGTTTAAAGGACAAGCTGTCCAAAACAGCAACTGGGCATCTAGCAAGCATCAAAACAATATGGTACACCACCTCAACATAATAACAATAGGCATGGGCATGAAGTACAGGTAAAGCGTGACAAAACATGAACACTGAGCTATCTCCAGAAATCACTAGAACATGCTCAAAAGGACATGGCAAGATTGCAAATAATAACAGTTTCAGACTTAGCAGAAATAACATCAGGTTGCAATGTTTAGAGCTAGCAAACAACATGCTACAGGAACTTATCATGGCAAACAAAGACATGTCATTCTTGTACTAAAGACAAAGAACAAAACTTCCTTTGTGAACTAATTCTAAAGATCAACAGAAAAGACGGAATCATCCATGCAAACATGGCAAATGATATGACAGATTCATACATGGCAGGAACAACAATAAGTAGGCATGTTGGTGAGCTTGTACCACTCACCACAGAGCAAAACATGGCATGCCAAGGTCACCAACAGTAATATGGCATAATTATGAAGCTAAACATGGCAAGGGAAAGTTCATAGCATGCTTGGATCACTAGCAAAGCTCATGGCAAAACTAAACTTAATGTTAATAGACTGATAATAACATTATTTAGCAACTTGAGAGCAAGATTAAAACAAGCTACAACAGGCTATAAATGCAACCAGAGGCATGAATGCATAGAGCATGACATGTATAACAAAACATCCTTAGTGAACATCTCCAGATTATGCATAGAATGACTTGTAGCAGCAGGTTTACATAGCATCATGATATAGCAGATTCAGACTAGCAAAACAGCAACATCAAGTACCCTACTTCACGAGCTCGATGCACTCACTACAAGGCTCACAAAAATACATGGATTGCACCACAGTAAAGATGACATGATGTAGCTCAACACTCATGTAGACATCAAGCTCATAAGATGCACACACAAAATGCAATGAAAAAGACAAAACAACAAGTTATAACAGTTTCAGCAGGTTAACATCATACAACACTATTGCAACGATGATTCGGGCATCAAGATAACCTCAAACAAAGATGGAGCAATGGAACAAAATGATGAGCACATCATGTTGAACATTTTGATATATTATATGCATCAAACGGAGCAGTATGCATGGAGTTACAGCAGGTCAAAGTTAGCACCAGAATGTAACTATTTCGGGACTTGGCAGTTTTATGCAAAAAAAGAGCAAGCACAATATAACTATTCTACGCACGGGCGAGATTTAGGGGGTGCTCACCATGGGCTGCAGGCCCGGGTCGGCTGGAGCTGGGCTGGCTGGGGGCAGAGGGAGCTGGGCTGGGCCGCGACCCACATGGTGGATGCGGGCCATGGGGCCCACGCACGGGCGCGACGCTGGAGGTACCGTCCTCCTCCCGTGCTCCTCACGGCAGGAGCCCTGGCGGCGGCGCCGTCGGCAGAGGGGGCCGGCGAAGACCGAGGCGAGGCGACAAGGGGCCCAGCCGGATCGAGGCGGATCCGGTGAGGCCGGACCCATTTCCAGCGGTAGCAGAGCCGGGCGATGACGGGGAGCTCCGAGCGATGGCGATTCCTGGAGCGAGAGAGAGAGAGAGAGAGAGAGAGAGAGAGAGAGAGAGAGAGAGAGAGAGAGAGAGAGAAAGAGAGAGAGAGAGAGAGATCTGAGAGAGAGAGACACACAAGAGGGAGAGGGGCAACAGGGAGGCGCGACCTGGACAGAGGTGGTCGGCGACGGCGAAGCCCGGCGGGGTTCCGGTGGCGCGCGCCGGCGCGAGGCAGCGGCAAGGCGCTGGGCGGCGGGGCTGGCGAACGGGAGGAGGTGCGGGGCGCACGGGCGGCGATGATGCGGGCCTCGCGAGGCCCAGATCGGCCCGGGGTGGGCCGCGGATGGGCTTTTGTGGGCCTCGGCGGCGGGGAGGACGCGGAGACGCCAAGTGGCGCCCGATGGTTGGTGGAGGCGGCGTCTGGCGGCGGCGCGCCCATTGGCAACTCGCCAAGTGGCGATCTGGAGCGGGGTGGCGCGGAAATGGAGGTGGGAGGCGGCGGCTGCAGGTTGGAGGGGAGTGGAAACCAAGGAGGGAGGTAGGTGGAGGCCAAAAATGGCAAGAGGGTGTGATTAAATAGGAAAGGGGCTAGGGCTAGAGGATTAGTTCCGTTTCGGAGCCGTTCGATCGCCATCGGACGGTTCGGAGCGGAGGGGGGTAGTAGTTGGGACTAGTG
This sequence comes from Triticum aestivum, assembly GCF_018294505.1. NCBI lineage: Eukaryota > Viridiplantae > Streptophyta > Magnoliopsida > Poales > Poaceae > Triticum > Triticum aestivum. The sequence goes on along the minus strand of NC_057801.1, from coordinate 363,324,048 downwards.
GGCTGTGAAGAGAGGGTTGGGCTGAGAGAAGAGGGGAGAAATGCAGCCCGACAACTGTTTCCGGATACCGAATACGTCCGACGAAGGTACCGGCAACGGTAACGCTATAAGTTTAACAGTAGGGCTATCAAACGAGCTCCGAATGCGACGAAACTTGACAGGTGCTCTGTCTACACTATAATAAGACCGCACACCAAGTTTCGCCCCATTCCGAGAACATTTTTATGCCACTTATAAAATAATATTTCGGAGGTGCCGCGGGCGCGTGCGAGTGTGAAAGGGCTCGAAACGGACAACGGCGAGAACCGGGGAAACACGAACGGATGCAAGTTTTAAAAAAACATGTAGATGAAATGCAGATGATGACATGGCAAAGTGCAACACGCAAGCAAATGACATGGCAACGACGACGAATAACTGGAAGACACCTGGCGCATCGAATCCGGGGCGTTACAACACTCCTCCACTAACAAGAGATCTCGTCCCGAGATCTTAGGACCGAGACGGAAGGGAAAAGGGATGAGGTGAAACAAGAACTCAAGAGAAGAAGCAAAGAATCGAGAGCACTCGAGAAGAAGAGAGGAACGACGAGAATGACGAGAATCGAAAGCTCACGGAATCAGATAGGCTATGAAACCACTCCGGTTAGAACGAGATAAGAAAACGAATAAGACTGAAAGGATTTAGGCAGCACTCCAGCTGAAAATGGAAGGAATAGAACATGAACTTCACCCAATGGGATGACACTTCAAGAGATGAACAACGCAATGCCTCCGGAAGAATTGAAAGAGTTGAATGAACAAAACGGAGAAGAAAATGACAACTTGTGCCACGAATGAAATTGAAAGCATCTTTAGAAGGAAGGTTTTAAACGGAGTTGTTGAGAAAATCAACAATGAAAAGAATAAGCTTGTTGTGGTCTTATAGGTAACATCTCAAGATCATAAGGTGATAATCGGACACAAACGGAAATGATTGGATAGCTTAGAAGAACGAAGAAATGCAAAACTCCACTTCGAAAGAATACAGAGATGTAATTGCACTTCGAAAAGCAAGAAGGAAAGATACTTGAGCTCCTTCAATAAGAATCTTGATGAACACTTGAGGAATGAATTAAATAATGAAGAACCACCATGAAGAACTCCAGTGACAAAAAGGATGATGAGATAGAATGAAGGATGAAAGAATAAGATTAAAGCCTGTGATGACTTGGATGGAGGTTCTGACGAAATGGCCGAGGAAATTTGAACTCCAGAAAAGAAAAGATGTAAACACTTGGAACTAGAATTTATTCATCAAGAACAAACTCCGAAGGAAGGGATTACTCGCTTGGATGAAATAAGAATAAGATTTATCGTATGCTTATCTTTCATAAAATTAAATTGATGACAAGCAATGGATTTTGCATATTACTTATTCTTGTTGAAAAAGAATTAAGGGGAATGTGGCACAAAACTTGAGAAAGTCTTCAAGAACCACCGGTAGGATTGGAAAGAACGAATGGATTAATATGATAATCAAAGAGAAAGAATCTTGAACGAACCACCGTAAGAATTCGAAAATGAATGATGAAAAAGAATGAATCACTAGGGAGAATTAGAAGAGCCAATATGCTAGAGGGGATTTAGATGCAAAAGAACAAAGAGATCATGAGCTGATTAAGGAACATTTGACAGATGCGCCAGAATAATTGGATAACGGTAGCTGAAATGTGAGGACGAAGAATTCTTCTGGAATGATGGCCTCCGGTGAAAAGAAATGGAAAAACAACTCCTTACATACTCCGGATGGTTAAGAAAAGAATATCTGACAAATAGAATAATTCTCGAGGATAACATGAAGCTAGAACCACGAAACTTCGGGAGAAGAGACAAGATTTAGAGGAAAAAAACTCTTCTTTGGTCTGCAAATGATGACGGGTAACACCAACAAAATTGTTAAGGCACTCTGGGGGAACGAAAAAGCGAAGAGGTTGAGGCAACAATGAAAATGATTTGAAATCGATCTTGGAAATACATCTGACTGATGGTATCCATCCTTACGTCAAACTCGAAAAGAAATAGGAATGGTTCCGGAATAATTAAAAGAGTCAGGTAAGATCCTGGGAAAAGACCTGTGGGTTAGGGCCCACTAAAAGAAAACACCGTTGAAAAGGATTGTTGAAGAGATAGATGATGCACCGGAACGATTGAAATATTTGAATGAGGTGACAACCTCAAATTAATTCGAACACCGACGAATCTTCTGAGATGTCTTGAACACTCCGGAATGATTGAATGGCGGGAGGCAAACAAGCAAAGAGAACACTTGATCCAAGGAGAAGAATACGACCAACACCGAAAAACTTGAATTGAATCCACCGGAGAAAAAAATGAAGAATGACAAACGAAATGAGAATTCACCGGTTGAAATAATTGATGAAAGACTGAAGATGTTCCGCATGAATGAAATTGATGGTCGAGAGAGAGTCAGACTCTGGGAATAAAAAGGGTGGGAGGGCGGGAAAAACAAAGGCAACTTGGAAGGGGGAACCGACGAATATCTTGAAGAGAAAACACCGGTTGAAATCATTGAGGAAAGAAAGCAAAAATTTCGCACGAGTAGGAAGGATACTCGATTATGGACTCCGACTCCGAGATGAAAAGGGGTGGGCGGGTGGGAAAAACAAGGACAACTTCGGACGGGGAAAACAACGTCATGGAGGAAGAACCGAGGATTGATCTTGCGAAAGACAAAGAGGTTTGAGTCGACTTGACGAGAGATGCATCGGACAAAATAGGATGGACAACTCACAAAACTAACCACGTGATCCTAAAAAAAATTTGAACGGGAAGAGGAGTAATTCAAAACACGTACATCAAGATTCCTCACCAAAGCGACGAAGAGGATGAGGAGTAAAAAGAATTCCTACTCTCCGATATAACTAGACTTCGGAAATAGTTTTCTTCTAGACTCAACAACGGCTAAACTACACGATCAATAAAGGGGGCTCCTAGGGTCGGTCGAGGCTTTGTTACCAACTTGTCACGCCCACGATGCGACCCTATCCTAAAGGAACTCAAAGGTCCCACCAAGGATAGAAGCACATCTTGAAGACGTTTTTGCAAGGTGGATATCATTACATCAACATTACATAATAGATAGGGATACATACATAAGGCATACAATGCCACACGAATACAACATCATCTTACATAAGAGCACCATCCGACTACGGATGAAACACAAACAGGAACTCAAACGACATCCACCCTGCTAGCCCAGGTTGCCGACCTGGAACCTATTCCCTGATCGAAGAAGAAGCAGAAGAAGAACTCAAGACAAGCAAGCATCGCTCTCGCGTCATGATCATCGCACAACCTGTACCTGCAACTGTTGTTGCAGTAATCTGTGAGCCACGAGGACTCAGCAATCCCATCACCATGGGTATCACGAGGACTCAGCAATCCCATCCCCGTCATCGCCCGACTCTGCTACCGCCGGAAATGGGTCCGGCCTCACCGGATCCGCCTCGATCCGGCTGGGCCCCTTGTCGCCTCGCCTCGGTCTTTGCCGGCCTCCTCTGCCGACGGTGCCGCCGCCAGGGCTCCAGCCGTGAGGAGCACGGGAGGAGGACGGTACCTCCAGCGCCGCGCCCGTGCGTGGGCCCCGTGGCCCGCATCCACTACGTGGGCCGCGGCCCAGCCCAGCTCCCTCTGCCCCCAGCCAGCCCAGCTCCAGCCGACCCGGGCCTGCAGCCCATGGTGAGCACCCCCTAAATCTCGCCTGTGCGTAGAATAGTTATATTGCGCTTGCTCTTTTTTTGCATAAAACTGCTGTCCCGAAATAGTTACATTCTGGTGCTAACTTTGACCTACTGTAACTCCATGCATACTGCTCCGTTTGATGCATATAATATGTCAAAATGTTCATCATGATGTGCTCATAATTTTGTTCCATTGTGCCATCTTTGTTTGAGGTCATCTTGATGCCCGAATCATCGTTGCAATAGTGCTATATGATGTTAACCTGCTGAAACTGTTATAACTTGTTGTTTTGTCTTTTTCATTGCATTTTGTGTGTGCATCTTATGAGCTTGATGTATACATGAGTGTTGAGCTACATCATGTCATCTTTACTGTGGTGCAATCCATGTATTTTTGTGAGCCTTGTAGTGAGTGCATCGAGCTCGTGAAGTAGGGTACTTGTTGTTGCTGTTTTGCTAGTCTGAATCCGCTATATCATGATGCTATGTAAACCTGCTGCTACAAGTCATTCTATGCATAATCTGTAGATGTTCACTAAGAATGCTTTGTTATACATGTTATGATTTATGCATTCATGCCCCTTATTGCATTTATAGCCTGCTGTAGCTTGTCTTAATCTTGCTCTCAAGTTGCTAAATAATGTTGCTGTCAGGCTGTTAACATTAAGTTCAATTTTGCCATGAGCTTTGCTAGTGATCCAAGCATGCTATGAACTTGCCCTTGCCATGTTTAGCTTCCTAAATATGTCATCTTACTGTTGGTGACCTTGGCATGCCATGTTTTGCTCTATGGTGAGTGGTACAAGCTCACCAACATGCCTACTTATTGTTGTTCCTGCCATGTATGAATCTGTCATATCATTTGCCATGTTTGCATGGATGATTCCGTCTTTTCTGTTGTTCTTTAGAATTAGTTCAGTAAGGGAGTTTTGTTCTTTGTCTTTAGTACTAGAATGCCATGCCTTTGTTTGCCATGATAAGTTCCTGTAGCATGTTGTTTGCTACCTCTAAACATTGCAACCTGATGTTATTTCTGCTAAGTCTGAAATTGTTATTATTTGCAATCTTGCCATGTCCTTTTGAGCATGTTCTAGTGATTTCTGGAGATAGCTCAGTGTTCATGTTTTTTCACGCTTTACTTGTACTTCGTGCCCATGGCTTTTGTTATTATGTTGAGGTGGTGTACCATATTGTTTTGATGCTTGCTAGATGCCTAGTTGCTGTTTTGGACAGCTTGTCCTTTAAACTTGTATAGTGTATGTGTGGAACCGTTGCTCCGTTTTGAGTGTGCTCTATATGAAACTTGCTTACAATTGCATGTAGTTTCATATTATCATGTTGCATCCATGTTTTGAGAGTGTTTGCTTGATGTTTGTATGCCTTTTGCATCAATGCCATGTTTAACTTGTTTTGCTCATATCTTCTAGGCCGTAGCTCCAAATTAAATGAACTTTATATGTGACTTGACTAGAATCTCGAGTAGATTATCTTGGTGCATCTTAACATGCTGTTTAATGACTTGAACATAAGGTTTATTCAGATCTGGACCAACTTCTAAATTTGCATATGAGGACTTACCGGATTTGTTATATGTTGTTTCCGGCCTCATTTAAACTTGCCTTGATGTGTTGTTCTTGTTTGCATCATCTCTTGCCATGAGTAGCCTCATCTAGCTTTGCCATGCATCATGCTTGGTTGTGCAGCATGTCTTGTCTATGTGTGGTGTTGTTTACCATGTTGTGTGCTTCTTCTCGTTAGTTCCTGTTTCGTTGCGATCGTGAGGATTCGTTCGTCTACGCTTGGTTCGGCTTCATCCGTTCGTCTTCTTCATGGACTCGTTCTTCTTCCTTGCAGGATTTCAGGCAAGATGACCGTCACCTTGGATCTCACTACTATCATTGCCATGCTAGTTGCTTTGTTCTATCGCTATGCTGCGCTACCTATCTTTTGCTCTTCAAGCGTCCCAAATTGCCATGTCAGCCTCTAACCTTTTCACCCTTCCTAGCAAACCGTTGCTTGGCTATGTTACCGCTTTGCTTAGCCCCTCTTATAGCATTGTTAGTTGCAGGTGAAGTTGAAGATTGCCCCATGGTGGATAGGATTATGTTGGGATATCACAATATCTCTTATATATTAATGCACCTATATATTTGGTAAAAGGAGGGAGGCTCGGCCTTATACCTGGTGTTTTGTTCCACTCTTGCCGCCCTAGTTTCCGTCATATCGGTATTATGTTCCCGGATTTTGCGTCCCTAACGCGGTTGGGTGATTTATGGGACCCCCTTGACAGTTCGCCTTGAATAAAACTCTTCCAGCATGGCCCAACATTGGTTTTACCATTTGCCTACCACCTATACCTTTCCCTTGGGAGTAATTAACCCAAGGGTCATCTTTATTTTAGCCCCCCGGGGCCAGTGCTTCTCTAAGTGCTGGTCCGAACCGAGCAGCCTGCGGGGCCCCCTCGGGGAAACTCGAGGTCTGATTTTACTCGTAGCTTGACTTATCCGGTGTTGCTCTAAGAACGAGATATGTGCAGCTCCTATCGGGATTGTCGGCGCATCGGGCGGCTTTGCTGGTCTTGTTTTACCATTGTTGAAATGTCTTGTAAAACGGGATTCCGAGACTGATCGGGTCTTCCTGGGAGAAGGAATATCCTTCATTGATCGCGAGAGCTTATCATGGGCTAAGTTGGGACACCCCTGCAGGGTATAAACTTTCGAGAGCCGTGCCCGCGGTTATGTGACAGATGGGAATTTGTTAATATCCGGTTGTAGATAACTTGACACTAGATTCGAATTAAAACGCATCAACCGCGTGTGTAGCCGCGATGGTCTCTTTTCGGCGGAGTCCGAGAAGTGAACACGGTTTTGGGTTATGTTTGACGTAAGTAGGAGTTCAGTATCACCTCTTGATCATTACTAGCTTCACGATTGTTCCGTTTGCTCTCTTCTCGCTCTTATTTGCGTATGTTAGCCACCATATCATGCTTAGTCGCTGCAGCAGCCTCACCACTTTACCCCTTCCTTTCCCATTAAGCTTTGCTAGTCTTGATACCCATGGTGATGGGATTGCTGAGTCCTTGTGGCTCACAGATTACTAAAACAACAGTTGCAGGTACAGGTTGTGCGATGATCATGACGCGAGAGCGATGCTTGCTTGTCTTGAGTTCTTCTTCTGCTTCTTCTTTGATTAGGGAATAGGTTCCAGGTCGGCAGCCTGGGCTAGCAGGGTGGATGTCGTTTGAGTTCCTGTTTGTGTTTCTTCCGTAGTCGGTTGGTGCTCTTATGTAAGATGATGTTGTATTCGTGTGGCATTGTATGCCTTATGTATGTATCCCAATCTATTATGTAATGTTGATGTAATGATATCCACCTTGCAAAAACGTCTTCAAGATGTGCTTCTATCCTTGGTGGGACCTTCGAGTTCCTTTAGGATAGGGTCGCATCGTGGGCGTGACAAGTTGGTAACAAAGCCTCGACCGACCCTAGCAGCCCCCTTTATTGATCGTGTAGTTTGGCCGTTGTTGAGTCTAGAAGAAAACTATTTTTGAGTCTTAGGATTATATATATCGGAGAGTAGGATTCTTTTTACTCCTCAGCCCCCTTCGTCGCTCTGGTGAGGTCTCCTGACGTAGATGTTTTGACTTTCCTCTCCTCAAATTTCACTAAAAAAATTTAGGATCACGCGAGTATCTTGGAATCGTTCCGATGGTTTTTTGACAAGAACATTGTTCTTGGTGCCTCCTGTCTTTTATGTGGCAGTGACCCGGGGAGTTGAGCTTCGAGGTGTTGTCGTCACAATTTTATCGTTGCAGTTCTGGAACACCTGAGTTTTGCCGACATCGAAAATCTCTTTTATGAAGTTGTTGGTGAGATAACCTCGACGCCACCCAGTACTAGGGCGGGAGTTCGGGAGTATTGCCATAGCTCGTATAACGGATGCTTTTCGAAGGTTGAGGTACACGATTTGCGGAGTTTTCTTGGTTATGTGTTGACGGATGGATACAGCTTGGATGTAGGGATTGTTAGTTTGGGTGAGATATATTGCTTCCCCCATATCCCCAACACCAGATTGCATAACCAGAAAGTTTCGGGAGTTTATAGGTGGGAATTCCAGTAGCTCCTAGAATATCTTTCTGACAGATGCATGATATGGGATTGGGTAAATCTCTATCATATGTATTTGTTCCGGCTTATCCTGCAAGCCAAATCCTTTGTTTTGTTTTATTTGTGGTATTTGAGTTGCTACGAAGTCAAATGTTGAATCCATACCTTTCCCTAAACGGTGTTCTCATATTTCTTTGGGAGTACTAATCCTTTTGATCATTGAGGTTGTCATGTTAATTCTTTTCCAAGCGGTGCGCTTCTCTTCGAGATGATCCCATCATTCTCCCCATCCGCAAGATCAATTCTAAGTTTTCTCAACGGTGTTTGTTTCATCCATCCCAAGTTGCCTTTGTTTTCCCACCCTCCCACCCTTTTTCTTCAAGGACTCAGATTTCTTAATCATGTATCCCTTTTATTTGAGAGAAGTCTCTTCATTCTTTTATTTCGATGTCTTATCCGGTGATTTCCCATGAAGATGCTCAACAGTTTCAAGTTCATCATCTTTCGTTTTTTTTCTTCTCTGGTGGATCCAATTCAAGCTTTCAGTGTTGATCATATTCCTTTCCTCGTGTCAAATGCTTTCTCATGCCGGTGCACCTCTCAATCACTCACCTCTTGCTATTCATTTGTTCCAGAGTGTTGAAGATATCTCAGAAGATTTGTGTTTCCATTCTTAATCCGTTCAAGCTATTTGGAGATTGTTATCTCATTCAAGCCATTTAATTCTACCAGTGCAATCCCTCTTCTAAATCCTTCAACGATGTTTCTTTCGAGTGGGCCCTAACCCACAGGTCTTTTCCCAAAATCTTACCTGACTCTTCTAATTATTCTGGAGCCATTCCTAATTCTTTTCGAGTTTGACGTAAGAATGAATTATCATAAGTCATATGTCCTTCTCCAAGATCTTTCAAATTCTTTTCATCGTTGGTTCAACCTTTCTAAATTTCTCCTGGAGTATCTCAACAATTCATGGTGGTGTTTCCCAACGTCATTCTCAACATTTGAAGACCGAAGAAGAGTTCCTCTTAAAACCTTACCCATTCTTCCAAAGATGCGTAGTTCAAGCTTGATGCCATCCTCTCATAATTGTTTTCGATTGTGAGAATTCTTTTCTTACCTATCCGGAGCATGTCATGAGTTGTTTCCATTTCTTACCTCCGAAGGCCATCATGTCATAATTCTTCATCCTCAGCTTGAAGCTATCGTTCTCCAAATCTTACCGGTGAATTGTTCAAATACCCTCTAATCAATTCATGATCTCTTCGTTCTCATGTATCTAAATCCCCTCAAGTATCTTCATTCATTTTCCAATTCTTCCCGGTGAATTGTGCCTTTGCTAATCTCATTTTCAATTCTTACGGTGGTTCGTTCAAGGTTTCTCTTCCTTCGTTATTGTATCAATTCACTCGTTCTTTCGTTGTTTCAATCCTGCTGGTGGTTGTTGAAGACCTTCCTCAAGTTCATGCTATATCTCTCTTAATACTTTCTATGAGAATAAGTAGTATGCCAAATCCGTTGCTTGTCATCAATTTAATTTGGTGAAGGATAAGTATATAATAAATCTTATTCTTATTTCCTTGAGGTGATTCAATTCTTTTCTTCCGGAGATTGTTCATGATGAAGTAATTCTCGGTTCTAGTGTTTCATCTTTTCTTTTCCGGAGTTCCAAGTTTTCTCGGTTATATCATCGTGAAGCGCCATCTAAATCATTGCAAGGCTTCACCTTGTGTTGTCAACCTCTCTTTCTTTCTATCATCCTTTTATTACCGGAGCTCTCCATGGAGGCTCTACATGGTGGTTCAAGGATTCTCTTCATTCTTCAATTGTTCTTCAAGTTTTTTTTCTCGAAGTTATGACCCGCCAAGCTATACTCTAAAATAAACATGGTGCTCAACACATGTTTTGTTTTGAGGCGTTCAAATATTCTTCTTCTTGCATTTCGAAGTGCAATTCGTTCTACCTTATCTTTTGAGGTGGTGTTATATCATTCTTGACAATTTTCATTCATGTTTCATGATTCAACAGTTGTCAAGAATGAGGTAGTTAAACCCATCAACTCCTTCGAGCATGAGTTCTTCTCAATCCATCAATCTCTTCATTGGAGTTATATTGGTATAGATTTCACCTAAAGCCTTTCCTAAGGAATGTTGCTATTTGTGGTGCTTATCAATGATCCAAGTTTTCTCCTATCCTCTCGGCGAAAGCAGTTTTCATCTCTTCGTTGATCTCAAGCAAGCAATTGTTTCAGTTAGTGGCCGGTTGTCACCTCATAATTTTGAGATGTGTTCCATAAGCCCACAACAAGCTTGTTCTTTTCATTGTTGGTTTTCCAACAATTCCGTTCTAACCTTCTTGGAAGGGTGCTTTCCAAGATCATTTGTGGCAGAAGTTGGCATTTTCTTCTCCGTTCTTTTATTCCAATGATCTATCTTCTTTTCGTTCTTCCGGAGGCATGGTGATGTTGCTCTCTTCACTTATCATCTCAAATTATGAGGATCGTGTTCTTTTCATGCTTATCCATTTAACCGGAGTGTTGTCCGAATTTGATCTTCCTTGTTCCTTGTTTATCTTGTTTCAACCAAAGTGGTTCCAATTCCTTCTTGTCCATTGTACTCGTCATTCATATCTTTGCGACCTCCAAGGTTCAATGGTGTTCCTTGTTTCTATCTTTCTACCGCAGTGCTCTCAATTGTGTTCAACTCCGTTGTGTTCTTTCTTTCAACTTTTCAACCTCTCAAGGTTCTTTGGTTTCACTCATTTGTCGAATAAGCAACTTAGTTTTACCCCTCTCTTGCTCTTCCGCTTCCCTCCAGTGCCATCCTAGGATCTCGGGACGAGATCCTCTCGTAGTGGTGGAGTGTTGTAACGCCCCGGATACAACTTTCCATATTTGTAACTCCAACTCTTGCCATTTCTGGCTATGTGTTGTGATATTTTCTCCGTGGTTGGGGTTTTGTCTTTTGTTTTGCATTTTGTTCGTGTCATGCATTTCATCTCATGGCATCATGTGTATTGCATCGGCATTGTTTTCATAAAGCTTGCATCCGTTCGTAGTTGCCGCGATTCCCGCTTGCCTTCGTTGTCCGATCCGAGCCCAACCGAGTTTCTGACTCCCTCTTGTCTGACCACCTAACCTCTCTGCACAACCACTCACACCCCTCGCGTGCATCCGAAAGTTGTCCCGAACCGAACCCGCTCAGCCATCACCATTGCATTCTAATCATCCCCAAACATCCCAAAAACATCCGCGTTATTTGTTGGACTTCCCTAAGCCTTTTATCTCGATCGTCCGATTTAAATCGGAAGGTCCTAACCTAGTTCTGTTTCCCTATATATAGTCCACCCACCTACCAAATCAGTCTAACCCTAGCCTACTCTATTCCCCGTCGCCGCCACCTACTCACCTTTCTCCCTCGGGATCCATCCCAACCAACCAGCCTCCTTCTCTTCCCGATCCAAATCCTCCCCGACCAATTCCCTTGATTTTCGCTGCCGCTCCTCCCGTGCGCCTTCCGCCACCGCGAGCCACCAGCAGGACCTCGTAGGCCGCGCTCTCCGGCGACCCCGCCGCCGGCGACCACGACCAGGACCGGCCTCGTCCCGCTCCTCTCCTCCCCTGTCTTTCCGTTCCTCCCCGTGCTTCTCCTTTCTCATGCATCCCTCTCTCTTTCATGCCCCATGGACAGGAGCCTGAAGCCCAAGCCACCGACGGCCTTCCTCGCGCCCGGATCGACCTCGCCGGACTCCTCCTGCAACAGCTCTAGCCCCGCCTCAACGCCCGCTCTCCTCTCCTCAAGGACCTCGTCGGAGCTCGCATGGCCGACGCCTCAAGCTCGTCGTCCTCAGCCCCGGGCTGCTTCAGGTCCGCGCGCCGCCATCCTGCTTCGTCGGACCTCCACCACGCCGACCCGGCCCCACAGTCGCTGACCTCGTCTGTGAGCATCCAGTCGCCCCGTCACGCCCCTGCCATCTTCCTTGCTGTCTCTTTCTTCTCTGAATCCCTTCTGTCTTCGTTCTTCAGGTAACAGCCGGCGTCGTGGACACCAACCGCAAGCCGTCGCCTTCCTCCGCCACCCTTGCCCGTTCCCGGCAGGATCCCGCCGGTAGGGCCCTCGTTCGCGACCGCGCCAAGTAGCAAGGCGTCGCCCGTACCCGTTGACCGCATCGACCTCCCCTGCTTCTGCATCGAGCAGGAGAGGACGCGCGCGCCCAGCCGCTGATCCTCTGCTCGTTGACCCTCTGCGCTGACCCGATCGCCCTGCCTCCGCTTCGATCTGCCTGCCAGGCCTGCAACCGCAGCATGCATCAGGCCCAGTTCGGCCACTTCCTCCACCAGATCCGGCCTCACTCGGCCTGCCTCCATCAACCTGGGCCTGGCCCATGGGTGAGCAGCCCCCCAGCGCCCCTCTTGTTTTTTTTCACCTATCGGGCCAGCCAGATTCGGCCCAGTGTAGTATTTTTTTTCAGATCTGCGATTTTAGCATTTATCCCAGGATTTTCAGAATTGCAGAAAAGCCCTTGCACCTCATGCATATAATAACTCACAAACCGTGCATCGGATTAAAATGATTTAAACATGTTAAATGCTTAGAATTTTGTGTAGATTAATAATATGCCACTTTCATCCATGTTTAAAATGTTTAAATTGTTGTTTGATTAAATTTGCTTAAATGCCATGTTAAAATGATTTATTTCATAACTAAATAACCGTAGCTCCGGATTTAATAAACTTCATATGTAAATGGGGTGGAAAAATGCCTAGTTTAACATGGTGCACTTTATTTTACTGTTTAACAACTCTAAAATTGTGTTTAGGGCAGAACAGTACCGAATCTAAAATATGCATATGGGGATTTTCCGGACTTGTTGTTTGTTATTCCGGCCTCATTTAAACTTGTCTAGATAGGTAGTTTTTCATATGCTTCACCCCTTGCCATGTTTAATAACATTTAATATTGTTGGGTACAAAAACGAGTTTAAACTAAATATGTCAATGTGGTGTTTTGTCAATATGCAACTCGTTGCATATTGAGCTCCACTTAACTTGTAGTATTATTTGTTGCACTTTGCCATGCCATGCCTCATTAAACCGGACATGCATCATACTTGTTTGTGCATTACGCCATGTTTATGCTTGTGCATTTACCATGTTGTTTGTTTCTTTCCGGTGTTGCTTCTTAGTTCCGGTAATGTTGTGATTGTGAGGATTCGTTCGACTACTCCCGTTCGTCTTCTTCATGGACTCGTTCTTCTTCCTAGCGGGATTTCAGGCAAGATGACCGCTACCCTGGATCTCACTACTATCATTGCTATGCTAGTTGCTTCGTTCTATCGCTTTGCTGCGCTACCTATCACTTGTTATCAAGCCTCCCAAATTGCCATGTCAGCCTCTAACCTTTTTCACCCTTCCTAGAAAACCATTGCTTGGCTATGTTACCGCTTTGCTCAGCCCCTCTTATAGCGTTGTTAGTTGCAGGTGAAGTTGAAGATTGCCCCATGATGGACAGGATTATGTTGGGATATCACAATATCTCTTATTTAATTAATGCACCTATATACTTGGTAAAGGGTGGAAGACTCGGCCTTATGCCTGGTGTTTTGTTCCACTCTTGCCGCCCTAGTTTCCGTCATACCGGTGTTATGTTCCCGGATTTTGCGTTCCTTACGAGGTTGGGTGATTTATGGGACCCCCTTGACAGTTCGCTTTGAATAAAACTCCTCCAGCAAGGCCCAACCTTGGTTTTACCATTTGCCTCACCTAGCTCTTTTTCCCTTGGGTTTCCGGAGCCCGAGGGTCATCTTTATTTTACCCCCCCGCGCCAGTTCTCCTCCGAGTGCTGGTCCAAACCGAGCGATGTCCCGCGCCCCCTGGGCAACCAGGGTCTATGCCAACCCGTCGTCTTGCTCATCCGGTGTGCCCTGAGAACGAGATATGTGCAGCTCCTATCGGGATTTGTCGGCACATCGGGCGGCTTTGCTGGTCTTGTTTTACCATTGTCGAAATGTCTTGTAAACCGGGATTCCGAGTCTGATCGGGTCTTCCTGGGAGAAGGTATATCCTTCATTGATCGCGAGAGCTTATCATGGGCTAAGTTGGGACACCCCTGCAGGGTTTAAACTTTCGAGAGCCGTGCCCGCGGTTATGGGCAGATGGGAATTTGTTAATGTCTGGTTGTAGATAACTTGACACCAGATCCGAATTAAAACGCATCAACCGCGTGTGTAGCCGTGATGGTCTCTTCTCGGCGGAGTCCGGGAGGTGAACACGGTTTTGGGTTATGTTTGACGTAAGTAGGAGTTCAGGACCACTTCTTGATCATTGCTAGCTTCACGACCGTTCCTTTGCTTCTCTTCTCGCTCTTATTTGCGTATGTTAGCCACCATATATGCTTAGTCGCTGCTGCAACCTCACCACTTTACCCCTTCCTTTCCCTTTAAGATTTGCTAGTCTTGATACCATGGTAATGGGATTGCCGAGTCCTCGTGGCTCACAGATTACTACAACAACAGTTGCAGGTACAGGTTGTGCGATGATCATGACGCGAGAGCGATGCTTGCTTGTCTTGAGTTCTTCTTCTGCTTCTTCTTCGATCAGGGAATAGGTTCCAGGTCGGCAGCCTGGGCTAGCAGGGTGGATGTCGTTTGAGTTCCTGTTTGTGTTTCATTCGTAGCTGGATGTTGATCTTATGTAAGATGATGTTGTATTCGTGTGGCATTGTATGCCTTTTCTATGTATCTCCATCTATTATGTAATGTTGATGTAATGATATCCACCTTGCAAAAGCGTCTTCAAGATGCGCTTCTATCCTTCGTGGGACCTTCGAGTTCCTTTAGGATAGGGTCGCATCTTGGGCGTGACATAGGTGGAGGCCAAAAATGGCAAGAGGGTGTGATTAAATAGGAAAGGGGCTAGGGTTAGAGGATTAGTTCTGTTTTGGAGCCGTTCGATCGCCATCGGATGGTCCGGAGCGGAGGGGGGTAGTAGTTGGGCCTAGTGGGCTGTGAAGAGAGGGTTGGACTGAGAGAAGAGGGGAGAAATGCAGCCCGACAACTGTTTTCGGATACCGAATACGTCCGACGAAGGTACTAGCAATGGTAACACTATAAGTTTAATAGTAGGGCTATAAAATGAGCTCCGAATGCGACGAAACTTGACAGGCGCTCCGTCTACACTATAATAAGACCGCACGCCAAGTTTTGCCCCATTCCACGAACATTTTATGCCACTTATAAAATAATATTTCGGAGGTGCCGCGGGCGCATGCGAGTGTGAAAGGGCTCGCAACAGACAACGGAGAGAACCGGGGAAACACGAACGGATGCAAGTTTAAAAAAAACATGTAGATGAAATGCAGATGATGACATGGCAAAGTGCAACACGCAAGCAAATGACATGGCAACGACGGCGAATAACTGGAAGACACCTGGCTCATCAAATCCGGGGCGTTACAACACTCCTTCACTAACAAGAGATCTCGTCCTGAGATCTTAGGACCGAGATAGAAGGGAAAAGGGATGAGGTGAAACAAGAACTCAAGAGAAGAAGCAAAGAATCGAGAGCACTCGAGAAGAAGAGATGAACGACGAGAATGACGAGAATCGAAAGCTCACGAAATCAGATAGGCTATGAAACCACTCCGGTTAGAACGATATAGGAAAACGAATACGACTGAAAGGATTTAGGCAGCACTCCAGCTGAAAATGGAAGGAATAGAACATGAACTTCACCCAATGGGATGACACTTGAAGAGATGAACAACGCAATGCCTCCGAAAGAATTGGAAGAGTTGAATGAACAAAGCGGAGAAGAAAATGACAACTTGTGCCACGAATGAAGTTGAAAGCATCTTTAGAAGGAAGGTTTTAAACGGAGTTGTTGAGAAAATCAACAATGAAAAGAATAAGCTTGTTGTGGTCTTATAAGTAACATCTCAAGATCATAAGGTGATAACCGGCCACAAACGGAAATGATTGGATAGCTTAGAAGAATGAAGAAATGCAAAACTCCACTTCGAAAGAATACAGAGATGTAATTGCACTTCGAAAAGCAAGAAGGAAAGATACTTGAGCTCCTTTGATAAGAATCTTGATGAACACTTGAGGAATGAATTAAATCATGAAGAACCACCATGAAGAACTCCGGTGACAAAAAGGATGATGAGATAGAATGAAGGATGAAAGAATAAGATTAAAGCTTGCGATGACTTGGATGGAGGTTCCGACGAAATGGCCGAGGAAATTTGAACTCCGGAAAAGAAAAGATGTAAACACTTGAAACTAGAATCTATTCATCAAGAACAAACTCCGAAGGAAGGGACTACTTGCTTGGATGAAATAAGAATAAGATTTATTGTATGCTTATCTTTCATCAAATTAAATTGATGACAAGCAATTGATTTTGCATATTACTTATTCTTGTTGAAAAAGAATTAAGGGGAATGTGGCACAAAACTTGAGAAAGTCTTCAAGAACCACCGGTAGGATTGGAAAGAATGAATGGATTAATGTGATAATCAAAGAGAAAGAATCTTGAACGAACCACCGTAAGAATTCGAAAATGAATGATGAAAAAGAATGAACCACCGGGGAGAATTAGAAGAGCCAATATGCTAGAGGGGATTTAGATGCAAAAGAACAAAGAGATCATGAGCTGATTAAGTAACACTTGACAGATGTGCCAGAATAATTGGATAACGGTTGCTGAAATGTGAGGACAAAGAATTCTTCTGGAATGATGGCCTTCGGTGAAAAGAAATGGAAAAACAACTCCTTACATACTCCGGATGGTTAAGAAAAGAATATATGACAAATGGAATAATTCTCGAGGATAACATGAAGCTAGAACCACGAAACTTCGGGAGAAGAGACAAGATTTAGAGGAAAAAAACTCTTCTTTGGTTTGCAAATAATGACGGGTAACACCACCAAAATTGTTAAGACACTTTGGGGGCACGAAAAAGCGAAGAGGTTGAGGCAACAATGAAAATGATTTGAAATCGATCTTGGAAATACATCTGACTGATGGTATCCATTCTTACGTCAAACTCAAAAAGAAATAGGAATGGCTCCAGAATAATTAAAAGAGTCAGGTAAGATCCTGGGAAAAGACCTGTGGGTTAGGGCCCACTAAAAGAAAACACCGTTGAAAAGGATTGTTGAAGAGATAGATGATGCACCGGAACGATTGAAATATTTGAATGAGGTGACAACCTAGAATTAATTCGAACACCGACGAATCTTCTGAGATGTCTTGAACACTCCGGAATGATTGAATGGCGGGAGGCAAACAAGCAAAGAGAACACTTGATCCAAGGAGAAGAATACGACCAACACCGAAAAACTTGAATTGAATCCACCGGAGAAGAAAAAAAATGAAGAATGCCGAACGAAATGAGAATTCACGAGTTGAAATAATTGACGAAAGACTGAAGATGTTCCGCATGAATGAAATTGATGGTCGATAGAGAGTCAGACTCCGGGAATAAAAAGGGTGGGAGGGCGGGAAAAACAAAGGCAACTTGGAAGGGGGAACCGACGAATATCTTGAAGAGAAAACACCGGTTGAAATCATTGAGGAAAGAAAGCAAAGATTTCACACGAGTAGGAAGGATACTCGATTATGGACTCTGACTCCGAGATGAAAAGGGGTGGGCTGGTGGGAAAAGCAAGGACAACTTCGGACAGTGAAAACAACGTTGTGGAGGAAGAACTGAGGATTGATCTTGCGAAAGACAAAGAGGGTCAAGTCGACATGACGAGAGATGCACCGGACAAAAGAGGATGGACAACTCACGAAACTAACCACGTGATCCTAAAAAAAATTGAACGGGAAGAGGAGTAATTCAAAACACGTACGTCAAGATTCCTCACGAGAGTGACGAAGAGGCTGAGGAGTAAAAAGAATTCCTACTCTCCGATATAACTAGACTTCGAAAACAGTTTTCTTCTAGACTCAACAACGGCCAAACTACACGATCAATCAAGGGGGCTCCTAGGCTCAGTCGAGGCTTTGTTACCAACTTGTCACGCCCAAGATGCGACCCTATCCTAAAGGAACTCAAAGGTCCCACCAAGGATAGAAGCACATCTTGAAGACGTTTTTGCAAGGTGGATATCATTACATCAACATTACAAAATAGATAGGGATACATACATAAGGCATACAATGCCACACGAGTACAACATCATCTTACATAAGAGCACCATTCGACTACGGATGAAACACAAACAGAAACTCATACGACATCCACCCTGCTAGCCCAGGCTGCCGACCTGGAACCTATCCCCTGATCGAAGAAGAAGCAGAAGAAGAACTCCAAAACAAGCAAACATCGCTCTCGCATCATGATCATCGCATAACATGTACCTGCAACTGTTGTTGTAGTAATCTGTGAGCCACGAGGACTCATCAATCCCATCACCATGGGTATCAAGACTAGCAAAGGTTAATGGGAAAAGAAGGGGTAAAGTGGTGAGGTTGCAGCAGCGACTAAGCATGATATGGTGGCTAACATACGCAAATAAGAGCGAGAAGAGAGCAAACAAAACGGTCGTGAAGCTAGTAATGATCAAGAGGTGATCCTGAACTCCTACTTACGTCAAACATAACCCAAAACCTTGTTCACTTCCCGGACTCCGCCGAAAAGAGACCATCACGGCTACACACGCGGTTGATGCGTTTTAATTCGAATCTGGTGTCAAGTTATCTACAACCGGATAATAACAAATTCCCATCTGCCACATAACCGCGGGCACGGCTCTCGAAAGTTTATACCCTGCAGGGGTGTCCCAACTTAGCCCATGATAAGCTCTCGCGATCAACGAAGGATATTCCTTCTCCCAGGAAGACCCGATCAGTCTCGGAATCCCGGTTTACAAGACATTTCGACAATGGTAAAACAAGACTAGCAAAGCCGCCCGATGCGCCGACAATCCCGATAGGAGCTGCACATATCTCGTTCTCAGGGCAACACCGGATAAGTCAAGCTACGAGTAAAATCAGACCTCGAGTTTCCCCGAGGGGGCCCCGCAGGCTACTCGGTTCGGACCAGCAGTTAGAGAAGCACTAGCCCGAGGGGGCTAAAATAAAGATGACCCTTGGGTTAATTACTCCCAAGGGAAAGGTATAGGTGGTAGGAAAATGGTAAAACCAATGTTGGGCCTTGCTGGAAGAGTTTTATTCAAGGCGAACTGTCAAGGGGGTCCCATAAATCACCCAACCGCGTTAGGGACGCAAAATCCGGGAACATAATACCGATATGATGGAAACTAGGGTGGCACGAGTGGAACAAAACACCAGGCATAAGGCCGAGCCTTTAGGATTCGTGCGAGGCCCAAGTGTTGAGCCTGCGACGGATGCCTATATATAGTGGGGGTGCGGCACACTCATTTGGTTGATCGCTTCGGCGCTGTCACTAGGGTTTGCATGTGTTGCAAATAGCCACCTCCACTCACCACCGACTATGTGATCGGACCTAGCAGTCCGCCGCACGGTGTTCCCTCCCGTACGCGCGGATACCATTAGAGGCGGTGCTCCGACAAACTTGTACATGGGATCTGATGACCGGCAGTTCGAGGGAGATTGGACGAGGAGGAGATGACTCTGGATGCGCTGCCCCAACTCTTCTTCCGTTGCATGACACTGCACGTCTAGTGGTAGCGATATGTGATCCATCTCCCATAGAATGATCTTGGTTGTTCTTCGCGTAGGAAAATTTCAATTTGCAGTCGATGCACCCTACCGTAGAACCCAACACAAATAACCCTCCACTGCTAAGACTGTATACTATCAACCTCCCCTGTGTCTGTTGTTGATGCTTACCACAATTTAGCTGTGGTGGGAAAAAGCTTTGCCCACCACTGTTGACTTAACAAGTAGTGGCGGGCACAACCACTACAAAAAAGACACATCCATGACGAACGATTTTTTTCCTGTCATGGTTATGACACCTCTATGACGATAATTGTGACAAAAACATGTATCGTCATAGATGTGGTGGGCTCCTACTTCTATGACAAAAAAACATGATAGAAAATGGCCTTTTTGTCCTAGGCGGGACGGGGATGCACCTGTATGACATTCTTTGGGCCGTCCATGACATAAAAAATCATGGTAGAAGTGAGGGCGAGGAAATTTTCACGGGTTCCCGGTTACGGTGGGTGGCAGGAGGCCAAAGTTTCTGTTTTTGCACTGCACATACCAAACAAGCAATCTAATCATCCTAAAGGCAAATCTTGGCACATTATTTTTATAATACAATGGATTTGTACAAGGGGGTAATTATTTTTGTTGAAAAGTTTCTGTAATTCAAGATTTGCAAAGTTTCCATAGGCATGAACAAAGTTCAAGGAGCTCCCCCACTTCAATGGTGCTCGTCCTTCTTACTTTCACTTTTCTTTTTGAAATTTTTTAGGTTCCCCACTTTATTTTTTATTTTCAAACTTTTTAAAAGCACACAACAGAATAAAGTGACTCTCTAGAACTTCCGGGTTGTCTCCCTGGCAGCGCTTTCTTTAAAGCCATTAAGCTAGGCATATAGTGCTCAAGTAATGGATCCACCTGAATTCCAAGGTATATCAAAGCTAATTTTAATTAACAATGATTTGTAATTTAGTAGTGAGCACAAAGCAACATATATCATGTAATGACAAAGTCTAACTCTCTTCCTATGCATTGGCATGTCATAAAAGAACAATTCATGCACATCAAGTAAAGGCCAATGCATAGTTTAAATAGTTTCTTGCAATTTTATTGCATTGGAAACATAGAGAGTTGGAGATGCAGTTCCTCTCTCATAATAATTGCAAGTAGGAGCAGCAAGCACATGCATATTACATTTATCAAAATCATAATGTGCAATAGTAGAACGCAACCCATTAATATAGTCCTTGATAAGCGAAAACTTCTCCGATATAGTGTAGTTGGGAGAATTCAAAAAGATAATAGGACTATCATGTGTTGGTGCAATAGCAATAATTTCATTTTTAACATAAGGAACTATAGCAAGTTCATCTCCATAAGCATAATTCATATTGGCATCATGGCCACAAGCACATCAAGCATCAAGTTCATCAAAAAGGGATATTTCAAATGGATCAAAGGGATCATAGCAATTATCATAGCATTCATCCTTTGGTACACACGAGGGAAATCAAACAATGTATGAGTTGAAGAGTTACTATCATTAGAAGGTGGTACAGGTGATCAATCCACTCTTCCTCCCTTTGTTCTTCGCTCTCGCCCTCATCTTTTTCATCTAATGAGCTCATAGTGTCATCAATTTATTCTTTCATAGATTCCTGCAAAATATTAGTCTCTTCTTGGACAACGGGGACTTTATCAATAAACTCATTAATATCAGCATTATATTCATAATTCTCATATCAACATTTAAGTATAGCATAATTTTCAGGTCTGTAAACAACATCATCATAATTTTCTCACTTTTCAAACATAGATTCAATATCACAAGCACCCTTAAAAGCAACAATTCCTTCTATTTGTTCCACATCATAGTAATCACATATACCATTAGCGTAAAAAGCTAAGGTTTCATTATCATTAAATTCACATGAAAAGGGAAGGTGTGGAGCCTTCATCTTAGTGCAGCAAGTATAATCATATCTCAAGCATAATTTCCAAGCATACCATTGCAACATTTCAATTTGATCCCATAATAGTTTCCCTTTTTGTGTCAAGCGATAATCCCTAAAGTATTCATGTTGATCCAATGTGTCTCCCATTATCATGTTGAATGGGGTTTTCTCAGGATTATCAAAGTAGTGTTAATATTTTTCACATAATGACCATCAAGGGTTTTAGGAGGTTCCCCATCTCCATGAGTAGAAAGTACACCAATTGTTTTTGGTGTTTTGTGTTCCATATCCATAACTAAAGATAGAGAACAACATAGAATAGAAAATAAAATCTACTTAATGATAAAGCAAACAAGCACACACATGAGAATATTCACCCCACGCTATTGCTCCCCGACAACGGCGCCAGAAAAAGGTCTTGGTAACCCACAAGTATAAATGATTACTTGTAGCCTTTCTCAATAAATAAGAGTGTCGAACCCAACGAGGAGCTGTAGGTAGAATTTATATTCCCTTCAAGTTCTATCAACCACCAATACAACTCTACACACGCTTAACGTTCGCTTTACCTAGAACAAGTATGAAACTAGAAGCCCTCTGTAGGTGTGGTAAGATAGGTTTGCAAGATAATAAAGAGCACGTAAATAAAAGCTAGGGGCTGTTTAGATAAAGAAACAATTAGGTTAGTTTTAGTAGAGACCTTTTTGTCACAATAAAGTTATTTGTCCCTAGGCAATCGATAACTAGACCAGTGATCATTATTGCAATTTTATATGAGGGAGAGGCATAAGCTAACATACTTTCTCTACTTGGATCATATGCGCTTATGATTGGAACCATAGCAAGCATCCGGAACTACTAAAGATCATTAATGTAAAACTCAACCATAGCATTAAAGTATCAAGTCCTTTTTACTCCCATACGCAAACAACCTACTTACTCGGGTCTGTGCTTCTGTCACTCACGCCACCCACCATAAGCAAATCATGAACATATTGCAAACCCTACAACGGGGATCCCTCACGCTTGCGTGACATGGAGAGCACCATAGGACATCACCAATAATAAAACATACAATTCAAACCAATCACGATCATTAATCAACCCATAGGACAAAACGGATCTACTCAAACATCATAGGATAGCCATACATCATTTGGAAATAATATATAGCGTTGAGCACCATGTTTAAGTAGATATTACCGTGGGGAGAAGAGGTGTTACAACGTTGCATAGAGGGGGAGATAGTTGGTGATGACATCGGCGAAGTTGTTGGTTGTAGATCGCCATCACGATGATGGCCCCGGCGGCGTTCCGGTGCCACCGGGAGAGAGGTGGAGAGAGCCCCCTCCTTCTTCTTCTTCCATGGCCTCCCCCTAGATGGGAGGAGGGTTACCCCTCTGGTCCTTGGCCTCCATGGCGGCGTAGGGGTGGGAGCCCCTCTGAGATTGGATCTCTCTCTCTCTCTCTCTCTCTCTCTCTCTCTGTTTCTTTCTATTTTTGCATTCCCAGATTTTGGCCTTTCACCGTTTCTTAAATTCTTGAAGATCCGTAACTCCGATTGGGCTGAAATTTTAACACGATTTTTGTCCAGATATTATCTTTCTTGCGGCCGAAGAAGGGCACCAACCACCTTATAGGGTGTCCACAAGCCTCATGGCCCCGCCCTGGGTAGGGGGGCGCGCCTCCAGGGCTTATGGGCCCCTCGGGCATCATCTCGCATTCATTCCAATTCCCAAAAATCACATATATTCCAAAAACATCTCCTTAAGTTTTTATCGCGATTGGACTTCGTTTGGTATGGATATTCTGCGAAACAAAAACATGCAACAAACAGGAACTGGCACTGGGCACTGGATCAATATGTTAGTCCCAAAAATAGTATAAAAAGTTGGCAAAATTATATGAAAGTTGTAGAATAATGGCATGAAACAATCAAAAAATATAGATAAGACGGAGCCGTATCAACTTCCTTGCTGCGACCGTGGACCCAGCTGTCAGCCTCTCCATGTACAATCCTCTTCCGATGGAAGTCGTTCCTTGACCACCTTGACCATGCCGCGCCGAGAGCACCAAGGCGGTGGACGACGGTCAGGCTTAGGAAGGGAATTACCCGGAGCCAGGGAAGACTTAGCAGTTGATAAAGGCGGGGTGTCCCAATATTTCGATGAGAGGATAACTATCAATTTGGTGGAGATGACGTTGATGATCCGACTACAAACATGCACGACGCTGCGCCTTAGCAATCGCTAAACCAACTCCGAGAGGTTATTGATCACGGCGGAGCACGATCAACCTGACCAAGAAGGTCTATTCCTGCAAGCAATCGAAGAACAAGCAACAATATGATAAAACAATCTGAATATTGCGAATATGGATGAAGTATTGATAATGGCGGGGATCCGAAAGTGGTCTTGGTCTGGTCGTTGGACAGAAACGAAGTACACGAAGTTGCATTGGCTAACTTTTAACTAAACAAATCCCAAAGTCTAAACGGTGCCCTAAGGGCTTTATATATGGAGGAAGAGGGGGGGAATTTCGTGGCACTTGGGGAGGGGTCCGGAACCACCTTATATCTTGTTTCCCCACACATACGGATTCTAAAAATAGCCTATACTTATGTATTCCGAAATTACATGGGCCTGGCCCAATAATAAAGTGACGCAACACCTAGAATAGCCTCTGGACGAAATTTATGAAGTGGCATCTTGTATATTTTTTCCAAGGCTTCATGCACTCATTACGGTGGCTTCAAAGTCCTGAAATCATCACTTGTAATTCTATTCTTGTTCCCCTTGCGCATGCCATCATCTCCAAGCTTGGTCTTGCTCCAGTGTTCTTCCCTCTTATCCATGCCAGGCCCTTCATTTGTAAGAAAAACAAATGTATCCAATTTAGGCAGCATCATATTCTCATGAACATTAGAATCATTACCAAGAAATGAAAGTACCTGATAATTTAATTGGCGTGTGCGAGCTCTAGTAATTGGTCCAGTATATGTAGCAGCAGGGGTTGTGGGTGTAACAATGGTATTGATTTCCTCATCATCCTCCCCTTCTTGAAGTGAAGTTGTCCTCGATGGAAGCTCATCTTCCTCACCAAATAAGGCTTCAAATCTGCAATGTTAAAAGTGGGACTAACCCCAAAATCTGCAGGTAGCTCAAGTTTATATGCATTATCATTTATTTTCTCCAACACCTTAAAAGGACCATCAACACGTGGCATTAACTTTGATTTGCACAAATTAGGAAATCTATCCTTGCGCAAATGTAACCAAACAAGATCTCCAGGTGCAAACACAACATGTTTTCTACCCTTATCTCTAGCAAGTTTATATTAGCATTCATACGCTCAATTTTTTCCTTAGTTAACTCGTGCATTCTTAAAATCAATTCAGAACGTTGTGTAGCATCAAAATTAACCTTCTGCGAAGATGGAAGAGGCAACAAATCAACATGTGCACGAGGTAGGAAACCATACACAATTTCAAAAGGGCACATCTTAGTAGTAGAATGTAATGAATGATTATAAGAAAATTCAGTATGAGGCAAGCATTCCTCCCATATTTTCTTATTATTCTTCAAAACAGCCCTAAGCATAGTAGACAATGTTCTATTGACTACTTCGGTTTGTCCATCAGTTTGGGGGTGACAAGTAGTACTAAAAAGTAGTTTAGTCTCCAACTTAGCCCATAAACATCTACAAAAGTGGCTAAGAAATTTAGTATCATGATCTGAAACAATAGTATTTGGCACACCGTGCAAGCGAATAATTTCACAAAAGAACAAATCAGCAACATTAACAACATCATCGATTTTATGACATGGTATAAAGTGCGCCATTTTCGAGAATCTATTCACGACAACAAATATGCTATCCCTCCCCTTCTTTGTTCGAGGTAAACCTAAAACAAAGTCCATAGATATATCCTCCCAAGGAACACTAGGTACAGGCAAAGGCATATATAAACCCTGAGGATTGAGTCATGACTTAGCTTTTTGACATGTAGTGCAGCGAGCAATAAAACACTCAACATCCCGTCTCATCTTTGGCCAAAAGAAATGTGTAGCAAGTACGTCCTCTGTCTTCTTCACGGCAAAGTGTCCCATTAATCCTCCTCCATGCGCCTCCTGGAACAACAAAAGGCGAACGGAGCTAGCTGGAAAGCATAGCTTGTTAGCACGAAACACAAATCCATCATTAACAACGAACTCGTTCCACATTCTTCCTTCTTTACAATTCTGCATTACATCTTTAAATCAGCATCATGCACATATTGATATTTGATGGTCTCCAAACCAAATATGTTGAAGTCAAGTTGTGAAAGCATAGTATAGCGACGAGACAATGCATCAACAATAACATTTTCTTCACCCTTCTTGTGTTTCATGACATAAGGGAAAGTCTGAATGAATTCAACCCATTTAGCATGTCTACGATTCAGTTTAGCTTGACTTCTAATATGTTTCAAAGATTCATGATCAGAATGCATAACAAATTCTTTGGGACATAAATAATGTTGCCTTGTTTCTAAAGTCCGAACAATAGCATATAATTCTTTATCATAAGTAGAATAATTCAGACTAGTCCCACTCAATTTTTCAGAAAAGTATGCAACAGGTTTGCTATCTTGTAATAACACACCTCCTAATCCAATTCCACCAGCATCACATTCAAGCTCAAAAGTCTTATTAAAATCAGGAAGTTGGAGTAAAGGAGCATGTGTCAACTTATCTTTTAATACCGTGAAGGCTTCTTTCTATGCGGTACCCCAAACAAAAGGCACATCCTTCTTTGTAAGCTCATTGAGAGGTGCAGCAATGGTGCTGAAATCTCTCACAAAACGCCTATAGAATCCAGCGAGGCCAAGAAAACTCCTCACCTATGTGACCGTTTTGGGCTGCGACCAACTCTCAATAGCTTCAATCTTGGCTTTATCAACTTCAATTCCCTGTGGAGTAACAACATAGCCTAGAAAAGATACTCGATCAGTGCAAAAGGTGCTCTTCCCAAGGTTACCAAACAAACGTGCATCACGTAAAGCAGTAAAAACAAAATGTAAATGTTCCAAATGTTCCTCCCAAGATCTGCATAAATCAATATATCATCAAAATAGACTACCACAAATCGTCCAATGAAAGCACGTAAAACTTCATTCATTAATCTCATGAAAGTACTAGGTGCATTAGTTAACCCAAAAGGCATGACTAACCACTCATATAATCCAAACTTAGTTTTAAATGCTGTTTTCCATTCATCCCCCAATTTCATACGAATTTGATGGTATCCACTATGGAAATCAACTTTGGAGAATATTGTAGAGCCACTCAATTCATCAGGCATATCATCTAGCCTAGGAATAGGATGACGATAACGAATAGTAATATTATTAATGCGTCTACAATCAACATACATACGCGATGTACCATCCTTTTTCGCCACTAGAATAATAGGAACAACACAAGGACAAAGGGATTCACATATATAACCTTTGTTGAGAAGCTCCTGTACTTGACGCATAATCTCCTTCGTCTCCTCTGGATTGGTACGGTATGGTGCACGGTTTGGCAGTGAAGCACCGAGAATTAAGTCAATCTGATGCTCAATCCCTCGAATAGGCGGTAATCTCGGTGGCACGTCTTGTGGAAAGACGTCAGCGAACTCCTGCAAAATGTTAGTGACAGCAGGAGGCAAAGAGGAAGGCACATCCTCGAATGAAAATAATGCCTCTTTGCACACAAAAGCATAGCAAACAGATTTGCTGAAATCTAGCTCATCAATATCAGATTTAGTGGCAAATAAACATGCACTTTTCAATTTAATTTCAGAAGCAACACTACTTTTGCCACAATCTGATTTTCACTCTTATTTTTCTCCTGTTTTGCTTTATTGGCTCTATTAATATCATCTTTCAAAATGGAATCAGGAGACATAGGAAGAAAAGTAATATGTTTATCCTTATGAACAAGAGTATACTGATTGTTTCTACCATGGTGTACAGAATTTTTATAAAATTGCCATGGTCTACCAAGTAACAAGGAACATGCTTGCATGGGTACCACATCACAATCAACATAATAAGCATATGTAGAGATACTAAAATGCACACGAACAATACGTGTTACCTTAACCTTGTCGCTGTTGTTGAACCATTGGATGTAGTAAGGATGTGGATGTGGTCTTGTGGTGAGAGATAGCTTCTCCACCATCTCCATGCTAGCGAAGTTGTTGCAGCTCCCTCCATCTATAATGACGTGAACAGAATGTTCCTTCACAACTCCCTTTGTATGGAACAAATAATGCCTCTGATTTTGCTCAGCTTGTGTGACCTGCACACTCAAAACACGTTGAGCAACTAAACATTCATACCTGTCAGCATCTTCAAGAGCCATGTAGTGCGTCTCATTTTTAGTATCATCTCCACCGTGTTCTTCACGTGTAATAAGAGCCAAAGTCTCATCATCATATTCACTAGCGGACCCTTACCCACCATCCTTAGTAGAAATCATCACACGCTTAGATTTTCATTCCCTCGCATAATGACCTCTTCCCTTACAACGACGACAAATACTATCACTTGTGTGCCCTGTTGATGCCATGGAAGAAGAAGAGCTCTGTGCAGGCCCGACAGGTGCGCTCTTAGCAGATAGTGGTGGTTGTGCCTGCTTTCTTGTATCACGGCTGGAGCTGGCACCTGATGGAGGTGCTGGTGCAGTGGCAGTAGAAGATGCACGCGGCGTCCATGATGAAGGTCGACCTACAGAAAAGTTAGTTTGCGCCAATGCTTGTCAATCCTGCACGTCACGTTCAGCTTTACAAGCAAGATGGAATAAGCGAGAGATATTATTATACTCATTATACTCTAGAATGGTCCGAATCTCTCTATTTAATCTACCCATAAAACATGCAAGCATAGCTTCATTCTCCTCAATAATACCACATCTAATCATGCCAGTTTGTAATTCCTGATAATATTCTTCTATAGAATTTTTTCCTTGTCTTAAACACTGCAAATTTTGAAGCAATTCACGTTGATAATATGGTGGAACCCAACGAGTATGCATAGCAGTTTTCAAAGCAACCCAAGTAGCTGGAATACGATATAATCTACAAGTGAAAGCACAAACAGCAATAGCAACCCATCTCTCCTCGGGATATTGTAAACATGTAAAACGTTGTTCAGTTTCTAACTCCCAAGTAAGATATATATCAGGAACATATCTAACCTCAAATGGTGGAATATTCAATTTGATTTTAGGAATATGGTCATGATCTCGTACCTGAGGTGGTGGTGCAGGCCTACCATTGCGATTATTTGCATGTGGACGACCTGGTGCTAGTGCTGGTGGTTGCACGTAGTTCTGATTTTGATCAACCCCATCCTCATAATCGCCCGCATAATCCTCCTCCTCCTCGGTACCAGCAGTAGCAGTAGCAGAAGCCAAAGAAGCATCAACAATAGGTACAGCAGCACCAGAAGTTTGGCCATCCTCAAGAGGAACACGCTTCGCTCATCCAAACTGATTCGGAAGGGGGCGTTGTTGTTGTTGTTGTTGTTGTTGTTGTTGTTGTTGTTGTTGTTGTTGTTGTTGTTGTTGTTGTTGTTGTTGTAGAGGTGCGATAGGTTCAGCCGGCGGTGGTTGTGGAAGACGCGCGAGCAATTCATTAAACTTGTTATTGAGCTTTGTTTCGAACTTCTTCTCAATGCCATCTATCTTCTCCATGGCCTCTTCAAATCTGTTTAGCACATCTTGCACCTGTCCACTCATCATTTGCTGAAATTTATCATGTAGCTGTTTGTTCGTCATGTTCTCCCAGTCAGTCTCATCGGCTCGTGATCCTGCCATGGTTAGCAGCAAGTAGAAACACACAAGAATCTGATCCTACTGAATACTAGGAACTGGTGGTGGTGTATCACAAACCCGTCAAGCGAATCTCAAATTCTTACCAGTTCTTACCCAGCAGCAGGTGGCGATCAGCAACCGTTGTAGTCAAAACTCTCAAAGCTTGGATAGAGCGATGGCTAGGGAGAGTCAAACGTACGACGTAGATATATGCGGAGCTGGGAAGGCTTATGATATGGTAGCAAAAAGGGTCAGGAATAATCAATTCAGAGATGCAAAGTTGAATAAACGCTCAACGATGGTACTGTGCTGGTCCTAGGCTAGACCGTGCTAGAGACGCGAGCCTAGAACACTAACAAAATCACGGCGCGGCACGTAATCAAGGAAGGAGCACACTCGGATTTTTTTCTCTCTTTTTTTGCCCCGCAACAATTTTTTTCGAAAAAGTCTACAAATGGTCTAAAAACTGCCTAGGCAGAATTTTCTAGACTTAGTTTTTTTTGAAACTGGAACTATTTTTATACTGCGGGTAGCACGGAAGTTGGGGAGTTCGACTTGGTCACGACTCATAGTATCGCGTGATTTGGAACTCGAAAATAAAGGAACAAATACTGGACTTAGACTAGGACTGGTGGCGGAGATGAATCTGGTGGAACTCGGTCTGGTGATGATGGTATATGATGGGCGGTGGAGCACGGACTGGTGGCAAATTTGTGATGGAGGTGGACTCGGATTATCATGATGACAGTGAACATGTGGTATATGGCAGTGGTGATGTCGATGGTGGTATATGGCAGCGGTGATGACAATGGTGGTATATGGCAGCGGTGACGACGATGGTGGTATATGGCAGCGGTGATGACGATGGTGGTATATGGCAGTTTGACGACTTATGAACATAACTGGAAACTCTAAAGGACTAGACACTAAGACCAGCAACTCGACACAATGATGCAACCGCAAATTCAACAAAGCGAAACTCTAAAAAGATTATGCAAAAGCTTAGATTGGTTCGGATAGGATGAACTAACCCTAATTTTTTTGGCTTTTTCGTGGACTATAGCTGTGAAGAACAGACTCGATCAAAACTATGAAAAACTGTAAAATCTCACCGAGCAACTTGGAGCTCTGATACCACTTGATAGAGGCGGGGTGTCCCGATCTTTCAATGAGATGATAACTATCGATTTGGTGGAGATGAATTTGAAAATCCGACTACAAACGTGCACGATGTTGTGCCTTAGCAATTGCTATACCAACTCCAAGAGGTTATTGATCATGTCGGAGCATGATCAACCTGACCACGAAGGTCTATTCCTGCAAGTAATCGAAGAACAAGCAAGAACATGATAAAGCAATCTGAATATTGCGCATATGGATGAAGTATTGATAATGGTGGGGATCCGAAAGTGGTCTTGGTCTGGTCGTTGGACACAAACGAAGTACACGAAGTTGCGTTGGCTAACTTTTAACTAAACAAATCCCAAAGTCTAAACGGTGCCCTAAGGGCTGTATATATGGAGAAAGAGGGGGGAATTTCGTGGCCCTTGGGGGAGGGGTCCGAAACCAACCCTATCTCTTGTTTCCCCGCACATACAGACTCTAAAAATAGCCTATACTTATGTATTTCGAAATTACATGGGCCTGGCCCAATAATAAGGTGACGCAACACCTAGAATAGCCTCTCGACAAAATTTATGAAGTGGCATCTTGTATATTTTGTCCAAGGCTTCATGCACTCATTATGGTGGCTTCAAAGTCCCGAAATCATCACTTGTAACTCCATTCTTGTTCCCCTTGCGCATGCCATCATCTCCAAGCATGGTCTTGCTCTAGTGTTCTTCCCTCTTATCCATGCCAAACCCTTCATTTGTAAGCAAAACAAATGTATCCAATTTAGGCAGCATCATATTCTCATGAACATTAGAATCATTACCAAGAAAAGAAAGTACGTGATAATTTAGTTGGCGTGTGCGAGATCTAGTAATTGGTCCAGTATATGTAGCAGTAGGGGTTGTGGGTGTAACAATGGTATTGATGTCCTCATCAGAAGTTGTTTCCCACGCAGAGGGGAGTACAAGGGTTTACTGGTTCGGCTGAAGTTGCCAGAGAATAACATGAGGTCTGGGTGAGGACAGGGATGGCCAGGCCAGCGATGGGAGTAGGATGGGGCGGTGAGGCCTGCGCGGTAGCATAGCCGAGCACGGGAGGCAGGAGCAGGCGGCATGGTGGCACTGGTTTGGCTAGCTGGAGCAAGAAGACTAGAGGTTGAAGAAGCACGACAACCGTTGCATGGACATCGTACGGTCACTACAGCTAGAATCATTTATATTGACTAAGTTGACAAAGCCCTGGGTCTGCGTCAACTTAGTAGGCCCACAAGTGAGCCTCCAAATATGGTGGGTCCCAGCTAGCAGGGGAGTATACATTTTTGTGCGTAATAAGGAGGCACTTCCTTGCATGCAAAGATATAGCTAGTGGGTCCGAGCTGTCAGTGTGAGGAACATTTTTTTCGCGAAATACAGAGGCCCTTCTGGTGGGTCCCTGCTGTTAGGTGGAGGAATCATTATTTTGTGCGTAATAAGGAGGCACTTCCTTGCGTGCGGCCTTGGACCCAACTGTTAGCCTCTCCACGTTCAGTCCTCTTCCGATGGATGTCGTTCGTTGACCGTGTTGACCACGCCGCGCCAAGAGCACCAGGGCGATGGACGATGGTGATGCCTAGGAAGGGAACGACATGGAGCCGGAGAAGACTCGATAGTTGTTTCTCACGCGAAGGGGGGTACGAGGGTTTGCTGGTTCGTCTATCATCGGAGAATAACAACATGTGTGGGTGAGTAGAGGGATGGCTAGGCCAGCGATGGGAGTAGGGTGGGGCGATGAGGCCTGCGCGGCAGCACAACCGACCATGGGAGGCGGGAGCAGGCCGTCTGCTGGCGCTGGTTTGGGCGGCTGGAGCAAGAAGAGCAGAGATTGAAGAAGCATGACGGCCGTTGGATGGACATCCAACAATCACTGCTCTCGTGTGTTGACTAAGTTGAGATGACCTTGCGTGCACGTCAACCTTTTTTGAGGAAAGCGTACGCGTCAACCTAGTAGGCCCACAAGTCAGCCTCAAATATGTGGAAAATAGCATACAACCCATCTGCCAATATTGCTAATAAACTTACAACCCATCGGCTAATTCTTAAGGATTTTTCTGAAGCCCATATTCTTTTTGTTACCATTACAACCCATATTCTGGCCACGGTTAAAAAATTCATCAAAATTTTCATATTTCGGTGCAGTCCGAACTGTTTTTAATCCCGAAATTTCGAATTACGTTCAAACTAATTTAAAAATAAATAAATTTATATCAATTTAAAATCCAATATAATTTCCTCGCAAAAAATAATTAAATTTGAAATCTCGAAATCTAAAAAAATGATATTTAAAACTAATTGTCGGTTTGCTGTGTTTTTAAAATTTACATCCCATTTCTTACTACTTCATTTTCTGGGCAACCGAATACATCGCTCTCATCTTGAAAGATTTGCAGCCAGGAGGGTTGAGAAAGCAAGTAGGCCTCCATTGGGTATTTCTTTAAAATAAGTAGAACTGGGCTAGCCATTTCCAGAAAGAAAAAACACAACTGGGCTCATCATGTGGAAAAAACAAAACAAAAGCCTGGGCTAGATGGGCCACAGCCCCCGCACAACCCCGTTGTTATCCTGATCCGTCTCTAAAACTAGTAAATAACATCTATTTGTTCCTCAAAAAAGGGTAAATAACAACTGTGCGACCTGCTGGGTCCCTGGTGTCAGCCACTCATTGTGTAATTCTCTTGTTTATTGACTACATTGATAATGGCGTGGGACCTAGATATCCAACCATTAGGAGGAACCATTTTTTGGCTTGTAATAACGAGGCACTTGCTTGCGTTCTGCCATGACCCGGGTGGGTCCCTACTGTCATCCTCTCCACGTACAGTCACCTCCTTATTCCTCTCAGTTGTTGACCATGTTCACAATGCCAGACGGCGGCACACCACGCACGGGGAGCGAACCAAGGCGGAGGACAGCGGCGAGGCCTCAGACGGGAACGAACAGGAGTCGTGGAAGATGTGGCAGTCTAGTCGCAGGTGAAGGGGAGTACGCGGGTTGACTAGTTCGGGTGCGAGTGCAGGTTGGGGCTAATGTCGCCAGAGAATAACATGATGTGTGGGAGAATATAGGCATGGTCTGGCCAACGTTTGGGGGTATGATAGGGCGGTGGAGGCGCAACCTTCTGTGGAAGACGGGAGCAGGCGGGACCGACGGCGTGGTTCGGTTTGGGCGGCTGGAGGAAGAAGACAAGAGATAGAAGAAACATGATAGATGTTGGATGTCAATCCAATGACTGGTAGGTAGAATCGTTTGTTGACTAAGTCGACACCACCTTGGATAGGCTTTTCCTTGTGGGTCCCAAATGCCAGAATCCAAATCCGTCATGGCCATGCAACCTTTATTATGAAGAATTAGAGTCTATTTGCTGTGCTAGCTCAAAATAAGTTTGTGGGTGTTGGCAGGCGCTAAGCACTTGGGTTCTGTAATGCACAATGAGCTCAAGCAGCCGGCGAGAGTGATGTTATTTCCCTTGGTTGGGATTTGTTACAATATTTCTCTCTTAATTAACGAAATGGCAAGCTATTTGCCTTGTTTCAAATAAAATATGACAGTCATAGTCGAGTTGAAAAGAGCAACCACATCTAACTCAAGCTTAAAAACAGTACAAAAGCACAAGGTTAATTGTTCATCAGGTTTAGACAAAACCAAGATTGAACATGACAATAACATCTAACCCAACCACTGTTTTTGGCAGTCACAAACAAATGGATCGATCTGATCCATAAAATCAACATCCCATGCCAAAAAGTTTACTGGCATATGACGACAAGTTGTTGTAAATAGAAGCCGAGCACATTCAGAAGCCCATTTGTCCACCTAAAACTTCTTTTTTTGTTGTTCAACATATCCATCCATGAGAAATTTCTTGTTGAAAAACTCAAGTCTCATGGATAATAGTAACCTCACATTCAACATGAAGAATGTGACGAAGTTTCTGTTTTCCTGATTGGATGCATAACCTTCCATCATTATTGTCCTCAAACGAATGCAATGATAACTGAGAAAATCCTGGTGCTTATTACGCCACTGATTGGTTATATTATTTTCTCCATGTGTTAGTGCCTACGTAGACATGAAGATTGAAAACAATTAAGGTCTAATAAAAGAGTGTGTCGATAGAGCGACAACTGAACGGTAATTCTAGTACAATATATATGGACTTTCAATGTGCATGAAATAATCACCTCTATATACAAATTCTCCAGACATGGAAAGCATCGCATCAAGCTAGTAATTGTGTTCAGATCAATACTAAACATTCCCATATATAAGATCTTGACAGAATCCAGCACCATTGATAGGCTATCCATGGACGAACTCTTCATTGAGCATATAACATAATATTAGTATCCAAAGTGTACTCCAAGATGATATAAAACTTATGCACACAAATGAAAAATGCAGCTTATGATTACAAAAGTGTAGATAATATACATTACCTGAATAAGTGTGGAGCCAAACACCATGTCATGATGTTTAAACGGATCACGAATTACACCCAAGGTCTCAAGTTTAGGCGTAGAGACGAAAATTATTTGTGAAGGTTTATAACAATAATCAAGGAGCAACCTTTGAAGTGAAGGGCATCTTCGATGATGAGCTGCTGTCCTTCAAAACAAATTCTGATGCTTTTAAGGTGAGGCGACTTTATTTCAAGATAATGGATATGAGTTTCTAATCTGAAAACAAGCAGCAAGCGCTCTAGGGTAGGGCAACTAGAGTAGACGATGCTGTGAAGTGAGGCCTCCGACAAATCAACCATGACAAGCAAATTTTTTTTAGCAGTGGGAGTCGAATCATTTGTACCAGATTGTCTAGTAGATGGAACCGGGCTATGGTGAGGGTGTGGAGAGAGGAGGAAAACCACGAGATGGACAACAGTGGTGTGGGCAGAAATACATGGTGTTCGGTTCACGGAATGTATTTTTCATAGTAATGGTAGAACTCAAGCTGCTGGAGTTTTTCGAATTTAGTGGATGTCAGCCAGGCGTCCACAGTGCAGGGTATGGACAACAGGTAGTGTGTGAGGATGCAAAGGTGTTGAATGGAGCCCTGGTGGGAGGAGATGATGGCTCTGAGGAGTACAAATACAGGAACGACAAATATCTACGACAATTGAGATTAAGAGACGCAGTGCGCCAGAGGGTGCCCCACCGAGATGCGAGGACTTGTGTGCGGCAACCATCCTTGGTGGGGAGAAGGGAGATGATCTCCCCAAGGATGGCGTCCGGGAGATCACTGATGCGGTCCACCAGATATTCTATGGGTTCCTCAGATCTGGGGGGGGGGGGCTCGCCGCTTCTCTCCGTGCTGCTGGGTGCGGGATCTACAACTGGCGTTGCCGTTGGCGGGAGCCTGATCTTCTTGGCGCTAAGGACTACCCACTCCATTTTCCTTGCAGGTGTTGCATCGAGCTCACAGGTTTGAGGAGAGTAGCGAGAGACAAGCCTAGTGGCAGTGCGAGTGGGGAAGAAGGAGGGCTGGGGTTTTCTGTATTAGCGAGGAAGAAGGAGGGCTGGGGTTTCTGTACGTGTGAGAGAGACGGGGAGCGGGGGTTTTCTGTACGAGTGAGGAAGAAGGGGAGCGCGGGGAATTGGGGGGCGACGGAAGGGGGAGAGTCCAGCGAGCTGCATTAAGTGGAGCCGAGGGCCGAGGAGGAAGGAGGTTTTTTTGGGAGCGACCCTCTTCAAGAAGTATGGGCTTTTCCTCACAAAAAAAACAAACGGGCTTTAAGATGGATTGGCTTTTGTATCGGCCTAGTCGGCTGCCGTGTTTCGTACTGGACGGTCTTAACACTAGAGGCAGCCCATTAGAGACACTCTCCAGCTCTCTAGCTTATTTCCCATTCGAAAGAAAAAAAGAGACGCCCTCCAGCATATGGCTCCTCATAGATAACCTTTTTCAGCTCAGGGCCCGCTTGGCATCCACCAAATTCGAGGATGATGAATTGCATGCATACACCATACTGGCCATAGCACCGCAAAATGAGGGGTCAAATAACAGGCCCACATATAGACTCTAAGAGCAAGTACTACAATAACGGGCTTATAGCCCTCTTACATGGCACTTTTGCCTATGCGGAGGAGAGAGACATAGAAAAATGATGGGAGTGGGCTATCATGCAAGAGCCTAGCTATATGTGTATACCTAGGCAAATGCAATAAATATGAAGAAATATATAGAAAGAAGGTGAAAAAAGTAGTACTCTTATAGCCAACCTTATACCTAACCTTATTGTATAAGTGACTATAAGTGATTACTATATATGACATGACAACATCATATAGCCAACAGTTAGCTATACTATTAACCATGCTATAGAGGTTCACATGCTAGTCAACATTCACAAGCTCATAAGTCCAGCATGTTTATGCATCTCAATGATTCACCAGACAAACTATAACCAAGAGAAAGCTATGACAAGGTGTAGAAATAAAGAAAAAACAATCGATGCTTCTCTGAGCAAAGGGCCTCCCTAAGCATGCATTAATTTCCTGGGCATGATTCTTTCTACTCAATGTTGTGTGCACTTTGATCATGTTGGCAACTCCACAGCTAGCTTGCTGGCTCATCTTGCAATTAACGCTGCCATATTGCATCACTCCTGCAAGGCCCAGAGGTTAGTTTGAGAAAAAAATACACAGAGGTTAATTTGACAGACATGACTTATAAGTTGACAGAAGTCATATCACTCTTTTTGGGTGTCGTAAAGTAATGCGATAGACCTTCTTCAAGCCAATTAACATGTGTTCAACTTTTTTATCAAAAAGTAATGCGATAGATCTTCTTCAAGCCAATTAACACGTGTTCAAAAAACAAAAAAATGTCAAAAATTACAAAACAAGGACCTCGAGGTTAATTTAACTAATAGGACGGATCACTATATACATTTAAGCCAATTAAATGTTTACAGTGACCCATCCCATCAGTTAATTTAACATTGAGGCCACTTCCCATCTAGTCATCCATCCCATGACTACTCCAGCCTCAAAACACTTAACTTGGGAGTTCTGTTAGATGAGCTATCTGTAGGGAAGCTGGTCCTTGCTGATATAGGATGCCTCTTTGCATCCTTTATGTCGTACCCAGATGACCGCCCGTCGCTGGCCCAATGGCCAATGCCATGTCCCCCCGCGAATGTAGAAGCTTCCCTACCTCGTCTAGCTGCTTCCAACGTTTTACCCTTTTTTTTGACGCCTGCCCACCTATAGAACCACCTCACGCTGGCCAATTCCTCTCCAAACCCCTAGGGAGGTGGTTGAACTAAATGAGTCTAGACTTGTTTTAGTGGATTCGTTGACGTGGCAACAGAAGGGTGTGATAGTCGACTCTGACAAAATAATTTACTACCACATTGGCATACATGAGCATGGGGCCCACTTGTTAGCGTGCTATATGGAGGAAGTAATGCAAGACAAAATGGTGTGCAGAGGGGTGCAAATTGATTGGCTGACGTGTGATGACCACTGGAGCAATCCGCTCAGATTGTGCGTAAACAAATTCGTGCAAACATGACCAGATTTCATTACATTTACATCAAATAAGCAGTGCTGGTCCGGGGCTAAAGGTAGAATTAATATACCTAATCTAAATAGTCGCCAGCCGATCTCTTTGTCTTCCTGTTGTCCAGCTGCCTGATCACCGGACTGCCGCCAGCCACGAAGATATATGCTTGAGCGCAAAGGGCAGTTTGCTTCCCTACCGCTCATCCAAGTGGAACCCCGACTGATGATTTAGCCGGAGGGGAAGGGGGTAGCTCCACTTCCATGGAGCCCATGCGGGGTCGACGATGGTCTGCACTAAAGAAGAATCGTGCAAGACACCGGAGTCGTTGTCGAGCATGTCGGTTAAGTCCTCGACAGTGCCTATGTAGTGGGTGGTGGGTGGGAAGCGAAATTCCCCGTCATCAGCTTCAAATTCAAGCCAGATATAATTTGGCCGCGAGTGTCCTGACAAGGAGAGGGCTTTTAGTGAGTTTAGCACATCACCTAAAGGTGAGTACCGGAAGATGTCCACGGAGCTGAACTCGATGATCGGCGCTTGATAAGGCTCGATGGGCGCGGATGCACACGGTTTGAAACTTGCGGCCGGAGACGAGTCCGAGGTTCCGAAGACACATGCCCCGCTCAAGGCTGGCTCTGTGTGCGGTTCCAACGCCACTGAGTCTGCGGCTTCCATGGCGGGGTTGAGCATCCCGTCCTCGGATGGCGCGGTCTGCTCCGGATCTGGGGCCAGAGCGGTTATTGGTGCTATCTCCCGAGCATGATCTGATGGCAGATTTAGGTCATGTTCATCGTGGTGACAGGGAGCAGCCATCATGGGTTCGAATCCATCGAAGATCAAGTCTCCGCGGATATCAGCCACATAATTCAATCTTCCAAATCTAACTCGATGGCCAGGGGCGTAGCTGTCAATCTGCCCGAGATGGCCAAGCGAGTTGGCCCGTAGTGTGAAGCCACCGAATAGGAAGATCTGTCCGGGGAAGAAAATCTCCCTTGGATTGCGCCGTTGCAGATGATTGATGGAGCCATCAAACCTTTTGGTGACGACATAGCAGAACTCTCAATGAAAGCACCAATGTCGGTGTCAAAACCAGTGGATCTCGGGTAGGGGGTCCCGAACTGTGCGTCGAAGGATGATGGTAACAGGAGACGGGGACACGATGTTTACCCAAGTTTGGGCCCTCTCTATGGAGGTAATACCCTACTTCCTGCTTGATTGATCTTGATGAATATGGGTGTTACAAGAGTTGATCTACCACGAGATCGTAATGGCTAAAACCCTGGAAGTCTAGCCTATGATTATGATTCTGCCCTATGTACTAAACCCTCCGGTTTATATAGACACCGGAGGGAACTAGGGTTATATAAAGTCGGTTACAGAGAAAGGAATATACATATCCGAATCACCAAGCTTGCCATCCACGCAAAGGAGAGTCCTATCCGGACATGGGACGAAGTCTTCTGTCTTGTATCTTCATAGCCCAACAACACGGCCCATGTTAATAGTCCGGCCGTTCGAGGACCCCTTAATCCCGGACTCCCTCAGTAGGCGTGCCCCCACCCTCGTGGCCCCTCGTGGCTCCCCTGACCTAGTTCCTTCGCCTATATATACTCTTATATCCTAAAAACTTCGAGGAGAGCCACGAAACCACTTTTCCACCACCGCAACCTTCTGTACCCGTGAGATCCCATCTTGGGGCCTTTTCCAGCGTCCTGCCGGAGGGGGATTTGATCACGGAGGGCTTCTACAGCAACACCATTACCTCTCCGATGAAGCATGAGTAGTTTACCACAGACCTTCGGGGTCCATAGTTATTAGCTAGATGGCTTCTTCTCTCTCTTTCATTCTCAATACCATGTTCTCCTCGATGTTCTTGGAGATCTATCCAATGTAATACTCTTTTGCGGTGTGTTTGCCGAGATCCGGTGAATTGTGGATTTATGATCAAGTTTATCTATGAAATATTATTTGGTTCTTCTCTGAATTCTTATATGCATGATTTGATATCTTTGCAAGTCTCTTCGAATTATTGGTTTAGTTTGGCCTACTAGATTGATCTTTCTTGCAAAGGGAGAAGTGCTTAGCTTTGGGTTCAATCTTGCGGTGTCCTTTCCCAGTGATAGTAGGGGCATCAAGGCACGTATTGTATTGTTGGCATCGAGGATAAAAAGATGGGTTTTTCATCATATTGCTTGAGTTAATCCCTCTACATCATGTCATCTTGCTTAATGCGTTACTCCGTTCTTTATGAACTTAATACTCTAGATGCATGCCGGATAGTGGTTGATGTGTGGAGTAATAGTAGTAGATGCAGGCAGGAGTCGGTCTACTTGACACTAACGTGATGCCTATGTTCATGATCATTGCCTTAGATATCGTCATAACTATGCGCTTTTCTGTCAATTGCTCGGTAGTAATTTGTTCACCCACCGTAATATTTTCTTTCTCGAGAGAAGCCACTAGTGAAACCTATGGCCCCTGGGTCTCTTTTCCATTATATTGAATCTTGTTTATATCTTGCTAGTTTCCGATCTACTATGTTGCAATCTTTACTTTCCAATCTATAAACCAAAAATACCAACAATATTTACTTTGCCGTGTATCTATCTCTATCAGATCTCACTTCTGCAAGTGACCGTGAAGGGAATGACAACCCATTTATCGTGTTGGCTGCAAGTTGTTGATTGTTTGTGTAGGTATTCAGTGACTTATTCATCGCTCCTACTGGATTGATACCTTGGTTCTCAAAACTGAGGGAAATACTTACGCTACTTTGCTGCATCACCCTTTCCTCTTCAAGGGAAAACCAACGCAAGCTCCAGATGTAGCAGAATGCAGGCGGGACGACGTGAGCAAGGTAGTATTTTTTGGCATCCAGAATCTAGATCGACGAGAATAGTACATACGCCGAACACCGGACTTTACGAGTACTATAGTGTCAATTACACACGATTCC
This sequence comes from Triticum aestivum, assembly GCF_018294505.1. Taxonomy (NCBI): domain Eukaryota; kingdom Viridiplantae; phylum Streptophyta; class Magnoliopsida; order Poales; family Poaceae; genus Triticum; species Triticum aestivum. The sequence goes on along the minus strand of NC_057801.1, from coordinate 363,283,153 downwards.
TGCAGCAAAATCCGTGTGTGAACATAATAGCTGACGGTTTCGAATGCAGAACTGTGTCTGATTAATAATGCCCGCAACTCACCTTCCAAACCTCGAGGTGCGAAATAGAGTGCCAATCATGTGGGGGCGGTTGTCTTGCCAGATTTTACAATTTGTTTTTTGAACACCAGATATTTACAACGTCTGATGATTTTTTTAACTCGCACACAAGTACACAAATATGATTTTTCAAACCGTTATGGTTAGCCGTTGCATGTAAATGTTCAAATTTGAATTACGGTCAATAAATGGCTAGAAAATCACTTAAATGTCTTCAAAAGGTCAAATGACCCCTGAAATTTTCCAATTTTTCACATGACAGTTGTATTAGTGCACGTTACACGTAGAAGAAAAATTGAAGGCCGTAAGAGGAAGCTATCTCCCGTTCGTCATCAAACATGTGTTATTCCCTCTCAGAACCACGAGCGTTCTAGTGAGTTGCTCCGGTTTGTGAGGGGTGTGTGTCCAAACTTTCGTCAAACAGACCATTTTTTTACAACATCATCTTGGTGGCATGACATTACATCAAGCAATGTTTCATGTTTTTCTGATCATTTTTTAATTTTTTGGAATTAAAATGCCATGGCACTCCATGCATGTGTCCATGCCGTGAGACCAATATGTTTGAAAATTCCTTCTAATTTACTGCACATGGAATTAGATCGCACACAAGTACACAAATATGATTTTTCAAACCATTATGGTTAGACGTTGCACGTACATGTAGTTCTAATTTGAATTACGGTCATTGAGTGGCTAGAAAATGACTTACATGTCTTCAAAAAGTCAAATGACCCCTGAAATTTTCCATATTTTCACATGACAGTTGTATTAATGCATGTTACACGTAGAAATTTTTTGAAGGCCGTAAGAGGAAGCTATCTCCAGTTCGTCATGAAACATGCATTCTTCCCTCTCAGAACCACGAGCCTTCTAGTGAGTTGCTCCGGTTTGTGAGGGGTGTGTGTGTCCAAACTTTCGTCAAACATGCCAATTTTTTTACCAGATCATCTTGGTGGCATGACATTACATCAAGCAAGGTTTCATGTTTTTCTAATCAGTTTTTAATTTTTTGGATTAAAATGCCATGGCACTCCATGAACGTGTCCATGCCGTGAGACCAATATGTTTGAAAATTCCTTCTAATTTACTGCACATTGAATTAACTCGCACACAAGTACACAAATATGATTTTTCAAACCGTTATGGTTAGCCGTTGCATGTAGATGTAGTTCAAATTTGAATTACGGTCATTAAATGGCTCTAAAATCACTTAAATGTCTTCAAAAGGTCAAATGACCCTTGAATTTTGCCAAAATTTCACATGACAGTTGTATTAGTGCACGTTACACATAGGAGAATTTTGAAGGCCATAACAGGAAGCTATCTCATGTTCGTCATCAAACATGCATTGTTCCCTCTCGGAACCACGAGCCTTCTAGTGAGTTGCTCAGGTTTGTGAGGGTGTGTGTCCAAACTTTCGTCAAACAGGCCAATTTTTTACCACATCATCTTGGTGGCATGACATTATATCAAGCAAGGTTTCATGTTTTTCTGATCATTTTTTAATTTTTTGGAATTAAAATGCCATGTCCCTCCATGCATGTGTCCATGCCGTGAGACCAATATGTTTGAAAATTCCTTCTAATTTACTGCACATGGAATTAACTTGCACACAAGTACACAAATATGATTTTTCAAACCATTATGGTTAGCCGTTGCATGTACATGTAGTTCTAATTTGAATTACGGTCATTAAATGTCTAGAAAATCACTCAAATGTCTTCAAAAGGTCAACTGACCCCTGAAATTTTCCAAATATTCACATGACAGTAGTATTAGTGAATGTTACACCTAGAAAATTTTTGAAGGCTGTAAGAGGAAGCTATCTCCCGTTCGTCATCAAACATGCATTGCTCCCTCTCGGAACCACGAGCCTTCTAGTGAGTTGCTCCAATTTGTGAGGGTGTGTGTGTCCAAACTTTCGTCAAACATGCCAAATGTTTTACCACATCATCTTTGTGGCCTGACATTACATCAACCAAGGTTTCATGTGTTTCTGATATTTTTTTAATTTTTTGGAATTTAAATGTCATGGCACTCCATGCTTAATTGTGTCATAGCCGTTAAACCAATATGTTTGAAAATTCCTTCCAATTTACTGCACATGGGATTAAATCACACACAAGTACACAAAATATGACTTTTGAACCATTATGGTTAGCTGTTGCATGTACATGTAGTTCAAATTTCAGTTACGGTCATTAAATGGCTAGAAAATCACTTAAATGTCTTAAAAGGTCAAATGATCCCTGAAATTTTCCAAAATTTGACATGACAGTTGTGCTAGTACTACAAATTTTCTCGTACATTGAAAACACCATCCGTTGCTACTTTACTCCAAATATGTCATTCACAGCTAATAAATAATATCTACAACATTACACACAGTTGTTTTGTAGGAATCGTTTACGATGAGAATTTTTGGGTCTATTTAAGTCTTCCTGCTTAAGCTTCGCCAGCTCGTCTGCTCCAGTGCCGGCAACCCCCGAATCCAAATATCCCGATCCCCATTCCCGCACCCCCTTCTTGAAGAGATGACACCGTGGAAATGCTTCGTGAAGGCCCGTACGATGGCCGTGTCCCCCCGAGCACCGCAGCCTGCGCCGACATCGCGGCCTTCTACGCTGAGAGTGCTGCCGCATCCGCATTTAGCGCGGCTGCTTCCGCCGAGAGGGCATCTGCGGAAGCTGACAGGGCAGCAGCAGCCGACGGCTGTAGCTGCTACTGCGACGGCGGCTACAAACGCTGAGAGCGCTTGAGCTGCCGTCCGTGCCGTTGATGTGGCCCTGGCCCTTGTCGAGGCCATCCACGCCAAGATATTCCAGCCCACCTTGGAATCCAGCATGCAACCAACGTTCGAAAAGGCGGCGGTGCCATGGAGCACCTGCTTCCTCATGAGGTCGCCGAGCGGGAGCTGGAGATGCAGGATGCGGTGGAGATCGAGGAGCGCCAGGAGGAGGAGTTGTGTGTGGCCCAGGTCAAGGTAGAGAAGAGGCTGTCTGTCGAGGAATCAGCGATGGAGTACCAATGCGAGCTCTGGCACAACCACTACTACGAGTACTACAATCTTGAGGGCGGTGCCGAGGATGAGGACGAGGACGCGGTCGACTTCAGCAGGGGGGACGCGGAGTCCACCAACGGCGGCATGTCGCCAGGATAAGTCATCGACGTCTCATCTCACACCGATGATGCATAGGCCGGCGCGGCGACAGATTTGTTAAAATTATGCGTACTTAGGCTTTGTTTTTAATGCTGGTCTTTTGTTAGAGTAATGTTCAGGTCAACTGGCTCTATTTAATTACTAAAATTGCTCAATTCAGTAAGTCTGGTCTGTGTGCTGTACGCTCTTTTGTGTGCCCAAATTAGCAAGCAATATTAAATTATGCAATGACGTACCCGTGGAAATTTCCACCAAAATTTGAATTATCAAACTCATCCCATGCGCATTAAGCATAAGAATCGTTTGTGACACACACTATCGTTCAAAGTGAATGGTGTCCGGCGGCACCGCACGCAAAGTTTAACTCCACATTTCGAAATTTTTGGCCTACTGCCAAAATATCTACCTTCCACCCTTCCCCATCCCCTTTTCTCCCTGGCCACAAGTCACATTTCCCCTGTTTCCCCCTTCCTTCCTTCCTTCCTTCCTAAGCTATAGCCGCTTCCTCGCTTGATTCCTCACTCTCGCCGTCTCGCATCCTATTGCCGGGGTCGCCATGGTCTTCTTCAAAGACCTCTCCAGCGGTTCCTCCTCCTCCGATGACTCCTTCACCACCCGGGTATGCCTCTCTTCTCTCTCTCGGGCTATGACTTGGAATGAAGGATTTTTACCTGGCGGTCGATTTGAGTCATTTCTTCCTCTTGTAGTTCCCTAGGACCATCAGTTGCAATGAATGGAGTGGGGTGGCTGAAGATCTGTCTGCTCGTTGTCACCATCAATCTCCATGCGTGAAGCTAGTTGCGTTTGAATCTCTGGACAGCAGGAGGAAGTTTCTGGCATGTGCAGAGAAGGTTAGACCTCTTTCGTTGTTAAAAATCATTCATACCACACCTTCAACCAAACACATCCTAAGACAGTGTCACAGTTTGTATCTAGTATCTGAAAATATTGCCATCTCATCAGCGGTGCCATTAGAAAATTATTTGGCACCTCTTCAGCAGTTTGTGGAGCCAACTTATCCACACATCCGAGCAGCCAAGCAGTAAAATACTAAATCTTTATGGCACGAAGGAACTGGGCACCGGAGCAACTAGGTGCTCCGGAGTTCGGGTCCCTGATTTTTTTCCGCTGCATCGGCTCGCCAGTGCAGGGCACCAGTGCGAGATGTAGCAACAATTGTCTTTACACCGGTTTTGGCATACATAGTGGATGGCCTTACTGCTATTAGTTCTATGTTACTAAATTTGTGCATGTACGCACCTATTAGTATCAATTTGCTGTCATCCAAACACTATCGCTATGCTGTTGCAGTTATATTTACCTTCCTCTTAAAATGTTCAATTTGTTCTTTATAGTACATGAGTAAGAACTTGTAGCATTATTGTAGTTAATTATAGCTTCTGATGTTTCAGAATTTGGTTGTTGTCTTAGTAGCAATTAATTCATTTGCGCATTGATCCTTTGGATAAGATATGTCATAATTAGCCCGTTTCTTCAGTTTTTCCAAATAAGCATTGGTGATTTTCTATGTTGCTATAAACCCATTTTCCCTACAATTGTTACTAATCTAGTTTTAAATATTAAGGATGAACGTAAGTGTTCTTACTTGGAGTGGGTTGATTAAGAGTGGCCACAGTCTTTGAAGATGTGCCTAGCAAAGCTCTGGAGCATGTATCAGGAAGAGAATAGAGGTAGGCTTAGAGAAAGTGTTGTCAACGCTAAAGAATATTTGAAGATGTGGGCCAAAAAGAGGAAGGTGGAGAATGAACTCAGATTTTTAAATCAGACTTTGCTAAGATGGTTTTGGCGAAGGAGGAGGCACTTTCCCAGCTGGCCAGTGCAAAACAGGTTCTTACTGAACTGAAAGCAGAGGTGGATAAGGCGAGCCTGGATGATCTCGATTAGGAAATGAAAATATTGTTCTAATACTGTGATGAGGACATCAATACCATTGTTACACCCACAGCCCCTGCTGCTATATATACGGGACCAATTACTAGAGCTCGCGCACTCCAATTAAATTACCAGGTACTTTCGTTTCTTGGTAATGATTCTATTATTCATGAGAATATGATGCTGCCTAAATTGGATACATTTGTTTTGCTTACAAATGAAGGGCCTAGCTTGGAGAAGGATGAACATTGGAGCAAGAACAAGCATGGAGATGATGGCATGCGCAAGGGGAACAAGAACGGAGTTACAAGTGATGATTTCAGGACGTTGATGCCACCATAATGAGTGCATGAAGCCTTGGTCGAGATATACAAGATGCTACTTCATAACTTCCATCCAGAGGCTATTCCAGGTGCTGCGTCACCTTATTATTGTGCCAGGCCCATGTAATTTTGAAATACTTGAGTATAGGCTATTTTTAGAGTCCGTATGTGTGGGAAAACAAGAGATAGGGTTGGTTTCGGACCCTTCCCCAAGGGCCACAAAATTCCCCCCTCTTCCTCCATATAGACAACCCTTAGGGCATCGTTTAGACTTTGGGTTTTGTTTAGATTAAAAGTTCGCCATAGCTGCAACTTCGCGTACTTCGTTTGTGTTCAACGACCAGACCAAGACGTCACAGAACCCCACCTTCATTAATAAAGCTTTCCTCTTATATTCACAATATCCAGATTGCAATCTCAGTTTCTTGCTTGTTCTTCATTTGCTCGCAGGAAACAGACCCTCGTGGTCAGATTGATCGTGCTCCGACATGGTCAATAACCCTCAGAAGTTGGTTTAGCGATTGCTAAGGCGCGACGTCTCGCACGTTCGTAGTCAGATTGTCAAGGTCGACTCCCACAGAAAACTATAGCCACCATCTCATCGAAACACCGGGACACCTTTGCCTCTATCAAGTGGTATCAGATTTTCACGTTGTTCGGTGAGATTTTCTAGTTTTTGTAGTTTAGATCTAGTCTGTTTCTTCATACCTATAGTCCACGAAAAAGCCAATTTTTTTTCGGGTTAGTTCATCCTATCCGAACCAACCTGAGCCTTTGCATAATCTTTTTTGTATTTGCTTTGTTGAAATTGCGGTTGCATCATCGTGTCAAGTTGCTGGTATTAGTGTTTAGTCCTATAGAGTTTCGAGTTCTGTTCACAAGTTGTCACGCCGCCGCCGCATCATCATCATCACCGCTGCCATATACCACCATCATCTTCACCGCTGCCATATACCACCATCGTCATCACCGCTGCCATATACCACCATCGTCATCACGGCTGCCATCTACCACCATCGTCATCACCGCAGCCATATACCACATATCCAACGCCATCATGATAATCCAAGTCCACCTCGATCACAGATTTGCCACCAGTCCATGTTTCACCGCCCTACATATATCCGCCACCAGTCCGAGTTTCCACCGGATTCATCTCCGCCATCAGTTATAGTCCGAGTCCAATATTTATTGCTTTGTTTTCGACTTCTAGATCACGCCATACTCCGAGTCGTGACAGAGAAGGACTCCCGAACTTTCGTGTTACCCGTAGTAGAAAAATAGTTCCAGTTTAAAAAAAAACTAAGTCTGGGAAATTTTGGCTAGGCAGTTTCTAGACCATTTGTAGACTTTTTCAGAATTTTTTTTGTTGCAGAGCAAAAAAAAAGAGGAAAAAAAGTGCAAAAAGTGAAAAAAAAGAGAAAAAAATTCAGAGTGTGCTCCTCCCTTGTTTACATGCAGCGCCGTGCTTTTGTTAGTGTTCTAGGCTCGCGTCTCTAGCACGGTCTAGCCTAGGACCAACACAGTACCGTCGTTGAGCATTTATTCAACTTCGCATCTCTGAATAGATTATTGCTGACCCTTTTTGCTATCATATTATAAGCCTTCCAAGCTCCACATACATCTACGTCGTGCGTTTGACTATCCCTGGTAATCGCTCTATCCAAGCTTTAAGAGTGTCGACTACAACGGTTGCCGATCACCACCTACTGCTGGGTAAGAACTGGTAAGAATTTGAGATTCACTTGACGGGTTTGTGACAGACCACCACCACTTCCTAGTAGTTTGTAGGATCATATTCTTGTGTGTTTCTATTGCTACTAACCATGCCAGGATCACAAGCCGATGAGACTTATTGGGAGAACATGACGAACAAACAGCTGCATGATAAATTTCAGTAAATGATGAATGGACAGGTGCAAGATGTGCTAAACAGATTTGAAGAGGCCATGGAGAAGATAGATGGCATTGAGAAGACGTTCGAAACAAAGCTCGATAACAAGTTTAATGAATTGCTCGTGCGTATTCAACAACCACCGCCGGCTGCACCTATCGCACCTCTACAACGATACCAACAACATCTCCAACGCCGCCTTCCAAATCAAGTGGGACGAGCACAATGCATTCCAATTGAGACTGGTCAAAATTCTGGTGCCGCTGCACCTACTGTTGATGCTTCTTTGGCTCCTGCTATAACGGCTGCTGGTGCCGAGGAGGATGACGATTATGAGGATGAGGTTGATCAAAATAAGAACTACGTGCAGCCACCAGCACCACCACCTCAGGTACATATTCGCAACGGTATGCCTGCACCACCACCTCAGGTACGAGATAATGACCATATTCCTAAACTAAAATTGAATATTCCACCATTTGAGGGTAGATATGTTCCTAATATATATCTTACATGGGAGTTAGAAACTGATTAACATTTTACATGTTTACAATATCCCGAGGAGAGAAGGGTTGCTGCTGATGTTTGTGCTTTCACTAGTCTTGCATGTGTATGGTGGTCTGAACATTGTAGATTATATCCTATTCAAGCAACTTGGGCTGCTTTGAAAACTGCTATGCATACTCGTTGGGTTCCACCGTATTATGAATGTGAATTGCTTCAAAAATTGCAGTGTTTAAGACAAGGATTTTTTTTGTAGAAGAATATTATCAGGAATTACAAACTGGCATGATTAGATGTCGTATTGTTGAGGAGAATGAAGCTATGCTCGCATGTTTTATGGGTGGGTTAAATAGAGAGATTCAGACCATTCTAGAGTATAAGGAGTATACTAATATCACTTGTTTATTCCATCTTGCTTGTAAAGTTGAACGTGAAGTGCAGGATCAACATGCATTGGCGCGAACTAACTTTTCTGCAGGTCGACCTTCATCATGGACACCACGTGCATCTTCTACTTCCACTGCACCAACACCTCCATCAGCTGCCACCTACAGCCGTGATACAAGAAAGCAGGCACAACCACCACTATCTGCCAAGAGCGCACCTGCCGGGCCTGCACAAAGCTCTTCTTCTTACATGGCATCAACAGGGCACACAAGTGATATTATTTGTCGTCGTTGTAAGGGAAGAGGTTATTATGCGAGAGAGTGCAAATCTCAGCGTGTGATGATTGCTACTGAGGATGGTGGGTATGAGTCCGCTAGTGACTATGATGAGGAGACTTTGGCTCTTATTACAAGTGAATTACACGGTGGAGATGATTCTGATCATGAGACGCAATACATGGCTCCTGAAGATGCTCACAGGTATGAATGTTTAGTTGCTCAACGTGTTTTGAGTCTTCAGGTTACACAAGCCGAGCAAAATCAGAGGCATAGTTTGTTCCAGACAAAGGGAGTTGTGAACATTCTGTTCGCGTCATCATAGATGGAGGGAGTTGCAACAACTTGGCTAGCATGGAGATGGTGGAGAAGCTATCTCTCACCACAAGACCACATCCACATCCTGACTACATCCAATGGTTCAACAAGAGCAGCAAGGTTAAGGTAACACGTACTGTTCGTGTGCATTTTAGTAGCTCTACATATGCTGATTATGTTGATTGTGATGTGGTACCTATGCAAGCATGTTCCTTATTATTTGGTCGACCATGCCAATTTGATAAAAATTCTGTGCACCATGGTAGAAAAAATCAGTATACTCTTGTTCATAAGGATAAAAATACCACTTTGCTTCCTATGACTCTGGATTCCATTTTGAAAGATGATATTAATAGAGCTAATAAAGCAAAATAGGAGAAGAATAAGAGTGAAAATCAGATTGTGGCAAAAGAATTTGAGCAACAAATGAAGCCTAATAATAAACCATCTGTTGCTTCTGAATTAAATTGAAAGTGCATGTTTACTTGCCACCAAATCTGATATTGATGAGCTAGATTTCAGCAAGTCTGTTTGCTATGCTTTTGTGTGCAAAGAGGCATTATTTTCATTCGAGGACGTGCCTTCCTCTTTGCCTCCTGCTGTCACTAACATTTTGTAGGAGTTCGCTGACGTCTTTCCAGAAGACGTGCCACCGGGGTTACCGCCTATTAGAGGGATTGAGCATCAGATTAACTTATTTCCCAATGCTTCACTGCCAAACAGTGCGCCATACCGTACCAATCCAGAGGAGACGAAGGAGATTATGCGTCAAGTACAGGAGCTTCTCCACAAAGGTTATATACGCGAATCCCTTAGTCCTTGTGCTATTCCTATTATTCTAGTGTCGAAAAAGGATGGTACATCGCGTTTGTGTGTTGATTGTAGAGGCATTAATAATATTACTATTCGTTATCGTCATCCTATTCCTAGGCTAGATGATATGCTTGATGAATTGAGTGGATCTACAGTATTCTCCAAAGTTTATTTGCGTAGTGGATACCATCAAATTCGTATGAAATTGGGGTATGAATGGAAAACAACATTTAAAACTAAGTTTGGATTATATGAGTGGTTAGTCATGCCTTTTGGGTTAAGTAATGCACCTAGTACTTTCATGAGATTAATGAACCAGGTTTTACGTGCTTTCATTGGACGATTTGTGGTAGTCTATTTTGATGATCTACTGATTTAGAGCAGATCTTTCGAGGAACATTCGGAACATTTACGTGTTGTTTTTATTGCTCTACGTGATGTACGTTTGTTTGGTAACCTTGGGAAGTGCACCTTTTGCACCGACCGAATGTATTTTCTTGGCTATGTTGTTACTCCATAGGGAATTGAAGTTGATAAAGCCAAGATTGAAGCTATTGAGAGTTGGCCGCAGCCCAAAACGATCACACAAGTGAGGAGTTTTCTTGGCCTCGCTGGATTCTATGGGCGTTTTGTGAGAGATTTCTGCACCATTGCTGCACCTCTCAATGAGCTTACAAAGAAAGATGTGCCTTTTGTTTGGGGTACCGCACAGGAAGAAGCCTTCACGGAATTGAAAGATAAGTTGACACATGCTCCTTTACTCCAACTTCTTGATTTTAATAAGACTTGTAAGCTTGAATGTGATGCTAGTGGAATTGGATTAGGAGGTGTGTTATTACAAGATGGCAAACCTGTTGCATACTTTTCTAAAAAATTGAGTGGGCCTAGTCTGAATTATTCTACTTATGATAAAGAATTATATGCTCTTGTTCAGACTTTAGAAACATGGTAGCATTATTTATGGCCCAAAGAATTTGTTATACATTCTGATCATGAATCTCTGAAACATACTAAAAGTCAAGCTAAACTGAATCGCAGACATGCTAAATGGGTTGAATTCATTGAGACTTTCCCTTATGTCATTAAGCATAAGAAGGGTAATGAAAATGTTATTGCTGATGCATTGTCTCGTTGCTATACTATGCTTTCACAACTTGACTTGAAAATATTTGGTTTGGAGACCATCAAAGATCAATATGTGCATGATGCTGATTTTAAAGATGTATTGCATATTTGTTTAGAAGGGAGAACATGGAACAAGTTCGTTGTTAATGATAGATTTGTGTTCTGTGCTAACATGCTATGCATTCCAGCTAGCTCTATTCGTCTTTTGTTGTTGCAGGAGGCGCATGGAGGAGGATTGATGGGACACTTTGACGTGAAGAAGACGGAGGACGTACTTGCTACACATTTCTTTTGGCCAAAGATGAGACGGGATGTTGAGCGCTTTATTGCTCGTTGCACTATGATGAGGACATCAATACCATTGTTACACCCACAGCCCCTGCTGCTATACATACTCGACCAATTACTAGAGCTCGCGCATGCCAATTAAATTACCAGGTACTTTCGTTTCTTGGTAATGATTCTAATATTCATGAGAATATGATGCTGCCTAAATTGGATACATTTGTTTTGCTTACAAATGAAGGGCCTAGCTTGGAGAAGGATGAACATTGGAAGAACAAGCATGGAGATGATGGCATGCGCAAGGGGAACAAGAACGGAGTTACAAGTGATGATTTCAGGACGTTGAAGCCACCATAATGAGTGCATGAAGCCTTGGACGAAATATACAAGATGCTACTTCATAATTTTCGTCCAGAGGCTATTCTAGGTGCTGCGTCACCTTATTATTGGGCCAGGCCCCTGTAATTTCGAAATACATAAGTATAGGCTATTTTTAGATTCCGTATGTGTGGGGAAACAAGTGTTAGGGTTGGTTTCGGATCCCTCCCTCAGGGGCCACGAAATTCCCCCCTCTTCCTCCATATATACAGCCCTTAGGGTGTCGTTTAGACTTTGGTTTTTGTTTAGATTAAAGTTCGCCATAGCTGCAACTTCACGTACTTCGTTTGTGTTTAACGACTAGACCAAGACGTCACAGAACCCCATCTTGATCAATAAAGCTTTCATCTTATATTTGCAATATCCAGATTGCAATCTCAGTTTCTTTCTTGTTCTTTGTTTGCTCGCAAGAAATAGACCCTCGTGGTCAGGTTGATCGTGCTTCGGCGTGGTCAATAACCTCTCGGAGTTGGTTTAGCGATTGCTAAGGCGTGACGTCCTCGCACATACGTAGTCGGATCATCAAAGTCTACTCCTCCAAAACGAAAATCACCATCTCATCGAAAGATGGGACACCTTTGCCTCTATCAAGAGGTATCAGATTTTCAGGTTGCTCGGTGAGATTTTATAGTTTTTCGTAGTTTAGATCGAGTCTGTTCTTCATACCTACAGTCCACGAAAAAGCCACACAAAAAATTAGGGTTAGTTCATCATATCGGAACCCGTCTGAGCCATTGCATAGTCTTTTTAGTATTTTGCTTTGTTGAATTTTCAGTTGCATCGTCGTGTCTAGTTGCTGGTCTTAGCGTCTAGTCTTTTATAGTTTTGAGTTCTGTTCATGGGTATTCACGCCGCCGCCGCACCATCATTATCCGGTGCCATATACCACCACCACACCAGATTCATCATCCGTTGCCATATACCACCACCACACCAGATATATCGTCCCTGCCATCTACCATCACCGCTTATCCGCCACCGCTCCGAGTGCATATATCAACACCGATCCGAGTCCATATACCACCATCGACCCACATCCATATGCCACCACCCCTTCGAGTCCATCTCCTATTAGGTTAACTTTCGAGATCCATCTGTTTCCAGATTTGTGTTTTCCTTGTCTGAGTAGGTTTCGGAATCCAGCAATCTTTTGCCGTCCGTAGAAGAGGTAGGTTTCCAGAAAAAGAGTCCGGAAACCACCCTCCGTTTAGGCCCAAAATTTTCCGAAAACGCACTTGACAGAAAAATTTCTGGCTACCCTATTTTTAGGTGTTTCCAAGCGTATTGAGACAGTCGCCGTTATAGACAGTTTTTTGAGCCGTTTCCAGTTTTTGGGTCCGGGCAGTCAAAAAAACATTTGGTAGAAAAAAAATTCTTGTCTATCCTGTTATCTTGACTTGGGAAGAGTTTTGAGACACTCGCCATTATAGTGATTTTCGGCAAAAAAAAGAGGAGCGCAAAAAAAAAAGAGCGCAAAAAAGAGCGAAAAAAAATCAGAGTGTGCTTTTCCCTTGTTTCCATGCAGCCCCGTGATTTTGTTAGTGTTCTAGGCTCGCGTCTCTAGCACGGTCTAGCCTAGTAACAGCACAGTACCGTCGTTGAGCGTTTATTCAACTTTGCATCTCTGAATTGATTATTGCTGACCCTTTTTGCTACCATATTATAAGCCTTCCCAGCTCCACATACATCTACGTCGTGCGTTTGACTCTCCTTGGTAATTGCTCTATCCAAGCTTTGAGAGTTTTGACTACAACGGTTGCCGATCACCACCTGCTGCTGGGTAAGAACTGGTAAGAATTTGAGATTTGCTTGAAGGATTTGTGACACACCACCATCACCACCACTTCCTAGTAGTCTGTAGGATCATATTCTTTTGTGTTTCTATTGCTGCTAACCATGGAAGGATCACAAGCCGATGAGAATGATTGAGAACATGACGAACAAGGAGTTGCATGATAAAATTTCAGCAAATGATGAGTGGCCAGGTGGGAGATGTGCTAAACAGATTTGAAGAGGCTATGGAGAAGATAGATGCCATGGAGAAGTCGTTTGAGACAAGGCTGGATAATAAGTTTAATGAATTTCTCAAGCGTGTTCCCCAACCACCACCGGCTGCACCTGTCGCACCTCTACAACAACAACAACTACAACGGCGCCCAAATCATGTGGGACGAGCACAACACGTTCCAATTGAGCTTGGTCAAAATTCTGGTGCTGCTGTTTCTATTGTTGATGCTTCTTTGGCTCCTGCTACTGCTGCTGCTAGTACCCAGGAGGATGATGATTATGCGGGCGATTATGAGGATGAGGTTGAGAAAAATCAGAACTATGTGCAGCCACCAGCACCAGCACCGGTAGGTCGACCTCAGGTATATATTCGTAACGGTAGGCCTGCACCACCACCTCAGGTACGAGATCATGACCATGTTCCTAAACTGAAATTAAATATTCCACCATTTGAGGGTAGATACGTTCCTGATATATATATTACTTAGGAGTTAGAAACTGAACAACGTTTTACATGTTTACAATATCCCGAGGAGAGACGGGTTGCTGTTGTTGTTTGTGCTTTCACTAGTCTTGCATGTGTATGGTGGTCTGAACATTGTAGATTATATCCTATTCCAGCTACTTGGGCTGCTTTGAAAACTGCTATGCATACTCGTTGGGTTCCACCATATTACTAACGTGAATTGCTTCAAAAATTGCAGCGTTTACGACAAGGAAAAAATTCTGTAGAAGAATATTATCAGGAATTACAAACTGGCATGATTTGATGTGGTATTGTTGAGGAGAATGAAGCTATGCTTGCACGTTTTATGGGTGGCTTAAATAGAGAGATTCATACCATTCTAGAGTATAAGGAGTATACTTATATCACTCGTTTATTCCATCTTACTTATAAAGCTGAACGTGAAGTGCAGGATCGACAAGCATTGGCGCGAACTACCTTTTCTGCAGGTCGACCTTCATCATGGACACCGCGTGCATCTTCTACTTCCACTGCACCAACACCTCCATTAGGTGCCACCACCAGCCGTGATACAAGAAAGCAGGCACAACCACCACTATCTGCCAAGAGCACACCTGCCGGGCCTGCACAGAGCTCTTCTTCTTCCATGGCATCAACAAGGCACACAAGTGATATTATTTGTCATCGTTGTAAGGGAAGAGGACATTATGCACGAGAATGCAAATCTCAGCATGTGATGATTGCTACTGTGGATGGTGGGTATGAGTCCGCTAGTGACTATGATGAGGAGACTTTGGTTCTTATTACAAGTGAGGAACCCGGTGAATATGATTCTGATCATGAGACGCAATACATGGCTCCTGACGATGCTGACAGGTATGAATGTTTAGTTGCTCAACGTGTTTTGAGTGTGCAGGTTACACAAGCTGAGCAAAATCAGAGGCATAATTGGTTCCATACAAAGGGAGTTGTGAAGGAATGTTCTATGCGCATCATCATAGATGGAGGGAGCTTCAACAACTTGGCTAGCATGGAGATGGTGGAGAAGCTATCTCTCACCACAAGACCACATCCACATCCTTACTCCATCCAATGGTTCAACAACAGCGGCAAGGTTAAGGCAACACATACTGTTCGTGTGCATTTTAGTATCTCTATGCATGCTGATTATGTTGATTGTGATGTGGTACCTATGCAAGCATGTTCCTTATTACTTGGTCGACCATGGCAATTCGATAAAAATTCTGTACACCATGGTAGAAACAATCAGTATACTCTTGTTCATAAGGATAAAAATATTACTTTGCTTCCTATGACTCCTGATTCCATTTTGAAAGATGATATTAGTAGAGCTAATAAAGCAAAACGGGAGAAGAATAAGAGTGAAAATCAGATTGTGGCAAAAGAATTTGAGCAACAAATGAAGCCTAATAATAAACCATCTAGAGTTGCTTCTGAAATTAAATTGAAAAGTGCATGTTTATTTTCCACCAAATCTGATATTGACGAGCTAGATTTTAGCAAATCTGTTTTCTATGCTTTTGTGTGCAAAGAGGCATTATTTTCATTCGAGGATGTGCCTTCCTCTTTGCCTCCTGCTGTCACTAACATTTTGTAGGAGTTCGCTAATGTATTTCCACAAGACGTGCCACTGGGATTACCTCCCATTCGAGGGATTGAGCATCAGATTGACTTAATTCCCGGTGCATCATTACCCAACCATGCACCATACCGTACCAATCTAGAGGAGGCGAAGGAGATTATGCGTCAAGTACAGGAGTTGCTCGACAAAGGTTATATACGCGAATCCCTTAGTCCTTGTGCTCTTCCTATTATTCTATTGCCAAAAAAGGATGGTACATCACGTATGTCTGTTGATTGTAGAGGCATTAATAATATTACTATTTGTTATCGTCATCCTATTCCTAGGCTAGATGATATGCTTGATGAATTGAGTGGCTCTACAATATTCTCCAAAGTTGATTTGTGTAGTGGATACCATCGAATTCATATGAAATTGGGGGATGAATGGAAAACAACATTTAAAACTAAGTTTGGATTATATGAGTGGTTAGTCATGCCTTTTGGTTAATTAATGCACCTAGTAGTTTCATGAGATTAATGAACGAGGTTTTACGTGCTTTCATTGGACGATTTGTGGTAGTCTATTTTGATGATATACTGATTTATAGCACATCTTTGGAGGAACATTTGGAACATTTACGTGCTGTTTTTATTGCTCTACGTGATGCACGTTTGTTTGGTAACCTTGGGAAGTGCACCTTTTGCACCGACCCAGTATCTTTTCTTGGCTATGTTGATACTCCACAGGGAATTGAAGTTGATAAAGCCAAGATTGAAGCTATTGAGAGTTGGCCGCCACCCAAAACGGTCACACAAGTGAGGAGTTTTCTTGGCCTCGCTGGATTCTATAGGTGTTTTGTGACGATTTCAGCACCATTGTTGCACCTCTGAATGAGCTTACAAAGAAAGATGTGCCTTTTGTTTAGGGTACCGCGTAGGAAGAAGCCTTCACGGTCTTGAAAGATAAGTTGACACATGCTCCTTTACTCCAACTTCCTGATTTTAATAAGACTTTTGAGCTTGAATGTGATGCTAGTGGAATTGGATTAGGAGGTGTGTTATTACAAGATGGCAAACCTATTGCATACTTTTCTGAAAAATTGAGTGGGCCTGCCATTTGTCAAAATTTAAAGCTAAAAATCACTAGCACTATCTAATTTTTGCAACTAAAATTCAGTAATTAAGCATAGATTTCATCCATAGATTAAGTAGTCGTTCTTTATACAAACAGTTCAACTCGACAGTTGAACCAACCATACTTTTCCCCAATTTTTGCCAATCACGTACTGAAATAGCTAGTTCAACTATATATACTAGCTAATTTTAAGTACGTTGTACATTACAACCACATCTATAGTCAGATGAACTAAACAAAATAGCCCCTAAATACTAGTAGTCCTACATAGGGGCTTTGTACTACTTCCAGCAGCCTCTCCTCCATCTAGGGCACTCGGTAAGAGGCAGAGGAGGAGGAGCCTGTCGACGATCTGGACAACTGCAATACGGTGCATGCTGCTGCTGCACCTTCACCGACGCTCACCTCAAACGCCCTCTGCCGCTCCAGACGACCTCTCTCGAAGCGGAGGGACTCCTCGTAGATCTCCTCATTCCTCGCCTCTACGGTGGAGATAAGGCTCTTTGCATGCTCGATGAGGCACTCCTCCTCCTCCCACAGGAACTCGATGTAGCGCCCAAGGTCGCTGATGCACGTGCAGCCTCCACCTTTGCCTCGCACCTTCGGGCGGCGGTGGCGGAGCGGGTGACCCCGGTGGTCGACGCTGGGCTGGAATCCACAATGGCCAATGATGGGGTGGCGGCCATGAGAACCACCTCCCGCCTTCGGGCCACGGTGGTTGAGCGGGTGATGGCCACTGTGGCTGACAGTGGGGTGGCGGCCACGACGGCCACCTCCCGCCTTCGGGCTGCGGCGGCGGAGCGGGCGACGGCCCCGGCTTTCGACGGTGGTGTGGTGGCCCCGATAGTAGATGGTGGGGTGACGACAATTGTGGCCGGCAACAGCTATCGACGGGCAGCAGCGGTAGAGCGTGTGGTGGGTGTTCCGCGCACACCCAACAGGGACGTGACACACATTACACTACATCGGGCACTGCGCCGCCACCGCGGTGTAGCCTCCCAACTAGAGTTGTCCATTGATGACAGCGGAGTGGCTGATCGATGGCGATGGACCGATGCCATTGACGATTGTGGGAGAAGCAGACAAGATAAGCTACAAGGTGGGAGGGGAAATGCGACGCAGGACTCGCCGACCGTGAGGGTTTATATTGCAGGCTGGTAAGCATTGGGACATCAAGCGGTTCCAATGGCGCTCGTCGTGGCTCCAATGGCAGTCCAAGCGGCCGACGACGACAATGGGGGCAGTTCACCATGCATCACGTAGTGAACACCCATTTGAGGGGGAAGGACCTCTCGGTGGTGTACACGAACGAGCAGGTCTCGTGGAGAGCTCCATCCAAACTATGGAGCAGCTGCTTGCTGAGGACAAGTACCAAGTGGCCGACATCGACCTTGAGTTCTCCAGTGGTCGTGCCAGGCAAGATCAGAAGGTTGTCGTTGCCCAATTGTGCCTGCGACATGACGCCCTCATCTACCACTACCACCTGGCAACAAGACTTTGCGAGCGTTCTCCAGGTTTATCAACAGCTCTGACTACAGTTTCGCTATGGTGTACACCACCAACGATCTAAAAGCGCTCAAGGTTTTGAGCTTGACCTGCAAGAATCTTGTCAACATCTATGACTACTACAAGGTCTGGGGCAGCACCGACAACAAACATAACTCCCTAGTTGACCTCGACTCGGCCATCATCGACCCCTACTACACGAAGATGAAGGATGAGAGCAAGAAGGACATGAACGCCTGGCACAATGCTTGGCATCAGAGACTGGATGAAGAACACCTCAAGTACGCGACAAAGAATGTGTACACAAGCTACGAGATGTACAGGCAGATCGTTGACATGAGGAAGTGTCTTCGTCCTAGCCCAGACGAGGGATCGAGTCACAGAGCAGTGGCGGGAGCGTCCCAAGAAGTAGATGACTAGACGATCATTTCTCCTAGTTTAGAATGCATGCAATTGTTTGTTGAGGTGTGTACAAGTGATGTGTATAGCCACTTATGTAATTGGATGTGCAACAATTAAACAGAGATAGCTGACTAAACATTACTCTAACAAACTAAAGACCGACGCTCTTAATTCAACAAAACAAAGAGTACTACTCCGGCTGGCGCTCATCAATCTCCGCCGCCTTCTCCATATCTAGCTCGCGCCCGACAATCTCCTGGGGAAGGGGCTCCTTGGCATCCATCACACCATACTCTGCAAGCATCTCGCCATCCGCGTCCGCCATGTCTTTGGAAAATGCCACCACGAGCTGGGTGCGGGAGGCCGTGATCTTGGCTTGGACAGGCTCCATCGTGGCAAGGTATGCCGCGGAGGAACTGACGGTTGCTCGAACGCTCTCGGCGATTGCCAACTCTTAGGCCATGGGTTGTCAACAGTTGTCGGAGAAGCTTCATTTGATTTGTGCGGTGACTAGCAGAACTGGCATGGGCGGCCTCAACATGGTTGTGGGCGGCCTCCATTAGGGCTAAGGTTGCCACTACAGAACGGGCAGCTGATGTGCCATTCTCGCCAGTTGCTATCCCCGAGGCAGAGGTTGTTGCCGCCACCTGAGAAGCAACAACGGATGTTTGGGCTGCCTTGGCCTCCTGGTCGCAGATTGAAGACATGCTCACGGAGCTTGTTAGCACGCGCATGGCGGCTGCAGAAGCACTCTTGCCGGAGCGGGCTGCCGAAGTTGCCCTCACGTCGCGGGTCCATGTCCCCATCTTTCTCCAACGATGATTGACAAGTGAAGTGATATTTTGGGAGCGAGATAGTGTGCTTCACATGCCGGCTGTGGACTATAGCCGACGCACCTTCTCGCATAAGCCATATGCGTACTATACTCCGACGATGCTCCAAGATATTTTGTACTGCATCTCACATGGTTGGTGATAATAAACTATGTGCGATCTACTTGATTTTTTGTCTTGATTTGAAATACACAATGGGGTCACAACAGCAAAGGAGGGTGTTTGAATTGCTAGAACTTTTATCTGCACTGAACATGCAACTATAGGTGTGTTGTCAAAAAAATAGAATTGTTCGGGGTTCGTTTGGACATTCTATACATTAACTTTGTTTTCTAGGCATTTGAGGTGCACAATTCAAAATTAGACAACATGCACATGCTCTGGTGCACCAAAATGGGTTGTAAAATCATATGTGTCCATGGGTTGATGCTTATGTCCCATGCAAGAAATGGGGATGAATTTCAAACACCACGGCACCGTGGCTCGTAGGCAAACATTGAGATACTTGCTTTTGTAATTCTAGTAGATCCAAAACTCATCTGAAATTCATGAACCTTGGCATATATCATGGAATGGCATCAACATGCTGGGGTAAAAAATATGGTCCCATTTGGGGCAGGTTTGTTCTGTTGCTTGTGAGCGTCGAGCTTGTTGTCGAAGTAGTCCCTTGTTCGTTGCTCGGAGAGTTGCAAGTCAGTGGCGAGGTTGCCGATGCGGTCGGTCATCGCTTGTTGCTCTTGATGCAATGCTCTTTGTGCACCAAAGAGGTGGCTCTTGGTGACGATTGATGACATGTGGTCGTCTTGCTCGATGAAGAGTGGGTTGGTCGAAGAACTTGGCCTATCCATAATTCCAAGAAAAATGTGAGTGGGAGAAAGATAAGAACTTATACCCAATGTACCTTGACCGATGTTGAAGATGGATGAAGATCACTCAAACGCGGACAATAAAATATCACAATTGGTACCAATTCTTGTCGGTTCTCACACCTACACAAGTAAAAGCTTATGGTGGAGCTTGGTTAGGATGGTGGCACAAAATTTGATGCAATTGTTAGTGAGCTTCAATAATGTTGGAAAAGATTCACAAAATTGCAAATGCACCAAGTAGACCAAGCAAGTAGAGGTACACGGAAACACACACGCAAATAGATAAGTGGGATTATGCAAACCAAAAATGAACCAAAATGTGGAGTCCACGAAAATGCTCTTGTTGCACAATAAAAGAGAGACGCTAGCACGATTGCACAATAGGCGGATACGTAACTTGTGCACAACCTACTAGGCAAAAAATGCAACGACCTCTATCCCAAGTATACTATATGTATGGTATTTCGGTGATATGATCCAAGATGATTGGATATGACAATTTTAATGTAGTATGGTGCTATGGTTCTTGCTTATAAGCTCTTTGCTTATCTTTCCCTCTTTGCTTAAAAGCTTGGTTGGCTCTTTCACTTTTGAGCTATTTTCTCATGCAAAACTTCACGAACCAAGATAGCAATTGTGTATGCGATGACAACTTTGTGACACAAAAGATGATGCCAAGATATGCACCACTATGGTATGGTATGTATGCTATGGAGTATGATCACTAATGTGCACAAGTCACATTGCCGGCAATACACAAAGGCTAGTCTCGATGGGTAAGCAATGCAAAAGTAAGGCTATGTGGTTAACAATGCAATGGCATGTGATGACAAAGATGTCGCCGAGATTACCGTCCTTGGCGATGATGAGTCCTTGACGAAGATGAGCGGCGGTGATGTTGAACCGTACCTAGATAGCTGAAACACAATAGGAAACGGGAACCACAACCCAAAACCTCAAAGACCAAAACATTTCAAAATCATTGTAGGTGGTAGCGGTGAGCGGTGGTGGTGCTTTGGAAAAGGGTGGTGGTGTGCGGAAGTATGCATGGGCACAGGGGCCAAATTGGGCGAAACATAGGCGGAGAACGGGGCCGTGGATGGGGTTGCTGCTGCCAAGGCCGGATGTCCGAGACAGGGGCCGGATGTCTGGGGGACACGGCCGGATGTCCGGGCACCTGGATCGTGGCCGAACGAGATGAACTCCACGGGAAAAAGGGCAACTACGGGGCAAAATTCGGACGATTTGGTGGATGAAAAATGCGGAGAAGATGGGGGAAAGCTAGATCCACACGTGGCAAAGCAGATCCATGGATCAAATCCAACAAAACTTCATCACACCAACAAATCACAAAAAATATTGGGGCTATTTTTGGTGGGGACTTTCGGATTTAGGAAAAACAACAAAATCAAGCTAGAAAACACGGGGTAGGGGCTCCAAAAACGTGATCAACGTGGCTCATGGTACCAAGGTGATGTAGGGTAGAACCCTAGAGGCCGATCTTTCACATTTGGAGCAGATCCCTATGAGGAACACGAAGAACACGAGGAGGGGAACGAGAGAAAAACACGAGAAATCACTCAACCAACAAGAACAAAGTCACACATGTGCTAGATCATCGAAACACAAGAGAGGTACAAGATCCAAATCCAACAAGAGAAGATACAACGGGTAACCGGTTTTTCAAAGTGAGGAGGTCTTGATGATGGTCTTCTCCGGATGGTGGTCTTGAATCCAGGTGGATCTTCTCCGAAGTGGTGTCGGTCCATCACGAGGAGTAGATCCGGACGAGCGAGGCTCTATCTCACAAATGAGCTAAATCAATGCTAACCCTAAAACGTAGGTGGAGAGGGACTATATATAGTCTAAGGGGCAAAGGGTACATGGGCCTCGGCCCGGATGCGCTGCATGTAGGCAGGGGGCGGATGTTCGGGCGTCGGGTCGGATGTCCGGGCCTTCCCGAGATGCCGGAAGTCCTGGCTAGGGGGGCGGATGTCCCGGCTGGTGAAGTCGGCCTTGGTGCTCACTAGATAGGGGGGCCCGGATGTCCGGGCGAAGGGGCCAGATGTCCGGGGCTTTGGGAGGAGCCGGATGTCCAGAGTGATGGCCGAATGTCCGGGCCGTCGGGGCAACCTTTTGTGCTCCCTAGATGGCTTGTCCGGGTGTCCGGGCTGGGGGCCAAATTTCTGGGGCGAAGAGCCGGATGTCCAGGCTGGACGCCGGATGTCCGGGCCCTATAGCTTAGGCTGCAGATCCCTGGCTGCGGGGTAGATCTCCAGGGGCGGATGTCCGGGGCCATGGCCGGATGTACGGGGCGTGGAAAGCTGTGCTCGCCTTCTTCCGTTGGTTCTCTTCTTCTGTGGACTTGGGGGCTTGACCATCTTCATGTGCATCCTCGGAAGGGTCCTCTTGGTACCTAATCATGCACAACATTCTGGACTTAGGTAGTAGCCATGTCTCGAGAGGATCATATGAGAATTCACTAAGGAGAGAAGTCACCTCGATCTCAAGAGCTCTATCTCGTGCTCTTGTCATGGGTCCTCTTGGTGCTTGGTGAGACGATGGTAGGTCCATGGGGATGAAGTAGGATGCTCCGCATCACAGGGCGTCCAGGTCGTCTATCCGATCCAACTCGGCTTCTTTTTTTCGTACATGCGCACTCTAGGCGCATCATGGATGACATTACATGGGAGGACCACTTCTATGCCGTACACCATAAAAAAAGGTGTGCATCCTGCTAACCAGTTGGGGGTGGTGCTCAGTCCCCATAACACGGAATCGAGTTCCTCTACCCAGTGGCAATCAGATTCCTTCAGGGAAAAAACCATATGGGGCTTTATGCTACTCATGATGAGTCCGTTCGCTCGTTCGAGCTGTCCATTATTCTGCGACTGATATACCGAAGCATAGTCAAGCTTGATACCCATCTTAGTGCACCCGTCTTTGACTTCCTGGGCTGTAAAATTGGATCCATTGTCTGTGATTATGCTACGTGGGACACCATAACGGTGCACCACCCCGGATATGAAGTCACCAACTGGTCCGAATTCGGCTGAAGTTACCGTTTTTGCCTCGATTCATTTAGTGAATTTGTCGACCATAATCGATAAGTATTTCTTTTGCATGGATCTACCTTTAAGTGGTTCAACCATGTCGAGTCCCCACACCGTGAATGGCCAGGTGATTAGTTTTGTCCAGAGAGCCGTAGGCGGCATATGAATTTGATTTGCGAAAAGCTGTCATCCAACGCGGTGTTGGACTAGAGTACGTCCATCCGCCTGAGCGGTGGGCCAGAAAAACCCTGCTCAGAAGGCCTTGTTTACCAAAGCCCGAGTTGCCAAGTGGCGGCCGCCCATGCCGGCGTGTATTTCATCCAGAACTTATCGCCCCTCCTCCTGGGATATGCATGTCTGGAGGACTCCAATAGTGCTTTTCTTATACAGCTCACCCGCTAGACCTTGTAGGCTTTAGATCACCGGACTATGCTCCGTGCCTTGGTCTGATCTTCGGGGAGCTCTTGCCGTAGAAGATAGGCAAGGAATGGCTCGACCCATGGTGGGATTATGGCCATGACTTAGTGAGCCGAAGGTGTTTCTTCGAGTGTTGAGCCACCGATGATGTTATATTCTGGCTCAATTTTTAGAGGGATGATCTATTCGGGCCCATTGGCTATCGCGCCATTGTCCCCGTCTTGCCACACCACGGATGGCTTTAAGAGCTGTTCCAGGAAGGTGTTCTTAGGGACTGGGTCACACTTAGCGCCCATGCAGGCGAGGACATCCGTGGCTTGTTACTGTCTCTAGAGACATGGTGAAATTCTAAACCTTCAAATCGGGCTGATATCTTAAGGACGACGTTTCTATATGTCGCCATTTTTGGATCTTTGGCATCAAATTCGCTATTGACTTGGGAGATGGCAAGGTTCGAGTCTCCCCGCACCTCAAGCAATTGTATGCCCATTGATGTTGCCATCCGAAGACCGTGCAATAGGGCCTCATATTTGGTGGCGTTGTTAGAGTCCGTGTACATGATCTGTAGGATGTACCAAATGTTGTCGCCCGTGGGAGACGTAAGTGAAAGTGCTAGTTATCGACTAGACGGGGGTAAATAGGCGGTTTTTATGAAAGTCTTCAATACACGGTGGCTTTGAAGACAAACAAGTAAGCTAAACCTATATAGTAAGCAGCGGAATGAAGACTACACTAGGCAAGCATTAGGCAAGCATACAATACAGTGAAAGCACGAAGACTAATTGCAACTAGGTAGATAGGATCAGAATGGAAGATAGTACGAAGCCAACCAGATATAAGTCTTCACACAATGAAGTCAAATGAATCAGGCAGGCTGTAAGTGCATCCGTGACACCCCTAGTTGGTTTTGGAGTATTGACGACAAACTTGGTTGAGGGACTAATGTGTTTGTGAAAATTGCAGGATAACACAGGTAGTAGTCCCATATTGATCCGGTTTACCTACCAGAGAGGACCCCTAAAAATGTGAAGACATTGAAGACAATGGTGGTCTGTGAGGATATTTACATTGAAGACTATGACATGAGAAGAGATAGCATGAAGACTATCGTGTGCGAAGACATAGTTGTTCTTTAGTTTCCTTTTCTTCTTTGTTGGGTCACACTAGTAGAAAAAGGGCCATTTGTCCCGGTTCATAAGGCCCATCTGTCCCGGTTGTGGATCCGGGACTAAAGGGTCATTACTAAAGCCCTAGACCTTTAGTCCCGGTTCTTACACGAACCGGAACAGATGGGCCTCCACGTGGCCTCTACGGCGAACCGGGACTGATGGGCTTATCTGGCCCGGACGTATGCCCTGTTTTCTACTAGTGTCGTAGGAACCACCGTACTATTACGTGGGGTCCAAGTGAACAAAGTGAGAGTGACTGATGTGATGCTCAACCAAATCCTATGTCTTCAAGCGAAGACAATGAGAGCAAATCTTATCCAGGGATGGATGAGTCAGCTTTACTTGTAGCCCAAGTCAAGCTGTCGCATGTGTTTGAAATCTGACCGTTGGACAAGTGTCAGTTCCTTAGTGACCCAGGGTCATTTTGGACAAATCAGGCCGGGTTGCCTCCTGGCTGTAAATAGCCCACCCCCTACACCATAAATTGGTGGCTGCTCAGAGTTATTGCACGGCTTTTGTCGTTTGAGAGCAACCCACCTCTGAAGCATTTGATAGAGAGATCCTTGCGAGGACAAAGCCCAAAACACCTAGAGCCAAAGAGTGTTGGGCATCACTGAAGTCTTTCTGTCCACGTGATCTGAAGACTTGTTACACTTGAGGACTGTGAATCCTCCAGCCGGTTAGGCGTCGCGTTCTGAGCATCCAAGAGTTTTTGTGGATTGCCGTTGAACGAAGTCTGGTGAAGGTTTGGAAGTCTACCTTGAAGACTTACGGGAGTGATTGGGCGAGGACTAAGTGTCCTTAGCTCAAGGGGAATAAGGTGAAGATGCGGTCTTCTGAGTTGAATCTCAGCCTCCCTAACCAGACGTACAGTTGTCACAACAACTAGAGCTCGTCCAACAAATCCTTGTCCTCTCCAAGCAACTGGTTCTGTCCTTTACCTCTCTTTACTTACAGTTTGTCTTCGTGAAGTCATTGCCTCCCTGCATGATCTGATTGTCTTCACTGTGTGAACATTGTTGTTGTTTGGCTTCATACTATCTTCCATCCTGATCCTTACTACCTAGCTGTTGATAGTCTTTGTGCTTTCACTTCATTACTTACTTGACTATGGCTTGCCTAGTGTAGTCTACCTTCCGCTGCATAGCAATAGGTTCGTTGCTACTGCTTGTCTTCAAAGCCCCCGTGTTTTGACGACTTTCATAAAAATCGCCTATTCACCCCCCCTCTAGTCGGTAAACTAGCACTTTCAATTGGTATCAGAGCAAGGTGATCCCTTGTTCAGTGTGATGAGGACATCAATACCATTGTTACACCCACAACCCCTGCTGCTATACATAGTGGACCAATTACTAGAGCTCACGCACACCAATTAAATTACCAGGTACTTTCGTTTCTTGGTAATGATTCTAATGGTCATGAGAATATGATGCTGCCTAAATTGGATACATTTGTTTTGCTTACAAATGAAGGGGCTAGCTTGGAGAAGGATGAACATTGGAGCAAGAACAAGCATGGAGGTGATGACATGCGCAAGGGGAACAATAATGTAGTTACAAGTGATGATTTCAGGACGTTGAAGCCACCATAATGAGTGCATGAAGCCTTGGACGAAATATTCAAGATGCTACTTCATAACTTTCGTCCAGAGGCTATACTAGGTGCCGCATCACCTTATTATTGGGCCAGGCCCATGTAATTTCGAAATACTTGAGTATAGGCTATTTTTAGAGTCCGTATGTGTGGGGAAACAAGAGATAGGGTTGGTTTCGGACCCCTTCCCCAAGGGCCACGAAAATTCCCCCCTCTTCCTCCATATATACAGCCCTTAGGGCGTCGTTTAGACTTTGGGTTTTGTTTAGATTAAAAGTTCGCCATAGCTGCAACTTCGCGTACTTCGTTTGTGTTCAACGACCAGACCAAGACATCACAGAACTCCACCTTCATTAATAAAGCTTTCCTCTTATATTCGCAATATCCAGATTGCAATCTTAGTTTCTTGCTTGTTCTTCATTTGCTCGCAGGAAACAAACCTTCGTGGTCAGGTTGATCGTGCTCTGGCGTGGTCAATAACCCCTCAAAGTTTGTTTAGCGATTGCTAAGGCGCGATGTCTCGCACGTTCGTAGTCGGATCGTCAAGGTCGACTCCCAAAGAAAACGATAGCCACCATCTCATCGAAACATCGGGACACCTTTGCCTCTATCATGTGGTATCAGATTTCCAGGTTGCTTGGTGAGATTTTACAGTTTTTTCGTATTATAGATCGAGTCTGTTCTTCATACCTACAGTCCACGAAAAAGCCACAAAAACAATTAGGGTTAGTTCATCATATCCAAACCAGTCTGAGCCTTTCCATAGTCTTTTCAGTATTTTGCTTTGTTGAATTTGCGGTTGCATCGTTGTGTCAAGTTGCTAGTCTTAGTGTCTAGTCCTTTAGAGTTTCGAGTTCTGTCACAGTTTGTCACGCCACCGCCGCACCATCCTACCACCGCTGCCATATACCACCACCGCTGCCATATCCTACCATCGCTGCCATATACCACCACCGTTGCCATATCCTACCACCTCTACAATATACCATCACCGCTACCATATACCACCACCGCCGCCATCTACCACCACCGCTGCCATATACCACCATATATCCACCACCAATCTGAGTTCTTTTCATATTAGGTTTGTTTTCGAGATCCATCTATTTTCCGATTCGTGTTTCCTTGCTTGAGTAGGTTTCGCAAAAAAAAGAGTCCGAAAACCACCCTCCGTTTAGGCCCAAATTTTTCCAAAAGTGCACTCGACAAATTTTTTTGGCTATCCTATTTTTAGGTGTTTCCAAGCGTATTGAGACAGTCGCCATCATAGAAAGTTCTATTTGAGGCATTTCTAGTTTTCGGGTCCGGGCAGTCAAAAAAAATTAGTCGCAAAAATTTCGTGTCTATCCTGTTATCTTGACTTGGGAAGAGTTTTGAGACACTCGCCATTATAGTGATTTTTCGGCAAAAAAAAGAGGAGTGCAAAAAAAAAGAGCGCACAAAAAAATAAAATAAAAATTAGAGTGTGCTCTTCCTTGTTTCCGTGCAGCGTCGTGATTTTGTTAGTGTTCTAGGTTCGCGTCTCTAGCACGGTCTAGCCTAGGACCAGCACAGTACCGTCGTTGAGCGTTTATTCAACTTGGCATCTCTGAATTGATTATTGCTGACCCTTTTTGCTACCATATTATAAGCCTTCCCAGCTCCACATACATCTACATCGTGCATTTGACACTGCCTGGCCATCGCTCTATCCAAGCTTTCTGAGTTTTGACTACAATGGTTGCCAACCACCACCTGCTGCTGGGTAAGAACTGGTAAGACTTTGAGATTCGCTTTAAGGATTTGTGACACACCACCATCACCACCACTTCCTAGTAGTCTGTAGGATCATATTCTTTTGTGTTTCTATTGCTGCTAACCATGGCAGGATCACAAGCCGATGAGACTGATTGGGAGAACATGGCGAACAAACAGCTACATGATAAATTTCAGCAAATGATGAGCGGTCAGGTGCAAGATGTGCTCAACAGATTTGAAGGGGCCATGGATAAGATACATGGTATTGAGAAGACGTTCGAAACAAAGCTCGATAACAAGTTTAATGACTTGCTTGTGCGTCTTCCACAACCACCGCCGGCTGCACCTGTCGCATCTGTACAACAACAACTACTACAACGGCGCCTTCCAAATCAAGTGGGATGAGCATAACGCGTTCCAATTGAGGTTGGTCAAAATTCTGGTGTTGCTGTACGTATTGTTGATGCTTCTTTGGCTCCTGCTACTGCTGCTGCTGGTACCCAGGAGGTTGATTATTATGCGGGCGATTATGAGGATGAGATTGATCAAAATCAGAACTACGTGCAGCCACCAGCACCACCACCAGCAGGTCAACCTCAGGCATATGATCGCAATGGTAGGCCCGAACCACCAACTCAGGTACGAGATCCTGACCATGTTCCTAAACTGAAATTGAATATTCCACCATTTGAGGGTAGATATGTTCCTGATATATATCTTACTTGGGACTTAGAAACTGAACAAAGTTTTACATGTTTACTATATCCCGAGGAGAGACGGGTTGCTGCTGCTGTTTGTGCTTTCACTAGTTTTGCATGTGTATGGTGGTCTGAATATTGTAGATTATATCCCATTCCAGCTACTTGGACTGCTTTGAAAACTGCTATGCATACTCGTTGGGTTCCACCAAATTATCAATGAGAATTGCTTCAAAAATTGCAGCGTTTAAGACAAGGAAAAAATTCCGTAGAAGAATATTATCAGGAATTACAAACTGGCATGATTAGATGTGGTATTGTTGAGGAGAATGAAGCTATGCTTGCACGTTTTATGGGTGGATTAAATAGAGATATTCAGACCATTCTAGAGTATAAGGAGTATACTAATATCACTTGTTTATTCCATCTTACTTGTAAAGCTGAACGTGAAGTGCAGGATCGACAAGCATTGGCGCGAACTAACTTTTCTGCAGGTCGATCTTGGTCATGGACACCGCGTGCATCTTCTACTTCCACTACACCAGCACCTCCATCAGGTTCCACCTCCAGCCGTGATACAAGAAAGCAGGCACAACCACCACTATTTGCCAAGAACGTACCTGCCGCGCCTGCATAGATCTCTTCTTCTTCCATGGCAACAACAGGGCACAAAAGTGATATTATTTGTCGTTGTTGTAAGGGAAGAGGACATTATGCACGAGAATGCAAATCTCAGCGTGTGATGATTGCTACTGAGGATGGTGGGTATGAGTCCGCTAGTGACTATGATGAGGAGACTTTGGCTCTTATTACAAGTGAAGAACACGGTGGAGATGATTCTGATCAGGAGATGCAATACATGGCTCGTGAAGACGCTGACAGGTACGAATGTTTAGTTGCTCAACGTGTTTTGAGTGTGCAGGTCACACAAGCTAAGCAAAATCAGAGGCATAATTTGTTCCATACAAAGGGAGTTGTGAAGGAACGTTCTGTGCACGTTATCATAGATGGAGGGAGCTGCAACAACTTGGCTAGCATGGAGATGGTGGAGAAGCTATCTCTCACCACAAGACCACATCCACATCCTTACTATATCCAATGGTTCAATAACAACGTCAAGGTTAAGGTAACGCTGTTGTTCGTGTGCATTTTAGTATCTCTACATATGCTGATTATGTTGATTGTGATGTGGTACCCATGCAAGCATGTTCCTTATTACTTGGTAGACCATGGCAATTTGATAAAAATTCTGTACACCATGGTAGAAACAATCAGTATACTTTTGTTCATAAGGATAAACATATTACTTTGCTTCCTATGTCTCCTGATTCCATGTTGAAAGATGATATTAATAGAGCTAACAAAGGAAAACAGGAGAAAAATAAGAGTGAAAATCAGATTGTGGCAAAAGAATTTGAGCAACAAATGAAGCCTAATAATAAACCATCTAGTGTTGCTTCAGAAATTAAATTGAAAAGTGCATGTTTATTTGCCACCAAATCTGATATTGATGAGCTAGATTTCAGCAAATCTGTTTGCTATGCTTTTGTGTGCAAAGAGGCATTATTTTCATTCGAGGACGTGCCTTCCTCTTCGCCTCCAACTGCCACTAACATTTTGTAGGAGTTCGCTGGCATCTTTCCACAAGACGTGCCACCAGGATTACCGCCTATTCGAGGGATTAAGCATCATATTGACTTAATTCCTGGTGCTTCACTGCCAAACCATGCGCCATACCGTACCAATCCAGAGGAGACGAAGGAGATTATGCGTCAAGTAGATGAGCTTCTCGATAAAGGTTATATACACGAATCCCTTAGTCCTTGTGTTGTTCCTATTATTCTAGTGCCGAAAAAGGATGGTACATGGCGTATGTGTGTTGATTGTAGATGCATTAATAATATTACTATTCTCTATCGTCATCCTATTCCTAGGCTAGATGATATGCTTGATGAATTGAGTGGCTCTACAATATTCTCCAAAGTTGATTTGCGTAGTGGGTACCATCAAATTCATATGAAATTGGGGGATGAATGGAAAACAACATTTAAAACTAAGTTTGGATTATATGAGTGGTTAGTCATGCCTTCTGGGTTAACTAATGCACCTAGTACTTTCATGAGATTAATGAACAACATTTTACGTGCTTTAATTGGACGATTTGTGGTAGTCTATTTTGATGATCTACTGATTTATAGCAGATCTTTGGAGGAACATTTGGAACATTTATGTGCTGTTTTTATTGCTTTACGTGATGCACACTTGTTTGGTAACCTTGGGAAGTGTACCTTTTGCACCGACCGAGTATCTTTTCTTGGCTATGTTGTTACTCCACAGGGAATTGAAGTTGATAAAGCCAAGATTGAAGCTATCGAGAGTTGGCCGCAGCCCAAAACGGTCACACAAGTGAGGAGATTTCTTGGCCTCGCTAGATTCTATAGGCGTTTTGTGAGAGATTTCAGCACCATTGCTGCACCTCTCAATGAGCTTACAAAGAAAGATGTGCCTTTTGTTTGGGGTACCGCACAGGAAGAAGCCTTCACAGTATTGAAAGATAAGTTGACACATGCTCCTTTACTCCAACTTCCTGATTTTAACAAGACTTTTGAGCTTGAATGGGATGCTAGTGGAATTGGATTAGGAGGTGTGTTAGTACAAGATGGCAAACCTGTTGCATACTTTTCTGAAAAATTGAGTGGGCCTAGTCTGAATTATTCTACTTATGATAAAGAATTATATGCTCTTGTTCGGACTTTAGAAACATGGCAACATTATTTATGGCCCAAAGAATGTGTTATACATTCTGATCATGAATCTTTGAAACATATTAAAAGTCAAGCTAAACTGAACCGTAGACATGCTAAGTGGGTTGGATTCATTGAGACTTTTCCCTATGTCATTAAACACAAGAAGGGTAAAGAAAATGTTATTGCTGATGCATTGTCTCATCGCTATACTATGCTTTCACAACTTGACTTCAAAATATTTTGTTTGGAGACCATCAAAGATCAATATGTGCATGATGATGATTTTAAAGATGTATTGCAGAATTCTAAAGAAGGAAGAACATGGAACAAGTTTGTCATTAATGATCGATTTGTATTCCGTGCTAACAAGCTATGCATTCCAGCTAGCTCCTTTCGTATTTTGTTGTTTGCAGGAGGCGCATGGAGGAGGAATAATGGGACACTTTGGCGTGAAGAAGACGGAGGACGTACTTGCTACACATTTCTTTGGCCAAAGATGAGACGGGATGTTGAGCGCTTTGTTGCTCGCTACACTACTTGTCAAAAAGCTAAGTCACGACTCAATCCTCATGGTTTATATATGCCTTTGCCTGTACCTAGTGTTCCTTGGGAGGATATATCTATGGATTTTGTTTTAGGTTTACCTCGAACAAAGAAGGGGAGGGATAGCATATTTGTTGTCGGGATAGATTCTCGAAAATGGCACACTTTATACCATGTCATAAAAGCGATGATGCTGTTAATGTTGCTGATTTGTTCTTTCGTGAAATTATTCGCTTACATGGTGTGCCAAATACTATTGTTTCAGATCCCCCACTAAATTTCTGAGCCACTTTTGGAGATGTTTATGCGCTAACTTGGGGACTAAACTGCTTTTTAGTACTACTTGTCATACCCAAACTGATGGACAAACTGAAGTAGTCAATAGAACATTGTCTACTATGCTTAGGGCTGTTTTGAAGAATAATAAGAAAATGTGGGAAGAATGCTTGCCTCATATTGAATTTGCTTATAATCGTTCATTGGATTCTACTACTAAGATGTGCCCTTTTGAAATTGTGTATGGTTTCCTACCTCGTGCACCTATTGATTTGTTGCCTCTTCCATCTTCGGAGAAGGTTAATTTTGATACTAAACAACATGCTGAATTGATTTTAAAAATGCATGAGTTAACTAAGGAAAACATTGAGCGTATGAATGCTAAATATAAACTTGCTGGAGATAAGGGTAGAAAACATGTTGTGTTTGCACCTGGAGATCTGGTTTGGTTACATTTACGTAAGGATAGATTTCCTTATTTGCGCAAATCAAAGATAATGCCACGTGTTGATGGTCCTTTTAAGGTGTTAGAGAAAATAAATGATAATGCATATAAACTTGAGCTTCCTGCAGATTTTGGGGTTAGTCCCACTTTTAACATTGCATTTGAAGCCTTATTTGGGTGAGGAAGATGAGCTTCCGTCGAGGACAACTTCATTTCAAGAAGGGGAGGATGATGAGGACATCAATACCGTTGTTACACTCACAGCCCCTGGTGCTATACATACTGGACCAATTACTAGAGCTCACGCACGCTAATTAAATTAGCAGGTACTTTTGTTTCTTGGTAATGATTCTAATGTTCATGAGAATATGATGCTTCCTAAATTGGATACATTTGTTTTGCTTACAAATGAAGGGCCTAGCTTGGAGAAGGATGAACATTGGAGCAAGAACAAGCATGGACATGATGGCATGCGCAAGGGGAACAATAGCGGAGTTACAAGTGATGATTTCAGGACGTTGAAGCCACCATAATCAGTGCATGAAGCCTTGGACGAAATATACAAGATGCTACTTCATAACTTTCGTCCAGAGGCTATACTAGGTGATGCGTCACCTTATTATTGGGCCAGGCCAATGTAATTTTGAAATACTTGAGTATAGGCTGTTTTTAGAGTACGTATGTGTGGGGAAACAAGAGATAGGGTTGGTTTCGGACCGCTTCCCCATGGGCCACGAAATTCCCCCTCTTCCTCCATATATACAGTCCTTAGGGCGTCGTTTAGACTTTGGGTTTTGTTTAGATTAAAAGTTCGCCATAGCTGCAACTTCGCGTACTTCATTTGTGTTCAATGACCAGACCAAGATGTCACAGAACCCCACATTCATTAATAAAGCTTTCCTCTTATATTCGCAATATCCAGATTGCAATCTCAGTTTCTTGCTTGTTCTTCGTTTTCTCGCAAGAAACAGACCCTCGTGGTCAGGTTGATCGTGCTCCGGCATGGTTAATAACCCCTCAGAAGTTGGTTTAGTGATTGCTAAGGCGCGACGTCTCGCACGTTCGTAGTCGGGTCATCAAGGTCAACTCCCAAAGAAAAGGATAGCCACCATCTCATCAAAACATCGGGACACCTTTGCCTCTATCACTGTGCGATTGGATTTAACCACCTGGAGTTTTAGCTATGTCGACTGCAGGGATAATCAAAGTCTCCACTGTGTGTATGCATCTTGAAGCCATTGACGTCGACCTCTAGTATGCCATCAAGAGCGGAGTTCCCAAGGTCGGTGAAGGTGTCAGTACTGCTGATGTCAAGAGGTTCATTCAACTGACTCGACTGCCAAGAACATCATCTGTGGTCATCTAACCAAAGGACAGTATGGTCATGTGAGTGCTCTGGATACTGCGAAGCTAGTCTGGGACTGGCTCTCCAAGGTCAACAAAGGCGTCTCAACCCAGAGAGATTCAAGGATTACCGTTCTTCGCAATCTCTTTAACCGCTTCAAGAGACATGACAATGAGAATGTCCAGCTCACATTTTATCGCCTCACTGATATCACAAATGAGCTTCATGCACCCGACCCACTAAGATCACCAAGCACGAAATCGCCAAGACGCTTCTGAGATCGCTTGACAGCTCATTCGACACCCTGGCCCTGATGATTCAAGAATGCCCTGACTTCAAGACTCTCGATCCGTTTGACATACTTGAGAGGCTCAACACACATGAGTTCCAGCTATCTGAGAAAAGAGATATCTATGGTCCCAACTATGGATGAACTCGCGCTTTCAAGGCAAAGGTTGTTTCCTTATCTGAAGAAGAATCTGCCTATAATTCTGGGGATCCTGAAGACATTAGAAAGGAGCTTGCTATGCTTGTGAAGAAGTTCCAGAAGTTCACTCAGAAGAAAGACTTCATAAAGTCTTCAAGTTCAAGCTCTAGAAACGATGAAGCTTCCTCTCATGATCACAAGACGAGAACATGCCACAAGTGCAAGAAACCTGGTCACTACATCTCTGAGTGTCCACAGTGGGACAATGAGACCATGAAGAAGAGGAAGAGCAAGTGTAGCGACCATGATCCGAATGGACCGATGTCTCTATGCATCAGTGTCATCCCTGGATTGGTAATGCTGACACGCACAATACTCGAGGAATTATAATAGAGTTCAATCACACACTTATTACATCGAGTCCTCATAAAGAGTATGATTACACATAAATATCATGGTTGAAGGCCATCTAAACTAAATAACTACGGAAGCTTCAAAGGATAATGAGTCCATCAACTCCAACAGCATAGCTGAGTGCATGACAACGACCTATTGCACCTTATTCGTCGTCTGAGTAGTCTGCAACATGAGACGTTGCAGCCGTGTATGTCAGCACATTGAATATGCCGGAAGAGTTACACTGTAAAGCAATGAAATGCAAGACTATATCTACATGCAATATTTGGCTGGTGGAAGCTCTATGTTTATGATTTTGCATAAAGCTAGTTTTTCCCTACAACAAAGGAATAAATTTATTTAACTACTCCCAAGTTGCTCCAAATATTTGAGAAGGTTCCCCCAACTCAAATCCCAATTAAAAGTATCATCATTAAACCCAATTCAATTAATTAAAGAGTGATGAGACCAACAATAATATCCAATTCCAGATACTCAAGATGTCCATAACCGGGGACATGGCTAACCATGATTAGTTTATTCACTCTGCAGAGGTTTGCGCACTCTTCCCCACAAGACTCGATCGCCTCCCTTGAAGTCCTCGCACTACCTGGTGTTTGAGAACGGGATGACCAAGACACAGTCTTTCAGAAGCATTTACTATCTACTCCGGGCGAACCGGTACACCTACAATCCCCCTACATCTGCTAGTCCACCTCTTCAAGAGCTCACACAACTTACTCAACTATGCCAGAGACCATAATGGCTTGTGGCTGCACACGGAAGTTTCTAGTTATGAAATATCATATGATCCCTTTGAGCCTGGGTGGCGAACTTAGGAAAAATCACACAGATACCCCGGGATTTCCCTTAATGGACAATACTGGGTTCCAGTGTTGCCCCAACCAATCCACCCAGATGTGTATTAAAGTTTCCACCTTAATGTTATCCAAGATTAATAACTCTCAAAACTTCCATGTGAACCACTATCCAATCCCCGTCTACAAGCATGGCTAAGCAATAATAAAGCATAACGTATATTCCCGGGGTGACCAAAAGGTAATAGGTTCCTAACTCATCAACTACATAGCAATACCCACATATTCCCAATCCTACTCATGCAATCTTTGAGGAGCAGTACTAACGCATAGTAAAAGCTGGGTATAGAAGAGTGTGATCAAAGTGTAACTTGCCTTGCTGACGATCTGCAAGCTCTAGAGATTCGTAGTAACAAGCTTCGCACTCCGGATAATCTAGCGTAGACAAATAGTAGCATTCATAAGCAATCACTCAAAGGAAACAACGAGAATACCGAGAAAAGATCCAAATCAAACACGAAACAAGCAACGGCTTAAACTAATAGAAAGTAAAACCTAACAGCATTATTATCATGTTGATTATATCTTAACAGTAGGTACATGTGATTAGCTACGTTTTGCAAAAAAGGAACAACTTAAACGGAGAAACGGAACTCAAGATACGAACGAAACAAGATCATTTACTAATCTGAACTAAACTCAAATTTTACAGTGTAAAAATCATGTTCAAGTTGGTTAACTGGAAAGAACAAATTGTTAAGAAGATTTAGGCACTGGTTTCATCTAATTTGGACAAACGAGCAAAATGTTACGCTAGTTCTAAGAGCAGGGGCTAAATCATGATAAAACTATTCGTGGATAGGTCCCTGGCTGAAAATAAAACTAATAAGAAAAATCTACCGCGCAAATGTTCGCTCACAGAACTAATCTAAGGAAAAACGTTGGTTAAAATGAACGAACGAATGTTCGTTAAATAGGTAAACCTAAAAAAAGATCTTACTACCGAACCAGAAAAAGAAATCGAAAACAAAAGACGAAAAAGAACCGGGCGGTTCTTACCGGTTCGCTGGGGTTAACCGGTCGACGACGGTGGCGGTGGATCGGGACGGCGGTGGCACGGGCTACGGCGTGTTGCGGCGCGGTGGAGCAGCGGCAGCAGCAGCATGGGGCGGCGGCGATGCGCAACAGCAGCAACGTCAGTAGCTAGAGGCGCGAGGGCGGCGACGCTAGGCGGCGGCACGAGCGGGGAGGCGGCGGCGCTGGCAGCGGTGGGTGACGAGGGGCAGAGGGGGTCGGGGTCGGCCCTTATAAAGAGGGAGGATCGCGGGTGGCTCCGACTTGGCCTCCAAGTCGGCCGGCGGCGGCGACACGGACTCCAAGGAGTCTGGCGTGGTGACGCGCTGCGCGCTAGGAAGCTGGCGGCCTAACGGGCCGGCAGGGCTTCGGCCCAGTTCGCCAGGAAGTTTTTTTAAATAATTTCGCAGCAGAGAAAAAATCCTAATAAAATATAAAAGAATTTCTAAAAATTCCAGAAACAATTTTCACTGTCCAAACCTAATATTTAGGACGAGATGAACATTTTTCTGGACTAATATGCAATTTTCAAAAATGCAATTTTTTTCTAATTCAAATAAAATAGCAAATAAAATATGAATAAAATAATAATTTGATTTTAAAATTCTTTCTCCAATATTTCTCTTAGGTTGAAGAAGTCATATTATCTTCTCTCATTTATTTTTATTTTTGGAAATAATTGGAGAGAAAATAATAATATCAAATTGATCCTCTTTTCAAATTTGAATCAAATTCAAATATGAATTTTTTGAAATCTCCAACTCTCCTTGGGTCCTTGAGTTGCTTAAGATTTCTAGGATCACAACAAAATGCAAAAAATAAATATGATATGCATATGATGATCTATGTATAACATCCAAATTGAAAATTGAGATGTTACAAACCTACCCCCCTTCACATGAATTTCTCCCTCGAGATTCGAGTTGGTCAGCTAAAAGGTTTGGGTGGTCCTTGCGATGATCTTCTTGTCGCTCCCAGGTGGTTTCTTCCTTGGTATGGTGGCTCCAGCGAACTTTGCAAAACTTGATAACCTTGCTGCGAGTAACTTGGTGATAACCCACAAGTATAGGGGATCGCTACAGCTTTCGAGGGTAGAGTATTCAACCCAAATTTATTGATTCGACACAAGGGGAGCCAAAGAATATTCTTGAGTATTAGCTGTTGAGTTGTCAATTCAACCACACCTGGATAACTTAGTATCTGTAGCAAAGTGTTTAGTAGCAAAATTGGTATGATAATAATAGTAGCGGTAGCAAAAGTAAAGATAAATGTTTTTGGGTTTTTGTAGTAGTTGTAACAATAGCAACGGAAAAGTAAATAAGCGAAGAACAATATGTGAAAAGCTCGTAGGCAATGGATCAATGATGGATAATTATGCCGGATGCGATTCCTCATGCAATAGTTATAACATAGGGTGATATAGAACTAGCTCCAATTCATCAATGTAATGTAGGCATGTATTCCGTAAATAGTCATACGTGCTTATGGAAAAGAACTTGCATGACATCTTTTGTCCTACCCTCCCGTGTTCAGCGGGGTCCTTACGGAAACTAAGGGATATTAAGGCCTCCTTTTAATAGAGAACCGGAACAAAGCATTAACACATAGTGAATACATGAACTCCTCAAACTACGGTCATCACCGAGAAGTATCCCGATTATTGTCACTTCGGGGTTGTCGGATCATAACACATAATAGGTGACTATAGACTTGCAAGATAGGATCAAGAACACACATATATTCATGAAAACATAATAGGTTCAGATCTGAAATCATGGCACTCAGTCCCTACTGACAAGCATTAAGCATAGCAAAGTCATAGCAACATCAATCTCAGAACATAGTGGATACTAGGGATCAAACCCTAACAAAACTAACTTGATTACATGGTAAATCTCATCCAACCCATCACCGTCCAGCAAGCCTACGATGGAATTACTCACGCACGGCGGTGAGCATCATGAAATTGGTGATGGAGGATGGTTGATGATGACGACGGCGACGAATCCCCGTCTCCGGAGCCCCGAACGGACTCCAGATCAACCATCCCGAGAGAGATTAGGGCTTGGCGGCGGCTCCGTGTCATGAAACGCGATGAAACTTTCTCTCTAATTTTTTTCTCCCCGAGACGGTATATATGGAGTTGGAGTTGAGGTCGGGAGGTGTCCAGGGGGCCCACGAGATAGGAGGGCGCGCCCTAGGGGGGGGCGCCCCCCTGTCTCGTGGACAGCCGTGGGCCCCCTGGCCTTGATTCTTTCGCCAAAAATTCTTATTAATTCTGAAAAGTGCCTCCGTGGATTTCCAGGACATTCCGAGAACTTTTCTTTTCTACACATAAAACAACATCATGGCAGTTCTGCTGAAAACAGCGTCAGTCCGGGTTAGTTTCATTCAAATCATGCAAGTTAGAGTCCAAAACAAGGGCAAAAGTGTTTGGAAAAGTAGATACGTTGGAGACGTATCAACTCCCCCAAGCTTAAACCTTTGCTTGTCCTCAAGCAATTCAGTTGATAAACTGAAAGTGATAAAGAAAAACTTTTACAAACTCTGTTTGCTCTTGTTGTTGTAACATGAAAAGCCAGCATTCAAGTTTCAGCAAATATTATGAACTAACCATACTAACAATAACACATAGGTCTCACAATTACTCATATCAATAACATAATCAGCTAGCGAGCTATAATAATAAAACTCGGATGACAACACTTTCTCAAAATAATCATAACATGATATAACAAAATGGTATCTCGCTAGCCCTTTCTGAGACCGCAAAACATAAATGCAGAGCACCTTTAAAGATCAAGGACTGACTAAACATTGTAATTCATGGTAAAAGAGATCCAGTCAAGTCATACCCAATATAAACCAATAATAATGAATGCAAATGACAGTGTGCTCTCCAGCGGGTGCTTTTTAATAAGAAGGGTGATGACTCAACATAAAAGTAAATAGATAGGCCCTTCGCAGAGGGAAGCAGGGATTTGTAGAGGTGCCAGAGCTCGATTTTAAAATAGAGATTGAATAACATTTTGAGCGGCATACTTTCGCTGTCAACGCAACAACTATGAGATGGCTGTATCTTCCATACTACATGCATTATAGGCAGTTCCCAAACAGAATGGTAAAGGTTTATACTCCCCCAACCACCAACAAGCATCAATCCATGGCTTGCTCGAAACAACGAGTGCCTCCAACATACAACAGCCCTGGGGGAGTTTTGTTTAATTATTTTGATTTGCTTTGATCTTTTTGGATCATGGGACTGGGCATCCCGGTTACCGGCCCTTTCTCGTGAATGAGGAGCGGAGTCCACTCCTCTTGAGAATAACCCACCTAGCATGGAAGATATAGGCAGCCCTAGTTGAAACATGAGCTGCTCGAGCATACAAAACAGAATTTCATTTGAAGGTTTGGAGTTTGGCACATACAAATTTACTTGGAACGGCAGGTAAATACCGCATATAGGAAGGTATAGTGGACTCATATGGAACAACTTTGGGGTTTAAGGAGTTTGGATGCACAAGCAGTATTCCCGCTTAGTACAGGTGAAGGCTAGCAAAAGACTGGGAAGCGACCAACTGAGAGAGCGACAACAGTCGTAAACATGCATTAAAATTAATTTACACCGAGTACAAGCATGAGTAGGATATAATCTACCATGAACATAAATATCATGAAGGCTATGTTGATTTGATTCAACTACATGCGTGAACATGTGCCAAGTCGAGTCACTTAATACATTCAAAGGAGGATACCATCCCATCATACCACATCATAATCATTCTAATAGCATGTTGGCACGCAAGGTAAACCATTATAACTCATAGCTAATCAAGCATGGCACAAGCAACTATAATCTCTAAATGTCATTGCAAATATGTTTACTTCATAATAGCTGACTCAGGAACGATGAATCATCATATTTACAAAAACAAAAGAGGTCGAGTTCATACCAGCTTTTCTCATCCCAATAAGTCCATCATATATCGTCATTATTGCCTTTCACTTGCACGACCGAACGATGTGTATAATAATAAGAGTGCATGTGCATTGGACTAAGCTGGAATCTGCAAGCATTGAACTCAAGAGAGAAGACAAGTAATATGGGCTCTAAGTTAAA
Organism: Triticum aestivum; assembly: GCF_018294505.1. Taxonomy (NCBI): domain Eukaryota; kingdom Viridiplantae; phylum Streptophyta; class Magnoliopsida; order Poales; family Poaceae; genus Triticum; species Triticum aestivum. Next base: position 363,242,036 of record NC_057801.1, on the reverse strand, counting down.
TAAACAATCATGCATATAAGAGCCACTAAGCATTTTCAATATAGTCTTCTCGACCCCCAAAAGAAAGAAAAGAAAATAAAACTATTTACACGGGAAAGCTCCCAACAAGTAAAAGAAGAACAAGAAATCTTTTTGGGTTTTCATTTTAATTTCTACTACAAGCATGGAAATTAAACTAACTAATTTTTTTTGGTTTTTCTTAAAGTTTATCAAACACAAGAAGAAAACTAGAAAAAGAAATTTAAACTAGCATGGATAATACAATGAAAGAGTGTGAGCACTGACGACTAGTGTGTGAACATGAATGTAAAGTCGGTGAGAAATACGTACTCCCCCAAGCTTAGGCTTTTGGCCTAAGTTGGTCTAATACCAATGACCGCCTGGCTGATATCCATAAGAGTAGCCGGGGTAGTACTGAGATGAAGAGGCGACCGCCTCCTGAGCAGCAGCGTGTTGGCGAGCTGCCTCCATTCCCCTCTCATATTCAGTGGCTTCTTCCCTGGTGACAACATATCTTCCTTTTGTCTGATAATAAAAAAGGTAGGGAGCAGGAAGAGTAACAGGGACGACGTTGCGTCTGTTATAGGTTAGTCGATAATGGAGGAATTGTTCATTCCTCTCAAGAAAATGATGATCAAACATAGCTTCTTTATCCAAATAAACAGGAGGTACAATCATATCCCCCTCTCGTGGAGCTATATTAAGAAAATTAGCCACACGGGTTGCATAAATTCCTCCAAAGAAATGTCCCCTTTTATTATTATTATGCAACCTACGTGCAACTATTGCCCCCAAGTTATAACCTCTATAACCTGACAAAGCACTCTTGAGGACACAAAGATCAGGGGCACACATGTGACATACTTCGTCCTTACCGTTAATGCATCTACCAATAAAGAGAGCAAAGTAATGTATAGCAGGAAAATGAATGCTCCCTATGGTAGCTTGTGTTACATCCCTAGATTCTCCCACAGTAATACTAGCAAGAAAATCTCTAACTTCAGATTTGGGAGGATCATTAATATTACCCCACTGTGGGAGTTTGCAAGCAGTTGTTAAATCCTCTAAATCCATGGTATAAGATGTGTCATAAATATCAAACATAACACTAGGAGAATTACGCGAAGAAATATATTCGAACCTCCGCACAAAGGAATCAGTCAATTGATAATATTGAGGATACTTATCTTGTAAGAAGTCCCCAAGCTCAGCATTACGCACATACGCGTCAAATTCCCCCTTGAAGCCTGCTTCAACCATAAAATCATCGGATGGCCACTCGCAAGGCCGTACATTTGCGTCCCTTGGCAAATTAACATCTTGTTCATGTATAGCAATTCTTGGCCCTTTCTTTGCCGAGGAACCACCTTGGTACATTCTTATAAGCATATTTCTTTTTCTGAAAATTTCTGAAATTTTAGTAACTTCAAAATAAAAGTGAATAAAACTAAACAAGATTGATAACAACTACTCCTACAAGTGCCTAGGGCCTATATCATGCATTGGAATTGCTTGGGACCTCAAAAATTTAACATGCAAGCTCAAGAACATGGTCACCTATGCAACAAAAATTTGCAATGAATAAAGCTCTAGAACAAAAACTAATTGGACAAATGGAGGAGTCACATACCAAGCAACAATCTCCCAAAGCAGTTTTGAGAATGGAGCTTTGAGCTAAGAGATCGAAAATCGCAGCAAAACGAGCTAGAACTCGGGCTTGAGCTGGATGGGGATTTTTTTGGGTAGAAGATGAAGTGTGTGGGTGCTGGCATAAGTGGAGGGGAGCTACCAGGGGCCCACGAGACAGGGGGGTGCGCCCTAAGGGGGGGGGGCGCCCTCCTCTCTCGTGGCATGGTGCTTTCCCCTTTTGGTGTGTTTTCAGTGCCTAAAATCCTCAAATATTCCAGAAAAAATCATACTAAATTTGCAGGGCATTTGGAGCACTTTTATTTTCGGACTATTTCCTAATGCACGAATAATTGAGAAAACAGACGGATAATACTATTTTGCTTTATTTATTCTAAATAACAGAAAGTAAAAAGAGGGTACAGAAGGTTGTGCCTTCTAGTTTCATCCATCTCGTGATCATCAAAATGAACCCACTAACAAGGTTGATCAAGTCTTGTTAACAAACTCATTCCGAATAACACGGAACCGGAGAAATTTCGAATAACACTAAGTTACCTCAACGGGGATATGAAAATCCCCAACAATAAGAATATCATACTTTTTCTTGACAGTAGGGAGAGGAAATTCAAAACCTCCAAAAATGATAGTTGGAACTTTTTCAATAGAATTGATGCTATGAACTTGAGATTGTTTCCTCGGAAAGTGTACCGTATGCTCATTACCATTAACATGAAAAGTGACATTGCCTTTGTTGCAATCAATAACAGCCCCTGCAGTATTAAGAAAAGGTCTACCAAGGATAATAGACATACTATCGTCCTCAGGAATATCAAGAATAACAAAGTCCATTAAGATAGTGACATTTGCAACCACAACAGGCACATCCTCACAAATATCGACAGGTATAGCAGTTGATTTATCGGCCATTTGCAAAGATATTTCAGTAGGTGTCAACTTATTCAATTCAAGTCTACGATATAAAGAGAGAGGCATAACACTAACACCGGCTCCAAGATCACATAAAGCAGTTCTAACATAATTTCTTTTAATAGAGCATGGTATAGTTGGAACACCCGGATCTCCAAGTTTCTTTGGTATTCCACCCTTAAAAGTGTAATTAGTGAGCATGGTGGAAATTTCAGCTTCCGATATCTTTCTTTTATTTGTGATGATATCCTTCATATACTTAGCATAAGGATTTACTTTCAGCATATCTGTTAAGCTCATACGTAAGAAAATAGGTCTAATCATTTCAGCAAAGCGCTCAAAATCCTCATCATCCTTTGACTTGGATGGTTTAGGAGGAAAGGGCATGGGTTTCTGAACCCATGGTTCTCTTTCTTTACCGTGCTTCCTAGCAACAAAATCTCTCTTATCATAATGTCGATTCTTTGAATGTGGGTTATCAAGATCAACAGCAGGTTCAATCTCTACGTCATTGTCTTTGCTAGGTTGAGCATTATCCTTAACATTATCACTAGGTTCATGTTCATCACCTGATTGTGTTTCAGCATCAGAGATAGAAATATCATTGGGATTCTCAGGTGTGTCTACAGTAGGTTCACTAGAAGCATGCAACGTTCTATCATTTTTCTTCTTCTTCTTTTTAGAAGAACTATGTGCCTCTAAATTGTTTCTCTGAGAATCTTGCTCGATTCTCTTAGGGTGGCCTTCAGGATACAAAGGTTCCTGAGTAATTCTGCCAGTTCTATTAGTCACTTTAACAGCAAAGTCATTTTTATTATTCAATTCGTCAAGCAAATCATTTTGAGCTTTAAGTACTTGCTCGGCTTGGGTAGCAACCATAGAAGCATATTTGCTAACGCGGTGAAATTCATCTTTAACTCTAGCCAGATTATCACCTACGCGTCCTATCTCGAAAGCATTATTCTTTAACTCTCTACCAACATAAGCATTAGAACTTTCTTGTCTAGCCATAAAGTCACCAAATTCATCTAAGCATGGGCTATGAAATTTAGTAGAGGGTACTTCAACTTTATCATATCTATAGAGAGAATTTACCTTTACTACCTGTGTCGGGTTATCAAGACAATGTGGTTCTTCAGGCGGTAAATTAAGACCATGTATTTCTTCAATAGGAGGTAAATTCTTAACATCTTCAGCTTTAATACCTTCAGGCGGTAAATTAAGACCATGTATTTCTTCAATAGGAGGTAAATTCTTAGCATCTTCAGCTTTAATACCTTTTTCTTTCATTGATTTCTTTGCCTCTTGCATATCTTCAGGACCGAGAAATAAAACACCTCTCTTCTTTGGAGTGGGTTTAGGAATAGGCTCAGGAGTTGGCTCAATTGGTTCAGGAATTACTTTAGGAACTGGCTCGGGAAGAGTCCAATTATTTTCATTAGTCAACATATTATTCAATAGTATTTCAGCTTTGCCGACTGTTCTTTCCCTGAAAACACAACCAACACAACTATCCAAATAGTCCTTGGAAGCATCGGTTAGTCCATTATAAAAGATATCAAGTATTTCATTTTTCTTAAGAGGATGGTCAGGCAAAGCATTAAGTAACCGGAGAAGCCTCCCCCAAGCTTGTGGGAGACTCTCTTCTTTGATTTGCACAAAATTATATATTTCCTGCAAGGCAGCTTGTTTCTTATGAGAAGGGAAATATTTAGCAGAGAAGTAATAAATCATATCCTAGGGACTATGCACACAACCAGGAGAGAGAGAATTATACCAAGTCTTAGCATCACCCTTTAATGAGAACCGAAATATCTTAAGGATATATAAATAGCGAGACTTCTCATCATGAGTAAATAGGGTAGCTATATCATCCAACTTGGTAAGATGTGCCACAACAGTTTCAGATTCAATGCCATAAAAAGGATCAGATTCAACTAAAGTAATAATATCAGGATCAATAGAGAATTCATAATCCTTATCAGTAACACAGATAGGTGAAGTAGCAAAAGCAGGATCGGGTTTCATTCTAGCATTAAGAGACTGCTGCTTCCATTTAGCTAATAATTTCTTAAGATCATTCCTATCATTGCAAGCAAGAATTTCCTTAGCAGCTGTTTCATGCATAACATAACCCTTAGGAACAACAGGTAAAACATAATCATTGGGGGGACCTTCATCATCACTATCATCAATAATAGGTTCTTCAATATTTTCACTCCCCCTAAATCTAGCAAGTTGTTCATCTAGAAATTCACCTAATGGCACAGTAGTATCAAGCACAGAAGTAGTTTCATCATGCATAGCAGAAGTGGCATCATCAATAACGTGCGACATATCAGAATTCATAGCAGTAGCAGGTTTAGGTGTCACAAGCTTACTTATAACGGAAGGAGAATCTAGTGCAGAGCTAGATGGCAGTTCATTACCTCCCCTCGTAGTTGAGGGCAAAATAGTAGTTCGATTGTCTTTCAAGTTCTTCATAGTGATCAACAGATATAAATCCCAAGTGACTCAAAGAATAGAGCTATGCTCCCCGGCAACGGCGCCAGAAATTAGTCTTGATAACCCACAAGTATAGGGGATCGCAACAACTTTCGAGGGTAGAGTATTCAACCCAAATTTATTGGTTCGACACAAGGGGAGCCAAAGAATATTCTTGAATATTAGCAGTTGAGTTGTCAATTCAACCACACCTGGATAACTTAGTATCTGCAACAAAGTGTTTAGTAGCAAAAGTGCTATGATAATAATAGTAGCGGTAGCAAAAGTAAAGATAAATGTTTTTGGGTTTTTGTAGTAGTTGTAACAGTAGCAACGGAAAAGTAAATAAGCAAAGAACAATATGTGAAAAGTTCGTAGTTAATGGATCAATGATGGATAATTATGCCGGATGCGATTCCTCATGCAATAGTTATAACATAGGGTGATATAGAACTAGCTCCAATTCATCAATGTAATGTAGGCATGTATTCCATAAATAGTCATACGTGCTTATGGAAAAGAACTTGCATGACATCTTTTGTCCTACCCTCCCGTATTCAGTGGGGTCCTTGTGGAAACTAAGGGATATTAAGGCCTCCTTTTAATAGAGAACCGGAACAAAGCATTAACACATAGTGAATACATGAACTCCTCAAACTACGGTCATCATCGAGAAGTATCCCGATTATTGTCACTTCGGGGTTGTCGGATCATAACACATAATAGGTGACTATAGACTTGCAAGATAGGATCAAGAGCACACATATATTCATGAAAACATAATAGGTTCAGATCTAAAATCATGGCACTCGGGCCCTGGTGACAAGCATTAAGCATAGCAAAGTCATAGCAACATCAATCTCAGAACATAGTGGATACTAGGGATCAAACCCTAACAAAACTAACTTGATTACATGGTAAATCTCATCCAACCCATCACTGTCCAGCAAGCCTACGATGGAATTACTCATGCACGGCGGTGAGCATCATGAAATTGGTGATGGTTGATGATGACGATGCCGACAAATCCCCCTCTTCGGAGCCCCGAATGGACTCCAGATCACCCCTCCCGAGAGAGATTAGGGCTTGGCGGCGGCTCCGTGTCGTGAAACATGGTGAAACTTTCTCTCTGATTTTTTTCTCCCCGAGACGGTATATATGGAGTTGGAGTTGAGGTCGGGAGGTGTCCAGGGGGCCCACGAGATAGGAGGGCGCGCCCCCTTGTCTCGTGGACAGCCCGTGGGCCCCCTGACCTTGATTCTTTCGCCAAAAATTCTTATTAATTCTGAAAAGTGCCTCCGTGGATTTCCAGGACATTCCGAGAACTTTTCTTTTCTACACATAAAACAACATCATGGCAGTTCTGCTGAAAACAGCGTCAGTCCGGGTTAGTTTCATTCAAATCATGCAAGTTAGAGTCCAAAACAAGGGCAAAAGTGTTTGGAAAAGTAGATACGTTGGAGACGTATCACTTGGCTGGATACTCGAGAATCTTGACTGGCTTCTTTTCATAGGTCAGATCACTATCCAAATAAATTGCTTCCAGTGGCACTCTATCTCTCAGAGGAATGTCGGCCATCTCTGCATGGCACTTCTTCAACTGGGAGACGTGAAACACATCATGAACTCCTGACAATCATTCTGGCAATTCCAACTTGTACGCAACGTCCCCCATGCGTTCCAAAACTCGGTACGGTCCCACAAAACGTGGTGCTAGCTTTCCTTTGACTCCAAAACGTTTAACTCCTCGAAGTGGGGACACACAAAGATATGCTCTATTTCCGACTTCTTAAACTATCAGCTTGCATTTAGTATCCGCATAACTCTTCTGCCTGGACTGGGTACCTTGAGTCTATCTCGAATTAACTTAACCTTCTCTTCAGAGTCTCTGATTAAGTCTAGTCTGAACAAATGTCGATCTCCAACTTCATCCCATGATAGAGGTGTCCTGCACCTTCTTCCATACAAAGCTTCGAAAGGGGCCATTTTCAAACTGGCTTGATAACTATGTTATAGAAGAACTCTGCATCGGGCAAATTGTCATCCCAACTAGATCCATAATCTAGCGCACAAGCTCTCAACATGTCCTCCAGAATCTGATTGACTCTCTCGGTCTGTCCATCTGTCTGTGGATGAAAGGATGTACTGAACTCTAGCCTAGTACCCAAAGGTTCATGCAACTTATTCCAAAACTTTGAAGTAAAATGGGTTCCTCTATCTGAATGGTCCTCGGAACTCCATGCAGACATACGATCCTGGTCATGTATATCTTTGCCAATTTAGCACTCGTATAAGTTGTCTTCACCGGGATGAAATGGGCTACTTTTGTCAAGTGATCCACTACAACCCAGATAGAGTCATAGCCTGAACGAGTCCTGGGTAATCAAGTGATACAATCCATGTCAATTTTATCCTACTTCCATTCGGGTATCGGCAACGGCTGTAGCAATCCTGTTGGCTTCTGATGCTCTGCCTTGACCCTCTGACATACATCGCATACTGCTACATACTCGGCAATATCCTTCTTCATTCATGTCCACCAAAAACTTTCCTTCAAATCCAGATACATCTTGGTGTTGCCTGGGTGAATCGAGTAAGGCGAATCGTGAGCCTCCTGAAGAATCAACTTCCTGATCTCAGGGTCATTCGACCCATAAATACGGTCCTCAAACCATAACGTGTCATGCTCATCCTCACGAAATCCTTTAGCCTTCCATTTACTCATCCTTTCCTTTATCTCAGCAATCTCCTTGTCCGTCTTCTGGGCTTCTCTAATCTTACCCAACAAAGTGGACTGAATTTCCAATGCTGCAACATAACTTCTCGGAACTATCTCCAAGCATAGATCTCGAAGGTCATCTGCTAGCTCCTTCGGTAATCCTCCGGTTATGAGCGCGGTAACATAACTCTTGCAGCTCAACGCAACTACTACGACATTGGCCTTTCCGGGATGATAGTGCAATCTCATGTCATAATCCTTTATGAGCGCTAACCATCTCCTTTGCCTGAGGTTCAACTCCTTCTGCGTGAAGATGTATTTCAAAATCTTATGATCCGTGTATACATCACAACAATTTCCAATGAGAAAGTGTCTCCATGTCTTGAGCGCATGCACTACGGCTGCTTACTCCAAATCATGCGTAGCATAATTCAACTCATGAGGTCGAAGCTGTCGTGAGGCATATGAAACAACTATTCCTTCCTGCATAAGCACTCCTCCAAGTCCTCGATGTGAGGCGTCGCAATATACTCGGAAATCCTTGCGTTGGTCTGGGAGAATTAACACTGGGGCTGTAACCAAAGGTTTCTTCAACTCTTGAAAACTGGCCTCACAATCCTCAGTCCATTTAAACTTGGTGTCCTTCTGCAAAACTCCTTCATGGGCTTTGCAATCTTGGAGAAATTCTCAATAAACCTCCGGTAATAACCTGCGAGTCCAAGAAAACTACTGATCTCTCCAACTGAGGTGGGTGCCAACCATTTAGTGACAAAAGCAACCTTGGTAGAGTCTACTGCTATTCCTTCTCCGGATATAACATGTCCGAGAAATCCAACTTCCTTTAACCAAGACTCACATTTATTGAACTTGGCATACAACTGATGTTCTCTGAGCTTCTCAAGAACCAAGCGCAAATGCTCCTTATGCTCTTCTTCATTCTTCGAGTAGACCAAAATATCATCAATGAACACCCCGACGAATTTGTCCCAAAACTCCATGAACACCTTGTTCATCATACTCATGAAATATGCAGGGGCATTAGTCAAAGCAAATGACATCACCATATACTCATATAGCCCATTCCTCGTGGTAAAAGCCGTCTTAGGTATATCCCGCTCTCGTATCTTCAACTGGTGATAACCTGATCGAAGATCGATCTTGGAGAAAACTTTAGCTCGTTGCAGCTGGTCAAACAAATCATTGATCATCGGCAGAGGGTATTTGTTCTTGATCGTCACCTCATTCAGTGCACGATAATCAACAACCATCCTCAAAGATCCATCCTTCTTCTCCACTAGAAGCACTAGGGCTCTCCAAGGTGACGAACTTGGTCGAATGTAACCTTTTTCTAGTAACTCCTTAATCTGCTTCTTAATTTCCTCCAGATCTTTTGCAGGCATCCGATACGGTCACTTTGATATTGGTCCGGTGCCTGGTAATAACTCAATCAAAAACTCAATGTCTCGATCCGGTGGCATGCCTGGTAACTCCTCCGGGAATGCGTCGGGATAATCGTTCAGCACTAATACTTCCTCTTGAACAACTCCTGTTAAGGAATTCACCTGATTCCTCCTTGACGCATGGTGGGATACATACTTGATCCTCTTTCTTTCTGGGGCGGTGAGAAGAATTGATTTACTGGCGCAATCAATGTTTCCCTCAAACTTGGATAGCCAATCCATGCCTAGTATCACATCCAATCCTTGTTAGTCCAGAACAATCAGGTCGGTGGGGAAAACATGTCTACCTATGGTTACTGGCAACCAATAGCATCGCCTACTAGCCATATACTCCGCTCATGGGGAACTTACTAACATAGGTGACTTAAGGGCTACGGTTGGCAATTTATACTTATCCACAAATCCCCTTGATATGAATGAATGTGATGCACCAGTATCAAGAAGAACAAGTGCGGTAAATGCATTAATCAAAAACTTACCGACAACTGCATCAGGTTGATCCTCAATCTCCTCCACACTGACGTGGTTCACCTGACCTTTGGTGAAGGGGTTGGGCTTCTTTGCAGAACCTCCATTTCCATTTCCATTATTGGCTTCAGGACAATCATTGGCATAATGCCTGGTATTCTGACACTTAAAACAAGTAATGTGGCTCAGATCCCTCTTGGCTGGTGTTGAGGTGTTGGAACGGTTATGACTTATACTTCCTCCATTCCCATTGCCATTCTTGGGGCCACTGTGGTTGTGCGAACTCGCTCCGTTGTGCATGTGTCCTCCATGGTTATGGCCTCCATGGTTGTGGGTATGTCCTCCCGAGTACGAGGTATAACGGGGCTTTTTCTGAGCTCTAGCATTGTTCCTCCCCTGTCCATACTTCCTATTGCGATTGTCAATCTGATGTTACTTGCCTTCTATCATGAGGGCCCAGTCCACCAACTCCTCGTAGTTGTTGAATGTTGCCACCATCAGCTGCATGCTCAGCTCATCATTGAGTCCCTCAAGAAACTTCTCCTGCTTTGTGGCATCTGTGGCCACGTCATCTGGGGCATAGCGTGCTAACTTGCTAAACTCATCCACATACTGGCCCACTGTACGTCCTCCTTGGCGCAAGTTGCGAAAATCACGCTTCTTCATGCTCCTAGCTCCTGTTGAAACATGGGTGGTGCGGAAGGCTTGCTGAAACTGATCCCATGTAACTGTATCAATGGGGTAAGTGGCGGTGAAATCATCCCACCAAGATGTTGTGGGTCCATCAAGCTGATGTGCGGTAAAGCGCACTCTCTCCGCATTTGTGAAGTGGTCAGCTCTCTTCCAATCTTGCGGAGCCAATCATCTGCAACAATCGGCTTGGTGCTACTAGAGAACACCAGCAGATTCAATGTCAGAAAATGGGCTAGGTGGTCAACAGGGGGTGGTGGAGGTGGGTTGTTGTTGTTGTTTTTGTTGTTGCCTTGGTTCTGGTCCTAACTAGCATCTGCATCAAGGCATTCTGCTGCTGGATCAACTGAGTGAGCTCCAGTGGGAATGCAAATCCATTGTCACGTCTTGGAGGCATCTGATGGGTTAGAAGGCATGAGAAAATAGAATAGAATAAGATCTAAGGGAGATTCACTACCCATATTTTCATGAGACAAACACAATCAATTCACTTCATTCAATAGCACACAAGGTTCACACAAACGATCTAAACTACGATTACAAACTCAATCGTTGCTAACTACTTGGAGGAACACTACTAGTTACATGGTGGTCATTTAGAAATTTTGATCAGAGCAAGACTCCATAATATCTGCTCTAGCTTCATCAACGTAGTCATCATCGCTGTCATCATTTGCATCACTATCTGTGTCGGTGTCGTCCAAGATGTTGTAGTCCTCCGAACGGATCTCCTTTGCTGGTTCTCTCTTGTGATTCTCCACTCGTAGTCCTAGCTTCCTCTTCAGGTCTTCATGCATCTCTAGTAGTATGATAATTTCTTCCTCATATCCATCGCGTGTAAACTTGAGTTCCTCTTCTAGCTCGTTATTTTTCTTCATCAGCTTCTTGATCTTCTTCATGTTGAAACATAGTTGATTCTCTTGTCGACGAATATGATCACCCATCTCCTGAATGTAGGCTGCAATTGATCCATCCCTCCTGGTATGAATCACCTCCCATTCTTCTTCTCGGCGGCCACATATTTGATAAATGGTGTTTTCCAGCTCCTTGTGATACACCTCACATATGCGTCCAAAGGTGATATGGGCTGCCATGCTCTTTCCTAAACTCAAGCTTGGTGCATCCAGGTAGAAATCAATAGGCTCCGTTGTTGGCGCAAATGTCCTCCCAAGTACCCAGACTTTGGTCTTCCAGCGCTCCTCTTCCGGTACAGTTGTAGAGAATGTCCCCGTGAATCTTGATAGTCCGATGTTTAGGTACTTAGTGACTTCCTTCAAGTGTCGTCCGAAAGGGGTGTCGTCATCTGGCTGAGTGAACTTGTTCCTGGGGTGCGCCATCTATAGAGTAGAAATAGAGGAGAATTAGAAATGAGAAGAGAAGAGAAATCATGTGGCTTATTCTAGTGGTCGGTCCTACAGTCAGCGTGTGCTCTGATACCATCTTGTAGCGACCATGATCCGAATGGACCGAAGTCTCTGTGCATCAGTGTCATCCCTGGATCGGTAATGCTGACACGCATAGTACTCGAGGAATTATAACAGAGTTCAATCACACACTTATTACATCGAGTCCTCATAAAGAGTATGATTACACATAAATATCTAAACTAAATAACTACGGAAGCTTCGAAGGTAAATGAGTCCATCAACTCCAACGGCATAGCTGAGGGCATGACAACGACCTATCACACCTTATTCGTCGTCTGAGTAGTCTGCAACATGATACATTGCAGCCGTGTAGGTCAGCACATTGAATATGCTGGCAGAGTTACATTGTAAAGCAATGAAATGCAAGACTATATCTACATGCAATATTTGGCTGGTGGAGGCTCTATGTTTATGATTTCGCATAAAGCCAATTTTTCCCTACAACAAAGGAATAAATTTATTTAACTACTCCCAAGTTGTTCCAAATATTTGAGAAGGTTCCCCCAACTCAAATCCCAATTAAAAGTATCATCATTAAACCCAATTCAATTAATTAAAGAGTGATGAGACCAATAGTAATATCCAGTTCCAGATACTCAAGATGTCCATAACCGGGGACACGGCTAACCTATCCAATTCCAGATACTCAAGATGTCCATAACCGGGGACACATCTAATTACGCCGCCCATATAAAATTTTTCTTGTACTCCTATCCCTTGAGCGATCCAGATACACTGCTCTGGTGTGTTTGGTCAACTTGCCCTCTTATAACATTGAAAAGTCTTCATCTTTTTTCCAGTTGTTGCTACCGTGGAACTCCTCAGGACAGGTAGCGCCCCGGCGTAAATTTCATGCACATCAACTTGCAATTTAACAAGTCGCTTAGGGCTGCCATCATAAAAAAGAAACTCTCGTCTCGGACTCGGCGGATATCCCACGGCACGCGTTGCGGCCGCATAGCATGCAACCCTAAAATTTCTTAGATTCAATCTCGTAAATTCCGCTTCGATTGTATGGCAATGATGTAGATCCTTACATGTGCCGACTCTTCTTAACCCGGCACCTTGCGAGCTTCTCAATCTCTTGGAGAGATCCCTCCAAGAACTCAACACCACCGTGCGCATGCCCCACGGTGGGTGCCAACTATCATGGAATTGTCACGGCAGATGTCCTTAGTGTCAGGACTTAGTCGTGAGGCCAACGCATCTATGTGGTAGCTTGAGAGGGGTTGATCGGGACGAGAGACTCAACACACATGACAAGAATTTAGACAGTTCAGGCCCCGGGAAACATCATCCGGTAATAGCCCTACATGCTGTTTGTGGCTAGGTCTCATTATGATCATGTGAGAGTCGCCGGTAAGCCGTCTCCTTGTGTCTAGCCGTAGAGATTGTTTCTGTCTTGCTTGTCCCTCTTTGGGGAGCCCTACCCCTCCTTATATAAGTTGAAGGGGCAGGTTACATGTGGAGTCCTATTAGGATTAGGACTAGTCTATTACAAGTGGAATCCTAGTCTGCCCCCTTAAGGGAAAACTCCTTATGCCTTTCCTCGTAAACCGGCCCACTATTAACATAAACCGGCTTTCTGGGCCTTGGGCTTTGTCATCTGTCTGCCGCCCGCCGGGTTACCAGTGCGTCATAATGTTCAGGCAGGTTGCTTGTAAACCGTCTGGTCAGGGCGGGTCGCCAGTGAATCACCAAGTGTCAACCGGATCTCAAGTAAACCGCCAAGCCCGGCAGTCCTTATTTCCGGCCGATTCATACCGCGGGATATATCCCCGACACACTTGCATCAGAATGAATCTCAAAGGTTCTGTCAAAGTTGGGCAAAGTAAGAATCGGAGCATGAGTAAGCAAAGATTTGATCTCATCAAAGTGGTAGATTGCAAAGGTCCCCAAACAAAAGGATCATTTTTCTTACTCAAGGCATGCAAAGGAGGTGTAGTAGTGCTAAAACCTTTCACAAAGCGACGATAGAAACCCGCAAGGCCAAGAAAGCTACGCACTTGTTGCAAATTGGTGGGTTGGGGCCAAGTTTTAATTGCTTCAATTTTAGATTCATCAACATGGACACCCTTGGAAGACACAACGAAACCCAAGAAAACAAGCTTGTCAACACCAAATGTGCACTTTTTCATGTTGGCATAAAGACGTTCCTTGCAAAGAGTTTGCAAAACATCCCTAACATGATTTAGTTGCTCTTTCATGGATTTGCTAAAAACAAGAATGTCATCAAAGTAAACCACAACAAACACTCCAATGTAAGGACGAAGCACAAAATGCATTAGACGCATGAAAGTACCGGGAGCTTCCGATAAACCCATAGGCATAACCAACCACTCGTACAAGCCAAATTTGGTTTTGAAAGCGGTTTTCCATTCATCACCTTCTTGTATGCGGATTTGATAATAGTCACTTTTAAGATCAAATTTTGAGAAAATGGTGGCACCGCTAAGTTCATCAAGGATATCATCTATGCGAGGAATGGGATGCCTATAAAGAATGGTAATAGCATTGATGGGTCTACAATCCAATCACATGTGAAAACTACAATCTTGCTTGGGCACAAGTATAACAGGAATGGCAAGAGGGCTTAAGCTTTCACGTACATGTCCGTTGTCGATGAGTTGTTGTACTTGCCATTGGATCTCCTTAGTTTCTTCGGGGTTGATGCGGAATGGAGATTTGTTTGGTAGAGGTGCTCCGGGGATGAGGTCGATTCGGTGCTCAATGCCTCGTAGTGGAGGTAGTCCCAGAGGTACCTCGTCGGGGAAAACATCTTGGAATTCCTGCAAAAGAGAAGAGAACACTAAAGGTAGATCGTGAGAGGTGTTAGTTTTTGGTGCCTCATCCTTGCGCACAAGGACAAAGTACATAACACTCGATGGGTTCTCACACACTTCTCTCATCTCTCTTGTGGTGGCAAATAGGACATGATTTTTCTTATCGCTCATCGTGGAGGCACTCGGTTTTGGCTTGTGGCTCTCACTCTCTTTTGGGTGGATCACTTTCTCACTCTTTTATCCACGATGGGTGGCTTGCTTGTCGGCTATCACTTGACTAGGAGACATAGGTCGAAGCACATACTCCTTCCCTTTCATCTTGAAGCTATAGTGATTGGTACGCCCGTTGTGGATGACGCCGCGGTCAAACTGGCATGGTCGACCAAGAAGGAGGTGGCAAACGGACATCGGGACGACATCAAACTCCAAAGTGTCCTCATATGCGCCAATTTTGAAGGAGACATGGACCATATGCTCAACTTGTATAGTGCCGGAATCTCTTAGCCATTGGACTTTGTAGGGGTGCGGGTGCTTCATCTTGACCAATTGTAGCTTGGAGTATAGTTCTTCACTTGCCAAGTTGTGGCAACTACCTCCATTGATGATGACCTTGACGGACCTTCCATTGATGCCGGCCTTGGTGTGGAAGATGTGGAATCTTTGGTCTTCTTCTTGTTGATGCTGAAGAGTCAATACTTTGGAGACAACAAGAGTGGGGCTCGAATCCTCATCGCAAAAGACTTGATCATTTTCATCTTCGTTCACGCGCCGATGCATGGCCACTTGCTCAAGGGCTTCCATTTCCTCTTCAGTCATGGAGTCATAGGTTCCATCATCGTTGAGGATCATGGCGCGCTTGTTGGTGCATTGGAAAGACTTGTGACCTTGTCCGCCGCAAGTGAAACACTTGAAGGAGCTTGTCTTGACGATCTCATCGGTTGGAGTAGATGAAGAAGCACGCGGCTTCAAGTTGCTTGTTGTAGGAAGAGGACGACTTGAGGTTGTCGAAGCTTTCTTGTAACTTGATTTGTCATCGTTGCTTGTATATGGCTTGGTTGAGGTAGAAGTTGGAGGAGTCGTTGAAGCTTGGTTGTTGGAGAAGCCGTAGGTCTTAGATGAGTACTTGGCGTACTTGAAGTCATATAGCACTTGACGTTCGGCTTTGGTAGCTTGATGCACGAGCTCAATGAGGTTGGAGTAGGGTTGGATGTCGGCAATCTTCTTGATGGGATGATTGAGGCCATTCACGAAGCGTGCCATAGTTTTCTCATCATCTTCCGTGACATTGGCTCGTATCATGGCTATCTCCATTTCCTTGTAGTATTCTTCAACACTCTTTGTTCCTTGCTTGAGTAGTTGGAGCTTCTTGAAGAGATCGTGGTTGTAGTAGGTGGGCACAAAACATGATCGCATGACATCTTTCATTTGAGCCCAAGTGGTGATTGGAGGTTCAACTCTTGCTTCTCGGAGCTCAAGGACTTGTTCCCACCATATGAGCACATAATCTTGTAACTCAAGGGATGCCATAGCAATATTCTTCTCTTCCTCAAAGTTGTGCAGACGAAAGATTTTGTTGACCTTCAATGCCCATGATAGGTACTCTTCGGGATCATTGCTTCCATTGAACTTGGGCATGGTGAACTTTAGCTTGCCATAGCATTGCTCTTCATTGTGTTGTTTTCGAGGGTGATGATGATGCCCTTGACATGGAGGATAATCAACCTCATGTTTCTCTTGGCATGGAGGAAGGACATGATCAACTTGCTCTTGTTGAACTTGAGGTTGTGGAGGAGCTTATCAAGCTTGAGGAGGAGGTTGGGGAACTTCACGTTGCACTCTTGGTTGGTAGTTCTGCTCTTGGATTTCTTCTCGAAGTGCTTCCTCTTGGTTGTGCCTATCACGGTTGCGCTTGGCAATGGCTCGACTTGATACTTGAAGGGCATGTTGCACCTCAAGAGCTTGTGCTTCACATTGTTGTTGTTGAAGATGTTGAGCCTCGGCGTCTTGTTCCTCTTGATGGAGACGCGCTCATTCTTCCTCTTGGCGACGTTGACGTTGTCGTTCTTGAGCTTGTGCAAAAGGATCTTGGTGTGGTTGATGACGAAGGACTTGCTCGTCGACTTGCTCTTGCGGATGACTGTCGTGTAGAGGATTGCGGGATGCATGACGGTCTTGGCGCCCGGCTCGTCGAAGAGTGTTCAATGTCGGTGTACTTGAGCCGGAGAAGGTGTCGTCGGAGTGTCGACTTGAGCGGCTTCATCTTGAGTATGAAGAAGTGGACGGAGGGCGGTTCACCAACAAGGCACGGATCTCGTCCATTCTTGCATCGTTCTGTTGCTTGTGAGCATCGAGCTTGTTGTCGAAGTAGTCCCTTGTTCGTTGCTCGGAGAGTCGCAAGTCGGTGGCGAGGTTGCCGATGCGGTCGGTCATCGCTTGTTGCTCTTGATGCAACACTCATTGTGCACTAAAGAGGTGGCTCTTGGTGACGAATGATGACATGTCGTCGTCTTGCTCGATGAAGAGTGGGTTGGTAGAAGAACTTGGCCTATCCATCATTCCAAGAAAAATGTGAGTGAGAGAAAGAGAAGAACTTATACCCAATGTACCTTGACTGATGTTGAAGATGGATCAAGATCACTCAAGTGCGGACAATGAAATAGCACAATTGGTACCAATTCTTGTTGGTTCTCACACCTACACAAGTAAAAGCTTATGGTGGAGCTTGGTTAGGATGGTGGCATAAAATTTGATGCAATTGTTAGTGAGCTTCAATAATGTTGGAAAAGATTCACAAATTTGCAAATGCAACAAGTAGACCAAGCAAGTAGAGGTACACGGAAACACACACGCAAATAGATAAGTGGGATTGTGCAAACCAAAAATGAGCCAAAATGTGTACGAAAATGCTCTTGTTGCACAATACAATAGCACGATTGCACAATAGAAGGATACATAACTTGTGCACAACCTACTAGGCAAAAATGCAAGGACCTCTATCCCAAGTATACTATATGTGTGGTATTTCGGTGATATGATCCAAGATGATCGGATATGACAATCGTAATGTAGTATGGTGCTATGGTTCTTGCTTATAAGCTCTTTGCTTATCTTTCCCTCTTTGCTTAAAATCTTGTTTGGCTCTTTCACTTTTGAGCTCTTTTCTCATGCAAAACTTCATGAACCAAGATAGCAATTGTGTATGCAATGACAACTTTGTGACACAAAAGATGATGCCAAGATATGCACCACTATGGTATGGTATGTATGCTATGGAGTATGATCACTAATGTGCACAAGTCACGTTGCCGACAATACTCAAAGGCTAGTCTCGATGGGTATGCAGTGCAAAAGTAAGGCTATGTGTTTATCAATGCAATGGCATGGGATGACAAAGATGTCGTCAAGATTACCGTCCTTGGCGATGATGAGTCCTTGACGAAGATGAGCGGTAGTGATGTTGAACCGTACCTATATAGCCGAAGCACAATAGGACATGGGAACCACTACCCAAAACCTCAAAGAACAAAACGTGTCAAAATCGTCGTAGGTGGTAGCGGTGAGTGGTGGTGGTGCTTGCGGAAAGCGGTGCTGGTATGCGGAAGTATGCATGGGCACCGGGGCAAAATTGGGCGAAACGTAGGCGGAGAATGGGGCGGTGGATGGGGTTGCTGCTGCTAGGGGCTGGATGTCCGGGACACCGGATGACCAGGGGACACGGCCGGATGTCCGGGCGCCTGGATCATGGCCGAACAAGATGAACTCCACAGGAAAAAGGGCAACTGCAGGGCAAAATTCGGACAATTTAGTGGATGAAAATTGCGGAGAAGATGTGGGAAAGCTAGATCCACACGTGGCACAGCAGATTCGTGGATCAAATCCAATAAAACTTCATCACACCAACAAATCACAAAAAAAATTGGGGGCTATTTTTGGTGGGGATTTTCAGATTTAGGACAAAAACAACAAAATCAAGCTAGAAAACATGGGGTAGGGGCTGCAAAAACGTGATCAACATGGCTCATGATACCAAGATGATGTAGGATAGGACCCTAGAGGCCGATCTTTCACGTTTGGAGTGGATGCCCATGAGGAACACAAAGAACACGAGGAGGGGAACAAGAGAAAAACACGAGAAATCACTCAACCAACAAGAACAAAGTCACACATGTGCTAGATCATCGGAACACAAGAGAGGTACAACATCCAAATCCAACAAGAGACTATACAAAGGGTAACCGGTTCTTCTCCGTAAGGAGTTCTTGATGATGGTCTTCTCCAGATGGAGGTCTTGAATCCAGGTGGATCTTCTCTGAAGAGGTGTCGGTCCCTCACGAGGAGTAGATCTGGATGGATGAGCGAGGCTCTATCTCACAAATGAGCTAAATCAACGCTAACCCTAAAATGTAGGTGGAGAGGGAGTATATATAGTCTAAGGGGCGAAGGGTTACATGGGCCTCGGCCTGGATGCGCTGCACGCAGGCGGGGGGCCGGATGTCCGGGCCTTCCCAAGACGCCGGAAGTCCGGGCTTGGGGGCCGGATGTCCGGGTTGGTGAAGTCGGCCTTGGTGCTCACTGGATAGGCGAGGGCCGGATGTTCGGGGCTTCGGGAGGAGCCGGATGTCCGGGTGATGGCCGGATGTCCGGGCCGTCGGGGCAACCTTCTGTGCTCCCTGGATGGCTTGTCCGAATGTCTGGGCTGGGGGCCGGATTTCTGGGGCAAAGGGCCGGATGTCCGAGCTGGACGCCGGATGTCCGGGCCCTATAGCTTCGGCTGCAGATCCCTAGCTGCGGGGTAGATCTCCAGGGGCCAGATGTCCGGGGCCATGGCCGGATGTCCAGGTCCTGGAAGCTGTGCTCGCCTTCTTCCGCTGGTTCTCTTCTTCCGTGGACTTGGGGGCTTGACCATCTTCATGTGCATCCTCGGGAGGGTCCTCTTGGTACCTAATCATGCACAACATTCCGGACTTAGGTAGTAGCCATGTCTCGAGAGGATCATATGAGAAATCACTAAGGAGAGAAGTCAGCTCGGTCTCGAGAGCTCTAGCTCGTGCTCTTGTCATGGGTCCTCTTGGTGCTTGGTGAGATGATGGTAGGTCCATGGGGATGACCGTAGGATGCTCCGCATCACCTGGTCCATCTTCTCCTTGGCCGGATGGCACATGCGATTCTAATCCAAATGTCATCGGCCCCTTCAACAACTTTGATGGCCTCCTCTCCCACATTGCTACTCAGTGAGCCACTATGGATCAATCCGCTGATGACGCTGACTCGAAAGAAGCGCCAGCAGCACCAAAGCCACACAAGAAGAAGAAGAATAAGGCTTCAAAGCCCTCTGCCGCACTAAAAGTTTCGACTGTGAAGCCCTTAGCCACTGCACCTCCTGAACCTAGTGTGGAGTCTTAAGATTTGTCTCGTGTCTCCAAGAAGGCCGAGAAGACAATGAAAGCCAAGAAGTCCAATAAGATTTCTGGGCATGAACTGACTCCTGCTGCCGTTCAGCGCCATGAGGATGACACAATTGATCTGTCAGCGATGAAGATCTTGGTGATGATGCCCTTGAGATGCTAACCAAGAGGAAGCAAGAGGCGGAAATCTTCAACGATCTGCCCCTCTTTGATGTTGACATTCTTAACAACTTCATTGATGGGTGGTTCGACGACGAGAGCATTGGCATTGATAATCTTCAGCTTCTGGTGGACATCAGCGTCACATTCCATGGAGCCATTGCTAATGAGTTGGCCTTGGCTCACAAGATTGTTGAGCTCTGGAACAAAATTGAATATGAGAAGGCTCAATTAAAGAAGAACATGGCCAAGCTCAGCGTGGCAGATGTTCAAATCTTCAAGAAGATGCTGCATGACCTCAAGGAAGAGTTTCACAAGAAGCGCAATGAGGCTCACAAGAGCGCATGAAGTACTTCACACAGAAATGTGTTCAAGCACACAATGATGCTGAGAAGCGCAAAGCTCTTGGGTGCCCTGGCATCGATCCCAGGATGGCTGCCAAACAAAAGAAGTCTGCTGTGACACAAACTAAAGCACCAAGGCAGGAAGCACCTCGCATTGTCTTCCCTCCCACCATGACAGGCTTGAAGCCTAAGGTCACCTCAGCAGCTTCAGAGCTGAAGAAGACAAGGGCAGCTGAAGCTGAAGCCAAGAAGCGCAAGCACAATGATGTTTCTAGTGAGGCCCCATCAACGAAGAAGTTGAAGGCAAAGTCTTCAAAGAAAGAGCATGCTTAGGCCTCTCAGTCCCTCATTGTTGAACCCATCTCTGTCGCTCTTCCAGCCACCAACAACCAAGATCGACGTATTGTGATCCACAAGCCTGCTTCCATAGAGGCTCATGAAGATGAAGAAGTTCCAGCTGTTGACCCCATCATAGTTGAAGACATTGGTCATGTAGACAATGTTGAAGATGATGAAGTCCTTCCTCAGCTCGAGCCCTAGTCGGTATCATCGCCTGCTCCAACAAGCAGTAAACTAATCAGCATTGGTCGTCCATTGACGCCAATCGCTCAAGATGACTCATGGGCCGAGCGCTCACAGCAAGAAACCCCCACTGATGATGAGACACCCAGAACTCCACAACCTCAAGTCACCACTCCAGTACTTGAAGATGACAACTACATGGTGAAGACCACTCCATCACCAAAGGTGTCGCCCGCATATCACAGGCTTCGCAAAGGCCCCAGGCCATAGGTCACCATGTCAAGCATTCCGGAAGGGGAAGTGCAACAAAGCTCAGTAGCACGTCAAGTGTTTCCTGAAGCCACCCCTGCTGTGAATGTCTCTGAGTCTGAAGCTAAAGCTGTTGAAGACATTCTGGCTGCATCAGTCGATGAAAATCAAGGAGAAAGAGAAGAAGAAAGAGTTGACACACCCCTTCCACAGACCAAGGGCTGCCCTGTCTTGAAGAAGTGTTGGACTGCTTTCGGGATGCTGGTCTTCTGCAATTTGTTACTGACAAAGAGCACTAGAATGAAGAGCTTCTATTGTATTTCTATGCCACTGTTCACATACGTGGCTACAACAGGGATCCGAAGACATGGATCCTTAAGTGGATGACACGAGATGTGCGCCATGAAGCCAAAGCTCAAGACATCATCGAGCTTACCTCCCTACCCACTCCAGGTGAATTGTATGAGCCTAGATGTCAGCTTCAAGAAATGAACTACAGAGTATTTTTCAAAGGCCTGAACCCAATATGAGTCAGATGCTCAATATGATGAAGCCATTGCCTCCAGATGCTGAATATCCCAAGGAATTCTTCATCAAGAACCTCGAGTACTTGCCACGCACAGTCTATCATATACTGAGGCGTACTCTATGGCCAATCAAGGGACATTCTTCCGAAGCCTAACTTGAAGGAACCTTAAGGACTTTGGTATTTTATATTGTCAATGCATCAGATGCAATTCCCAGGATTTCTTCATCAGACAACTTGCTGCATCTGGGATTGATGTATTTGGCCTGAAGTTTTATGTTCCATGGGTGATGCGCCTGATCAAACTCCATTCTTCTGTCGACTATCAGCCCTCAGCACGCAACCATCTTGTCTTTCTGCCTGAGGTTGATCTGTCCGTTGAAGCCATCTACCTTGAGCCTGCCAAGGAGCCTCTATATCTTCATAATGTTGATCATCAAAGCTTCATGCAACCAATAGAAGGAATTCATGTCCCCAATGCTGCAACTCCTGCTTATCCTCTAGCTGGCAATATGTGTATGCCCCATCGTGCCAACACCAAAACCACTCCTAGTACAATTTCCCAAAGGCCTCGGAAGCGTTCTCGTGTACTCAATGACCAAGAGCTGCTTGTGGCCTTACATCAGAAACAAGATAAGCACCACGACTGGCTAAAGCGTCAGATGTAGAGTCTCTTGGTGGATGTCAGTCGCATTCGGAACCTGGCCACCAAGAACTCATATATTGCCAATGAAGCCTGTCGGCGGTCCTGGAAGAGTCTTATTGCTATGTCCTGAACACGATCTTCGCAAAGATGGCTTCACCGAGGGCTTCAAGTTTGATTCCAGGCCTCCACAAAATGTAAGCTAGCGCCACACTCCCTCAATTGAAGATTCTGAGTATTCATCTTTGGCTGCAACTGTTGTTGCGAGAGTCATCGATGAAGAAGACGACGCCACTTCACCGACCATCGCTGCACTGCATCTTGACACTGCATCAGGCGCTGCTGCACCACAAAACTCCAACGTCGACCCTACTCCATCATTTGCTCCTTGTGGGAACAAGTAGATGCTCTATGTCTTCAAACCCTTTTGGTCATTACTGACAAAAGGGGAGAAGCATATGAGTTGATAGTCTTCAAGCGGGTCCTTATGGGTGGTTGCATTATTTTTGCCAAGTATTTACAACTCTCGTCTTTTGATACATTCGGTTCTTTGAGTTGTAACACTTAAACTTGATGGTCGTCTGCTACTTTTTCTGCTACTTTGTGATGCGATGATAAATTCCGCATGAAGTCATTTCGCAGACGTCCATTTTTCATTATGCATATCATTATCTCTGTTATATCTTTATATGCATGATGAATTGTCTTCATAAGTATAAGAGGATCTCCACAAAGTAAAACCTGCCATGTGCATTTGCATTCAAAAGCAAACTACTTATATGCACATCTTTAGGGGGAGCCTTTTGCTACTTATGAAGACAATGCCTTAATCCTTAAACTTTCACATACTTTTATCCCCATTGAAAACTTCAACCAATTTGTCATCAATAACCAAAAAGGGGGAGATTGTAAGTGCATCTAGTGCCACCCCTAGTTGGTTCTGGAGTATTGACGACAAACTTGGTTGAGGGACTAATGTGTTTGTGAGAATTGTAGGATAACACATGTAGTAGTTCCATATTTATTCGGTTTACCTACCAGAGATGAACCCTAACAATGTGTGAAGACATTGAAGACAATGGTGGTCTGTAAAGATATTCACATTGAAGACTATGACATGAGAATACATCGCATGAAGACTATGGAGTGCGAAGACATAATTGTTTTGTAGTTTCCTTTTCTTCTTTGTTGAGTCATAGGAACCATCGTACTGTTAAGTGGGGTCCAAGTGAACAAAGTCAGAGTGACTGATGTGATGCTCAACCAAATCCTATGTCTTCGAGCGAAGACAATGAGGGCAAATCTTATCCAGAGCTGGATGAGTCAGCTTTACTTGTAGCCCAAGTCAAGCTGCCGCGTGTGTTTGAAATCTGACCGTTGGACACGTGTCAGTTCCTTAGTGACCCGGGGTCATTTTGGGCACATCAGGTTGGTTGCCTCCTGGCTATAAATAGCCCACCCCCTACACCATAAATTGGTGGTTGCTCAGAGTTAGTGCACGGCTTTTGTCGTTTGAGAGCAACCCACCTCTGAAGCATTTATAGAGAGATCCTTGCGAGGACAAAGCCCAAAACACCCAGAGCCAAAGAGTGTTAGGCATCACTGAAGTCTTTCTGTCCGCATGATCTGAAGACTTGTTACACTCGAGGACTATGAATCCTCCAGCCGTTTAGTTTTCGCGTTCTGAGCATCCAAGAGTCATTGTGGATTCCCAGTGAACAAAGTCTGTGAAGGTTTGGAAGTCTACCTTGAAGACTTACCAGAGTGACTGGGCGAGTACTAAGTGTACTTAGATCAAGATGAATAAGTTGAAGACGCGGTCTTCTGTGTTGAATCTCAGCCTCCCTAATCAGACGTATAGTTGTCACAACAACTGCAACTAGTGCAACTAATCCTTGTCCTCTCCAAGCAAGTGGTTCTATCCTTTACCTCTCTTTACTTACAGTTTGTTTTCGTGAAGTCATTGCCTCCCTGCATGATCTGATTGTCTTCACCGTGTGAAAATTATTGTTGTTTGGCTTCATACTATCTTCCATCCCGATCCTTACTACCTAGCTGCTGATAGTCTTCGTGCTTTCACTTCATTGCTTACTTGACTATGGTTTGCCTAGTGTAGTCTACCTTCCGTTGCATATCAATAGGTTCATTGCCACTGTTTATCTACAAAGCCCTGTGTTTTGAAGACTTTCATAAAAATCGCCTATTCACCCCCTCTAGTCAATAACTAGCACTTTCACAGGCAAGCAATGACTTCACGAAGACAAACTAAAAATTAAGGAGAGTAGGGGATAGAACCCGTTGCTTGGTGAAGACAAGGATTTGGTAGACCAGTTCCAGTTGCTGTGACAACTGTATGTCTGGTTAGGGAGGTTGCGATTGAACTCGGAAGACCATGTCTTCAACTTATTCCCC
The DNA here is from genome assembly GCF_018294505.1 of Triticum aestivum. Taxonomy (NCBI): domain Eukaryota; kingdom Viridiplantae; phylum Streptophyta; class Magnoliopsida; order Poales; family Poaceae; genus Triticum; species Triticum aestivum. The sequence continues at coordinate 363,217,189 of NC_057801.1, read as the reverse complement.
TTGAGCTAAGGACACTACTGGAATCCAGATCTTTGCCGTCAGCCAGCTCTTTGCCATCAGCTGGCTGATCGCAAAGAATGTCTTTGCCATCAGCTTGAAGAAAACTGATGGCAAAGAATGAGCTGACTATAAAGGTCATGTTTTCCGTCAGCCAGCTCTTTGTCGTCTACCAGCAGACGACATAGAAGATTTGCCGTCATCTAGCAGACGGCAAAGAGTGTGGGTGGCCCAGTAGCGTGGACCACCTAATGGACACTTTCTTTGCCGCCTGTCAGCTGACGGCAAAGCGTCTTTGCCGTCTGCTAGCAGACAGCAAAGAAATGGCCAAACTAACGTCAGTTAGCTAGGCTCTTTGCCGTCTGCTAGCAGACAGCAAAGAACCATTCCCTAACAAAATGCCAACGACGCCCGCTGACCCATCTCTCTATCCCCTCTATCTCTCTCTGTCCCACCCCCGAGCCGCCGCTGCCCCCGCGCCACCCCCGTCGCCGCGCCGCCCCCGCTGCCCCGGCGACCCCCTCCTCCGCCCCGCGCCACCCCCCTCATCATGCCGTCCCGCCCCGCCCCTGTGCCCGAGCCGTCGCTGACCCACACGATCCCCGTTGCCGCGGCGCCCCCTCCTCCACCCTGGCGGCCCCGGTGTCTTCCTTCCCCCTCCGCCGCCGCCGCCGAGTACCGCCCCCTCTTCCAAGATGTCGAAGCAAGGTACGGCGAAAAATTCCCCCCTTCCTCCATTTCTTTCGAGCATGGTTTACCCTGGCACCTCATGCTAGTCTAGTCTTTTTTGGATCGCGCCGTGTTGTGCTTTGATTTGGAGGCCGAACGCGTGTTTTCCTGCTACCAGTAGTCGCGATTTGTTCCTGTTCTTGGTGCAAATTTGGTGGTGTAGGTTCGTCGGTGGCCATATGTGGGGTAGAAGATGCTTAGGAATGGAGTTGTTCAACTGTTTGTTGATGTGCTAAAATTTTCAGGTTTTAGTTTTGCTGAAGGAGCTATTGTGCATGATGCTTTCCTCCTGATTTTTTCATGCCCTGGCAAGTTATTGTATTAGATCTTGGGTGAGGCATTAGGGCAGTTGCATCTCCTAGGTTATGTGATTGTAAATTTTCTCAACTGCTTGTGTTTAACTTGGCTTGACAAGTAGTTATAATCCTTGTTTAACTTTTGTGAGGAACATTCATGTATTAGATGCTGGATGAACCCTTCGGGCAGTTGCATGTCTCTGCCCAAGTGGACAGATGATTGTTAAATTTATCAGATGCTTGTGTTTATCTTGACTCACTAAATATATATAATCCTTGTTTAACTTTGAAGAAACGTTCATGATCTCGTGTAATCATAACATGTGTATGGCTGATATGTCAATATGTGGTTTATATGGCATGAAATTGGTATCATTAGCTTTTCTTTTGCCGATACTTAGTAGTTACTAATAAATGTGAGTTTTTATTCTATAAACCCCACAGTGATAAAATAATTCTTGGTCAAAGTCTTCTCTCCCTGGAACTTAATATATATGTCCCACATTTGAAGTACTCCAAAACAAAACGAAAAATCTCGATAAAACTAAGAAAATGTAGCTCATATCTATTGGTGGTAAATGACGATGGATATTGAGCTTGGTCGACTCATAAATAGTTGCGAGCTAGTTGATGAAAGTGCATTATCCTCTAATGATATTTTAGTGATGAGCACAATATTACTGCTAATGTACCTATGATCAACTTGTCTATGATCAATTGGAAACATGAGCATTACTAATTGGTCTCTTCTGCTGCTTATCAGAGATGGGGGGAGGCCGCCACCGCAGGTTGCGCTCTGGCACACCGGAATACGAGTTCGATGCTTTCGAGTTCTTCAGTATCATACTTGAGAATTCATCCAGGAGGCAGGTATGTAAAAGGAGAGATCTCCCCTTCACCCATCTCTTTATGATAACTCTGTTGTTTGCTACATCACTCCTTGCCTCACGCTGCAGAGGCTGCCTGACACTTTCATGAAGATGCTGGACGGCCATCGGTCAAAGAATGTGAAGCTGCGACAGGACGGCAGCGGGATTCGCAGGCATTAGGACGTGCAGCTGGTGATCAGGTACGGCCACATGTACCTGTGTCATGGCTGGGAGTAGTTCTACCGTGCCTACGACCTGCGGCATGGGTACTTCCTTCTCTTCAGGTACGACGGTGACGCCATGCTCACTGTGAAGGTGTTTAACACGACTATGTGCCGCATGCGCTACCAGGACGATGACGATGCCAGTACGTTCTGCCTCTTCTTCCTCTACATTTGGCTTTGTCTCACATCGATTGTTAATGGTCATTGTTGCATTTGATTAGGCAATGGGAGCAGCAGCAGCGACTCTGGCTATAGCCAAAGCAGCACCGACTATGGCTATAACAAAAGCAGCAACGAGGATGGTCCGGAATGGAGTGGGGAAGAAGAGGAGCAGAGTGAGGATGAGGAGGTGCAGCCTAATCTGTTTGATGATGACCTCGCGATGGTGGTGGCTGACGGTGGCCAAGGTATGGTGGTGGCAAACGATGGGCAAGAGATGGTGGTGGCTCATGACGGGCAGGAGATGGTGGTGGCTGAGGATGACCAAGCGATGGTGCTGCCTGAAGATGGCCTCGCGATGGTGGTGGTGCCTTACAATGACCTCGCGATGGTGGTGGCGCTGGCGATCCCACAGCCGGGCGACATGACCATGCCAATGGTGGTAGCAAACTACATCCTACTTCCTTCACTGCCTTCCCGCTCTTGGTGCATCAGGATGAAGAAGTTGAAGGAGAAGAAGGAGGATTGAACTATGTCAGGTATGTCAGATCTCCAAAATGATCTACCATTAGCTTTGTTTCCTACGAAATGACCTAAGTTAGCTCTAATATGCTTAGTTATCTCTAATATGCTTAGTTACCTAGGTTTGCTCAATAATGACATACACTTGGCTTACTTGTGTAAAAAATGGCATATTTATGCTTAGTTAACTAAAAAATGGCATAATTAGTTAAGTTAGCTCCAAAATGACACATTTAACCTAGGTTAGCTCCAATATGATCCATTTTAGCTAGATTGGCTCCAAAATGATCCATTTTACGTAAGTAAGCTAAAATTGGCATAATTACTTATGTTAGCACAAAAATGACCTATACTTACCTTATTTTCATCCAAATAGACATAATATGCTTAGTTAGCTAAAAAATGGCATAATTACCTATGTAAGCTCTAAAATGACACAAATAAGGAATAAGAAGAAGAAAAACAAGGAAGAGGAGAAAAAGAAAGAATAGAAGAAAAAAAAAGAAAAAAAGAAGAAAAGAAGAAGAATGAGAAGGAAAAGGGTAAAAAGCTTCTTCTTCTTCTTCTAGTCTTCTTCTTCTAGTCTTCTTCTTCTAGTCTTCTTCTTCTTCTTCTTCTTCTTCTTCTCCAAAATGACCTAAGTTAGCTCTAAGTTAGCTCGAATATGCTTAGTTACCTAGGTTACCTCAATAAAGACCTATACTTAGCTGCTTTATATCAAAAATGACATAATATGCTTAGTTCACTCAAAAATGGCATAATTAGCTAGGTTAGCTCCATTTTACCTAAGTATGCTTACTTCTACTTCTAGTATTCTTCTTCTTCTTCTAACTTTCTTGTTTCCCATTTTGTAGATTTCATTTACTTCACGGAAGGTTGCATGGATGGAGTGCTTCTTTTCCCTCTCTGCTTTTATTTTGTATGAACAATGTGGAACTTGTTATATGGATGGATAGGTGTTAGATGAACAATGTGAAACTATTGTAATATGTATGGATGGAACTATGTGTTGGTTATGTATGTATATATGATGAAGTTTTTGTGTTGGATATGTCTGCTGTGAAATTTGTGTGTTCATACTTGTTTGTTGAAATAGAATGAATCATAGAAAAAACAGAAAAACAGGGGCTATACAGGATCATTGCCGTTTGCTGGCGGACGACAAAGAGGTTTGCCTTCAGCCAGCAGACGACAAAGAAGCCACGTGGTAGCTACCTGTGCAACCTGGGGGGCTGGCCTATTTGGTTACTTTGTCGTCCGCTAGTTGATGGCAAAGCACACTGTTAACCCCCTAACGGCCATAAGCTAGCACGTGTGCCGTCCAAGTCCTTTGTCGTGGGCTAGCAGACGGCAAAGACCATATCATCTTTGCCGTCCGCCAGCAGACGACAAATAGCGCTTTGCCGTAGCCTATTCAGTCGAACCTGTTGTTGTTTGCTGACGGATGGTAAAGCCCTTTGCCGTCTGCCAGGCATACCTTTGCCGTCAGCCATGGCGGACAGCAAAGTGCCTGATTCCTATAGTGGGACACATAGTCCTCACCCAACCACTCTGGTAAGTCTTCAAGGTAGACTTCCAAACCTTCACAGACTTTGTTCACCGGCAATCCACAATGACTCTTGGATGCTCCGAACACGACGCCTAACCGTCTAGAGGATTCACAGTCCTCAAGTGTAACAAGTCTTCAGATCACGTGGACAAAAAGACATTAGTGATGCCTAACACTCTTTGGCTTAGTCCTCGCAAGGATCTCTCTCTCACATCCCTCGGAGGTGGGTTGCTCTCAAATGACAAAATCCGTGCACTAACTCTGAGCAGCCACCAATTTATGGTGTAGGGGTGGGCTATTTATAGCTAGGAGGCAACCCGACCTGATATGTCCGAAATGACACTGGGTCACTAAGGAACTGACATGTGTCCAACAGTCGGATTTCAAACACACGTGACAGCTTGGCTTGGGCTACAAGCAAAGCTGACTCATCCAGCTCTGGATAAGGTTTTCTCTCATTGTCTTCGCTCGAAGACATTGGATTTGGTTGAGCATCACTTTAGTCATTCTGACTTTGTTCACTTGGACCCACTTAACAGTATAGTGGTTCCTTTGACTCAATAAAGAAGAATGGAAACTATGAAACAACTATGTCTTCGCACACCATATTCTTCAAGTGAATATCTTCACACGTCATAATCTTCGTCACAAATGTCTTCACGGACCACCATTGTCTTCATTGTCTTCACACATTTTTAGGGGTCATCTCTGGTAGGTAAACCGAATCAGGGACTACTACCTATGTTATCCTCCAATTCTCACAAACACATTAGTCCTTCAACCATGTTTGTCGTCAATACTCCAAAACCAACTAGGGGTGGCACTAGATGCACTTACAATCCCTCCCTTTTTGGTGATTGATGACAAACTGGTTGAAGTTTTCAATGGGTATAAAAGTGCGTGAAAGTTCAGTTTTGTGAGCCTTGCCTTCATACATTAAAAAAGGCTCCCCCTGGAGATGTGCATATAAGTAGTTGCTTTTGAATTCAATTGCACATGGAAGGTTTTGCTTTGTTGAGGCCATCTTCAAGGTGTGAAGACAATTCATCATGCATATAAAGATATAACAGAGATAATGATATGCATAATGAAAAATGGACGTCTGCGAAATGACTTCATGCGGAATTTATCATCACATCAGAAAGTGGCAGCAAGAGTAGTAGACGACCATCAAGTTTAAGCGTTACAACTCAAAAACCAAATAGTTTCATGACGAGAGTTGTAAGAACTTAGCAACAATAAAGCAACCACCCATATGGACCCGCTTGAAGACTATCAACTCATATGCGTCTCCCCCTTTTGTTAGTAATGACCAAAAAGGTTTGAAGACATAGAGTATCTACTCGTTCCCAACTGGAGTAGAAGATGGATCAGCATCGACATTGGAGTTTGGTGGTGCAGACGGGCCTAACGCCGTATTGTGATGCAGTGAAGCTAATGCTGGTGAAGTGGTGTCGTCTTCTTCATCGAGGACTCTCGCAACAACAATTGTAGCCGAAGATGAGTACTCAGAATCTTCAAATGAAGGTGTGCGACGCCAACTTGCATTTTGAGGAGGCCTGGAGTCAAACTTGAAGTTCTCAGTGAAGCCATCCTCGCGAAGATCATCTTCAGAGTAGAGCAAGGTGAGGCTCTTCCAGGATAACCTAAAGGCTTCATGTGCAACAAATGAGTTCTTCGTGGCCAAGTTGCGAATTCGATTGACATCCACCACAGACACTGCATCTGATGCTTCAGCCAGTCGTGATGCCTATCTTGCTTTTGATGTAAAGCCACCAGAAGCTCATGGTGGTTGAGGACACGAGGACACTTCTGAGGCCTTTGAGCTATGGTGCTTGCAGTGGCTTCAGTATTTGCTCGGTGTATTATGCGCAGGTTGCCAGCCAGAGGATATGCAGGAGGTGCAGCATTGGGCACATGAATACCTTCAATGGGCTACGTGAAGCTCTAGAATTCAACATTCTGAAGGTGGTGTGGCTTCTTGGCAGGCTCGGGGTAGACGGCTTCAATAGACATATCAACTTCAGGCATAAAGACAATATGGTTGCATGCTGAAGGCTAATAGTCAATGGTTGAATGAATCTTAATCAAGCGCATCACCCATGGAGCATAGAATTTCAGACCAAACAGATCAATCCCAGAAGCAGCAAGTTGTCTGTTGAAGAAATCATGAGTGTTGAATCTGATGCCATTAATGATATAGAATACGAAAGTCTTCATGGTGCCTTCAAGTTTGGCTTTAGAAGAATTTCCTTTGATAGGCCAGAGAGTACGCCTCAAAATAGGGTACACTATGTGTGGCAAGTACCCAAGGTCCTTGACAAAAAACTCCTTTGGGTATTCAGCATCGTGGGGCAATGGCTTCATCATGCTAAGCATTTGGTTCATATTTGGCTCTGGCTTCTGAAAGATGCTCTGCAAATCATTCTGATGAATCTGACAACTAGGTTCGTATAACTCACCTGGAGTGGGCAGGGAAGCAAGCTCGATGATATCCTGAGCTTTGGCTTCGTGATGTACATCACCTGTCATCCACTCAACGACCCAAGTCTTCGAATCCCTGTTGTAGCCTTGAATGTGTATAGTGGCATAAAACTGCAGCAGATGCTCTTTGTCAGTCACAAAGGCCAGTAGACCAACATCTCGAAAGCTGTCAAGAGCCTCTTCAATACTTGGCAGCCCAGCCATAGCATCACAATCCAGATGTTTGTGCAGAAAAATCCGGTCTTGGTTGTACATGATGCAAAAGTAATAGCTTCGCTGCTGATGGCTCCAAAATCTGTCAGAGGTGATCTTGGGCTTCGTGTATGGGTTCTTGGTGTTGTCAAAGAAAGTATTGTGCTCTCTTAAGCTGAGCACGCTGAATGAGCCGTGTGTTGTGACAACACTTGTAAGCCTTGGCACACGTGGCTTTGGCTTCTGAACTTGAGGCCTCTACTCCACATGATAATCATACTGTGGCCCGGGAGTAGTAGGTGGAACCATAATTAGCCATTTGACTGTGATAAGCTGACCTCCATGATTGAATGCCTTTTCCATTGTATGAGACCTTGGGGGAGGAACAGCGCCATCTAAGTTGATTGGCGTCATAGTGGCTTTAGCATTCACATTTGCTTCAGGCTCCACATTGTCTTCATTCATGACTGAGTCATTGGCTTCAGTGGCGTTGTTGGTGGCAGCCTCCGTCTTTTCAACCTCCATCTGTTCAACGACTAGAGGATCGGGCATGATCACATTCTCTTCAAGAATGACTGGATCATTGGCAGGGGTTGTTGCTTCTCTTTCTTCTTCTCTTTCTTCATCGGATGATGCAGCCGGAATGTCTTCAGCAACTTTTGCTTCGGACTCTTGATAAGTCACAGAGGGGATGGCGTCAGGGAACACTTGATGTGCTACTGAGCCAGTTTGTTGTACTTCTTCTTCTGGTATGCTCGACATGAAGACCGGTGGCCTGAGGCCTTTGCGAAGCCTGCGAAACGCTGGCGACGCCTTTGGAGATGGAGTGGTCTCCATGTAGTTTTCATCATCAAGCATCGAAGAGGTGACTTGAGTAGGTGGAGTATGGGGTGTTTCATCCTGTACTGGGGTGTCTTGTTGTTGGCGCTCAGCCCATGAGTCATCTTGAGAAATTAGCATCAATGGACGACCAATGCTAATAAGTTGACTGCTAATCGGAGTAGGCAATGATACCGACTAGGGCTGGAGCTGAGGAAGGACTTCATCATCATGCACATTGTCTTCATGACCAATGTCTTCAGCTGCGTTGGGGTCAACAGCTGGAACTTCTTCATTTTCTGGAGCCTCTGTAGAAGCAGGCTCATGGACTACGAGGCGGCACTCACGATTGGCATAGGCAGGTAAGGCAACAGAAATGGGTTCGACAACGAGGGGCTCTGGGGCAGCAGCACACTCTTTTCTTGAAGACCTAGAGCCCTTTGTCTTCAACTTTTTCTTGGAGGGAGCATCATAAGATGTATCCTTGAGCTTCCTCTTCCTGGCTTTGGCTTCAGCTTGCCTTGTGTTCTTGAGTTCTGAAGCAGCAGAGGGGACCTTTGGCTTCGAGCCAGTCATGTTGGCAGGGAAGACAATGCTTGGTTGTCCCTGCCTTGGAGCATCAGGATTAGCTTCTATTGGCTTGTTTTGCTTTTCTTGGCAGCAATTCTGGGGTCGATGCCAGGACGCCCAAGAGCCTTTCTCTTTTCAGCTTCATTGTGTGATTGCACACATTTCTGTGCATAATGCTTCATGTGCTCTCTTGAGCCTTTGGCTTCTTCATGCTTCTTGTGGAATTTAGCCTTGCACATCAGCCACGCTGAGCTTGTCCATGTGCTTCTTGAAATGCGCCTTCTCATGATCAATCTTGTTCTTGAGCTCAATGATTTTCTGAGCTAAGACAATTCATTGGCAATGGATCCGTGAAATGCGATGCTGATGTCCACTGGCAGCTGCAGGTCATCAATACTGATGTTGTGGTCGTCAAACCATTCATCAATGAAGTTGTTCAACATATCAACATCAAAGAGGGGAAGATCACTGAAGATCTCCGCCTCTTGCTTGCTCTTGATCAGCATCTCTAGAGCTTCATCACCAAGATCTTCATCACTTGACACATCAATGGTGTCTTCCTCATTGCACAGAACGGCAGCGGGAGTGAGAGCCTGTCCAGAAACCTTCTTGGGTATTGGCTTCCTAGTCCTTTTGGATACGCGAGACAGATCTTCTGATTGCACACTGGCTTCAGGAGGTGCAGTTTTCAACGGCTTCTATGTTTTGGAGCAGAAGCAGCAAAGGGCTTTGAAGCTTTAGAATTTTTCTTCTGCTTCGATGGTGAGGTAGCATCTTCAGAGTCTGCATTTTCAGCAGATTGCTCCACTGTGGCCCTCTGGCCAGCAATGTGGGACAGATGCCCATCGAAGTTGGTGAAAGGGCCAATTCTGTTCTCGTTGGCTTCACATGTACCATTTGACCTTGGTGCAGATGGACCAGGGTTGAAATCGAGGCCAAATTCCTTCTTGTTCTTGACATCTGAATCCTTTGCAAACTGAAAGTTGTGCTTCAAGAGATTGTCGTCACGACACCATAGAAGAGACGATGGGTCGGCATTCTCAGGCTGAGGTCCTCGGACCATGTAAGGATAAAACTACTAAGCAATAGATTCAGCCTTTGTCTTCGGTACCAAATTTTTGTAAAGACTATCACCCCATGGGCGCTTGATGGCATTCTTCTGAGCATATTCAGGTGTCACGAAGTTGTACTTGAACCATTGCTCAGCCCAATATCTTCGGATCCATTGGATCCTATTCTTGCGCTGTGTATAGCTCTCTTTAGGGTTAGATTTGTTGAGCTCACACAGATCTGGGGGCAGGACCAGTGCAGTATTGCCACGGTGTTGTCAGCCACCTTTCCGTGCAGATTTCTCAGAAGCCATGATATTCAGACAGATAGGCTTCAAAATAGTGAAAGGCTTTCATCTACTTGTCAAACAAGAACTGGCTTCAAGAGATTCAATGTGACGCTGTAAGAATTCTGCAAATGAATGTAGACTATGAGAACCAAGGGATTCTCCCACGGACATGTTCCTGTGATAGCATTAGATATGCGAGGGAAGGGCAAGAGGTCATATGCATTCTCAGAAGGTTTTGAAGATAAATCAGTTAGAAGACATTGACCTCACAGTACGAAGACATTCACATATTGAAGGAAGTTGGTTCCAGATTTGTACGAATCAAAGAATAAGTACAAGTGAGGAATCTAACTAGTTATGAAGCATAAGTGAACATACTTCGCATGATATGAGATTCAGAAAGAGACAGATCCAAATTTGAAAGTGTAGAAACCACTTTTGGTTGAAGTGGATGGACTTGATGGATCAAAAAGACCGTAAAAAGTGACATTTATTTACCACAAACGAATTGCTAGACGAGGAAGATAGGAGGCCGAACAGTCCAATCTCCCGCGCCCTAACCTGGCGGCGGAAGACTCCTATGGCGGTGGCGGAGAAGAGGAGGTCCGCGGCCGGCGTGAGGATGGTGTTGAAGAGGTCGCGGCAGCTAAGCGCTTTGTCTCCGGCGTCGACACGAGCTAGCGGTGGCGCTAGGGTTTGAGCGTGATGGCGAGGTGGAAGAGGAGATAATGACCGCGCGGGGCAATTATTTATAAGGAGGAGGGCGGTGCGGCACAATTACGCAGGTGCCCCTGGCGGTTCACATCTGAAGGACACGTGGCATGCATGCAACTTATCAGGAGTTGAACCATGTTCCCACGCATGCCTCGATTGTCGGGTGGTTGTTCCGGCTTCTCCGGTTTTTAGGCAAAGGATAAGACTTTAAAGTTGTTTTAAAAGTGTGTCTCTGTATCTTCGGCTCACAAGGACACATCAAAGATATTCGACAAGTGTCAACAGAATGCATATGACTAGACAGATAGAATTTGAGGTAGTAGCACAGAAGGGATTAGGGTCTGATCACATTCACTCAGGTCAGAAAAAATAGCAACATGAAGACATAGCTATAAGTGTATGTTGTAGAGGACAGAACAGATATATATATATATATAGTATTGAAGACAATTCAACATTGCAAAGATATAGATTTTGAAGACAAAAACAATGTTGAAGACAATCCAAATGCAAACTATTAGACCCAGACACGGCACACAATTATCGTGGCACTCCGAAGTCAAATTCCACATTAATGTATTCACACTCAGAAGGTAAGTCTTCATTGATTGAAGAAACACGTTACTTTGTGTGTTGCACATCTAAGTCATCAACATGCATAAGCGTTAGGACGTGTGTCCATTCACTGGACATTTGAGGATTCTAAGATATTTAGCTCACACCGTAGCTTGCAAAACCTCTTCTCATCCAAGGGCTTTGTGAAGATATCTGCCAGTTGCTCTTCAGTGTTGACGTGAATGATATCAATGTCTTCCTTGATGACATGATCTCTAAGAAAGTGATGAAGAATCTCAATGTGCTTTGTATTCGAGTGCTGAACTGGATTCTTGGAAATCTTGATGGCGCTTTCATTGTCGCAGAAGAGTGGCATATTCTTCATGTTGATGTCGTAGTCCTTGAGAGTTTGCTTCATCCAGAGAAGCTGAGCACAACAAGATCCTGCAGCAATGTATTCAGATTCAGCAGTGGGGAGGGATACACAGTTTTGCATCTTTGAAGACCAACAGATAAGAGATCGTCCAAGAAAGTGACATGTGCTTGATGTACACTTGCGATTAACCTTGTCACCAGCATAATCAGCATCAGAGTATCCAACTAGACCAAACGATGAGCCCTTTGGATACCACAATCCTAGTGTTGGGGTCTTGATGAGGACATGACTACCTTGGATATGACCAAACATATTGCAGACATGTATATTTGTGAGGTGATTTCTAATGCAAACTGTGCAATAATTTATTTATGTCATCCAGGACAAAAATACTTCACAAACTTTTGTGCCATGTCTAATTGCAGCTGTATGGGACATTTCTACAATCCACATATGAAGATAAGGGAGAAAGAGATGTTTACTTGTTGTTCAAAAAGTTCTCTCACATCACTTTTGGCCCACGAGAAGATAGAGTGCAAGTCTCTCACGTTCTGGACTCAGATTCGGACTGCACAGACATACCTGACTCGAAACATCAATAACTTTTTCATCCAGACTCCAAATTGGGTGATTCTTGTTTTGTTGGAAAATAGTTTTCGTGCACTTGCTAACCCAATTGGATTCACCTTCAAATTCATCCGGAGCGTTGAGTAATGGACGAAACAATCTAATGCTGCAGCAGAATTCGAGTCAAACTACAAGTCCAAAGGTGTTACATCACCTCCACTTGGGTCCATTGGCCTTGTACGACCTAGGGTCAGTTTTAGGCTGCCTTGGGACGTCCTCCCACCTCCTTGGCCGGCACCCCTTGCTCCTATATAAGTAGATCCATCTAGTACCTTTTTCCTTGGGATTTGTTTAGTTAAAAGTTAGCCAACGCAACTCCGTGTACTTCGTTTGTGTCCAACGATTAGACCAAGACCGCTTTCGGATCCCCACCATTATCAATACTTCATCCATATTCGCAATATTCAGATTGCTTTATCATATTATTGCTTGTTCTTCGATTGCTGCGGGAATAGACCTTTGTGGTTAGGTTGATCGTGCTTCGGCGTGGTCAATAACCTCACAGAGTTGGTTTAGTGATTGCTAAGGCTCAACGTCGTGCACGTTTGTAGTTGAATTGTCAAAGTCGACTCCACCAAATCGATAGTTATCATCTCATTGAAAGATCGGGACACCCCGACTCTATCAAGTGGTATCGGAGCCAATCTGAGTCCATATAGGCCACCACATACCCACGGCCATCACGCCAATCTGAGACCACCTACAACATATATCCACCACCAGTCCGAGTTCCACCCGATTCATCTCCGCCACCAGTTCGAGTTCCACCAGATTCATCTCCGCCACCAGTCCTAGTCCGAGTCCAGTATTTCGTTACTCTGTTTTGGATTTCAAGATCACGCCATACTCCGAGTCGTGACAGAGTAGGACTCCCGAACTTTCGTGCTACCCAGAGTAGAAAAAATAGCTCCAGTTTAAAAAAAACTAAGTTTGGAAAATTCTGGCTAGGCAGTTTTTAGACCATTTGTAGACTTCTCCGAAAAAATTTGTTGCGGAGCAAAAAAAAGGAGGAAAACAAAAGTGCAAAAAAAGGTGAAAAAAAGGAAAACAATTCAGAGCGTGCTCCTCCCTTGTTTACGTGCAGCGCCGTGATTTTGTTAGTGTTCTAGGCTCGCGTCTCCAGCCTAGGACCAACATAGTACTGGCGTTGAGCGTTTCTTCAACTTTGCATCCCTGAATTGATTATTGCTTACCCTTTTTGCTACCATATTATAAGCCTTCCCAGCTCCACATACGTCTACGTCGTGCGTTTGACTCTCCCTGGTAATCACTTTATCCAAGCTTTGAGAGCTTTGACTACAACGGTTGCTGATCACCACCTGCTACTGGGTAAGAACTGGTAAGAATTTGAGATTCGCTTGACGGATTTGTGACACCCTACCACCACCATTTTCTAGTAGTTTGTAGGATCATATTATGTTGTGTTTCTCTTGCTGCTAACCATGGCAGGATCACAAGCCGACGAGATTGACTGGGAGAACATGACGAACAAGGAGTTGCATGATAAATTTCAGCAAATGATGAGTGGCCAGGTGGGAGATGTGTTAAACAGATTTGAAGAGGCTATGGAGAAGGTAGATTCCATGGAGAAGTCGTTCGAGACAAACCTGGATAACAAGTTTAATGAATTTCTCAAGCGTCTTCCCCAATCACCACCGGCTGCACCTGTCGCACCTCTACAACAACAACAACAACAACAACATCTCCAACGCCGCCTTCCAAATCAAGTGGGATGAGCACAACGCGTTCCAATTGAGACTGGTCAAAATTCTGGTGCCGCTGCACCTGCTGTTGATGCTTCTTTGGCTCTTGCTACTGCGGCTGCTGGTGCCGAGGAGGATGGCGATTATGCGGGTGACTATGAGGATGAGGTTGATAAAAATCAGAACTACGTGCAGCCACCAGCACCACCACCAGCAGGTCGACCTCAGGTATATATTCGCAATGGTAGGCCTGTACCACCACCTCAGGTACAAGATAATGACCATATTCCTAAACTGAAATTGAATATTCCACCATTTGAGGGTAGATATGTTCCTGATATATATCTTACATGGGAATTAGAAACTGAACAATGTTTTACATGTTTACAATATCCCGAGGAGAGACGAGTTGCTGCTGCTGTTTGTGCTTTCACTAATTTTGCATGTGTATGGTGGTCTGAACATTGTAGATTATATCCTATTCCAGCTACTTGGGCAGCTTTGAAAACTGCTATGCGTAGTTGTTGGGTTCCACCATATTATCAACATGAATTGCTTCAAAAATTGCAGCGTTTAAGACAAGGGAAAAATTCTGTAGAAGAATATTATCAGGAATTACAAACTGGCTTGATTAGATGTGGTATTGTTGAGGAGAATGAAGCTATGCTTGCACGTTTTATGGGTGGATTAAATAGAGAGATTCAAACCATTCTAGAGTATAAGGAGTAACTAATATCACTCGTTTATTCCACCTTGCTTGTAAAGCTGAACGTGAAGTGCAGGATCGACAGGCATTGGCGTGAACTAACTTTTCTACAGGTCGACCTTCATCATGGACACCGTGTGCGTCTTCTACTTCCACTGCACCAGCACCTCCATCAGGTGCTACATCCAGCCGTGATACAAGAAAGCAGGCACTACCACCACTATCTGCCAAGAGCGCACCTGCCGGGCCTGCACAGAGCTCTTCTTCTTCCATGGCATCAACAGGGCACACAAGTGATATTATTTGTCGTTGTTGTAAGGGAAGAGGTCATTATGCGAGAGAATGCAAATCTCAGCGTGTGATGGTTACTACTAAGGATGGTGGGTATGAGTCCGCTAGTGACTATGATGAGGATACTTTGGCTCTTATTACACGTGAAGAACATGGTGGAGATGATTCTGAACATGAGACACAATACATGGCTCCTGAAGATGCTGACAGGTATGAATGTTTAGTTGCTCAACGTGTTTTGAGTGTGCAGGTCACACAAGCTGAGCAAAATCAGAGGCATAATTTGTTCCATACAAAGGGAGTTGTGAAGGAACATTCTGTTTGCGTCATCATTGATGGAGGGAGCTTTAACAACTTGGCTAGCATGGAGATGGTGGAGAAGCTATCTCTCACCACAAGACCACATACACATCCTTACTATATCCAATGGTTCAATAACAGCGGCAAGGTTAAGGTAACACGTGTTGTTCGTGTGCATTTTAGTATCTCTACATATGTTGATTATGTTGATTGTGATGGTGTACCCATGCAAGCATGTTCCTTATTACTTGGTAGACCATGGCAATTTGATAAAAATTCTGTACACCATGGTAGAAACAATCAGTATACTCTTGTTCATAAGGATAAACATATTACTTTGCTTCCTATGTCTCCTGATTCCATTTTGAAAGATGATATTAATAGAGCTAATAAAGCAAAACAGGAGAAAAATAAGAGTGAAAATCAGATTGTGGCAAAAGAATTTGAGCAACAAATGAAGCCTAATAATAAACCATCTAGTGTTGCTTCGGAAATTAAATTGAAAAGTGCATGTTTATTTGCCACCAACTCTGATATTGATGAGCTAGATTTCAGTAAATCTGTTTGCTATGCTTTTGGGTGCAAAGAGGCATTATTTTAATTCAAGGACGCGCCTTCCTCTTTGCCTCCTGCTGTCACTAAAATTTTGCAAGAGTTTGCTGACGTCTTTCCACAAGACGTGCCACAGGGTTTACCGCCTATTTGAGGGATTGTGCATCAGATTGACTTCATTCCCGGAGCTTCACTGCCAAACCGTGTGCCATACCATACCAATCCAGAGGAGACGAAGGAGATTATGCGTCAAGTACAGGAGCTTCTCGACAAAGGTTATATACGCGAATCCCTTAGTCCTTGTGTTGTTCCTATTATTCCAGTGCCAAAAAAGGATGGTACATCGCGTATTTGTGTTGATTGTAGAGGCATTAATAATATTACTATTCGTTATCGTCATCCTATTCCTAGGCTAGATGATATGCTTGATGAATTGTGGCTCTACAATATTCTCCAAAGTTGATTTGCGTAGTGGATACCATCAAAGTCTTATGAAATTGGGGGATGAATGGAAAACAACATTTAAAACTAAGTTTGGATTATATGAGTGGTTAGTCATGCCTTTTGGGTTAACTAATGCACCTAGTACTTTCATGAGATTATGAACGAAGTTTTACGTGCTTTCATTGGACGACTTGTGGTAGTCTATTTTGATGATATACTGATTTATAGCAGATCTTTGGAGGAACATTTGGAACATTTACGTGCTGTTTTTGTTGCTCTACATGATGCACGTCTGTTTGGTAACCTTGGGAAGTGCACCTTTTGCACCGACCGAGTATATTTTCTTGGCTATGTTGTTACTCAACAGGGAATTGAAGTTGATAAAGCCAAGATTGAAGCTAGTGAGAGTTGGCCGCAGCCCAAAACGGTCACACAAGTGAGGAGTTTTCTTGGCCTCGCTAGATTCTATAGGCGTTTTGTGAGAGATTTCAGCACCATTGCTGGACCTCTCAATAAGATTACAAAGAAAGGTGTGCCTTTTGTTTGGTGTATCGCACAGGAAGAAGCCTTCACGGTATTGAAAGATAAGTTCACACATGCTCCTTTACTCCAACTTCCTGAGTTTAATAAGACTTTTGAGCTTGAAAGTGATGCTAGTGGAATTGGATTAGGAGGTGTGTTATTACAAGATGGCAAACCTGTTGCATACTTTTCTAAAAAATTGAGTGGGCCTAGTCTGAATTATTCTACTTATGATAAAGAATTATATGCTCTAGTTCGGACTTTAGAAACGTGGCAACATTATTTATGGCCCAAAGAATTTGTTATACATTCTAATCATGAATATTTGAAACATATTAAAAGTCAAGCCAAATTGAATCGTAGACATGCTAAATGGGTTGAATTCATTGAGACTTTCCTTTATGTCATTAAACATAAGAAGGGTAAAGAAAATGTTATTTCATATGCATTGTCTCGTCGCTATACTATGCTTTCACAACTTGACTTCAAGATATTTGCTTCGGAGACCATCAAAGATCAATATGTGCATGATGCTGATTTTAAAGATGTATTGCAGAATTGTAAAGAAGGGAGAACATGGAATAAGTTCGTCGTTAACGATGGATTTGTGTTTCGTGCTAACAATCTATGCATTCGAGCTAGCTCTGTTCGTCTTTTGTTGTTGCAGGAGGCGCATGGAAGAGGATTAATGGGACAGTTTGGCGTGAAGACGGAGTATATACTTGCTACACATTTATTTTGGCCGAAGATGAGACGGGATGTTGAGCGTTTCGTTGCTCGCTGCACTACATGTCAAAAAGCTAAGTCACGACTCAATCCTCCTGGTTTATATATGCCTTTGCCTGTACCGAGTGTTCCTTGGGAGGATATATCTATGGACTTTGTTTTAGGTTTACCTCGAACAAAGAAGGGGAGGGATAGCATATTTGTTGTCGTAGATAGATTCTCGAAAATGACACACTTTATACCATGTCATAAAAGCGATGATGCTGTTAATGTTGCTGATTTGTTCTTTCGTGAAATTATTCGCTTGCATGGTGTGCCAAATACTGTTGTTTCAGATCATGATACTAAATTTCTTAGCCACTTTTGGAGATGTTTATGGCTAAGTTGGGGACTAAGCTGCTTTTTAGTACTACTTGTCACCCCCAAATTGATGGACAAACTGAAGTAGTCAATAGAACATTGTCTATTATGCTTAGGGATGTTTTGAAGAATAATAAGAAAATGTGGGAGGAATGTTTGCCTCATATTGAATTTTCTTATAATCGTTCATTGCATTCTACTACTAAGATGTGCCCTTTTGAAATTGTGTATGGTTTCCTACCTCGTGCACCTATTGATTTGTTGCCTCTTCCATCTTCGGAGAAGGTTAATTTTGATGCTAAACAACGTGCTGAATTGATTTTAGAAATGCATGAGGTAACTAAGGAAAACATTGAGCGTATGAATACTAAACAAAAACTTGCTGGAGATAAGGGTAGAAACCATGTTGTGTTTGCACCTGGAGATCTTGTTTGATTACATTTGCGTAAGGATAGATTTCCTGATCTGCGCAAATCAAAGTAATGTCACGTCTTGATGGTCCTTTTAAGATGTTAGTGAAAATAAATGATAATGCATATAAACTTGAGTTGCCTGCAGATTTTGGGGTTAGTCCCACTTTTAACATT
Organism: Triticum aestivum; assembly: GCF_018294505.1. Lineage (NCBI taxonomy): Eukaryota > Viridiplantae > Streptophyta > Magnoliopsida > Poales > Poaceae > Triticum > Triticum aestivum. The sequence continues at coordinate 363,198,977 of NC_057801.1, read as the reverse complement.
GCAGATTTGAAGCCTTACTTGGGTGAGGAAGATGAGCTTCCATCGAGGACGACTTCATTTCAAGAAGGGGAGGATGATGAGGACATCAATACCATTGTTACACCCACAACCCCTGCTGCTATACATACTGGACCAATTACTAGAGCTCACGCATGCCAATTAATTTACTGAGTACTTTCGTTTCTTGGTAATGATTCTAATGTTCATGAGAATATGATGCTGCCTAAATTGGATACATTTGTTTTGCTTACAAATGAAGGTCCTAGCTTGGAGAAGGATGGACATTGGAGCAAAAACAAGCAGGAGATGGTGGCATGCACAAGAGGAACAAGAATGGAGTTACAAGTGATGATTTCAGGATGTTGAAGCCACCATAATGAGTGCATGAAGCCTCGAAAGAAATATACAAGATGCTACTTCATAACTTTCATCCAGAGGCTATTCTAGGTGCTGCGTCACCTTATTTTTAGGCCAGGCCAATGTAATTTCGAAATACATAAGTATAGGCTATTTTTAGAGTCCGTATGTGTGGGGAAACAATAGATAGGGTTGGTTTCGGACCCCTCCACCAAGGGCCACGAAATTCCCCCCTCTTCCTCCATATATACAGACCATAGGGCACCGTTTAGACTTTGGGTTTTGTTCAGACTAATAGTTCGCCATAGCTGCAACTTCGCGTAATTCGTTTGTGCTTAACGACCAGACCAAGACGTCACAGAACCCCATCTTGATCAATAAAGCTTTCATCTTATATTTGCAATATCCAGATTGCAATCTCAGTTTCTTGCTTGTTCTTTGTTTGCTCGCAGGAAATAGACCCTCGTGGTCAGGTTGATCATGCTCCGGCATGGTCAATAACCTTTGGGAGTTGGTTTAGCGATTGCTAAGGCGCGACATCCTCGCACGTATGTAGTTGGATCGTCAAAGTCTACTCCTCCAAAATGATAATCACCATCTCATCGAAATACGGGACTCCTTTGCCTCTATCAACATATGCCATGCCGACGTCAGGTGCCAGGAATTTGAGTTCTTCCTCAAGTACAGAAGAGTGAAATTTGTTACTGTAGACTTTGTGAACGACAGGAGAGTCCTGGGTCGGATAGGCCTCTTTGTAGGCCAGCGCTTCGATCTCTAGAAGGCAAGCCTGGTGTCCTCCTCTCAGCCTTCAATGCTGACCATGGCAGCAGCCATGATTGATCCTTCATACACTCAAATAAAGAAACATCACCCGGAGTTTCATCTTGCATGGGAGTGGAAGACAATAGATGAAGATCACATCATGTACACAGCAATGGATGCCTACCTTTGTTTAAATATCTACAAGGGTTGGATGATGAAGCAGAGCCCAGTGTCCGGTTCAAGAAAAGAAGTGTTGGTGAAGAGGAAGTGGGACGAGGACGAAGTCGAGGACGTGGACTCGGACTCCGAGTAAGTTGGCAGTGTCATTGCTCATGTTGGTTCTACTGCAGTGTCAAGCGGACTAGTTGCTTAGTTTCATTTCAGGGGTGTGTTGTGTTGAGCCCCCAACAGGACTATGTTTATGTTCTTTCTCATTATTTGAACTCTTTAGTACGTACAGTAGTACTAGTATGTCTTACTAATGTTCTTCTTGTAGTTGGTACTACTGCTCGTATCTTCGCGTTCCTACTGTACTTAATACGTACTAGTAGTATTTGCAGGATCCACATGACATTCAAGGTCTCGAAGGTAGATTCCACGTCTGCACCCGGTTTGCGGGCTTGGCGCGGGCGTGACCGGCTTCCGCCGCGACAGCCGCCATGCACGCCTCCACGCGGGCGGAGAGGACAATGACACGCTAGCTCCTCCTCGCCTGCGTGCTGGAGGATGCACTCGTCCTCCTCTTCGTATGCTGCAAGCATAGACGCGGCTCCACCAACTGCTCGCGTGCTTGACAGTGCGGCGACATCGCGAGGAGGGACTACAGACGAAGTGAACGGGCGAGCCCCTTCCGCTGCATGGCACAGGGATGGCAGGGACACGGCGGTGATGGGCGAGAAATGGTCGGCTGGAGCAGGCGGGCGCCGGCATGCGCAACAGCGGTGGCGGCATATTGATGAGTGCGTGTATGGGGTTTAGTTTAGTTTTATACAGGGTTGGTCAAACTTAAAAGAACACCGTACTAGTACACATAAACATAAGACTATGGCACAGGTCAAAAAAACATCAGACTGAGGCATCGCTTATACTACCATATTAGTTAGCACAACATCGATACAAAATAATGTGCAAGCGCATTCACTGCAGCCGCAAGGTCGAACGGCGCGTCACCGTGTCGTGCTCGAAGGACATCCACCGAACCTTTTTGTGTGTGTGTGAAAACAACCCCCAAATATTACTCTACTTTTTTTCCTGGAAAAGTTCTTCATGCTACAATAGTTCCATATATTTGAATTTAGCTTCAGTTTGTGCTTATTTGGATTTGGACGTTTTAGGTGTGCCCTAGTTTTTTAATACTGATTTTGTCTGTGTGACTGAGAGAGAATGTGTGTATGTGTCCATATGTGTGTTGTGGAGGAAGGGCAATGTGGAGACGGTGTGCGTGTGATAGAGACATAGAGAGGTGTGAATGTGCAAATGATCATGCATGAGTGAGACATAGAGAGATGTCGATACGTTGTGTATACATGAGAGAATAGTCTTCTATTTGTACTTGCGTGTGTGCGTGAGAGAGAGAGGAGCATCCGTAACACAAAAACCATCTCTCTCGATTCGTCCGTCCCTCGCACGATCGCATGTAACACATGCATCAACGCACACATTTTGACACCCTCACCCGGCCCCTCCCACCTCAAAGCCCACCCATCGCTCTCTATCTTGCATGCACAATCTCTTCATGAAAACCCTATTTAGCATGCTTTCCATCACATACACACACATTCTCTCCATAGATTTGATTTCTCTCAATATCTGGCACACACACACACTGCACACACACTCCCCCCTCCCCAGAGCACACAATTCATCCCCATCCAAGGTTATATGGCGACCACTCTCGCTTGTGCTTCCCTACAACCCAGCATGCACACCACCTCAATCTTCAAAGAGGGCATCGAGGAGATCAAAAACAGCGACCACACTGCACTAGAGAATATGGGGCCATTTAGAAGCAGGATGATGTGACGACAGCTGACTGACTCCTCCCCCTATTTCTCTTGCGCAAAATTATCAGTCCCTCAACCCACGAAATCATTCACCTCTCGTCCATGTTTTCCAACTCTCTCATCAAACCCGTTTTCTCTTCTCCTTCCATGTGTACAAAATCCAGATGCACACGCATCTCACATATATTACATGTCTCCATCTTTCTCATAGACCTAACTTCTTCCTCTCTCTCCCTCTCTCTCTCTCTCTCTCTCTCTCAATCTTTCCCGCCCTATCTGTTCCATCTTCGCAAGCTCTCTCTACACATTTGATTCACACATTGGGATGTGTTCAAAATGTTGCTTTTATGATGGATCATGTAGAGTTATGGTTGGTTTTGTTGCATCCTACAAAGTAATAACTATGGAATGCATTTATATTTTCATTTGACTGGGATTATGTGAGTTTGAGCATATTGTGAATTACTATAGACCTCATATACATCTTGGAATTCAACAATGATTCTAACTATTGAATCGTATAAACCATTACATTCGAAGTCAGTAGCCTAATATATTTATTTCTTTCCATCACACACACACACATTCTCTTCATAGGTTTAATTTCTATCATTGTCTGGCATGCGCGCGCGCACACACACACACACACACACACACACACTTCACACACACTCCCGCCTCCCCCGAGCACACAATTCATCCCCATCCAAGGTTATATGGTGACCACTCCCGCTTGTGCTTCTCTGCACCCCAGCACGAGCACCACCTCAATCTTCAAAGAGGGCATCAAGGAGATCAAAGACGGGGGACCACACTACACTAGAGAATGTGGGGCCATTTAGAAGCAGGATGATGTGATGACGGCTGACTGACTCCTCCCCCCTCTCTCCGCGGCACAAAATTACCAATCCCTCAACCCACGAGATCCTTCCCCTCTCATCCATGTTTTTCCAGCTCTCTCATCAAACCCGTTGTCTCTTCTCCTTCCACGTGTACAAAATCTGGATGCACACGCATCTCACGTATATTACATGACTCCATCTTTCTCACAGACATAACTTCTTCCTCTCTCTCTCTCTCTCTCGTTAGGTTTGTCTCCTACTCTCTCACCCACATACATACAATCTTTCCCACCCTATTTGCTCCATCTTCGCAAGCTCTCTCAACACATTTCATTCACACATCGGGATGTATTCAAAATGTTGCTTTTATAATGCATCATGTAGAGTTATGGTTGGTTTGTTGCATCCTACAAAGTAATAACTATGAAATGCATTTAGATTTTCATTTGACTAGGATTATGTGAGTTTGAGCATATTGTGAAGTATTATAGACCTTGTATACATCTTGGAATTCAACAATGATTCTAACTATTGAATTGTATAAACCATTACATTCGAAGTCAGTAGCCTAATATATTTATTTCACAATTACAACAAATGATTAATTCCACTACAAACTAAGAAAACAAATGTGTTCTCCCTGCATTTTTATTTAAGTCCGCGTATTAGCATTGGTCAAAGTCAAGTTTTCTAAACTCTCACAAAGTTTATAACAAAAAATATTAACATATACAATAACAGATAAATACCATTAGATTCATTATAGAATGTACTTTCACATCATACATATTTGTTATATTTTTCTATAAACTTGGTCAAACTTTAGGAAGTTTGACTTCGGTCAAACCTAATAGGCAGAGTTAATAAAAACGGAGGGAGTACTAGTTGCTTAGCCCAATCACCCAACACGCCAACTGGGGAGTTCAGTGTTACAAAATTTTGAGATCGGCGGGAAAATCTCCTACGACCCTGATTCGAGCAGTGCGAAGTTACCATCATATCTTTCGGAACAGGTCTACGGATGCTAGTTGGCAGGGGGCTGTTTTGGTAACGTCAGGTTCACCCTACCCAACCAACCCCACACCGGCACCCAGAGTAGTACACCTGAATACTCCCCATTCTCTATCCCCACCGCAAAATACACTTCTCCACAGCACCGCAGCCTTCGTGCTCCTCCCATTCTACATCCGCGCACTCGTCCAATGCAGCACATCTGCCTCGTTGACGACGTCGTATGCCGCACTGGAGCCGGTCCACCGTCGTCGTCATCGTCGTACACAGAGCCTCTTCCCTGGCACCGTCTTCCACGGTCTAGGATCTACTTCCCGGAAGCCGACACCAAGCGCAGAAGCACCACCGTCGTGGACAATGAACTGACTCCCGTTGCCGACCATGATGCATAGAGGCTGCCGCGACCATCGTACTCCTCCTTGATTGGTAATGTGTGTATTGAATCTCTTAGCAGTACGTGTGCAGTTCCAATTTTTTTCATACATGCCCTTCAAATTTCTTGGTTGCTATTGTTCCGGTAAAAGTAATATGTTATAGTAGCTTGATTTGTCCATAAGAATATCACCTTGTAATTGTGAGTCGCTCCTATATTGCGATGAGTAGTTTATCTTGTAGGTTCTTCATCTGCAATCAGTAGTGTGGCAAATGATGGAAAGTTTTTTAGAACTAGCAAGATGCCCATGCATTGCACGGAACATCAAGATGCATTTGTATGAGTAGTTTATCTTGTGGGAGAAAAGGATGAACGAGGGAAGGCCTTATTTGGAAATGTGGAGAGGGGTGTGGGTATCTTTTTGCAAAATTACCATAGTTTCCTTCATATCCGTTAGATATAAGTCAGACGACCTATATTGCAGGATGGCAGGCACACCATCATCACCAACTCTGTTTTTTATAAACTTTATAAGAAAAAAGAGGAGTACATATATCTATAATATATATAAGAGATATATAAGATATAAGAAGTTGTGATAAATATAAATATAAAATAAATAAACATATATGTAATATATATAAAATACTATATAAGAGTAGAGAAGCCAATAGAAATAGCAGAGACATCGAGAAAGGATCGCGCGCAGGCAGGAAAAAGTTGTCGGGCACGCGCTAGTTTTGGCGTGCGGTGTCCGGCGCGCTTTATAAAATCCAACGTCCTCCCACTGCTCTATGCCTTGCCACCACTCTCTCCCTGCTCTATTCCTGGCCACCGCTCTCTTCCAGCTCTGTCTCGCCTCACCGCCGGCGCTCCACCATGCCGCCGCGTCGCTGGGAAACTTGGGGATATGATGAGGACATCAATACCATTATTACACCCACAGCCCCTGCTGCTATACATACTGGACCAATTACTAGAGCTCATGCACGCCAATTAAATTACCAGGTACTTTCGTTTCTTGGTAATGATTCTAATGTTCATGAGAATATGATGTTGCCTAAATTGGATACATTTGTTTTGCTTACAAATGAAGGGCCTAGCTTGGAGAAGGATGAACATTGGAGCAAGAACAAGCATGGAGATGATGGCATGCGCAAGGGGAACAAGAACGGAGATACAAGTGATGATTTCAGGACGTTGAAGCCACCATAATGAGTGCATGAAGCCTTGGACGAAATATACAAGATGCTACTTCATAACTTTTGTCCAGAGGCTATTCTAGGTGTTGCGTTACCTTATTATTGGGCCAGGCCCATGTATTTTCGAAATACTAGAGTTTAGGCTGTTTTTGGAGTTCGTATGTGTGTGGAAACAAGAGATAGGGTTGGTTTTGGACTCCTTCCCCAAGGGCCACGAAATTCCCCCCTCTTCCTCCATATATACAACCCTTAGGGCGTCGTTTAGACTTTGGGTTTTGTTTAGATTAAAAGTTCGCCATAGCTACAACTTCGCGTACTTTGTTTGTGTTCAACGACCAGACAAAGGCGTCACAGAACCCCACCTTCATTAATAAAGCTTTCCTCTTATATTCGCAATATCCAGATTGCAATCTCAGTTTCTTGCTTGTTCTTCGTTTGCTCGCAGGAAACAGATCCTCATGGTCAGGTTGATCATGCTCCGGCATGGTCTATAACCTCTCAGAGTTGGTTTAGCGATTGCTAAGGCGCGACGTCCTCGCACGTTCGTATTCGGATCGTCAAATTCGACTTCCCCCGAAGCGATACCCATCATCTCATCGAAAGACGGGACACCTTTGCCTCTATCAAGTGGTATCAGATTTCCAGGTTGCTCGGTGAGATTTTACACTTTTTCGTAGTTTAGATTGAGTCTGTTCTTCATACCTATGGTCCACGAAAAAGCCACAAAAAAATTAGGGTTAGTTCATCATATCCGAACCAGTCTGAGCCCTTGCATAATCTTTTCTATATTTGCGTTGTTGAATTTGCGGTTTCTTCGTCGTGTCAAGTTGCTGGTCTTAGGTCTAGTTCCTAGAGTTTCGAGTTCTGTTCACAAGTTCGTCACGCCGCCGCCGCACCACCACCACCGATCCGAGTCCATATACCACCACCAATCCGAGTCCATATACCATCACCGATTCGAGTCCATATACCACCACCAGTCCGAGTTCATATACCACCACCAATCCGAGTCCACATATACCACTGTCATATACCATCACCAGTGTGAGTTCCACCAGATTCATCTCCGCCACCAGTCCTAGTTCGAGTCCAGTATTTGTTCCTTTATCTTTGAGTTCCAGAGCACGCGATACTACGAGTCGTGAACAAGTCGGATTCCCCAACTTCCGTGCTACCAATACAAGAAAAATAGTTCTAGTTAAAAAAAACTAAGTCTGGAAAATTCTGGCTAGGCAGTTTTTAGGCCATTTGTAGACTTTTTCGAAAAAAATTGTTGCGGAGCAAAAAAAAGAGGAAAATAAGTGCAAAAAAAGAAAAAAAGAGAAAAAAATTCAGAGTGTGCTCCTCCCTTGATTACGTGCCGCGCCGTGATTTTGTTAGTGTTCTAGGCTCGCTCTCTACCATGGTCTAGCCTAGGACCAGCATAGTACCGTCGTTGAGCGTTTATTCAACTTTGCATCTCTGAATTGATTATTGCTGACCCTTTTTGCTACCATATCATAAGCCTTCCCAGCTCCACATACATCTACGTCGTGTGTTTGACTCTCCCTGGTAATCGCTCTATCCAAGCTTTGAGAGTTTTGACTACAACGGTTGCCGATCACCACCTACTGCTGGGTAAGAACTGGTAAGAATTTGAGTTTTGCTTGACAGATTTGTGACACCCACCACCACCACTTGTTAGTAGCATGTAGGATCATATTGTGTTTCTATTGCTGCTAACCATGCCAGGATCACAAGCCGACGAGATTGACTGGGAGAACATGACGAACAAGGAGCTTCATGATAAGTTTCATCAAATGTTGGGTCAACAGGTGGAAGACGTGATGGCCAGCTTTGGAAAGGCAATGAAGAAGATGGATGACATTGAGAAGACAATTGACACCAAGTTGGACGCCAAGTTCGATGAATTACTCAAACGTCTCCCACCACCAGTTTCACGCCGTGATACAGTAGGGCGAGCATAGCGTGTTCCTATTGAGCCAGGACAAAATTTTGGTGCCGCTGCTACTGCTGTTGGTGCTTCTGTAGCTCCTGCTGCTACTGCCGTAGCAGAGGTGGAGGACAATTACGAGGATGAGGTTGATCAAAATCAAAACTACGTGCAGCCACCAGCACCTCCACCAGCAGGTCGACCTCAGGTATATATTAGGCCTGTACCACCACCTCAGGTACGAGAAAATGACCATATTCCTAAACTGAAATTGAATATTCCACCATTTGAGGGTAGATATGTTCCTGATATATATCTTACTTGGGAGTTAGAAACTGAACAATGTTTTACGTGTTTACAATATCCCGAGGAGAGACGGGTTGCTGCTGCTGTTTGTTCGCGTCTGTTCATTATCACCCCTGCCATCAACCACCACCGCTTATCCGCCACCGATCCGTATCCATATACCATCACCAATCCGTATCCATATACCACTACCAGTGTGTATCCATATACCACCACCGCTGCCATATTTTCCCATCATATACCATCATCACCAGTCCGAGTTCCACCAGATTCATCTCCGCCACCAGTCCTAGTCCGACTCTAGTATTTGTTCCTTTATTTCCGAGTTCCAGATCACGTGATACTACGAGACGTGACCAAGTCAGATTCCCCAGCTTTTGTGCTACCCGCAGTAGGAAAATAGTTCCAGTTTCAAAAAAAAACTAAGTGTGGAAAATTCTGGCTAGGCAGTTTTTAGACCATTTGTAGACTTTTTCAAAAAAAATTTGTTGCGGAGCAAAAAAGAGAGGAAAAAAAGTGCAAAAAAAAGTGAAAAAAAGAGAAAAATTTCAGAGTGTGCTCCTCCCTTGATTACGTGCCGCGCCGTGATTTTGTTAGTGTTCTAGGCTCGCGTCTCTAGCACGATCTAGCCTAGGACCAGCACAGTACCGTCGTTGAGAATTTATTCAACTTTGCATCTCTGAATTGATTATTGCTGACCCTTTTTGCTACCATATTATAAGCCTTCCCAACTCCACATACATCTACGTCGTGTGTTTGACTCTTCCTGGTAATCACTCTGTCCAAGCTTTGAGAGTTTTGACTACAACGGTTGCCGATCACCACCTGCTACTGGGTAAGAACTGGTAAGAATTTGAGATTTGCTTGACGGATTTGTGACACCCCACCACCACCATATTCCAATAGTCTGTAGGATCATATTCTTATCTGTTTCTATTGCTGCTAACTATGGCAAGAACACAAGCCGACGCGATTGACTCGGAGAACATGACGAACAAGGAGCTTCATGATAAGTTTAATCAAATGTTGGGTCAACAGGTGGAAGACGTGATGGTCAGCTTTGGAAAGGCAATGGAGAAGATGGATGGCATTGAGAAGTCAATTGACACCAAGTTGGACGCCAAGTTTGATGAATTACTCAAACATCTCCCACAACCAGCTCTACGCCGTGATATAGTAGGGCGAGCAGAGCATGTTCCTATTGAGCAGGACAAAATTCTGGTGCCGCTGCTACTTCTGTTGGTGCTTCTGTAGCTCCTGCTGTTACTGCAGAGGTGGAGGACCATTATGAGGATGAGGTTGATCAAAATCAGAACTACGTGCGGCCACCAGCACCACCACTAGCAGGTTGACCTTTGGTATATATTCGCAATGGTAGGCCTGCACCACCACTTCAGGTACAAGATAATGACCATATTCCTAAACTGAAATTGAAAGTTCCACCATTTGAGGGTAGATATGTTCCTGATATATATCTTACTTGGGAGTTAGAAACTGAACAATGTTTTACATGTTTACAATATCCCGAGGAGAGATGGGTTGCTGTTGCTGTTTGTGCTTTCACTAGTTTTGCATGTGTATGGTGGTCTCAACATTGTAGATTATATCCTATTCCAGCTACTTGTGCTGCTTTGAGAACTGCTATGCGTACTCGTTGGGTTCCACCATATTATCAACGTGAATTGCTTCAAAAATTGCAGCGTTTAAGACAAGGGAAAAATTCTGTAGAAGAATATTATCAGGAATTACAAACTGGCATCATTAGATGTGGTATTGTTGAGGAGAATGAAGCTATGCTTGCACGTTTTATGGGTGGATTAAATAGAGAGATTCAGACCATTCTAGAGTATAAGGAGTATATAATATCACTCATTTATTTCATCTTGCTTGTAAAGTTGAACGTTAAGTGCAGGATCGACAAGCATTGGCGCGAACTAACTTTTCTGCAGGTCGACCTTCATCATGGACACCGCATGCATCTTCTACATCCGCTGCACCAGCACCTCCATTAGGTGCCACCTCCAGCCGTGATACAAGAAAGCAGGCACAACCACCACTATCTGCCAAGAGCGCACCTGTCGGGCCTGCATAGAGCTCTTCTTCTTCCATGGCATCAACTGGGCACACAAGTGATATTATTTGTCGTCGTTGTAAGGGAAGAGGTCATTATGCGAGAGAATGCAAATCTCAGCGTGTGATGATTGCTACTGAGGATGGTAGGTATGAGTCCGCTAGTGACTATGATGAGGAGACTTTGGCTCTTATTACACGTGAAGAACACGGTGGAGATGATTCTGATCATGAGACGCAATACATGGCCCCTGAAGATGCTGACAGGTATGAATGTTTAGTTTCTCAACGTGTTTTGAGTGTGCAGGTCACACAAGCAAAGCAAAATCAGAGGCATAATTTGTTCCATACAAAGGGAGTTATGAAGGAACGTTCTGTGCGCGTCATCATAGACGGAGGGAGCTGCAACAATTTGGCTAGCATGGAGATGGTGGAGAAGCTCTCTCTCACTACAAGACCACATCCACATCCTTACTACATCCAATGGTTCAACAACAGCGGCAAGGTTAAGGTAACACGTACTGTTCGTGTGCATTTTATTATCTCCACATATGCTGATTATGTTGATTGTGATGTGGTACCTATGCAAGCATGTTCCTTATTATTTGGTAGACCATGGCAATTTGATAAAAATTCTGTACACCATGGTAGAAACAATCAGTATACTCTTGTTCATAAGGATAAAAATATTACTTTGCTTCCTATGACTCCTGATTCCATTTTGAAAGATGATATTAATAGAGCTAATAAAGCAAAACAGGAGAAGAATAAGAGTGAAAATCAGATTGTGGCAAAAGAATTTGAGCAACAAATGAAGCCTAATAATAAACCATCTAGTGTTGCTTCTGAAATTAAATTGAAAAGTGCATGTTTATTTGCCACCAAATCTGATATTGATGAGCTAGATTTCAGCAAATCTGTTTGCTATGCTTTTGTGTGCAAAGAGGCATTATTTTCATTTGAAGACGTGCCTTCCTCTTTGCCTCATGCTGTCACTAACATTTTGCAGGAGTTCGCCGACGTCTTTCCACAAGACGTGCCACCAGGATTACCGCCTATTTGAGGGATTGAGCATCAGATTGACTTAATTCCCGGTGCTTCACTGCCAAGCCGTGCGCCATACCGTACCAATCTAGACAAGACGAAGGAGATTATGCGTCAAGTACAAGAGCTTCTCGACAAAGGTTATATGAGCGAATCCCTTAGTCCTTCTGTAGTTCCTATTATTCTCTTGCCGAAAAAGGATGGTACATCGCGTATGTGTGTTGATTGTAGAGGCATTAATAATATTACTATTCATTATCGTCATCCTATTCCTAGGCTAGATGATATGCTTGATGAATTGAGTGGCTCTACAATATTCTCGAAAGTTGATTTGCGTAGTGGATACGGTCAAATTCGTATGAAATTGGGGGATGAATGGACAACAATATTTAAAACTAAGTTTGTATTATATGAGTGGTTAGTCATGCCTTTTGGGTTAACTAATGCACCTAGTACTTTCATGAGATTAATGAATGAAGTTTTACGTTCTTTCATTGGACGATTTGTGGTAGTTTACTTTGATGACATATTGATTTATAGCAGATCTTTGGAAGAACATTTGGAACTTTTACGTGCTGTTTTTATTGTTCTACGTGATGCACGTTTGTTTGGTAACCTTGGGAAGTGCACCTTTTGCACCGACCGAGTATCTTTTCTTGGCTATGTTGTTACTCCACAGGGAATTGAAGTTGACAAAGCCAAGATTGAAGCTATTGAGAGTTGGCTGCAGCCCAAAATGGTCACACAAGTGAGGAGTTTTCTTGGCCTCGCTGGATTCTATAGGCGTTTTGTGAGAGATTTTAGCACCATTGCTGCTCCTCTCAATTAGCTTACAAAGAAGGATGTGCCTTTTGTTTGGGGTACCGCACAGGAAGAAGCCTTCACGGTGTTGAAAGATAAGTTGACACATGCTCCTTTACTCCAACTTCCTGATTTTAATAAGACATTTGAGCTTGAATGTGATGCTAGTGGAATTGGATTAGGAGGTGTGTTATTACAAGATGGCAAACCTGTTGCATACTTTTCTGAAAAATTGAGTGGGCCTAGTCTGAATTATTCTACTTATGATAAAGAATTATATGCTCTTGTTTGGACTTTAGAAACATGGCAACATTATTTATGGCCCAAAGAATTTTTTATACATTCTGATCATGAATCTTTGAAACCTATTAAAAGTCAAGCTAAACTGAATCGTAGACATGCTAGATGGGTTGAATTCATTGAGACTTTCCTTGTGTCATTAAACACAAGAAGGGTAAAGAAAATGTTATTGCTGATGCATTGTCTTGTCGCTATACTATGCTTTCACAACTTGACTTCAAAATATTTGGTTTGGAGACCATCAAAGATCAATATTTGCATGATGCTGATTTTAAAGATGTATTGCAGAATTGTAAAGAAGGAAGAACATGGAACAAGCTATGCATTCCAGCTAGCTCCGTTTGTCTTTTTGTTGTTGCATGATGCGCATGGAGGAGGACTAATGGGACATTTTGGCGTGAAGAAGGCGGAGGACGTACTTGCTACACATTTCTTTTGGCCAAAGATGAGACGGGATGTTGAGCGCTTTGTTGCTCGCTGCACTAAATGTCAAAAAGCTAAGTCACGACTCAATCCTCATGGTTTCTATATGCCTTTGCCTGTACCTAGTGTTCCTTGCGAGGATATATCTATGGACTTTGTTTTAGGTTTACCTCGAACAAACAAGGGGAGGGATAGCATATTTGTTGTCGTGGATAGATTCTCAAAAATGGCACACTTTATACCATGTCATAAAAGCGATGATGTTGTTAATGTTGCTGATTTGTTCTTTCGTGAAATTATCCGCTTGCATGGTGTGCCAAATACTATTGTTTCAGATCGTGATACTAAATTTCTTAGCCACTTTTGGAGATGTTTATGGGCTAAGTTGGGGACTAAACTGCTTTTTAGTACTACTTGTCATCCCCAAACTGATGGACAAACTGAAGTAGTCAATAGAACATTGTCTACTATGCTTAGGGCTGTTTTGAAGAATAATAAGAAAATGTGGGAAGAATGTTTGCCTCATATTGAATTTGCTTATAATCGTTCATTGCATTCTACTACTAAGATGTGCCCTTTTGAAACTGTGTATGGTTTCCTACCTCGTGCACCTATTGATTTGTTGCCTCTTCCATCTTCGGAGAAGGTTAATTTTGATGCTAAACAACATGCTGAATTGATTTTAAAAATGCATGAGTTAACTAAGGAAACCATTGAGCGTATGAACGCTAAATATAAACTTGCTGGAGATAAGGGTAGAAAACATGTTGTGTTTGCACCTGGAGATCTTGTTTGGTTACATTTGCGTAAGGATAGATTTCCTGATTTGCGCAAATCAAAGATAATGCCACGTGTTGATGGTCCTTTTAGGGTGTTAGAGAAAATAAATGATAATGCATATAAACTTGAGCTGCCTGCAGATTTTGGGGTTAGTCCCACTTTTAACATTGCAGATTTGAAGCCTTATTTGGGTGAGGAAGATGAGCTTCCGTCGAGGACGACTTCATTTCAGGAAGGGTAGGATGATGAGGACATCAATACCATTGTTACACCCACAACACCTGCTGCTATACATACTAGACCAATTACTAGAGCTCGTGCACACCAATTAAATTACCAGGTACTTTCGTTTCTTGATAATGATTCTAATGTTCATGAGAATATGATGCTGCCTAAACTGGATACATTTGTTTTGCTTACAAATGAAGGGCCTAGCTTGGAGAATGATGAACATTGGAGCAAGAACAAGCATGGAGATGATGGCATGCGCAAGGGGGACACGAACGGAGTTACAAGTGATGATTTCAGAACGTTGAAGCCACCATAATGAGTGCATGAAGCCTTGGATGAAATATACAAGATGCTACTTCATAACTTTCGTCCAGAGGCTATTCTAGGTGCTGCGTCACCTTATTATTGGGCCAGGCCCATGTATTTTCGAAATACTAGAGTTTAGGCTGTTTTTAGAGTCCGTATGTGTGTGGAAACAAGAGATAGGGTTGGTTTCGGACCCCTTCCCCAAGGGCCACGAAATTCCCCCCTCTTCCTCCATATATACAGCCCTTAGGGCGTCGTTTAGACTTTGGGTTTTGTTTAGATTAAAAGTTCGCCATAGCTGCAACTTCGCGTACTTCGTTTGTGTTCAACGACCAGATAAAGGCGTCACAGAACCCCACCTTCATTAATAAAGCTTTCCTCTGTTATTCGCAATATCCAGATTGCAATCTTAGTTTCTTGCTTGTTCATCGTTTGCTTGCAGGAAATAGACCTTCGTGGACAGGTTGATCGTGCTCCGGCGTGGTCAATAACCTCTCGGAGTTGGTTTAGCGATTGCTAAGGCGCAATGTCCTCGCACATTCGTAGTCGGATTGTCAAAGTCGACTTCCACCAAAACGATAACCACCATCTCATCGAAAGACAGGACACCCTCGCCTCTATCAGGATACCACTGAGCGAGTCCTAGACTAAGGGGTCCTCGGGCGTCCGGTCTATTGGATATGGGCCGGACTGATGGGCCGTCAAGATACAAGACAAAAGATCACCTCTCGTGTCCGGTAGGGACTCCAGTATACGTGGATGGGAAGTTTAGGTGTCCGGATATGCTATTTCCTTTCTGTTAAACCAACTTTGTACAACCCTAAGCCCCTCCGGTGTCTCTATAAACCGGAGGGTTAGATTGGAGGCAGGATCAGAACATTACTAAGCTAGCCAAACTAGGGTTAGCCAATACGATCTCGCGGTAGATCAACTCTTGTAACCCCTATACCCTTCGAATATAATCAAGCAGGAGTAGGGTTTTACCTCCATTAAGAGGGCCCGAACCTGGGTAAACACTGTGTTCTTTGTCCATTGTTACCATCAATCCTCAGACATATAGCTTGGGCCCCCTACCCGAGATCTGCCGGTTTTGACACCGACATTGGTGCTTTCATTGAGATCTCTGTTGTATCATCGACGGAAGGATTGATGGCTCGCCTCTTCATCAACAATGATGCTACGTCCAGGGAAACCTTTCTCCCTGGACAGGTCTTTGTGTTCGATGGCTTCGTGCTTCGTGCCAACTCGATCGGCTGCCTCGAGCAGGTCGACAGTTCAAGGTTAAACACTCACACATGCCCCGGCCTTAGATCCGGGGTGGGTCGTATCGTCCGAAGACAAGAGCATTAGCCCCGCCGGACTCTCCCCCCTCATGGAGCTCCCGACCTCAGACCCATATGCAATCTTAGACTTGCCACTAGATGATAACTCCGAACTGTCGAGGTCTGCGCTTATCGGGTCTGATCAGGTGTCTCATGTCGAACTCATCTCAGCAGACCCACAGTTTCCTGTCCATCTCTCGCTCCTAGACGAAGCATTGGGATTAATGCAGCCTCTCGCCATCATGGAGGCTTTGCCTTCAAACTATACCCAACTCGTTATGGGGGCTGAGAGCGGGGAATTTTATGCCCCACCCACCACCCACTTAATAGCTACTGTCGAGGATTTAACCGACATGCTAGACTACGCGTCCGAAGACATCAACGGTATGGATGATGATGCCGACGCCGAACCTAGCCAAGTACCACCCACCGTAGGGCGTTGGACGGCCACTTCAACCTATGATGTATACATGGTGGACACTCCTGATAAGGACGACGAGGATAATCAGAACTCCGATGAGACAAACCCGTCGATAAACCACCAAAGCATCGACGTCAGCGGCACCGCTCACGATCGCGTCGGGCGAAGGATAGTAATACCGGCACCAAAGACAATGCGACTCCGCATGATGCTGAAGATCCCGAATACCCCGTCGAGCACACATCCGAACAGGACGAAAGGGAAGACGGTCAGTACAGCCCCAAACAGGTCGATCACGAAGATTCGGAAGACAACAACTATATGCCATATGCCGAAGAGGGTGTTAGCCTCGGTGATGAAGACATTATCATCCTAGAGGAACTCCTAGAACAAGAACGCTTCAAGCAACAGCTCATCGCCACAGCGTGGATCCTGAAAAAGAAACAACAGTAGCTCAAAGCTGAACAGGATACGCTCAATGAAAGGTCGACCAAGGTCCTGGCCGCCAAGGAGTACGACCATGAGAGACCAAGAAAAAGTTACCCCAAGTGCAAGCTGCTGCCACAATTCGACGACGAAGCCCTTGAGCCAATACCGTCGAAATACAATCAGGCAGATAAACCAGACCGACCACCACGTGGATGGTATAAAGCAGTATATCAAGCCGAACACCAGCCCGCACCCCCTCGCTGAAGAGGCAGGGAAACGACAACTGCGGGATACACATAGGACTTGCAACGTGACCTAGCCAATAAAGCTGGCCAGACTAGATCAATCAACGGATCAAGAGGCCGTGCCCCAGCGCGAGATAACGGCTATGAAGCCCGGCGTGACGACCATTACTATACTCGGGATCAGAACCGAACTCAGATGTCAGCCGACCTCTGCCGCGATATTGCGTGATACAAAGGGGCTGCACACCCTTTATGTTTCACAAATGAGGTAATGCAGCACCAATTTCCGGAAGAGTTTAAACCCGTAAACATTGAACAATATGATGGAACGACGCATCCGACCGTCTGGATTGAAGATTTTCTTCTCCACATTCACATGGCTCGTGGAGACGACCTCCATGCCATTAAATATCTTCCTCTAAAGCTGAAAGGACCAGCACAATAGTGGCTGAACAGCCTCCCAGATAACTCCATTGGAACCTGGGAAGATTTGGAAGATGCTTTTCGGGCCAACTTTCAGGGCACTTATGTCCGGCCACCGGATGCTGACGACTTGAGTCACATAATCCAGCAACCAGGCGAATTAGCTCGCAAGCTTTGGAATCGGTTCCTAATTAAACAAAACTAGATCATCGATTATCCAGATGCCGAAGCCTTAGCGGACTTCAAACACAGCGTCCTGGACGAATGGCTCGCCCGACACCTCGGGCAGGAAATGGTGAAGACCATGGCAGCCTTAACTGCACTTATGACCCGCTTCTGCACGGGTGAGGATAGTTGGTTGGCTCGTAGAAGCAACAGCTCAGGCGACCCTGGCACTTCTGAGGACAAGGATGGCAATGGTAAACCTCACTGCAATAAAAACAAACGTCGGAACAACAATGACGATGCAGAACATACGACAATCAATGCCAGCTTCAGTGGTTCTAAATCCGGTCAGTGGAAGAAACCTTTTAAAGGAAACAGGGACGGTCCATCCAGTTTGGATCAAATCCTTGAGAGGCCCTGCCGGATTCATGGCACACTCGATAAGCCTGCTAACCACACCAACAGGAATTGTTGGGTTTTCAAACAGACTGGTAAGATAAATACCGAACACAAGGGAAAGGGACCTCCAAGTGAATACGGTGATGAGCCCCGTCAGTTGAACACCGGGGGTCAGAAGCAGTTTCCCCTCGAGGTGAAAACAGTGAACATGATATATGGCACTCACATCCCCAAAAGGTAGCACAAGTGCACACTAAGGGACGTCTACGCTGTAGAGCCTGTCGCCCCCAAGTTTAACCCATGGCCAGCCTATCGGATCACTTTTGATTGCAGGGATCACCCAACCAGTATCCGTCACAGTGGTTCAGCCGCCCTATTATTTGATCCAATTATTGATAGATACCATTTTACTAGAGTCCTTATGGATGGGGGCAGCAGTCTCAACTTGATCTATCAAGACACTGTTTGCAAGATGGGCATTGACTCATCAAGAATCAAGCCTAGTAACACTACCTTTAAACGTGTGATACCGGGCGTGCAGGCCCATTGCACGGGCTAACTGAGACTGGAGGTAGTATTCGGCTCCCTAGACAACTTTCGCAGCGAAGAGTTAATCTTCGACATCGTCCCTTTCCGTAGTGGCTATCATCCACTGCTCGGACGAACTGCTTTCGCCCGCTTTAATGCAGTCCCGCGCTACACTTACTTGAAGCTTAAGATGCCTGGACCTCGGGGAGTTATTACAGTCAATAGAAATATGGAGCACTCCCTCCGTACTAAAGAGCACACCGCGGCCCTCACAACCGAGGTTTATGGCGGCCTTATCAAGACGAACAGTTCATCGGGCAATAAAGCCAATGACGTGCCTAAACGAGTCTGGTCCGTGCATAATTGCGATAAATCAGCGAATTTAGACCTTGATTAGTAGTTCGGCCTCCACCAACTGCCCCATAAGGTTGCGGCTTAGGTACCACGCGTGCATAACTATTCACTAAAAATACCTTGGGTGTCACCGGAGGCACACTGCGGAAAAGGACCGTTGTACGGATTGACCCCATCCAGACTGCATATACCTTTTTTCAGTACAGGTTCACCAAGAGCCCTACTTGCTATATGGTTGTTTCGGGAGATCCTTTTAAGGCTAGCATTTCCCAACCATCAAATACTCCTATCAAAGGACTTATTACTAAGGAGAAACGGCGCAGACGTGCGACAGGGCATCACAGGAGTTTTTGAACTATTATTTTTAGGCCCTGTGTTAGACTTTCCCTTATGTAATTTTTTTCCTTTTTCTCTTTAGGCATGTAACATGACCTTAATATTAATGGCATTGTCTGTCGAAACACGCCTCAACATATTAATAAGGATATAAAGGAAGCAGATGATCATCACCTTCTTGGTTGGGTTCTTGTATTATCTTGCCATCCGTATTCCCTCGTGCGTTCGAATGACATACGTGCTTCGGCACAACCTTCATATCAGGGGCTGTATTCAACCCCACAAACTCCCAAGTTCGAACAACTCTAGGGAACTCTTCGACATCACGGATATTGAATTATATGCATCGGTTCCGAATCATTTCTTTGTTCTATAGTTGGGTTGCCCGGCTCCTGTGTTTGCCACCTTACGTTCCACCAGTTCGGCTAAGGTTGTAAAGGGAGAACTACTGCGATTGAATTTCTGGCTCATCCGATTAAGTACCTTAGTAGAGAAAGCCAAAAACTGACTGTCATGATATGCGCGAACGGGTCAGTGATCCAGTGACTTAGTGTTATAGTACAAATCGTTCATGATATATGTCGTGTTATACGAGGGACTGGGCTTCAACCAGACGCGTTGCAAAGGCACCGTACTCCGGATTGCCGTTCACGCAACAAGGGGCTAGTACTTAGCCCCACCAATGGACTCTTATGGCTAAGTGAAAGTTCTTTGATTGCCTAGTTCACCTTACAAGATGCCTCCTACATCAGACCAAGACATTGGATAAAGTCCGGTCATACGTTCCCGAACACCCCTGTAATATTCACATGGGGGCAGAAGCTGACGACAGGTAAACTTTCAGACTTATAAATTAAACGGCCAAACAGGAGGATAAGCTAATCATAAAGCGCAAAGCATAAATATTTTGCATGATAAGTTAATTACACGGTTCTTACAAACCGGACTCTACTAATCAAATATGATATCTTTTGAACACTGGCCCTCCACAATGCGAGCTCCCTCAAGGACCTCGCCGAAGTACTTCTCCGGCCGCCGGTGATCCTTGCCTTCAGGCGGCCCTGCGGTGGCAATCTCGGTGGCCTTCATCTTCTTCCATTGTACCTTGACTCGGACGAAGGCCATCCAGGCACATTCTATGCAGGCCAACCGCTTGATGGCGTAAATCCTAGGACGCGCCTCGACCACCCGCTTCACAAGTCTGAAGTAGCTACTGGGTATGGGCTCGGCTGGCCAAAGATGGACTATTACATCCTTCATGGCTAGTCCCGCCACCCGGTGCAGCTCCGTCAGCTATTTTAGCTGATCGCTGAGGGGCGCTGGATACTCTGGGGCATGGTACTGCGACCAAAATAGCTTCTCCGTGGAGCTCCCCTCTTCGGCGCGGAAGAATTCGGCAGTGTTAGCAATACTCCTCGGCAGATCCACAAAGGCGCCTGGAGAACTCCAAAGTCAGGTCAGTAAAATGTATCTCTTTCTTGTAAATTTACTCTGCATGAGAAAGGCCTTACCAGCCGCTATCTGCCTCGCCTCTTGAATCCCCTGGCGAGTGCCCTGGGCTTCAACCTGGTATTCTTTCATGCTCACAAGCGCTTTGGTGAGCTCAGAGGCTTGTTCCGAACTCTTCTGCTCCAAGGACTCACACTTGGCAATGGCATCCTTGAGCTCTTGTTCGACCTCACCCACTCGCGCCTCATGTTGTTCACCGGTGGTTTGCTCTACCTCCAGCTCCTTGGCCGCTTTGTCATTGGCCGCCTTGCTCACCTCCGCTTCCTTCTTGGCTTGGGCGAGGGCGCTCTTGAGGGACTCGACCTCGGCTGCACCAACTGTGCATATAGCCATAACATTTAGTAAGTTTAAAATATTAGCACACACATTACTTCGGGTATGTAGTAGTGCCGCATACCTTGGGTTTTGTTAAACCTCTTATTGATGCGGTCGAGTTCTTCATCGGCTAGCCAAAGCTTCCCAGTGAGCTCGAAAACCTCTGCGGCTTGGGGCAGTTGCTGCCAGCATGGATGCCTGTCCAACAAGATAGTATGATACATTATCAAATTGTTTTTGATCCTCTATCTGGTTTGTTCTAATTCGGACGGAGTCTCAGGAGCTACTGTCTATACATTGATAGACAGTAACCCCTGAGGCACACAAAAAGCTGAACCCATGTAAGATAAATACCGAACACAAGAGAAAGTTACCTCCAAGTGAAGACGATGATGAGCCCCGTTAGCTGAACACCGGGGGTCAGAAGCAGTTTCCCCCCGAGGTGAAAACAGTGAACGTGATCTATGTCACTCACACCCCCAAAAGGTAGCACAAGCGCGCACTAAGGGACGTCTACGCTGTAGAGCCTGTCGCCCCCAAGTTTAACCCATGGTCAGCCTACCTGATCACTTTTGATTGCAGGGATCACCCAACCAGTATTCGTCACAGCGGTTCGGCCGCCCTGTTACTTGATCCAATTATTGACGGATACCATTTTACTAGAGTCCTTATGGACAGGGGCAATAGTCTCAACTTGATCTATCAAGACACTGTCCGCAAGATGGGCATTGACCCATCAAGAATCAAGCCTAGTAACACTACCTTTAAATGTGTGATACCGGGCGTGGAGGCCCGTTGCATGGGCTCACTAACATTGGAGGTAGTATTCGGCTCCCCAGACAACTTTCGCAGCGAAGAGTTAATCTTTGACATCGTCCCTTTCCGTAGTGGCTATCATGCACGGCTCGGACGAAGTGCTTTCGCTCGCTTTAATGCAGTCCCGCACTATGCTTACTTGAAGCTTAAGATGCCTGGACCTTGGGGAGTTATTACAGTCAATCGAAGTATGGAGCGCTCCCTCCATACTGAAGAGCACACCGCGGCCCTTGCAACCGAGGTGTACGGCGGCCTTATCAAGATGAACAGTTCATCGGGCAATAAAGACAATGACGTGTCTAAACGAGTCTGGTCTGCGCATAATTGCGATAAATCAACGAATCCGGACCTTGACTAGCAGTTAGGCCTCCACCGACTGCCCCATAAGGTTGCAGCTTACGTACCACGCATACATAACTACGCACTAAAAAAACCTTGGGCGGCGCCGGAGGCACACTACGGAAAAGGTCCATAGTACGGCTTGACCCCATCAAGACTGCATATTCCTTTTTTCACTACAGGTTCATCAAGAGCCCTACTTGCTATATGGTTGTTTCAGGAGATCCTTTAGGCTAGTGTTTCCCAAGCATCAAATACTCCGATCAAAGGACTTATTAGTAAGGAGAAACAGCGCAGACGTGCGACAGGGCATCACTGGAGTTTTTGAACTATTATTTTTAGGCCCTGTGTTAGACTTTCCCTTATGTAATTTTTTTTCTTTTTCTCTTTAGGCATGTATACCCTAATATTAATGGCATTGTCTATCGAAACACGCCTCGACATATTAATAAGGATATAAAGGAAGCAGATGATCATCACCTTCTTGGTTGGGTTCTTGTATTATCTTGTCATCCGTATTCCCCCTTGCGTTTGACTGACATACGTGCTTCTGCACAATCTTCATATCAGGGGCTGTATTCAGCCCCGCATACTCCCAAATTCGAACACCTCTAGGGAACTCTCTGGCTCACGGATATTGCATTATATGCATCGGTTCCGAATCATGTCTTTGTTCTATAGTTGGGTTGCCCGGCTCCTTTGTTTGCCACCTTACATTCCACAAGTTCATCTAAGGTTGTAAAGGGAGAACTACTGTGATTGTATTTCTGTCTCGTCCGGTTAAGTACCTCAGTAGAGAAAGCCGAAAACTGACTATCATGATATGCGTGAATGGGTCAGTGATCTGGTGACTTAGTGTTATACTACAAATTGTTTGCGATATATGCCGTGTTATATGAGGGGCTGGGCTTTGACCAGACGCATTGCAAAGGTGCCGAACTCCGGATTGCCGTTCAAGCAACAAGGGGCTAGTACTTAGCCCCACCAACGGACTCTTATGGCTAAGTGAAAGTTCTAAAGCCGCATAGTCTGATTGCCTAGTTCACCTTGCAAGATGCCTCCTACATTGGACCAAGACGTTGGATAAAGTCCGGTCATGCGTTCCCGAACACCCCTATAATATTTACATGGGGGCAGAAGCCGACGACGGGTAAACTTTCCGACTTATAAATTAAACGGCCAAACAGGAGGATAAACTAATCATAAAGTGCAAAGCATAAATATTTTACATGATAAGTTCGTTACACGGTTCTTACAAACCGGACTCTACTAATCAAATATGATATCTTTTGAACACTGGCCCTCCACAATGCGGGCTCCCTCGAGGACCTCGCCGAAGTACTTCTCCGATCGCCGTTGATCCTTGCCTTTAGGCGGCCCTATGGTGGCAATTTTGGTGGCCTTCATCTTCTCCCATTGTACCTTGACTCAGACGAAGGCCATCCGGGCACATTCTATGTAGGCCGACCGCTTGATGGCGTCAATCCGAGGACACGCATCGACCAGCTGATTCACAAGTCCGAAGTAGCTGCTAGGTATGGGCTCGGTTGGCCAAAGACGGACGATTACATCCTTCATGGCCAGTCCCGTCACCCGGTGCAGCTTCGCCAGCTGTTTCAGCTGATCACTGAGGGGCGCTGGATAGTCTGGCGCAAGGTACATCTACCAGAATAGCTTCTCCGTGGAGCTCCCCTCTTCGGCGCGGAAGAATTCGGTCGCGTCAGCAATACTCCTCAGCAGATCCGCAAAGGCGCCTGGAGAACTCCAAACTCAGGTCAGTAAAATGTATCTCTTTCTTGTAAATTTACTCTGCATGAGAAAGGCCTTACCAGCCGCTATTTGCCTCGCCTCTTGAATCTCCTGGCGAGCACCCTGCGCTTCAACCTGGGATTCTTTCATGCTATCAAGCGCTTTGGTGAGCTCGGAGGCTTGTTCCGAACACTTCTGCTCCATGGAATCACACTTGGCAATGGCATCCTTGAGCTCATGTTCGACCTCGCCCACTCGCGCCTCATGTTGTTCACGGGCGGTTTGCTCCACCTCCAGCTCCTTGGACGCTTTGTCAGAGGCCGCCTTGCTCACCTCCGCCTCCTTCTTGGCTTGGGCGAGGGCGCTCTTGAGGGACTCGACCTCGGCTGCACCAACTGTGCGTATAGTCATAACATTTAGTAAGTTTAAAAGATTAGCACACATATCACTTCGGGTATGTAGTAGTGTCGCATACCTTGGGTTTTGTTAAACCGCTTATTGATGCAGTCGAGTTCTTCATCGGCTAGCCAAAGCTTCCGGCTGAGCTCGGAAACCTCTGCGGCTTGGGGCAGTAGCTGCCAGCATGGATGCCTGTCCAATAAGATAGTATGATACATTATCAAATTGTTTTTGATCCTCTATCTGGTTAGTTCTAATCCGGATGGAGTCTCAAGGGCTACTGTCTATACATGGGTTCATATTTTCGCGTGCCTCAGGGGCTACTGTCTATACATGAGATATACAAAAAAACTTGTAAAGAGAATTACATTGCATACCTCAAAGCCCGTTAGTGGGCTGTTGAAGGCTTCGGTCATCCCGCTTTTCGTGTACTGAACCTTCTCCATAACCACACCCATCAGGGTGGAGTGTTCCTCCATGATGGAATCACGTTGTCGTGCTTCCTCTGGATTATCAGCAGCCTCCGGGTTAGCAGAGGCCGCCGATGGAGCTACTGCTCCTCCCCCCTATTGAAGGGGAGTGTTGGACCGAATCCGGAGCCGTATTGGTCTTCAGGATGATGTTCGGCGCGGACTCGAACTGTTGAGGCCCCTCGCCCTTGCTGGTCATGGGGGTCGCCATGCCCCGCTCACGGCATACGAGGTGTTCCCCTCGGGCGCCTTCTGGACGGCCGCGTACGCTTATCCTTAGCCAGGAGATGTCCTTTGAGACGACACCTCGGTGTCCTCCATGGTAGGGGGGATAAGGCACGCGATGGTCTGTCACTCTCCGCCTCTTCAGGTGGCAGAGAGTTCCCCTCCGAAGAGGAGGGAATCGGGATCTCACGCGGAGGGCTGAAAGGCAAATTAAGATACGATTTTTATAACAGAGGCAGATTAAGCCAAAATTGAACAAGTAAGCTTTCAATACTTACGTTTTGGCCAGGGGCTTCTCTCTTGGGGCCCTCCACGGGCTGTGTTCAGACTCTGAGTCTGAACTAACCGAGAGGATTATCTTTCCTCTCTTCGGCGTCGCTCCCTCTAGATTCTTGGAGGTTGTCCTCTTCTTCCACCTCGTCTTGCGCGGGGAGTCACTTTACACTTCCTCCTCCTATTCATCTTCCTCTTCCTCGTGAGAGGAGACAACCTCAGTCTCTCTGGACACTGTGTCCGAAGGACCATTGCAGGGGGGCCATCCTTAGGCCCCTTGCCCTTCTTCTTGTCTTCTTCTCCGGCGGCTGATAGGGCGTCGGGTCAGCATCTCCTCTAGCTGAGGACTGACTGGGTCTTCGGGCAATGGAGCTAGACTCTTAATCTGCTCCGAACTCGTGGTCCAGCCCTACAGAAAGATGGGCTGATAAGTTTCGTATTGATCGAATAAATAAACCAGATATATCATCGGAAAATCAAACACTTACCAGACTGGCAGGATTCTTGGCATCGAGGCCGACATCTTCGGTCTCAATAGGCCAACTCTTCTGCGCCTTCAAGAGTAGCTTCCACATTCCCTCGTGCGTCATGCCAAGGAAATGCTGCAGAGTCTGTGGCTCCTCCGGATTGAACTCCCACATGGGGGAAGTCCGGCGCTGGCAGGGGAGTATGCGGCGGAAGAGCATAATCTGCACCGCGTTGGTTAGACCAATGTTTTTTCTCAGCACGTATGTGATACGCGTCTACAACGTTTGCACCTCCATCTAAGACCCCCAGTCGAGGCCCTTTGCGGTCCAGGAGATGAGCCTCATGGGGGCTCCGGATCTAAACTCCGGACTCACCACACACATGGTGCAGCGCGGCTCAGTGATATGAAACCGCTCTTGTTGCCAGATCTTGACGGTCTCGACAAAGGCCCCTTTGGGCCATGTGGCATTGGGCAGCTTGCTAATCATTGCCCCGCCGCGGTCCACGTGTTACCCGTCGACGACCTTCAGCTTCACATTGAAGACTTTCAGCCACAGGCCGAAGTGTGAGTGAATGCGGAGAAGAGCCTCGCACACGACGATAAACGCCGAGATGTGGAGGAAAGAGTTCAGGAGCTAGATCATGGAAATATATCCCATAGTAGAACATAAGGCCACGGACGAATGGGTGGAGTGGAAAACTAACCCTCTAAGGAAATGGGGAAGGAAGACGACCCTTTCGCCGGGCCTCCGGGGTGGGAATGATCTAACCCATGGGAGGGAGCCTATGCGCGATGGTGGTGGCAAGGTATCCCGTACTCCGAAGATCCTTTATCTCCGTCTTCGTGACGGAGGAGACCTCCCACTTGCCTTTAGAACCGGATCCGGCCATGGTCGGAGGTGGTGGTGGTGGTGGTGAGCAATACGGAAACTTTTCGAGCACTGAGAGCTCGAGAGATTGGCACGCTGAGGAGACTGGAAGGCGTGGGGAAGAAAGGAGATATCCATTGCCCTCTTATAGGTGGTCAAAATGCCAACCATCCCCCCACTTTTGCCTTGAAGCTCGCCTATTCCCAATGAAAGTGTGCATCGTACACGGTTGGATTACCCAAATCTTATTGATGAGAAATCCCGTATTAAGTGGGCATGATCTCTGTTTTGACATGACTGGCCAATGGGGCTTGGCCTCAAAACACGGAACACGGGGTGAGAAAATGGTTCAAAACATCGAAGGGTCAAGTTGGACGCTTTGCCGAAAAAAGTTGTCAGTAAAAGACACAATTCTTATTTTTATATATCATGCCTTCTCGGCTAAGGGTTGTGTTAATTATGCAAAGCCGGATACAATTCTCTTACTGAGGAAAGCTAATGTGTACTATTCAAGGAACCCGCCTCGCAATGTCGAAGATAATTTGCACACCGAACACGTCGTCATTGAAGACTGGTCTAGGGACTACTGAGGGAGTAATGGAGTAAGGGTCCTCGGGCGTCGGCTCTATTGGATATGGGTCGGACTGATGGGGCGTCAAGATACAAGATAGAAGATCACCTCTAGTGTTCGGTAGGGAATCCCGTACATGTGGATGGCAAGTTTAGGTGTCCGGATATGCTATTTCCTTTCTGTTAAACCGACTTTGTACAACCCTAAGCCCCTCCGGTGTCTATATAAACCGGAGGGTTATATCGAAGGCAGGATCAGAACATTACTAAGGTAGCCAAACTAGGGTTAGCCAATACGATCTCGTGGTAGATGAACTCTTGTAACCCCTATACCGTTCGAATATAATCAAGCATGAGTAGGCTTTTACCTCCATTAAGAGGGCCCGAACCTGGGTAAACACTGTGTTCTTTGTCCATTATTACCATCGATCCTCAGACATATAGCTTGGCCCCCCCTACCCGAGATTTGCCAGTTTTGACACCGATAACCGAGCCGTCCGCGCGCGCCCCTCTGGTGTGCCTGCCATCCTGCAATGTGGGCCATCCGATTTATATCGGACGGATAGGAAGGAAACTATGGCAATTCTACAAAAAGATACCCACACCCCTCTCCACTTTTGCAAATAAGGCTTTCCCTTGTTCATCCTTTTCTCCCACAAGATAAACTACTGATATAAATGCATCTTGATGTTCCATGCAATGCATGAGCATCTTGCTAGTTGTTTCAAAAAGCCCATGTGTGTGTGGTGTGTGTGTGTGAGAGAGAGAGAGGGAGAGAGGAGGAGGATGGAGCGCGTGTGTGACAAAGACACAATGAGTGTGTGTGCAAGAGGTATCACCATAAAATGAGGCGATAGTGTGTGTGTGTGTGCACGATCGAGAGGGCGTGTTTCAAGAAGGGACGGAAAATCTACATAGATACAAGGAGCGCGAGAGAGACATGTACGAGATAGTGGAAGCAAGAGTGTGCGGGTGTATAAATCTATCTGGAGGCTAGTCCATCAATGTTTGTGAGAGAAATATGAGTTAGTGGTGCGAAAGCGAGAGTTTTATGTGTCTGTCAGAGAGACGGTAGTCAGGAAGGGGAGTGGAAGCAGGAGTTGTGTGTGTGTGTTTGAGAGAGAGAGAAAGGGATGGGGAGTTTGTCTGATCGGTAAACAAATGTATAATGTCAATTTTATAACTGAGATGAAGACGGAAAGGAGACCGCAACAAACGTTGTGTGTGCGGGAGAGAGTAATTTTAGTGGTAGGAGTCATATCTAGAGAGATATGGGGTGCGTGAGAGAACCCTGGAGAGAAAGACAAAGTGAAAGACGAGTGAGAGAGTGTGTGTGGCGGTGAAAAAGAAAGCTTAGGTACCTAGTGATACCAGAGAACAAAAGATACATGAGAGATAATGAAAACCGTGTAATGTATAATGATAGGGATAGTGTGACACTTCTCAATGGAGACGTCGAGAGACCATGTTTGCGCAAATATAGGAGAAACATGAAGTGAGAGTGCGGGTGAGCTGGAGAAAAGAGAGTGATAGCTACATGAAGTTGCATGTGAGAGAGATGGGCGTGAAAGGAGATTCAAATATTTAGTTGCGTGTATAGAAAATGTCAACATAAAAGGGATTCAAATATTTGAATTCGAGGTGATGATACATGTAATTCATACTCGAACCAAAATTGATCTATCAAACATGCATACTCATATGAATTCACATGCATCTATGTTATTTAGAATGTAGATATTACCGATCCATACATTTTAGTAGAACATATTTGGTTTAAAAAATTTGAATTCAACCTTATGATATTGAGATCATTGTATTTGTAAATCATATTATATATTTAAAGGAGCAGAATTCTTTGTTGTGCTTTTGAAAGTATATATAAAAAATGATGTATATAGAATTTTATTCCAATCGAAAATGGATCCTGCCTGAACAAAAAAAGAATACAAAATAGATTGGAATTGAGTTGGCACGGTAAACGTGCAAGCTTTTTCTCAAAAAAATGAACGATGCGGCCAAGCTCGCAGTAACCGCCCAAAACCAAAATATGGGAGATGGAAATTACTGCCTGTCCCTGACATGCAACACATGTCGGCTCGATTCCAATAGGTCTTGATAGGGGGAGGTTTGTAATTTCACTCAAACGTGACATAACCGCCTCTCACCCGGATTCATACACGGTGGGCACCAAAACAAACTCTCCTCGGCTGAAATCTCCGGTGGCAAATATTCGGTGTATGCGAGATAACCGTCTTATCCCCAACCAACTATTATTGTTGTGATGTAGGAAATTCTAAATGGGGGCTAAGTTTGTAAATTTCCTCACAATTGAGACAAGCGCGCCCCGAAGGCATGGTTCCCCCCTTCCTCTCTCCCCCCATTTCCCCATTCGTACTCCATGGGCGCCAAAACACCCTCCCCACCCCAGCCTCCTCCATCTGCCACCCCTTCCACCGCCATCCTCCTCCACCATGCCGGAGTTGATACCCCGACGCCGTTGTCCATTACAAGAGATCGACCCCTCTCCTCCATCGCTTCGGACCAGGATCCTTGCATCCCGTCCTCTCGCTTCATACCGGCCGTATTCCACCTTGCCGTCGCCACTCCTACGACCGTCTCGTCCACCGCGCTGGGATATTTCCCCTGCCGCCACTGTCTACCCTCCTAGATCTGCTTCCACGCTGCCGACAGCCATTTCTACCACAACACCGTCAAATTCTCAGTAGATGCATACATGGCGCTGCACCAAAGGTGGTACTCTTTCGTATCTGCTCAACTTATTTATCACAATAAGAAAATAGATCGCCACTGCTTTACTATGAGTTCTTGTCCATCACTTAGGATCTTACTTGTTAGTTGAAAGCAAACATTGGTTGCGAAGTTGCCTTTGTTCGGTTTGCACCTTCAGATCCGCCATGGCACGCTCAACACTATACTCGCAATGCTTATTCCACACAAGTTAAATGATAGTAGACTAAATTTCAAAATTGGGTCAGTCGATTTTTTGAGAGGTCACCGGAGTTCGCCAGAGGGAAGGAAGGGGCTCGGGTGGGGACGATGGTTGTGGGGGGCGGTGGCCTGGCAGTGGTGGGTGAGGGAGTCCTGGATTAGGGGGTATCTGGACAGCTGGACTATATACTTTGGCCAGACTGTTGGACCGTGAAGATACAAGACTCAAGACTTCGTCCCGTGTCCGGATGGGACTCCCCTTTGCGTGGAAGACAAGCTTGGCGATCCGGATAATAGATTTCCTTCTTTGTAACCGACTCTGTGTAAACCCTAGCCCCTCCGGCGTCTATATAAACCGGAGGGTTTAGTCCTTGGAAGAACAATCATAATCATCATAGGCTAGCTCCTAGGGTTTAGCATCTACGATCTCGTGGTAGATCAACTCTTGTAATACTCATATCATCAAGATCAATCAAGCAGGAAGTAGGGTTTTACCTCCATCGAGAGGGCCCGAACCTGGGTAAAATATCGTGTCCCTTGCCTCCTGTTACCGTTAGCCTTAGACGCACAGATCGGGATCCCCTACCCGAGATCCGCCGGTTTTGACACCAACATTGGTGCTTTCATTGAGAGTTCATCTGTGTCGTTGCTTCAAGGCTCGATGGCTCCTTCAATCATCAACAAAAACGCGGTCCAGGGTGAGAATTTTCTCCCCAGACAGATCTTCGCGTTCGGCGGCTTCGCACTGCGGGCGAATTCGCTTGGCCATCTGGAGCAGATCGATAGCTACGCCCCTGGCCATCAGGTCAGGTTCGGAAACTTGAACTACACGGCCGATATCCGTGGAGACTTGATCTTCGACGGATTCGGGCCTACGCCAGGAGCGTTGAACAGTCACGATGAGCACGGCTTAGACCTGCTGTCGGACAATACTCGGGATATCGCACCTGCAGGAGCCCCGGACCTAAATCCGGCGTAGATTGCGTCGTCCCAGGATGGGTGGATGGACCCCGCCCCGGAGACTGCACACTCATCGGCGGTAGAACCGAACACAGACTTCACCCCAAGGAAGCATGTGTCTCCGGACCCCTGGACTCGTGTCCGGTTCTAGGTCCCAGACCACGCGCCCCCGAACCCGCCAATTCTGGCTGGGCTCCGGTAATGGAATTCGCCATTGCGGATATCTTCCAGCACTCGCCCTTTGGCGACATGCTAGACTCATTAAAATCTCTCTCTTTCTCAGGAGACTTGGCCAAACTATGTCCGACTCAGGGGGGAAGAAGGCGACGAAGAAATCCGTTGCCCACCCACCACCCACTTCATAGCCACTGTCGACGACGTAACAGACATGCTTGACTTCGACTCCGATGACACCGAAGGTATGGACGTCAGTGCAGGAGATGATTCAGAACCACCACCCACGGGGCGTTGGACTGCCACCTCATCATATGATATATACATGGTGGATACGCCTAAGGAGGACGATGACGACAAAACGAAGGATAAAACCGCCAAACAAAAGCAAAAACGATGGCGTAGACGCTGCTCCAAGTCCAGCCACAGTAAAAATAGCGATAACAGCGCTAGAAAGATGGACACCCCAGTCAACTTCGAAGGCAACAATGACCAAGCAATGGAGCAGGATGAGCCAGGTCACTCCGAACACAGCCCGGAACAGACGCCCGATCATAGTGATCCCGAGGGACGAACTCAGCAAACCGCCCCGGGACAGGAGCACAATCCGGACGACGACACATTCGTCATCCCAGAAACACGTTCGGAACGAGATAACCTCCACAGAAGGCTTATGGCCACTGCGAGAAGTCTAAAGAAGCAGAAGCAAAGGCTTAAAGCCGCACAAGAAACGCTCAATTGTAGATGGAATAAAGTGCTAGACACTAAAGAAAAATACGGCGATGATCGCCACACAAAGAGCTACCCAAAGCGCAAGCTGCTGCCAGAATTCGACGACGAGGCCGTTCCATCGAAGAACAATATGGCCAGTAGGACGGACCAACCACTTCATAACCGTAATAGAGCAGCTACTGACGCCGCACATGATTTACGTGAGCTCCTGGATAAAAAGGCCGACGCAACAAGGTCCATCTATGGATCTAGAGGATACGCCCCGGCGCAGGACTATGGTCACCAAAATGATTAGACTGATCGAATACCAGTTCGGAATCAGCACCGGACACAACAACAGCCGATAGCATGCCACAACACATCCAGATATAGAGGGGATGCTCACCCTCTGTGATTCACCGAAGAGGTATTGGACCATGAATTTCCACAGGGTTTTAAACCTGTGAACATAGAGGCATATGACGGAACGACAGTCCCCGGGGTCTGCATTGAGGATTTTATCCTGCACATCCACATGGCTCGTGGGGACGACCTCCACACCATCAAATACCTTCCCCTCAAGTTGAAGGGACCAGCTCGGCACTGGTTGAAAAGCCTCCCCGTAAATTCAATCGGAAGTTGGGAGGAACTCGAGGATGCTTTTAGGGCCAATTTTCAAGGGACCTATGTCCGACCTCCGGACGCGGACGATTTAAGCCACATAATTCAACAGCCCGAAGAGTCCGCCCGCAAGCTTTGGAACAGATTCCTCACCAAGAAGAATCAAATTGTCGATTGTCCGGATGCCGAAGCCCTAGCGTCCTTCAAGCACAGTATCCGGGATGAGTGGCTTGCCAGACACCTCGGCCAAGAAAAGCCGAGGACAATG
Source organism: Triticum aestivum (assembly GCF_018294505.1). NCBI lineage: Eukaryota > Viridiplantae > Streptophyta > Magnoliopsida > Poales > Poaceae > Triticum > Triticum aestivum. The sequence continues at coordinate 363,165,923 of NC_057801.1, read as the reverse complement.
GCAGCCTTACCAAGTCTTATGACCCTCTTTTGCGCGGGTGAAGACAGCTAGTTGGCCTGTAGAGGCACCAGTGACCCAGGCACATCCAAAATCAGGGATGGCAACGGGAAGCCACAACGCAATAAAGACAAACGTCGAAACAAGGAAGAAAGTCCGGACAACACAGAGGTCAACACCGGATTCAGGGGCTCTCGACCCGGTCAACAAAAGAAGTCATCTAAAGGCAGCAAAGAGAGACCGTCCGGCCTGAACAAAGTCCTGGACAGACTGTGCCAAATTCATGGTACCCCTGAAAAACCTGCGAACCACACTCACAGAGAATGTTGGGTCTTTAAGCAGGCCGGCAAATTAAATGTCGAACACAGCGGAAGGGAAACACCAAGTGAAGACGAGGATGAGCCTCGCCAGCCGAACACTGGGGACAGAAAAAATTCCCACCAGAGGTAAAAACAGTAAACATGATCCACGCGGCTCACATACCCAAGAGAAGGTGCGAACACGCGCTCAAAAATGCACACGCTATAGATCCCGTCGCCCCCAAACTTAACCACTGGTCGACCTGCCCGATCACCTTCGATCATAGGGACTACCTGACTAGTGTGCGGCATGGAGGATCAGCTGCATTGGTGCTCGACCCAATAATCGACGGATACCATCTCACTCGCGTCCTCATGGACGGCGGCAGTAGTCTTAATCTAATATACCAGGACACTGTCCGCAGGATGGGGATAGACCCATCCAAAATCAGCCAAAGTAACACCACATTTGAAGGGGTGATACCAGGCGTCGAAGCTCGCTGCAGGGGCTCCCTCGTACTAGAGGTGACATTTGGTTCCCCAGGCAACTTCAGAAGCGAAGAACTACTCTTCACCATCGCCCCCCTCCAAAGTGATTATCACGCATTCCTTGGGAGAGCGGCCTTCGCTCGCTTCAACGCAGTACCGCACTACGCCTACCTTAAACTCAAGATGCCCGGTCCACGTGGCGTCATCACCGTCAACGGAAATACAGAGTGTTCCTTACGCGTGGAAGAGTATGAGACGGCTCCAGCAGCTAGACTCTAAGCGGCCTCTAATACCAGAACACATGATCGGTCGTTAAGACCACATACACGGTTAGACGAGTCCGGCAGCCCAGATAAACCTGATCTGGGCGCCACACATGTAATCCCATAGAGGACACCAGGGGCTATAGATATTTAATAAAGCCCAACTCTTGGCTTGACCTTATTAACAAGCCAATATCTTTCACTTTTACTATCCATTGGTGATAGCCAACTCTTCGCACGCTTACGTCATACTGTTCTACATGAGGTTTTCTTTTTTCAAACACCATTCGTGCGACACCCTCCCAGGATACGACACAACGGAGACAAAGGCGCAGACGTGTAGTAGGGCCCCGCTCAAAGGTTTCTCTTTAGATTAAGCCCCTGTGTAAACCTTCTTTATTGTCTCTTGTTGCTTACACATCCCATGGGTACTACACCCATAGAGGATACTGCCGTATTCGCCACGACAGACTAATGCACGTACCTGGAAATACAGGGTTCATAATAAAGGGTGTTACTCAGCCCAGTATATGTTATAAAGTCCGAATACCTTCGGGAGTGTTCGGCGTCGCGAGTTTGGCCTTATATGCATGAGCTCCGAATCATGTCTTTGGTAAAATGTTGGGTTTGCCCGGATCCTGGGTTTGCCGCCTTATGTTCCGTTCTTATCGCCTAAGGTGGCCAAAGGAGAACTACAGCGATTGTGCCCTGGTTATTCCGGATGAGCACCTCAGTAGAGAAAGCCGAAAACTGACTGTCATGATATAGCGAGAGACTGTTCAACCACTCGAAGACTTATCAGAATCTTTAGGATTCCTCCGCATTAACGAAGGACCATTTCCCGGTCATGTACACACGCGCCCGTATTCGGATGCACGCAAAGGTACAAGGGGCTACATAGTAGCCCCACCGTCAAACTCCTATGGCTAAGTGAAAGTGTTAAAGCTATATAGTCTGGTTGCCTAGTTTGACGTGCGATCACCTCCTTAATGGACCAAGATGTTGGATCAAGTGTGATTACACATATTCTCGTGAACACCCCCGCATTATATGCGTGGGGGCTGAAGCCAACGACTGCTAACTTTCAAAATTGCATATATACATAAAACGGCCGCACCGGAGGCACAATAACACTTTCGGGCAAAAAGTATAAACATAGCCTCCATAATTACAATAACATTGTTTTTACAATGAAACGATTTGTCACTCGAACACGACATTCTTCAAGCACTGAGCCTCTATTAAGCGAGCACCTTCTGCTACCTGCTCCAAGTAGTGCTCGGCCGGATCCTGGCCTCCCGCCGGATTCTGGGTCGCAATGATGGTCGACTCCATATCTGTCCAATATGCTTTAACGCGGGCAAGAGCCATCCGTGCACCTTCTATGCACGCTGACCTCTTCATGGCATCGATCCGCGATATGACACCAATGAATTGTTGCACCAAACCAAAATAATTGTCCGGCTTAGGCCCCTTCAGCCATAGATGGTCTATTACAGACCGCATTGCAAGACCGGATAGCCTATGGAGCTCGGCCACAGCAGCCATCCTCTTACTCAATGGCAATGGGCGCGTTGGAGCACTGAATTGCGACCGGAACAACTTTTCCACTTCATCATCTTTTTGATCCTTGAAAACCTTGGCAGCATCAGCCCTACTCTTCGCCAAATCCGCATACGCGTCTGCAGGGCTCCAACGCCGATCCAGAGGAGCGTACTTTGGATCTAAAAACTTCATCTGCAACAAATAGGGGTTTCCAGCCGCTATTTCTCCGGCCTGTCGAAGCTCCTCTCGTGCATCCCTCATTTCGGAACGCGTCTCCTTGGCTGCATCAAGGGCCTTCTTCAGGTCAGCCGAATTTGCTTGATTCTCTTTTTCAAGAAGCTCATACCGGCTGGCGGTGTTTTCAGCTCCACAGCCATCTCGGCTATTTTATCCTCGCTTCGGCGATGAGAAGCATGTTCGGCTCTCAACTCTTCGGCCGCCTTTAGGGCAGCCGCATTGCCCGCTCGGACTTGTTCCTTGGCTCAGGCAAGTTCCGCCCTCAGGGCCTCCACGGCAGCAGCTCCGGCTGTAGTCCAGGCATATCACATTAAACATTATGCTCCTCTTAATATTTCCTATAAAAATAAGGAAAGCAGAGCACATACTTTGTGACTCATTAAGCTGCTCGTTCACAAGTGTAACATCGGCATTCACAACTTCAACCTGTCGCCTCAGTTCGTCGACTTCAATGGACCGGTCGGCTGCCGGACCCCTAGCCACCTGCGCATTAATACAGCACGATCATTACTCAACAATGTGATCCTCCGTTTGCCGCCTAGGGCTGGCATCCAGAGTCTTAGGGGCTATTATCCATATGGAGCACACCTAGCGTGTGCGCCACAATCAAAACATACGTATTTCATTACATACCTCAAAGCCTCTAAGCAGGCTCGTAAAAGCTTCATTCAACCCGCTTGTGGTGGATGAAATCTTCTCAAGCACCATGCTTATCAATGAACGGTGATCCTCCGAGAGAGCAGCTCGCTCCAGAAGGCCCGTCAGCGTGTCCGGCCGGTCGCCGAACTGTGTCGGACCCTTCTTATCGCCCCTCATGGGAGCCGAACGCTCCGGGCTCAGGGCGGCCGAAGTATTAGCTTCTGGCCTCGTCAAATCTAGACTCCTCCGTGACGACACCTTGTGGTCGCCCGCCTCATGAGGCGGAGAGGTTGGTGGGGATTCACTTTCCATCATCTCCGGAAGGAGATACCCCGAAGACGAACTCTGTCGAGAAGAGCTGCTAGCCGGACTGCAAAGAATGAATCCTGGTTATTGTTCTCGGAGGAGGGGGAAGCACTAGCTTTGTATCTACGACTAACTTATAGCTCGGCTGAGGGCTGGCCAGTTTGCGGGCACGGCGTGGTGAGGACGCCCTTCGGGGAAGGGCCCCCTGGTGAAGCTTTCTTCCCTTGTTTGGGCACCTCCGTCTCCAAGTCTTCGGAGGCGGCTCTTTTCTTCCCGCGAGGGGAGGAAACCTTAGATTTCCCTCCCCGACTATCCTCCTCTGTGGAGGTACCAACTCCCCCAGTTTGGATGAGCAATGTGTGAAGTTCTGCTTCTCTGTTCTTCCCTTCATCTTTTCCCGAGGGCACTTAGCACATGACCAAGCATTTTGGCTATGGCGGGACTGGGCGAGCCTTCGGAAAGTGGCGCCGGACACCTGATTCTCTCCGCCTTGCTGAGCCATTCCTGGCCATGGAGGATTTTCAGAATGATGTTATGATAAAAATAAACAAGGTGATGTTATGATAAAAATAAACGAAGTGTTCGGTTTTTGGGTTACTTACTCGGGTATCTGGGCGGTTGCAGCTCAGGCCCGCATCCTCGATGGTGTTCGGACACTTTACTTGTGGTCCAAAGAATAACTTACACATCCCTTCGAGCGTCATGCCGAAGAAGTGCAGACTAGTCCGTGAACCTTCCGGATTGAACTCCCACATCCGGAGAGGCCGACGTTTGCACGACAAGATCCGCCGGACTAGCATTACCTGAATTACACTTACAAGGCTGATGTCCCTCTCAAGAAGCTCCCGAATGTGGTTCTGCAATGTTGGTACATCATTAGCGGGCCCCTAATCCAGTCCCACATTGGCCCATGATGCCAATTGGGGTGGAGGGCCCGAACCAAAGTCGGGGTCAGCCACCCACTTTGTGCCTCTAGGGGCCGTGACGTAAAACCACCTCCGCTGCCACAGATCAGACTCTTCCGGGAAGAAGCCCTCTGGCCATGGGGCGTCGGCATTCCTACTTATTACAGCACCTCCGCACTCTGCATGCCGCCCCTCAAATCATCTTTGGCTTCACATTGAAGGTCTTGAGCCATAAGCTGAAGTGCGGGGTGATGTGGAGGAAGGCTTCGCACACGATGATGAACGACGAGATGTGGAAGATGGCGTCCGGAGCCAGATCATGAAAATCTAGCCCATAATAGAACATGAGCCCTCTCACGAAGGGATCAAGGGTGAAGCCTAAGCCGCGGAGGAAGTGAGAAACAAATACGACGCTCTCGTTGGGCTCAGGAGTAGGGATGACCTGCCCTGGAGTAGGAGGCCTGTGCGTGATGTTAGCGGTCAGATATCTGACCTCCCTAAGCTTCGCGATGTCCTCCTCGGTGACCGAGCAGGCCATCCACCGACCTTGAAGGTTGGATCCGGGCATGATTGAAGATCTGAAGTGCTTGAGCTTGGGCTTCGGGTGTTAGAACTCGAGATGCGAAAAGGCGCAAGCATGGTAGAAAAGAGGGATAGGCCTCAGCCCCTCTATAAAGAGGGTGAATATCAAGCGTCCTCAGTGTAACCGCTTGGGACTTACCTAAAAACACGGAGTCATACCAACAGGCGTCGTGGGGTTGCACGCGCCCGTATTGATGGAAGATCCCACGATAAGGGGAACACGATCTCTGTTTTGGCAGGGTGTGCCAATAAAACCGCCTCGCAACATGTGTCGAGGCAGGCCAAGAAAACCGATTCGTATTGGACAGGCCATGTTGCAAGGGCTCCCCGCAAGAAAAATTATCAGCAGATCAGATTTGTGGGGTGTTATGCCCTCTACGATGGTGTGCGGAAGTTATCTCACAGAGCCGGACGTAATCCTTAAATCTACTTCGGAATAGTCGGAGATGGAACCCGCCTTGCAATGCCGAAGACAAACTGCGCGCCGGACTCATCGTCATTGAAGCTTGGTTTAGGGGCTACTGAGGGAGTCCTGGATTAGGGGGTATCCGGACAGCCGGACTATATACTTTGGCCGGACTGTTGGACCGTGAAGATACAAGATTCAAGACTTCGTCCCGTGTCCAAATGGGACTCTCCTTTGCGTGGAAGACAAGCTTGGCGATTCGGATAATAGATTTCCTTCTTTGTAACTGACTCTGTGTAAACCCTAGCCCCTCCGGTGTCTATATAAACCGGAGGGTTTAGTCCTGGGAAGAACAATCATAATCATCATAGGCTAGCTCCTAGGGTTTAGCCTCTACGATCTCGTGGTAGATCAACTCTTGTAATACTCATATCATCAAGATCAATCAAGTAGGAAGTAGCATTTTACCTCCATCGAGAGGTCTCGAACCTGGGTAAAACATCGTGTCCCTTGCCTCCTGTTACCATTAGCCTTAGACACACAGATCGGGAGCCCCTACTCGAGATCCGACGGTTTTGACACCGACAGTGGGGCCTCGCTGACCGAAGAAAACTCTACGCCGGTGGGGGTGGGGGTGGGGGTGCCGGAGGAATACATGTGGTGGGGCGGTTCAGGGGAGGGAGGGGGGGTCGGGCCGGTGGTTCAGTTGGTGGCGTGTGCGGTGTTCTGTAGGGGAAGAATCAGAGACGAGGAAGAAGAAGGGTTAGGAGATGTAGGATCTTCATCCAACCGCCTGAGATGGTCAACTGACCCAAATGACGAAAGTCATGCGACTTGCATGTAGACATTCCTTTATATTCAGTACCATCATCGTAGCTGCTTAGCACTGCTCCTCAATCCATCAAGCTAAACAACGTGCCACTCATAATTCAAAACTTGTTGCTCAAATACGAATCTGATATGATGCTGATATTACTAAAACATATAACGTTTAATTGGTCAGCTAATGTTTCTACTTTACTTTCGAAAAGCATGTGCACCACATATAGAGAGACAGCAGAGAGTTGCATTCTTAATGCACTCTAGTTCATCATGTGTGGGCACTAAGCAACAAACATTTTATTATCCAAAATATGCTTGCTCTTGTTTAGCATGTTCCTCTTCTATTCTTCTTTAATAAGTACTCTCTCCATTCCTAAATACAAGTCTTTGTATAGATTCCACCATGGACTACATATGGAGCAAAACGAGTGAATCTACACTCTAAAATGTATCTGTATACATTTGTATGTGATCCATAGTGGAAATCTCTACAAAGACTTATATTTTGGAATGGAGGGAGTATGATAGTAGCACAGTATGTTCCTTGTAGTGAAGAGGAGCAGGGACATTCACAGTGTAGAGGTCTATTCGGTCGGTTGTGATGGACATTTTCAACTCTTCGGGCTCTTGATTCGTAGGATTTTGTAAACATAGGAATAGGAACTGTAGTGGCCTGCCCACTTTAATCCTATAAGATTAGCAAGGAAATGCGGGGAGCTGTGTCACCTTTGAGAGTTACACTAATATTAACAGTACCACACCTTCAGTTGAAGAGAGCTGGTATCTGAAGCCCTTCTAGCCATACAATATATTATGAACCTATCATCTGCCAACTATCCTTACTTCTGGAGCCTATTTTTGTGTGTACTTGTGCCAGATTATATTAATGCACGCACCATATTACAGCACACATGGGCTCTCTCATCAGAATCCAGTGATAGCACACGAGGGTTTATAGGGAGCCCCTATATTAGAATATCATCTGCATTACAAAGATAATCCACTACTCTTTATGTTTTCATGCTTCTCAGATATTTTACGTAACCACAATGAATATCAGAATCTGTCGTCAGAAGAATATTGTGGAACACTGCAAGGACTAACAAAATTGGCACCAAAGCATTGAGTGCCATTCTGGATGCAATGAAACTCATGCGCTCCCCACCTGCAGATTCTTGTTCAGAATATGATCCTAATGACTATTCTGACCTCGAGGAGTCGAAGGCTCATGGCCTGTCCTTGTCACCCATCCAGGTACCTGTTCTAATTTGGCAAGATTTTATTGATTACGCGTATCTTGCATAAGGTGTCTTGCATTTCTTTTACTTTGTTGCACCGCCATCCGCTTAGTTGACTCATCATATATGTCAAGATGCCTTGCCAATCCATTATCAATATATATACCATCTGTCGTCATACCATGTTTTCCCACTCAAATATTTTTCTTGTGCATCGAACATCAAAAAGGAAGAGGGTGATTGCCGAACCTGAAGGAGCACCAGCAAAGTCCCTGAAAAACCTGGTGGTGCCAGAGAAATCATACAACACCCCACTTATATTGGCTCTACAACCAGTGACACAAAATGTAGGACCGACTCCAGCAGACTATACCCATGCTTCACTGGCCACACCAATAGCCCCACCACATTAGACCTGCACTCCCGCAAAAGGTATGTTGATTTTAGTGGCCATAGCAACAGCCATACCACAGAAAAATTGATGCGGACCATCCCTTGCTCATCCCCATGGACGTACCTACATCTCCCTCGACACCACTTGGACCCATGACAAGAGCTCGAGCAAAGGCTATCGAAGATAAGGTGAACTCGCTCCTCTCCGAACTCCCTCTTCCTACTCACGAGACATGGCTACTACCTCATATAGAGACTCTATGTGTGATCAGGTGCTTGGACGGGAGTCACGGGACAACTACATTCAATGACCAAGATGGCGAGGACCCCAAGTGTGAAGATCAAGAAGAAGAGCTGCTTTGGAAGCTACAGGTCCCGGACGACCGGCCCGGCCTGGACGTCCGATCCCTGGAGGACGCTACAACCAAGGGAAGAGAAGCCAGCCAGAGCTACAGGCCCCAGACGACCGGCCCAGGCCGAACGACCTGCCACTCCCAGGCTTCGTACGGCCGAGCCCTTCCGAACGACCGCGCACCTTCCAACAGAACCAAAATCATGGAAATCCGAAGAAGTCCGGATGACCATGCCAACGACCACAAAACGGAATCTATGAACATCCGAAGAACCCCAGACGTCCGAGACCCCGCGAGCCTCCGGACGACCGGCAACCCACGGACGTCCGGACCCTGGCTGCGTCCAGCTGCGGACTGATGCCCATGTACCCCTTCACTTCGCCCCTCATTTGCACTATGACTATAAATAGACCTCTCCCACCTCCTAGCTATGGTAGCGTTGATTTAGCTCATTTGTGAGATAGAGCCTCGCTCATCCATCCGGATCTACTGCTCGTGAGGGACTGACACCTCCATCCGGAGAAGATCCACCTGGATTCAAGACCTCCATCCGGAGAAGACCATCACCAAGACCTCCTCATGGAGAAGAATCAGTTACCCTTTGTATCGTCCTTTGTTGGACTTGGATCTTGTATATCTACTTGTGTTGCGATGATCTAGCGCATGTGTGATCATATTCTAGTTGGTTGAGTGTTTTCCTCTTGTGTTTCCCCGAGAATTCTTCTGCTTCCCTCCTCGTGTTCTTCGTGTTCCTCGTAGGGATCCTCTCCAAACGTGAAAGATCGGCCCCTAGGGTTCCGCCCTACATCAACTTGGTATCATGAGCCACGTTGATCACGTTTTTGGAGCCCCTACCCCGTGTTTTCTAGCTTGATTTTGTTGTTTTCGTCCTAAATCCGAAAATCCCCACCAAAAATAGCCCCATTTTTTGTGATTTGTTGGTGAGTTGAAATTTTATTGGATTTGCTCCATGGATTTGTGTTGCCATGTGTGGATCTAGCTTTCCCCACCCTCTCCACCCTTTTCCATCCACATATCCGCTCGATTTCGACATCACCATCTCCCTCCACCCTGAAATCATGCAGTTCATCCCGTGCCCGATTTTTGCCCAGGACCCGGATGACCGGACCCCGCCGGACGTCCAACGACCGGACGACCGTGACCACTCGGACGTCCGAGAGAACCTAACGAAACTGAAAGTTTCCAGTTCGGCCACCACCACTTCCCCATCTTCCACCACATCTTCCAAACCCCCATACCACCACAGCGGCCCACATACACCACCATCATCCCCCATACCTCCCATGATGATTTTGACACGTTTTGGTCTTTGAGATTTTGGGTTGTGGTTCCCGTGTCCTATTGTGTTTCGGCTATATAGGTACGGTTCAACATCATCATCACCACCACTCATCTTCGAAAAGGACGCATCATCGCCAAGGACGGTAACCTCGGCGACATCTTTGTCATACCTTGCAATTGCATTGATAACCACATGGCCCTACTTTTGCGTTGATTACCCATCGAGACTAGCCACTGAGTACTGCCGGCAATGTGACTTGTGCACATTAGTGTTCATACTCCATAGCATACATACCATACCATAGTGGTGCATATCTTGGCATCATCTTTTGTGTCACAAGGTTGTCATAGCATACACAATTGCTATCTTGGTTCGTGAAGTTTTGCATGAGAAAAGAGCTCAAAAGTGAAAGAGCCAAACAAGCTTTTAAGCAAAGAGGAAAGATAAGAAAAGACCTTATAAGCAAGAGCCATAGCATCACACTACATTAAGATTGTCATATCTGATCATCTTGGATCATAGCACCGAAATACCATACATATAGCATACTTGGGATAGAGGTCGTTGCAGTTTTTGCCTAGTAGGTTGTGCACAAGTTACGTATCCGCCTATTGTGCAATCGTGCTAGCGTCTCTCGTGTATTGTGCAACAAGAGCATTTTCGTGGATTCCACATTTTGGCTCATTTTTGGTTTGCACAATCCCACTTATCTATTTGCGTGTGTGGTTCCGCGTAACACTTCTTGCTTGGTCTACTTGTTGCATTTGCAAATTTGTGAATCTTTTCCAACATTATTGAAGCTCACTTACAATTGCATCAAATTTTGTGCCACCATCCTAACCAAGCTCCACCATAAGCTTTTATTTGTGTAGGTGTGAGAACCGACAAGAATTGGTACCAATTGTGCTATTTCATTGTCCGAATTTGAGTGATCTTGATTCATTTCCAACATCGGTCAAGGTACATTTGGTATAAGTTGTTCTCCTTCTACCACTCACATTTTTGCTTGGAATGATGGATAGGCCAAGTTCTTCTACCAACCCACTCTTCATCGAGCAAGACGATGGCATGTCATCATTCGTCACCAAGAGCCATCTCTTTGGTGCACAACGAGTGTTGCATCAAGAGCAACAAGCAATGATCGACCGCATCGACAACCTCGCCACCGACTTGCGACTCTCCGAGCAACGTACAAGGGACTACTTCGACAACAAGCTCGACACTCACAAGCAAGAGAACGATGCAAGGATGGACAAGATCCACGCCTTGTTGGTGAACCATCCTCCTTCAATTTCTTCATACTCAAGACGGAGCCGCTCGAGTCGACACTCCGGCGACACCTTCTCCGGCTCAAGTACACCGACATCGAACACACTTCGACGAGCCGCGCGTCAAGACTGTCATGCATCACGCAATCCTCTACACGACAAGCATTCAGAAGAGCAAGTCGACGAGCAAGTACATCATCCTCAACCACACCAAGTGGTTTTTGCACAAGCTCAAGAACGACAACATCAACGACGCCAAGAGGAAGAACGAGCGCGTCTACATCAAGAGGAACAAGACGCCAAGGCTCAACGTCTTCAACAACAACAACGTGAAGCACAAGCACTTGAGGTGCAACGTGCCCTTCAAGAATCAAGTCGAGCCATCGCTAACCACAATCGAGATTGGCGCAATCAAGAGGAAGCACTTCGAGAAGAAATCCAAGAGTAGAACTACCAACCGCGAGTGTAACATCAAGTTCCTCAAGCTCCTCCACAAGCTCGACAAGTTCCTCCTCAACCTCAAGTTCAACAAGAGCAAGATGATCATGGACTTCCTCCACGCCAAGAGCAAGTTGATCATGGACTTCCTCCACGCCAAGAGCAACATGAGGTTGATTATCCTCCACGTCAAGGGCGTCATCATCACCCTCGACCTCAACACAATGAAGAGCAACACTATGGCCAGCTAAAGTTCACAATGCCCAAGTTCAATGGAAGCAATGATCCCGAAGAGTACCTCTCATGGGCATTGAAGGTCAACAAAATCTTTTGTTTGCACAACTATGAGGAAGAGAAGAAGATCTCTATGGCATCACTTGAGTTCCAAGACTATGTGCTCATATGGTGGGAACAAGTCCTTGAGCACCGAGAAGGAAGAGGTGAACCACCAATCACCACTTGGGCTCAAATGAAAGAAGTCATGCGAGCATGTTTTGTGCCCACCTACTACAACCGTGATCTCTTCAAGAAGCTCCAACTCCTCAAGCAAGGAACAAAGAGTGTTGAAGAATACTACAAGGAAATGGAGATAGCCATGATACGAGCCAATGTCACGGAAGATGATGAGCAAACGATGGCACGCTTCTTGAATGGCCTCAATCATCCCATCAAGAAGATTGCCGACTTCCAACCCTACTCCAACCTCATTGAGCCCGTCCATCAAGCTACCAAATCCGAACGTCAAGTGCAAGATGACTTCAGGTACGCCAAGTACTCATCCAAGAATTACGGCTTCTCCAACACCCAAGCTTCAACGACTCCTCCAACTTCTACCTCAACCAAGCCATCTACAAGCAACGACGACAAGTCAAGTTACAAGAAAGCATCAACAAGCTCAAGTCGTCCTCCTACTACTACAAGCAACTTCAAGCCGCGAGCTTCATCATCTACTCCAACCGATGAGACCATCAAGAAAAGTTCCTTCAAGTGTTTCACTTGCGGCGGCCGAGGCCACAAGTCCTACCAATGCACAAATAAGCGCACCATGATCCTCAACGATGATGGAACCTATGTCTCCATGAGTGAAGAAGGGATGGAAGCCCTTGAGCAAGTGGCCATGCACCGGCGCGTGAACGAGAATGAAGATGATCAAGTCTTTTGTGATGAGGATTCGAGCCCCGCTCTCGTTGTCTCCAAAGTCTTGACTCTTCAACATCAACAAGAAGAACACCAACGATGCCACATCTTCCACACAAAAGTCGGCATCAATGGAAGGTCCATCAAGGTCATCATCGACGGAGGTAGTTGTCACCACTTGGCAAGTGAAGAACTATGCTCCAAGCTACAATTGGTCAAGATGAAGCACCTGCACCCCTACAAAGTCTGATGGCTAAGCGACTCCGGCACTATACGAGTTGAGCATACGGTCCAAGTCTCCTTCAAGATTGGCGCATATGAGGACACTTTGGAGTGTGATGTCGTCCCGATTTCCGTTTGCCACCTCCTTCTTGGTTGACCATGGAAATTCAACCACGGCGTCATCCACAATGGGCGTACCAATCATTATAGCTTCAAGATGAAAGGGAAGGAGTATGTGCTACGACCTATGTATCCTAGTCAAGTGATATCCCACAAGCAAGCCACCCACCGTGGATAGAAAAGTGAGAAAGTGATCCACCCAAAAGAGAGTGAGAGCCACAAGCCAAAACAGAGTGCCTCCACGATGAGTGACAAGAAAAACTTAGTCCTATTTGCCACCAAAAGTGAGATGAGAGAAGTGTGTGAGAACCCATCGAGTGTTATGCACTTTGTCCTTGTGTGCAAAGATGGGGAACCAAAAACTAACACCTCTCACGAGCTACCTTTAGTGTTATCTTCTCTTTTGCACGAATTCCAAGATGTTTTCCCCGATGAGCTACCTCCAGGACTACCTCCACTACGAGGAATTGAGCACCAAATCGACCTTATCCCCGGAGCACCCCTACCAAACAAAGCTCCATACTGCGTCAACCCCGAAGAAACTAAGGAGATCCAATGGCAAGTACAACAACTAATCGACAACAGTCATGTACGTGAAAGCTTAAGCCCTTGTGCCCATCCCGTTATACTTGTGCCCAAACAAGACAGTAGTTTTCGCATGTGTTCGGATTGTAGACCTATCAATGCTATTACTGTTTGCTATAGGCATCCCATTCCTCGCCTAGATTATATGCTTGATGAACTTAGCGGTGCCACAATTTTCCCAAAAATTGATCTTAAAAGTGGCTATTATCAAATCTGCATACAAGAAGGTGATGAATGGAAAACCGCTTTCAAAACCAAATTTGGCTTGTACGAGTGGTTGGTTATGCTCATGGGTTTATTGGAAGCTCCGATACCCTCATGCGTCTTATGTGTTTTGTGCTTCGACCTTATATTCGAGTATTTGTTGTGGTTTACTTTGATGACATTCTTGTTTTTAGCAAATCCTTGAAAGAGCATCTAAAGCATGTTAGGGCTATTTTGCAAACTCTTCGCAAGGAACGTCTTTATGCCATCATGAAAAAGTGCATGTTTGGTGTTGACAAGCTTGTTTTCTTGGGTTTCATCGTTTCTTCCAAGGGTGTCCATGTTGATGAATCTTAAATTGAAGCAATTAAAACTTGGCCCCAACCCACCAATTTGCAACAAGTGTGTAGCTTTCTTGGCCTTGCGGGTTTTTATCATCGCTTTGTGAAAGATTTTAGCACTATTGCCGCTCCTTTGCATGCCTTGAGTAAGAAGAATGCTCCTTTATATTGGGGATCTTTGCAATCTACCGCTTTTGATGATCTCAAGTTTTTGCTTACTCATGCTCCTATTCTTGCTTTGCCCAACTTTGACAAAACTTTTGAGGTTCATTGTGATGAAAGTGGTACCGGAATTGGCGGAGTTTTGATGCAAGAAAAACGAGCCATTGCATATTTTAGTGAAAAACTCTCCGGTGCTCAACTTAACTGCCCCATCTATGACAAAGAATTGTATGACCTCATGAGTTTGTCATACATACCGATCATGAAACGCTTAAGTACTTAAAAGGTCAAACTATGTTTAACAAGCGTCATGCCAAATGGAGTGAATTTATTGAATCTTCCCCTATGTGATCAAGTACATTAAGGGTAAGAAAAATGTAGTTGTGGATGCACTTTCACGCATATGCATGCTTGTCACTAAACTTGAGTTGAATGTTATTGGCTTTGAGCACATAAAAGACTTGTATGCGAATGATCCTTCCTTTTCTAATCCTTATGCTAAGTGTTTTACGCATACATCTTGGGAATGATATTACATCAAGAATGATTATCTTATGAGAGCTAACAAACTTTGCATTCCCGAGTCTGCCCTTCATTTTGATCCTTTTGCAAGAGGCTCATGGAGGCAGACTCATGGGACACTTTGGACGTGACAAGACATTCGCCACGCTCTCCAAGAACTACTTTTGGCCCAAGCTATTCTGCGACGTCTCACACTTCACCAACCGATGCTCTACATGTCGCAAAGCTAAGTGTAAAGCTCAATCCCATGGTCTTTACATGCCTCTTCCTATTCCGTATCAACCTTGGGAAGACATTAGCATGGATTTTGTACTTGGTTTTCCTAGAACTCAAAATGGAAAGGATTCCGTGTTTGTTGTTGTGGACCGATTTTCTAAGATGGCACATTTCATTCCTTGCAAGAAGATAGACGATGCTTCACATGTTGCCAATCTCTTTTGTAGGGAAATCTTGCGACTCCATGGAGTACCAAAGACAATCGTCTCCGACCGCGACGTCAAGTTCTTGAGTTACTTTTGGAAGACGCTATGCACCAAGCTTGGAATCAAGCTCTTGTTCTCATCCGCGTACCATCCTCAAACTGACGGCCAAATGGAGGTGACGAACCGTACACTCTCCACTCTACTTCATGTGTTGATCAAGAAGAACATCAAGGAGTGGGAGGTGTGTCTATCCATCAGCGAGTACGCCTACAACCGTGCAAGACATTCAACTACCGGCAAGTCCCCCTTCGAGGTCGTCTACGGCTTCAACCCGCTGTCCCCATTGGACATTCTACCTCTTCCTCTACAAGAGCGCACCAACCTTGACGCGAGTGCATGATCACGCTACATGAAGAAGATGCACGAAGATACAAGGCACACCATCGAGCGCCAAGTACAACGACTAGCGACCCAGCTCAACGTCAACAAGCAACCCATGACCTTCAACATTGGTGATTTCGTGTGGCTACACCTTCGCAAGGACCGCTTCCCCAACGAACACAAGTCCAAACTTCTACCTAGATCCGATGGACCCTTCAAGGTGCTAGCACGCTAAAGCAACAACGCCTACAAGATCGACCTCCCACGAGACAAGTACAACGTGAGCGACATCTTCAACGTCAAGGACCTCTCGCCATACCATGGTGATGAAACTTTTGATCTGAGGTCGGATCTTTCCCAAGGGGGTGGAGATGATGCGGAGCATCCCTCGCTCATCCCCATGGACGTACCTACATCTCCCTCGACACCACTTGGACCCATGACAAGAGCTCGAGCAAAGGCTATCAAAGATAAGGTGAACTCGCTCCTCTCCGAACTCCTTCTTCCTACTCACGAGACATGGCTACTACCTCATACGGAGACTCTAGGATCAGGTGCTTGGACGAGAGTCACGGGACAGCTACATTCAATGACCAAGATGGCGAGGACACAAAGTGTGAAGATCAAGAAGAAGAGCTGCTTTGGAAGCTATAGGTCCCGGACGACCGGCCCGGCCCGGACGTCTGACGCCTGGAGGACGCTACAGCCAAGGGAAGAGAAGCCAGCTAGAGCAACAGGCCCTGGACGACCGGCCCAGCCCAGACGACCGACCACTCCCAGGCTCCGGACGACCGAGCCCTTCTGGACGACCGTGCACCTACCAACAGAACCAAAATCATGGAAATCCGAAGAAGTCCGGACAACCGTGCCAGCGACCACAGAACAGAATCTACGGACATCCGAAGAACCCCGGACGTCCGAGACCTCGCGAGCCTCCGGACGACCGGCACCCCACGGACATCTGGACCCTGGCTGCGTCCAGCTGCGTGCTGATGCCCATGTACCCCTTCACTTCGCCCCTCATTTGCACTATGACTATAAATAGACCTCTCCAACCTCCTAGCTAGGGTAGCGTTGATTTAGCTCATTTGTGAGATAGAGCCTTGCTCATCCATCTGGATCTACTCCTCGTGAGGGACCGACACCTCCATCTGGAGAAGATCCACCTGGATTCAAGACCTCCATTCGGACAAGACCATCATCAAGACCTCCTCCCGGAGAAGAATCGGTTACCCTTTGTATCGTCCTTTGTTGGACTTGTATCTTGTATCTCTACTTGAGTTGCGATGATCTAGCACATGTGTGATCATATTCTAGTGGGTTGAGTGTTTTCCTCTTGTGTTTCCCCGTGAATTCTTCCGCTTCCCTCCTCGTGTTCTTCGTGTTCCTCGTAGGGATCCTCTCCAAACGTGAAAGATCGGCCCCCAGGGTTCCGCCCTACATAAAAAATCCCACTCCAGCAAAAAGTACAGCAAGTCCACCGGCCGAAGACCTATCCCAAGTGGTGGGACGGCTAATTCCTGCAGATTGGAACCCCATTCCAATTATTCCTAGTTTAAAAGACAATGCTTTGAATGTTGTTAGGGATTGCGTGCATATATTCCCATCATGGAAAGATTATTGTGAAGACGAACACCATTTTCACATCTTCCTCTCCGACTTACGTGTAAGTGCTATTATTCCTGGTGATTATTTTCCCATTTTCTGCTGACTGAACACATCAATGATTTATATTACATTGTTGTAAGTAGGCGAGGGTCAATCTGGATAGTCATGACAAGCAAAGCTTGCTTGCACTTCTCAAGGAAGCATTGCAGCAGTATCGCTGTTACCTGAGGAAATCACACTTTGATGGCAAGTTTATAAACGAATTTCTAGTGAAGTCTCCTGTGCTAATTTTAGAAGACATTGAATGGAAAAACCTTGTTATGCACTGGTCTCGTTCCCAGGATGAGGTACTGTCTATGATATCACATGACAAATTTAACTTCTCCTTTTCCGCATGTGCCTTAAGGATCTCTTTTGCAGGAAATCTACTCAAAGAAGAATTCGGGTTTGAAAAGGATGACGGGATATCGCAAATATGTTGCCCGCTGCTTTGCTCTTGTTAGTACATGTTGTCATGTATCAATGTACTTGCATTCATACATGGTTCATTTTGTGACAGCAGTATGCATGATAGCTTGCTATTCAATTGTTCGCTCCAAATTATCTGATCTGTATTAATGGTTACATTAGTGTAGAATATATCCAATGCCAATGAAAAAATTTAGCTCCGCATTGTTCTTGTAAGTACCTGCTGTCCTTTATCAGTGTACTTATATTGGCAGCTAGTTGTTCATGTACCATCACTCCGCAGCTTATTTTCCTTTGCCCTCCATTTTCTATACATCAGATCTTTATTTACTCTTACCACAAGGTTGGATAACACCGATGGTACTGAAGTAGTTTAGCTCTGCATTGCACTTGGCTGTACCTTTTTCCTGTATCACTGTACTTACATTTATAGCTACTTAGTTATGTAGCATCTCTCTTCATCTTATCTTAAATATTCTCCATTTTTTCTTATATTATCACATCTATATTTACTCTTAACAAAATGTAGAATAAAGGCAATGCTTATGAAAAAGATTATGTGGTAAACTTCTTGAATTGCCCCCCTCCATCAGCATGGAAAAGGGCTTTCTAGAGCCGGTCTTCACCACTAATGTAAGTTTTTATTTCTCAAGCCTTCAAACTTTGTTGTGTACTAGTAGAATGCCCGTACATTGCCATGGGCCAACAAATGAATTTATAAACAATGCCCATTTTGCTCTCCACAGACGAGCACATTGCATGGAATATTTAAGCACAACACAAATACAAATATATTTTTTCTCTCTATTCTTACAAACACCACACATCCCACTAGCTGCTCTTTTCCGTTGATTTAAATTGTCACCAATCACCTTCTTTGTCCATACACAATTAATCATCTTCATTTATTGCCCCTTGACGCTTCCCGACAGAACATCTAGATAACAAAAAACTATTCTACAATTTTTCTATATTAACTATCATGATCCTAACATATAAATAAAAATATTTGTACAAGAAATGAAGGTCCCATAATAATGTTATACTCTCTAAATTAGTTGTTTATTTTTGGTTAGGCATGGCTTCAACAACTGTTTATTTTTGGTGTTTGCATCAAATTGCATGTTTAAAGTTTATTATGTAGTTCATAAACAAAACTTTGTCCTTCTCAATTTCAGTTTTCAGTTGTAAAACCAAGTTCCTTCTTCATACCATGTAATGTAACTATACAGAGCAAGTCATCTTCTTTTGCACCGCATGTATGCTTCTGTTCTTGATCCGTAATCCAGTGGTGTGGTGAACCTATCCACTATAGCACAATGTCATATTCTACAATGTCTTAACTATGAACAATGTTATATCATTCTACTATTATTTAAATTGTTTCTTTATTTGCCAATCTGAAATGGGATAAATTGATAGCACACTAACCATTAATACTTATGAGTTTTTGATCTAATCCAGTGGTGTCGTGAAGTTGCCAACTCCTTCACACTGTCATTTCCTACCATGTCTTAATCTGACAATACCATATTGTGTTAATGCTATTTTAAATGGTGTCACTTTTATTCGTCAATAAGAAATGTGATGAATTGTCAACACCGATACTTATATGTGCAAAACATGTCATCTGTCTGCTTGTTTCTCTTTCAGAGTGAGGAGGATATAAGAGTCAAACAAGTGTAGTCTCATGAGCTTGCTCACCTGCTTGCGCTGCAGCTCCCGAGTAGGGCTAACCTTTCTTGAACTCTACTGAAGTGTTATCGATTTTGTATATTATTTTGTCGGTGTGTTTATTTGCACTGGTGGCGATCTTTGATGCCCAGTGTATGTAATCTGTTGTCTTCTTGTGCTTTATTATCATAGTGGCAAACTTTGATGCCCAGTGGATGTAATATGTTGTAATTTCTTTATTATATAGTCTAGGTTTTTTCTTATTCACGATGTTGTAGTTATTTTACTGTATATATATATATCATGTCTTCACTCCATGAAAAGTAAACCGGCCAAACTGTAAAATTATGGTACATAATCAGGCCGTCATGCAAATCACTCTGTATGGGCCGCATCATGGGCCCAGTCATCTTGGTCCATTAACAGGCCTAAATGTAAATTGGCCCACTAGTAGTTTCTGGCCTTTAATAGGCCGAGTAAACCGCCGGCCCTATTTTCGCAAGAAAATTCAATTGGCTGTTAGGAGGCCCAAAAGTAGGTTGGGCCTGAAACGTGCCAAACAGCTCACAGGCCGGTAGTAGGCCGAAATAGACCCCGACCCATGATTGTGCCAATCACATCACGGGCCATTAACAGGCCAAAATTGTCTTGATCCTTGTTTGGCCCAATCAAATTATTGGTTGTGAGCAGGCCAGATGCAAAGAGGGCCATAGTTAGGCCCAACTATATGACGGGCTTTTAACAGGCCGAAACAAATATAGGGCCGAAATGTAAAATGGGCCTTTAACAGGCCGAAACTAATATCTGGCCGTATTGCTAAATGGGCATTTAGCAAACAGAAATCCTAAGTGGGCCTCAAGTGGTCCCAAAAGCACAGGGTCCAGTTGACGGGTCGAATCTGATATGGGCCATAATTTAGCCCAAAGGCTCTTAAAGGGCCGGATCTGATATGTGCCGTAATATGGCCCAGAATGTGTTAAACTATTAACGAGTCGGGTCTCATATGGGCCTTTATTAGGCCCAAAACGTGGCAGGATGTTAATGGACCGGATCAAATATGGGCCGGCATTTGGCCCAAAACATGGTGGCATGTTAACGGGTCGGCCTACTAGTGTCTTCAGAATCTTGTGGGTCTTTAGCTGGACCGACCCATTATGGTCTGCAAAATCATGTGTGCCTTTAGCTGGACCGGCCCATTATGGTCTACAAAATCTTGTGGGCCTTTAGTTGGGCCGGACCATTTAATATTTATGGGCCACTTTTGGGCCGGTCCATGTGTCAACATATCATAGGCGCATCTCGCCCATTGGATGAGTGACATCTGTGCCAATGCCGAGCTGACACGTGGTTCCGTCGACCAATGAGAAGTTTACATGTGGAAAATCGCCATTGGTCGTTGCTATTAGCGGGTTATCAGATCCAAAACTGGACCCGATAGCTTGACGACAACCCGTTACGATGGATGCCACGTGCCGGTCACCCTTGATGAAAGAACTTCTATGATGCACGATTTATCATCATGGAAGTGGACACTTCCGTGATGATAATTTTGGTATTGTCATGGAACACTTCTACGACATCATAACTATGACTATCTTGATTATGTCATAAAATCTTCATGGATGTACATGCATGACAGAAAATGTGACCTATTGTGACAAACACGTATCATTACCGAAGTGTATTTTTTTGTAGTGTTTTACCCAGGTTCGGGCCGCCGCGAGGCGTAAAACCATACACCTGCTTTGGTGGATTGATGGTGGATTGTGGTGGAAAACGCAGTGCTCTTGCCCGGCAGGGTTGCTTCAGGGCGAGGGAAGCTATGCGCGTATGAGTGTACGGGGGTCTGAATCCTTTCCATGGTTTCCCTGAGCCTCGTTTTATGATCGCGGGGTCACCACAGTGGCAAATCAGTGATTATGCACTGATTAGATAGCGAACTGTGCTATCATACCTAACTCTACAGACAGGGCAGAGCGCATTAAATGCGCCGCTTAGTGTCACACCATGGCCTGCCCGGCAAGCCTTGTCGGGCTGATCGGACACCTTCTCTCCTGTCATTATGACACGTCGCTGGACAGGTGTCATTTGGAGGTGTTTTCCATAGGAAGTGGCTGCCATGTGGCAGAAAACAACCACTTAGTCACTTGGGGGCTTGACACCGCACCGATCGATGACTTGTGTCGCCGTGATGTGGAGCAGTGGAGCCTTGGCGGGGTGGTTTGCCTTCATTGTGGCCAGAAGACCTGTCGGGATGGTCTTGATGCTTACTCTTGGGGCCACCTCGACCTCGCCAGGCTCGCCTGCCCGGCAACGGAGGTTTTCCCTTAGTGGTGTCTTGCTTCCTTTGGCTTGACTTGGCCCTCTTGATCTTCACTCTGATTTCTCAATGATCTGATCTCTTGTGCTTGGCCTTGTCTTGGTTGCTGCAACTTGGCTCTTTTAGTCCTGTGCACGGTCTGGGAAACAAACCCGAGGTTTGTTGCACCGATAAGCCCCCTCTAGATCGACGACGTTTGTATCTCCCTCAGTCGAAGAGTCATGGCTTCCTCCCCTTCCATCTTCGGAGAAAACCCCCGGTCAATGCGACCCGCTTGAGGCTGCGTTGCTGCGTCTTCCTCATCTGCCTGTGTGGGTGAGCGATAGGGAGCACTTCTCCATCTTGCAATCCCAGCTGGAGCAATTGGTGATGATGGAGCTCCTTTCGGAGTTCACCAAGATGGACTGGATGGCGCCTCGATTGAGGTATAAGGTCCCATGGCCATTGCGCTAGAATCAGGTGGTGCACATAGCATTCATCCATCACGGGCTAAGGTTTCCACTTAATTCCTTCACCAGGGTCGTGCTGGCCTTGTACGGGCTTCAGCTGCATCACCTGCCCCGAGCGGCGTCCTACACCTCTCTTGCTTTATGGCCCTTTCCGAGTGTTTCTTGGGCGTTCGACCCCACTTTGGCCTTTTCTGGTACTTCTTCGAAGTGGTTCCTCATCTCATGGATGGAAAGATCCCTTCCTATGGCGAGGCTGTCCTTCAGCCCCGTCAGAGCTCAAGTTACTTTGCCTTGGCATTGGCCCCAAAGACGGAGTCATGAATACAAGAGTGGTTCTACGCCTCGGATAACTTCCATGATCCCAGGAACCCAAGGCTGTCGGAGTTTGCCGACATGCCATGCTGACAGAGACCAGAGTGGTATTCTAAAGTTAACCTTGACCTAGGGACCAGTTATTTTGTGGACGCCATTGTCCATCTTCAGGGGCACGGTCTCATCGGCCTGCAGATCTTGAAGACTTGGGTGTAGAGGAACATCCATCCTTTGGGTCGTATTGACCCTCCCATGTATGAATATCGCGGAAGGTGTGACCACAACCATCTGCTCTGGCGATAGCTCTTGGAAAACCAGATAGAAGACCATATGCACATGCTTACCCATTTCCCCTTCAAAGAGCTCCGTCGCGAGGTAGTCGTGCATCCCTACAGCATCGCCGATCCGCGGCCCACGGTGAGTTGCTTGACGTTTGTTGTCCTGTTACGTCCTGGGGATGCGTCCGTCAATATCCCTCTAACGTTTTGTTGCTCCTTTGTTAGTCCTATTGGCATCTGGCGTGTGAGCCCGTCCGCTGCGTCCTCATATTAGCATCGCGGCCTCTTTCTGCCTTGGGGGAAATCTTATTGAGGGCGACTATAATGACTCTGCGATCTGGTCTGCCGTCGGTCGGGACGGCGTAGGTAAGAGGCAAGGGTCAACATTGGAAGACGCGCCTTCAACAAAGGGTGCTCGATCTCAGGCGGAACCCATCTCTGGTCCGCCGTTGCCAGAGGAGTTCCTCATCCCGCTATCACGTAGTCTGGGACCGCCGAGGCGGTCCTCCTGGCGGTGAGCTTGTGTCGCTGGAAGAGGATCCCAGCTGGGTGTTCACATCGCTGGTGTTGATGACCCACAAGTATAGGGGATCATTCATAATCCTTTCGATAAGTAAGAGTGTCAAACACTTTGAGGAGCAGAATGACAAGCGGCTTTCAGCAAGGTATTTTCTACAAGCACTGAAACTATCGGTAACAAATAGTTTGGTAGCATGATAATTCGTAATGGGTAACAAGTGATAACTATAACAAAGGTGCAGCAAGGTGGCCCAATCCTTTTTGTAGCAAAGGATAAGCCTGGACGAACTCTTATAAAGCAAAGTGCTCCCCAGGACACATGAGAATTATCATCAAGTTAGTTTTCATCATGATCAAATGATTCACGTTTGTTACTTTGATAATTTGATATGTGAGTGGACCGGTGCTTGGGTGTTGTCCTTACTTGGACAAGCCTCCCACTTATGATTAACCCCTCTCGCAAACATCCGCAACTATGAAAGAAGAACTAAGATAAATCTAACCATAGCTTTAAACATTTGGAACCAAATCAGTCCCTTAAGCAACGCATAAACTAGGGTTTAAACTTCTGTCACTCTAGCAACGCATAAATTAGCCCCTTAAAATATCGAACGAATACCAAATTCACATGATTACTTTAACAAGACTTCTCCCATGTCCTCGGGAACAAAAATAACTACTCACAAAGCATATTCATGTTCATGATCAGAGGGTATTGAATATCATTAAGGATCCGAACATATGATCTTCCACCAAATAAAACAACTAGCATCAACCACAAGGAGTAATCAACACTACTAGCAAACCACAGGTACCAATCTGAAGTTTTGAGACAAAGATTGAATACAAGAGATGAACTAGGGTTTGAGATGAGATGGTGTTGGTGAAGATGTTGATGAAGATTAGTCCTCCCATGATAAGAGGATCATTGGTGATGACGATGGCTTCGATTTCCCCTCTGGGAGGAAAGTTTCCCGGCGGAATCGCTCCGCTGGAGCTCTAGATTTCTTCTGCCCAGGTTCCGCTTCAAGATGGCAGCACTTTGTCCCGAAAGCCTTCTTCTTACTTTTTCTATGTCAAAACCCTTCATATAGAAGAAGATGGGCACTAGAGGCTGGCCAGGGGTCCCACAAGCTCAGTGGGCACACCATGGGGAGTAGGGCCTGCCCCCAGGCTTGTGGCCACCTAGTGGGTGCCCTTCTGGTATTTATTCACCCAATATTTTTTTATATATTCCAAAATAATTCTCTGTAAAGTTTTAGTATATTTTGAGTTGTGTGGAATAGGGATATCAGATTTGCTCCTTTCCGGTCAAGAATTCTAGCTGCTGGCATTCTCCCTCTTCATATAGTTCTTGCAAAATAAGAGAAAAAGGCATAATGATTGTATCATAAAGTGAAATAACAGTCCATAATGCAATAAATATCAACATAAAAATATGATGCAAAATGGACGTATCAACTCCCACAAGCTTAGACCTCGCTTGTCCTCAAGCGAAAGACGAAATTGATAATCATGACCACATGTTTAGAGATAGAGGTGTTGATAAAACAAAATACGGACATGAAGGCATCGTGATCATCTTTAGAACAACAATATATTTTCATATATCTTCTTAAGATAAAGTGATAATTTGTTCACAATGCAAAGTCTGAGCCGTAAACTTCATTGAAAGCCAACAAACTATGACCTCAGTAATTGATGCAATTGCAATTTGTCATAATGTCAGAAAGAGTCAATGTAAGAGCCTTTATTTAGCAAATTCACATACTAAACCATCATTTAATCTTTCATAATTTCTAACACTCACGCGATACTTATGAGATCAAAGCTTCAGTCGGACATATAGAAAGATAGGGGCCTATAATCTCGCCTCCCAACCATTTACTTCAAGGGTAATGTCAACAATATATAACTCATGATCACCTACATCCGAGTGGATATGTACGTCTAGATCTTTCCCCCACACATAGTGCTTGCCAAAAAAAGAGAAAAATAAAAGGAAGGGTGAAGATCACCATGACTCTTGCATAAAGGTAGGTATTAAAAATAAAAGATAGGCTCTTCGCAGAGAGAAGCATAGGTTGTCATGCGCTTTTTATTTGGATGCAAAAAATCTGAATGCTAAGGAACGTCACTTTATATTGCCACTTGTGATAGAGAACTTTATTATGAAGTCTGTCGCTTTTATTTCTTCCCCATCACAAGTTTGTACAAAACCTATTTTCCCCACAATAAAAGATCATACATATTTAGAGACCAATTTTTATTGCTTGCACTGGTGACAACTTACTTGGAGGATCTTACTACATCCATAGGTAGATATAGTAGAATCTCATGACATGAAATTGGGTTAATGATTTATGGATGCACAAGTAGTATCTCTACTTGGTGTGGAAGTTTGGCTAGCACGGGATAGAAAGCAATCTCAACATGTTGGAGGATCCATGACAATATAACTTCTATTCAGATATAAGGAAGCATAATCCATTACGTTGTCTAACTTGTCTAACATCAACTTATTAGCATATAATATTTTGCTCACAATCATAAAAGATGTCCAAGATAGTGTATTTATATGTGAAGCCTCTCTTTGTTTATTACTTATCATTAGTTGCAACAATGACCAATAATATGTTTGTCAACCTTCAACAAATTTCATGCATTATACTTCTTATATGTGAAGTCATCACTCTCTATAAGATTATGATATAATATTTTACTTCTTTTTATTCTTTTCCATCTCTAAGATCAAAACATGAAAGCAAACCACTCAAAACTAAACTTTATTATATAACTCTCACACTCGATTACATAGATTGATCAAGAAGCAAAAACTTAAAGACTGGATCATACCAAAAACTTTTATTTTACTAGATACCAGAAGGATCGAACTAAGATAAATGATAACGATAAAGATGTGATGGTGATACTATACCGGGGCACCTCCCCCAAGCTTGGCACAAGCCAAGGGGAGTGCCCATACCTGTGTACTCCAGTCTCCTTCTTAGGAGGTGGTAACGATGAAGTTGATAATGTGGCGGTGAGCTTCTACAGCTTACGTTTGAGGATGAAATTTTCCTCCCTTAGATCATCATTTTCTTGCTCAAGCTTCAATATATTTTTTACATAATGCCTCTTTGCTTTACTGCAGAAAACGGGACATGATAAATTTGATCTTAGATTTGTTTACTGTGTTTAGAACGCTCGACTTCTTGAACTCCACAAGCATATTCCCTAGTTTAGGTAGGGGAACATTGTCCTCATCTGGGCTCGCCTCTTGCTCCTCATCCCTGGATATAGATAGGGGTATATTTCCCCAAAGATCCTTGGATCTACAACATAGTGGGAAACATACCTCTCTCCATCTTAATCTTGCAAAGACATATTGCTCTAAATCTGCAACAGAAATAGCTCGAAACAAGAACAGATGATATTGTCGTGATACGGTGATCAAAACCTTCCAGAGTTTATATAATAGGTTTTTGCCGTGCAAAACAAGTAATATGGGAGAAATCATATTCCAGAAGGCACACGGGGGCACCACAAGCTCGGGAGGCGTGCCTAGGCAGTAGGGCGTACCCCCCCAGGCTTGTCGCCTGCTCGTGCACTTTCCAGACTACTTATTATTTTCCTAATTTTTTAAATATTCCAAAATGGAGTAAAATTGCTTTTATGGAACTTTTGGAGTCGGTTTACTTACCGTATAACATACATATTCCTTTCAGGGTTCTGGAGCGTTCTGGAAAATTTCATTTATGTTCTCCTCCGGTGTACTATGGACTATATAATGTTGGTTTCAATATTTATAGGCGTACCTGAGATATAATGTTTGATTCTTTGCACATTAACCACCTTCGTATTAGTGCATTTGGCGTTCTTGATCTTGATAGCACCGAAACGGTAAAATTCTTCGATAATGTATGGTCCTTCCCATTTAGAGAGGACTTTTCTTGCAAAAAATCTTAAACAAGAATTGTATAGCAAGACATGGTCACCTACATTAACTTTTTCTTTAAACATCTTACCATTTTCATAGGCTTTGGTTATCCATTCATCAAGTGAGATAATGTCAAATAACTCTTTTCGCCGGCAAGTTTAAAATCATAGTTGAGCTCTTTAATTGCCCAATAAGCTTTGTTGTGTCCTCCATATGCTTCGGAGTGATACTTCCGTAGGATTTGTTCCTGTTCATGCTCGGGTATGCAGTGTCTAATAATACCATCTACTCCTTTATAAAGGTATGGGTCATCCCAGAAGTAATGTCTTAAATCATAGAAAAACTTTTTCTTTTGTTGGTATGTGAAACTAGGTGCTATATATTTAGCAACAATATAATTAGCATAGAAAGCTATTCATCAATAGGTAGGTACTCAGCATACCAAGGAGTACTACGAGAAGCATTTATGACAGCTAGTTGTTCATCGGGAAAGCTATTCATCAATAGGTAGGTAGTGGGTCATCAAGAATATTTTCTAACCTAGACAAGTTGTAAGCTACTAGGTTCTCAACTCCTTTCCTATCAGTCATATGTATATCAAATTCCTGTAGCAAAAGAACCCACCTAATAAGTCTAGGTTTTGCATCTTTATTTTCCATAAGGTATTTAGTAGTAGCATGATCAGTGTGAACAATTACTTTAGAATCAACAGTATAAGACCTGAATTTATCACAAACAAACACAACTGCTAAAAATTCTTTTTCAATGGTAGCATATTTTCTTTGAGCACTGTCCAGAGTTGGATAACATTTAATTTCTTATCAACTCTTTGTCCTAAAATAGCACCAACAACATAATCACTAGCATCACACATAATTTCAAAGGGTAGGTTCCAGTCAGGTGGTTGAACAATAGGTGTAGAGATTAAGGCTTTCTTAAGTATTTCAAAGGCTTCCACACAGTCATGGTTAAAAACAAATGGAACATCGTTTTGCAAGAGATTAGTAAGCGGCCTAGAAATTTTAGAGAAGTCTTTAATAAACCTCCTATAAAATAGGCATGACCAAGGAAACTTCATATACCTTTGATATCTTTAGGACATGACATTTTCTCAATTGCAACAACTTTAGCTTTATCAACTTCAATACCTCCTTCAAAAAATTTATGCCCCAAGACAATACCTTCATTCACCATAAAGTGGCACTTCTCCCAATTCAAGACAAGATTGGTTTCCTCACATCTCTGCAAAACTCGATCAAGGTTGCTTAAGCAATCATCAAAAGAAGTTCCATATATGGAAAAATCATCCATGAAAACCTTAACAATCTTTTTACAAAACTTAGAGAATATAGCGCCATACATCTTTGAAAGGTAGCAAGTGCATTGCATAAAACCAAAAGGCATATGTCTATAAGTGAAAGTACGAAAAGGGCATGTAAAAGTATTTTTTTCTTAATCCTCTTGTGACACAGGTATTTGGGAAAAACCAGAGTAACCATGTAGAAAACAGAAATGTGTATGTTTTGATATTTTTTCTAGCATTTGATCAATAAAAGGAAGAGGGTAATGATCTTTCCTAGTATCTTTGTTAAATTTTATAAAATCAACTGCCATCCTATAACCTATGATAATTCTTTGTGGGATAAGTTCTGATAGAGGTGAAGGTGTCCTGATGTTTCGATGAGATAGCTATCATTTTCTGTGGGAGTTGACCTTGACGATCCAACTACGAACGTGCGAGATGTCACACCTTAGCAATTGTTAAACCAACTTCCAAGGGTTTATTGACCACACCAGAGCACGATCGACCTGACTATGAGGGCCTATTTCCTGCGAGAAAATGAAGAACAAGCAAGAAACTGAGATTGCAATCAGGATATTGCGAATATAAGAGGAAAGCTTTATTGATGAAAGTGGGGTTCTATGATGTCTTGGTCTGGTTGTTGAACACAAACGAAGTACGTGAAGTTGCAACTATGGCGAACTTTTAATCTAAACAAAACCCAAAGTCTAAACGACACCCTAAGAGTTGTATATATGGAGGAAGAGGGGGGAATTTCGCGGCCCCTTGGAGGAGGGGTCTGAAACCAACCCTAATTCTTTCCCCATGCATATGGACTCTAAAAACAGCCTATACTTCAGTATTTCAAAATTACATGGGCCTGGCGCAATAATAATGTGACACATCACCTATAATAGCCTCCGGACGAAATTTATGAAGTGGCATGTTGTATATTTCGTCCAATGCTTCATGCATGCACTACGGTAGCCTCAAAGTCCTGAAATCATCACTTGTAAATGCATTCTTGTTTCTCTTGCGAATGCCATCATCTCCATGCTTGATCTTGCTCCAATGTTCATCCTTCTTGTACAAGCTAGGCCCTTCATTTGTAAGCAAGACAAATGTATCAAATTTAGCTAGCATCATATTATCATGAAATTAGAATTATTACCAAGAAACAAAAGTACCTGGTAATTTAATTGGCTTGCGCGAGCTCTAGTAATTGGTCCAGTATGTATAGAAGCAGGGGTTGTGGGTGTAACAATGGTATTGATGTCCTCATCATCCTTCCCTTCTCTAAGTGAAGTCATCCTCGAAGGAAGGTCATCTTCCTCACCCAAGTAAGGCTTAAAATCTGCAATGTTAAAAGTGGGACCAACCCCAAAATCTGTAGGCAGCTCAAGTTTATATGCATTATCATTTATTTTCTCTAACATATTAAAATGACCATCAGCACGTGGCATTAGCTTTGATTTGCACAAATCAGGAAACCTATCCTTACAGGAATGTAACCAAACACGATTTCCAGGTGCAAATACAACATGTTTTCTACCTTTATCTCAAGCAAGTTTATATTTAGCATTCATACGCTCAATGTTTTCCTTAGTTAACTCATGCATTTTTAAGATCAATTTAGCACGCTGTTTAGCATCAAAATTAACCTTCTCCGAAGATGGAAGAGGCAACAAATCAATAGGCGCACGAGGTAGGAACCCATATACAATTTCAAAAGGGCACATCTTAGTAGTAGAATGCAGCAAACGATTATAAGAAAATTCAATATGAGGCAAGCATTCTTCCCACATTTTCTTTTTATTCTTCAAAATAGCCCTAAGCATAGTAGATAATTTTGTATTGACTACTTCAGTTTGTCCATCATTTTGGGGGTGACAAGTTGTACTAAAAGGCAGTTTAATCCCTAGCTTAGCCCATAAACATCTCCAAAAGTGGCTAATAAATTTAGTATCACTATCTGAACAATAGTATTTGGCACACTGTGTAACGAAGAATTTCAAGAAAGAACAAATCAGCAACATTAGCAGCAGCATCGCTTTTATGACATGGTATGAAGGGTGCCATTTTGAAAATCTATCCACGACAACAAATATGCTATCCCTCTCCTTCTTTGTTCGAGGTAATCCTAAAATAAAATCCATAGATATATCCTCCCATGGAACACTGGGTACAGGCAAAGGCATATATAAACCATGAGGATTGAGTTGTGACTTAGCTTTTTGACATGTAGTGCAGCGAGCAACAAAACGCTCAACATCTCGTCTCATCTTTGGCCAAATGAAATGTGTAGCAAGTACATCCTCCGTCTTCTTCATGCCAAAGTGTCACATTAATCCTCCTCCATGCGCCTCCTGCAACAACAAAAGACTAACAGAGCTAGCTGGAATGCATAGCTTGTTAGCACGGAACTCAAAATCCATCGTTAATGATGAACTTGTTCCATGTTCTTCCTTCTTTATAGTTCTGCATACTTCTTGAAATTCAGGATCATGCACATATTGATCTTTGATGGTCTCCAAACCAAATACTTTAAAGTCAAGTTGTGAAGGCATAGTATAGCGACGAGACAATGTGTAACATCCCAAATTCTAAATTTTGGAACGTTATAATAAATAGATAGATTGATTGTTTGTTTGATTGTTGTGTGATTTATTGAGTGAAATTCAAAACTTTTTGAAAATTCAATGAGAGGGAATAAAAGGACTTTCCCAAACTTTCATTTTTGCATTCATGATCTCGTGAATTCAAATATTTTTCATCACAAAACCCTGGAGAGAAGATGACATGACTTCTTCCATTTAAATAAATGAAAAGGGTTTTGAAAAGATTTGAATTTCATTTGGAAATATTTTTAAATTCAGAAACTTTAAGCAACTCAATAATTTTCATGAGAGAAGATAAAATGACTTCTTCAAAACATATGAAATATGAGTTGGGAGTTTAAAAGAAATCCAATTTGACGTCCTTTTGGAAATTATTTTCAATTGGGAGTTATTTGGGTTTTATTCAAATTATTTTTCTCCAAAAATAAAATATACAGAAATTAGGGTAAATGATTCCCTACATCAGAAAAATTGGAGAGAAATAAATTTGAATTAATTTTGGTATTTTTAAAATGTTTTTTATTGGTTTTTATTGGACCAGTAGCACTCTTTGATTTATCTGAATATTTTCGGATTTTATTTGATGCTAGAAAAATGTTCATGTTGTAGAAAATCTTTTTCTAAAATTTTTGATATATATTATGCCTATATAAAATTTTACTTCATTTTTGTTATTCAGTTTTACTTTCCTGTTTTCATTAAAAAAACTGCTCATTCGCGCGGAACTAACTGTCGCCCACTTGCGCTGCATAATAGCATCTGGCGCCCCATCATTTTTTCTCCTAAATGGGCCTGGCCCAGCCAGCCATAATCCTTCCCAGTTTTTTTTCTTTCTTTTTTCTTTAGCCAAAAAAAAAATTGCAGCCCACAGTGTACGCGCGGCTGGCCCATGTTGGTTTTTAGCCCATGCGGTTCTTTTTTTCTTTCTATTTCGTCTACGTTTAGTCCCACATTGCCTAGCCTTTGACCTCCATGTCTCTTTTCCACCTATAAATATAGACCCATAGAGCCCCCAAAAATCATCCGATTCGGGTAAAATCAATATTTTGGTTTGACTAGATTCACTAAAAATATATATTTCTCCTCTCCGGCGGAAAGTCTGGATGTCGTCTCCTCTCTTTGAAGTCGTCTTTTCAGTACCTTATAAAGGTATCTTTCTTCGTATTATTTTTATATATAGTTACTCCCGTAGCTTATTATTCTAAACTAGTATGGTAGAATAATTAGATTTATAAATTAGTCAATGTATTTACATTTTTGGACTAATTCTTTTAGCCATAGCCCGTTTTCCTTCGTAAAACAGCTTGACCCTGATTTTTCAAATAACCATAACTTTTAACTCATTCATTCAAATTAAATGAAACCAGCGCCAGTAATTTTGTATTGTTTTCATCTATCCAGTGAACCTGTCACATCAACTTTTTGAAATTTTCAAAATTTCAATATTTATTCAGATTCATATTCAAACTTCTTTTGCTCATAACTTGAGTTTTATAACTCCGTTTGAGTTGATTCTTTTTGCAAATCGAAGCTCTTGACCAAAACTTTCTGATAAGGCCAAATTCACTTAATTTTGGTATGGGTAGAAAAAAATTGCTGCAAGAGTAAATTGTTTGTTTTCGAAGTTTTTCGAGATCTTCTCTTCGATTCTTTTGCATGAATGCTTATGTATGCAATTGCTTGCTCGCGATAGATTGACCGGAGTGTGATGAATAGAACTATCAGGTGTTGAGTGTGAATCATCTTCATCAACAGTACATGCAAGTTCACACTTTGATCATATCACTTAGGATCTGATTAACATGTGGGTTCTGGGAAGTAGATGAGGTAGTACCTGTTGCCCTGTTTATTATCAAACCTTGGAAGTTACTTCTACGTTATTATTGCTATGCTATGCTTGTAGGCGTGGTTTGGGTGAGTGAATCCATGACAGATGTGAGATTGTTATTTAATGGTTCAACTTAAGGTGGCAACTTTAATACACATCTGGGTGGATTGAGGCACCTGGGGAACCGAGTGATTGCCTGTTTTTTTGGAAAATCCCGGGGTTCCGTGTGATTATCCTATGGACTGCCACCCAGGCTCGAAGGGATCATAAGATTATTCATGCTAGAAACTTCTGTGTGCAGCCACAAGCTATTATGGGCTTTAGCATAGTTGATTAAGTCGTGTGAACTCTTATAATGGTAGACTAGCAGATGTAGGGGATGTAGGTGGTACTGTCTACCCATCGTAAGGTGCTAACACTGCTGAAAGACTGTGTCTCGGTCATCCATTTCTCAAACACCATCTAGCGCAAGGAATCCAACGGAGGAGATCGACTCTTGCGGGGAAAAGTGCACAAACCTCTGCAGAGTGTACAAACTAATCATGGTTAGCCGTGTCACCGGTTATGGACATTTTGAGTATCTGGTTCTTGAATTATTGATGTGATCTCAACACTCTAAATTAATTTGTTGGGTTGTTAATGAGTACTTTTAATTGGGATTGAGAGGGGGTTTACCTTCTCAATGTTTTCAACAAAGTTTGTAGTTAAATAAAATATATTCCTTTGCAGTAGGAAAAAATTGGCTTTTCGCAAAAACTTATTTACCATAGAGCCTCCACCAGCCATATATGCATGTAGTGATAGCAATTATTCATCATTATCCTATGGTGTGAATTTGCCAGTACATTCAATGTACTGACCCTTTGTGGCGGCAACGTCTTATGTTGCAGGACTTCTTTACGACAAGTAAGTGATAAGTTAGGGTTATGATTTCTACACTCAACTCTGTCGTTGGTGTTGATGGGAATCCACAACCTTGTTGTTACCCCCGCTATTTGGATTGAGGTAATAGTATTTATGTTACTTTATACATGTGATTTACCTCTGTTATAAATCCTGGAGTACTGCGTGTGTCAGCACACCGATCCAGGGATGACACTTAAGCACAACGACTTGTGAAGGAAATATGCCCTAGAGGCAATAATAAAGTTATTATTTATTTCCTCATATCATGATAAATGTTTATTATTCATGCTAGAATTGTATTAACCGGAAACATGATACATGTGTGAATACATAGACAAACATAAAGTCACTAGTATGCCTCTACTTGACTAGCTCATTAATCAAAGATGGTTATGTTTCCTAACCATAGACATGTGTTGTCATTTGATTAATGGGATCACATCATTAGGAGAATGATGTGATTGACATGACCCATTCCATTAGCCTAGCACTTGATCGTTTAGTATGTTGCTATTGCTTTCTTCATGACTTATACAAAGTTCCTGCAACTATGAGATTGTGCAACTCACGTTTACCGGAAGAACACTTTGTGTTCTACCAAACGTCACAACGTAACTGGGTGATTATAAAGGTGCTCTACAGGTGTTTCCGAAGGTGCATGTTGGGTTGGCATAATTCGAGATTAGGATTTGTCACTCCGATTGTCGGAGAGGTATCTCTGGGCCCTCTCGGTAATACTCATCACCTAAGCCTTGCAAGCATTGTAACTAATGAGTTAGTTATAAGATGATGTGTTACAGAACGAGTAAAGAGACTTGCCGGTAACGAGATTGAACTAGGTATTGGATACCGACGATCAAATCTCGGGCAAGTAACATACCGATGACAAAGGGAACAACGTATGTTGTTATGCGGTTTGACCGATAAAGATCCTCGTAGAATATGTAGGAACCAATATGGGCATCCAGGTTCCGCTATTGGTTATTGACCGAGAATAGTTCTAGGTCATGTCTACATAGTTCTCGAACCCGTAGGGTCACGCTTAACGTTACGATGACAGTTTTATTATGAGTTTATAAGTTTTGATGTACCGTAGTTTGTTCGGAGTCCCGGATGTGATCACGGACATGACGAGGAGTCTCGAAATGGTCGAGACATAAAGATTGATATATTGGACGACTATATTCGGACACCGGAAGTGTTCCGGGTGATTTCAGAGAAAACCGGAGTGCTCGAGGGTTACCGGACCCCCCCCCCCGGAGAGTTAATGGGCCACATGGGCCTTAGTGGGAAGAAAGAGGGGCGGCCAGGAAGGGCCGCGCGCCCCCTCTCCCTCTGGTCCGAATTGGACTAGGAGGGGGGGCGGCGCCCCCCACTCTTTCCTTCCCCTCCTCTCCCCCTTCCTTCCCCTCCTAGTAGGAGTAGGAAAGGAGGAGTCCTACTCCTACTAGGAGGAGGACTCCTCCTCCTGGCACGCCTAACAAGGGCCGGCCGGCCTCCCCCTCCCTCCTTTATATACGGGGGCAGGGGGCACCGCATAGACACACAAGTTGATCTACGGATCGTTCCTTAGCCGTGTGCGGTGCCCCCCTCCACCATATTCCACCTCGGTCATATCGTCGCGGAGTTTAGGCGAAGCCCTGCGCCGGTAGAACATCATCATTGTCACCACGCCGTCGTGCTGACGGAACTCTTCCTCGAAGCTTTGCTGGATCAGAGCCTGGGGATCGTCATCGAGCTGAACGTGTGCTGAACTCGGAGGTGTCGTACGTTCGGTGCTTAGATCGGTCGGATTGTGAAGACGTACGACTACATCAACCGCGTTGTCATAACGCTCCCGCTTACGGTCTACGAGGGTACGTGGACGAACACTCTCCCCTCTCGTTGCTATGCCATCACCATGGTCTTGCGTGTGCGTAGAATTTTTTTTGAAATTACTACGTTACCTAACAGTGGCATCCGAGCCTGGTTTTATGCGTAGATGTCATATGCACGAGTAGAACACAAGTGAGTTGTGGGTGATATAAGTCATACTGCTTACCGGCATGTCATACTTTGGTTCGGCGGTATTGTGAGATGAAGCAGCCCGGACCGACATTACGCGTACGCTTACGCGAGACTGGTTTCACCGCTACGAGCACTCGTTGCTTAAAGGTGACCGGCGGGTGTCTGTCTCTCTCACTTTAGCTGAATCAAGTGTGGCTACGCCCGGTCCTTGCGAAGGTTAAAACAGCACCAACTTGACAAACTATCGTTGTGGTTTTTGATGCGTAGGTAAGAACGGTTCTTGCTAAGCCCGTAGCAGCCACGTAAAACTTGCAACAACAAAGTAGAGGACGTCTAACTTGTTTTTGCAGGGCATGTTGTGATGTGATATGGTCAAGACGTGATGCTATATTTTATTGTATGAGATGATCATGTTTTGTAACCGAAGTTATCGGCAACTGGCAGGAGCCATATGGTTGTCGCTTTATTGTATGAAATGCAAACGCCCTGTAATTGCTTTACTTTATCACTAAGCGGTAGCGATAGTCGTAGAAGCAATAGTTGGCGAGACGACAACGATGCTACGATGAAGATCAAGGTGTCGCGCTGGTGACGATGGTGATCATGACGGTGCTTCAGAGATGGAGATCACAAGCACAAGATGATGATGGCCATATCATATCACTTATATTGATTGCATGTGATGTTTATCCTTTATGCATCTTATCTTGCTTTGATTGACGGTAGCATTTTAAGATGATCTCTCACTAAAATTATCAAGAAGTGTTCTCCCTGAGTATGCACCGTTGCCAAAGTTCGTCGAGTCCAGACACCACGTGATGATCGGGTGTGATAAGCTCTACGTCCATCTACAACGGGTGCAAGACAGTTTTGCACACGTGGAATACTCAGGTTAAACTTGACGAGCCTAGCATATGCAGATATGGCCTCGGAACACGGAGACCGAAAGGTTGAGCGTGAATCATATAGTAGATATGATCAACATAGTGATGTTCACCATTGAAAACTACTCCATCTCATGTGATGATCGGTTATGGTTTAGTTGATTTGGATCACGTGATCACTTAGATGACTAGAGAGATGTCTGTCTAAGTGGGAGTTCTTAAGTAATATGATTAATTGAACCTAAATTTATCATGAACTTAGTACCTGATAGTATTTTGCTTGTCTATGTTTGTTTGTAGATAGATGGCTCGTGCTGTTGTTCCGTTGAATTTGAATGCGTTCCTTGAGAAAGCAAAGTTGAAAGATGATGGTAGCAATTACACGGACTGGGTCCGTAACCTGAGGATTATCCTCATTGCTGCATAGAAAAGTTACGTCCTGGAAGCACCGTTGGGTGCCAGGCCTGCTGCTGATGCAACTGACGGCGCTAAGAACGTCTGGCAGAGCAAAGCTGATGACTACTCTATAGTTCAGTGTGCCATGCTTTACGGCTTAGAACCGGGTCTTCAATGACATTTTGAACGTCATGGAGCATATGAGATGTTCCAGGAGTTGAAGTTAATATTTCAAGCAAATGCCCGGATTGAGAGATATGAAGTCTCCAATAAGTTCTACAGCTGCAAGATGGAGGAGAATAGTTCTGTTAGTGAGCATATACTCTAAATGTCTGGGTATAATAATCACTTGATTCAACTGGGAGTTAATCTTCCGGATGATAGCGTCATTGACAGAATTCTCCAATCACTGCCACCAAGCTACAAGAGCTTTGTGATGAACTATAATATGCAAGGGATGAACAAGACTATTCCCGAGCTCTTTGCAATGCTAAAAGCTGCGGAGGTAGAAATCAAGAAGGAGCATCAAGTGTTGATGGTCAACAAGACCACTAGTTTCAAGAAAAAGGGCAAAGGGAAGAAGAAGGGGAACTTCAAGAAGAACAGCAAGCAAGTTGCTGCTCAAGAGAAGAAACCCAAGTCTGGACCTAAGCCTGAAACTGAGTGCTTCTACTGCAAGCAGACTGGTCACTGGAAGCGGAACTGCCCCAAGTATTTGGCGGATAAGAAGGATGGCAAAGTGAACAAAGGTATATGTGATATACATGTTATTGATGTGTACCTAACTAGAGCTCGTAGTAGCACCTGGGTATTTGATACTGGCTCTGTTGCTAATATTTGCAACTCGAAACAGGGACTACGGATTAAGCGAGCACTGGCCAAGGACGAGGTGACGATGCGCGTGGGAAACGGTTCCAAAGTCGATGTGATCACGGTCGGCACGCTACCTCTACATCTACCTTCGGGATTAGTTTTAGACCTGAATAATTGTTATTTGGTGCCAGCGTTGAGCATGAACATTATATCTGGATCTTGTTTGATGCGGGACGGTTATTCATTTAAATCAGAGAATAATGGTTGTTCTATTTATATGAGTAATATCTTTTATGGTCATGCACCCTTGAAGAGTGGTCTGTTTTTATTAAATCTCGATAGTAGTGATACACATATTCATAGTGTTGAAACCAAAAGATGCAGAGTTAATAATGATAGTGCAACTTATTTGTGGCACTGCCATTTGGGTCATATCGGTGTAAAGCGCATGAAGAAACTCCATACTGATGGACTTTTGGAATCACTTGATTATGAATCACTTGGTACTTGCGAACCGTGCCTTATGGGCAAGATGACTAAAAACGCCGTTCTCCGGAACTATGGAGCGAGCAACTGATTTGTCGGAAATCATACATACTGATGTTTGTGGCCCAATGAATGTTGAGGCTAGCGGCGGGTATCGTTATTTTCTCACCTTCACAGATGATTTGAGCAGATATGGGTATATCTACTTGATGAAACACAAGTCTGTAACATTTGAAAAGTTCAAAGAATTTCAGAGTGAAGTGGAAAATCATCGTAACAAGAAAATAAAGTTTCTACGATCTGATCGTGGAGGAGAATATTTGAGTTATGAGTTTGGCCTACACTTGAAACAATGTGGAATTGTTTTGCAACTCACGCCACCTGGAACACCACAACGAAATGGTGTGTCCGAACGTCCTAATCGTACTTTACTGGATATGGTGCGATCTATGATGTCTCTTACTGATTTACCGCTATCATTTTGGGGCTATGCTTTAGAGACGGCCGCATTCACGCTAAATAGGGCACCATCAAAATCCGTTGAGACGACGCCTTATATACTGTGGTTTGGCAAGAAACCAAAGTTGTCGTTTCTTAAAGTTTGGGGCTGCGATGCTTATGTGAAGAAACTTCAACCAGATAAGCTCGAACCTAAATCGGAGAAATGTGTCTTCATAGGATACCCAAAAGAGACTATTGGGTACACCTTCTATCACAGATCCGAAGGCAAGACATTCGTTGCTAAGAATGGATCCTTTCTAGAGAAGGAGTTTCTCTCGAAAGAAGTGAGTGGGAGGAAAGTAGAACTTGATGAGATAACTGTATCTACTCCCTTATTGGAAAGTAGTTCATCACGAGAACTGGTTCCTGTGACAACTACACCAATTAGTGAGGAAGCTAATGATAATGATCATGAAACTTCAGATCAAGTTTCTACTGAACCTCGTAGGTCTACCAGAGTAAGATTCGCACCAGAGTGGTACGGTAATCCTATTCTGGAAGTCATGTTACTTGACCATGATGAACCTATGAACTATGAGGAAGCGATGATGAGCCCAGATTCCGCAAAATGGCTAGAGGCCATGAAATCTGAGATGGGATCCATGTATGAAAACAAAGTATGGACTTTGGTTGACTTGCCCAATGATCGGCAAGCCATTGAGAATAAATGGATCTTTAAGAAGAAGACTGACGCCGATGGTAATATAACTGTCTATAAAGCTCGACTTGTTGCAAAAGGTTTTCGACAAGTTCAAGGGGTTGACTACGGTGAGACTTTCTCACCCGTAGCGATGCTTAAGTCCGTCCGAATCATGTTAGCTATTGCTGCATTTCATGATTATGAAATTTGGCAAATGGATGTCAAGACTGCATTCTTGAATGGATTTCTAGAAGAAGAGTTGTATATGATGCAGCCGGAAGGTTTTGTTGATCCAAAAGGTGCTGACAAAGTGTGCAAGCTCCAGCGTTCCATTTATGGACTGGTGCAAGCATCTCGGAGTTGGAATAAATGCTTTGATAGTGTGATCAAAGCATATGGTTTTATACAGACTTTTGGAGAAGCCTGTATTTACAAGAAAGTGAGTGGGAGCTCTGTAGCATTTCTAATATTATATGTAGATGACATATTATTAATTGGAAATGATATAGAATTTCTGGATAGCATAAAAGGATACTTGAATAAAAGTTTTTCAATGAAAGACCTCGGTGAAGCTGCTTACATATTGGGCATCAAGATCTATAGAGATAGATCAAGACGCTTAATAGGACTTTCACAAAGCACATACCTTGACAAAATTTTGAAAAATTTCAAAATGGATCAGACAAAGAAAGGATTCTTGCCTGTGCTACAAGGTGTGAAGTTGAGTCAAACTCAATGCCCGACCACAGCAGAAGATAGAGAGAAAATGAAAAATATTCCCTATGCATCAGCCATAGGCTCTATCATGTATGCAATGCTGTGTACCAGACCTGACGTATGCTTAGCAATAAGCTTGGCAGGAAGGTACCAAAGTAATCCAGGAGTGGATCACTGGACAGCGGTCAAGAACATCCTGAAATACCTGAAAAGGACTAAGGATATGTTTCTCGTATATGGAGGTGACAAAGAGCTAGTCGTAAACGGTTACGTCGATGCAAGCTTTGACACTGATCCGGACGATTCTAAATCGCAAACCGGATACGTGTTTTTATTAAATGGTGGAGCTGTAAGTTGGTGCAGTTCTAAACAAAGTGTCGTAGCAGGATCTACATGTGAAGCAGAGTACATAGCTGCTTCGGAAGCAACAAATGAAGGAGTCTGGATGAAGGAGTTCATTTCCGATCTAGGTGTCATACCTAGTGCATCGGGACCAATGAAGATCTTCTGTGACAATACTGGTGCAATTGCCTTGGCAAAGGAATCCAGATTTCACAAGAGGACCAAGCACATCAAGAGACGCTTCAATTCCATTCGGGACCAAGTCCAAGTGGGAGACATAGAGATTTGCAAGATACATACGGATCTGAATGTTGCAGACCCGTTGACTAAGCCTCTCTCATGAGCAAAACATGATCAGCATCGAGACTCCATGGGTGTTAGAATCATTACTATGTAATCTAGATTATTGACTCTAGTGCAAGTGGGAGACTGAAGGAAATATGCCCTAGAGGCAATAATAAAGTTATTATTTATTTCCTCATATCATGATAAATGTTTATTATTCATGCTAGAATTGTATTAACCGGAAACATGATACATATGTGAATACATAGACAAACATAAAGTCACTAGTATGCCTCTACTTGACTAGCTCATTAATCAAAGATGGTTATGTTTCCTAACCATAGACATGTGTTGTCATTTGATTAATGGGATCACATCATTAGGAGAATGATGTGATTGACATGACCCATTCCGTTAGCCTAGCACTTGATCGTTTGGTATGTTGCTATTGCTTTCTTCATGACTTATACAAAGTTCCTGCAACTATGAGATTGTGCAACTCCCGTTTACCGGAAGAACACTTTGTGTGCTACCAAACGTCACAACGTAACTGGGTGATTATAAAGGTGCTCTACAGGTGTTTCCGAAGGTGCATGTTGGGTTGGCATAATTTGAGATTAGGATTTGTCACTCCGATTGTCGGAGAGGTATCTCTGGGCCCTCTCGGTAATACTCATCACCTAAGCCTTGCAAGCATTGTAACTAATGAATTAGTTATAAGATGATGTGTTACAGAACGAGTAAAGAGACTTGCCGGTAACGAGATTGAACTAGGTATTGGATACCGACGATCAAATCTCGGGCAAGTAACATACCGATGACAAAGGGAACAACGTATGTTGTTATGCGGTTTGACCGATAAAGATCTTCGTAGAATATGTAGGAACCAATATGGGCATCCAGGTTCCGCTATTGGTTATTGACCGAGAATAGTTCTAGGTCATGTCTACATAGTTCTCGAACCCGTAGGGTCCGCACGCTTAACGTTACGATGACATTTTTATTATGAGTTTATAAGTTTTGATGTACCGAAGTTTGTTCGGAGTCTCGGATGTGATCACGGACATGACGAGGAGTCTCGAAATGGTCGAGACATAAAGATTGATATATTGGACGACTATATTCGGACACCGGAAGTGTTCCGGGTGATTTCGGAGAAAACCGGAGTGCCGGAAGGTTACCGGAACCCCCCCGGAGAGTTAATGGGCCACATGGGCCTTAGTGGGAAGAAAGAGGGGCGTCCAGGAAGGGCCACACGCCCCCTCTCCCTCTGGTCCGAATTGGACTAGGAGGGGGGGGGGGCGCCCCCCCCCCCTCTTTCCTTCCCCTCCTCTCCCCCTTCCTTCCTCTCCTAGTAGGAGTAGGAAAGGAGGAGTCCTACTCCTACTAGGAGGAGGACTCCTCCTCCTGGCGCGCCCAACAAGGGCCGGCCGGCCTCCCCCCTCCCTCCTTTATATACGGGGGCAGGGGGGCACCCCATAGACACACAAGTTGATCTACGGATCATTCCTTAGCCGTGTGCGGTGCCCCCCTCCACCATATTCCACCTCGGTCATATCGTCGCAGAGTTTAGGCGAAGCCCTGCGCCGGTAGAACATCATCATTGTCACCACGCCGTCGTGCTGACGGAACTCTTCCCCAAAGCTTTGCTGGATCAGAGCCCGGGGATCGTCATCGAGCTGAACGTGTGCTGAACTCGGAGGTGCTGTACGTTCGATGCTTAGATCGGTCGGATCGTGAAGACGTACGACTACATCAACCGCGTTGTCATAACGCTTCCGCTTACGGTCTACAAGGGTACGTGGACGAACACTCTCCCCTCTCATTGCTATGCCATCACCATGATCTTGCGTGTGCGTAGGAATTTTTTTGAAATTACTACGTTACCTAACAACTTGACCATCTGAGGTCGGGTCACTACAAGATGGTATCAGAGCACATGTTGACTATAGGACGTGACCCCTAGAAACTGGCAAGCCCATAGGATAGATTTTCCCAACTACTTCATTTTCAAAAAGATCTTTTACCTCTCTTCTCTTCTGAGCTTATTCAAATATTCCCTTTTTAGTGAGACCATACCCCTTTTCCCTTTTGACCACATGAAGATTCGGCTGATGAGACCACTGCAAGAAGTACAAGATATTGGACAACTAAAACTACTTTGAAATAAAGAGGATTTTTACCGTGCATTACAGTGATGGAAACTACAACGGTGAAGACTCCGAAGACTAGGAGAATTTGAAGGCTTTGAAGAATTTCCAGATTTGTATGACCTAGGAAGGCATCCCTTATGGAATTTATCAGACTATGGAAGCTGTCGATACCTGAGATCAAGGTGTATCAGAGAAAGACCATAACATGGAGCATTAGAACTCGTAGTTTTCGTCAAGGAAAACCCTAAGACAAGAGATATCAATTATGGAATGAAAGCTCATGGCAGTAATATGGGCATAGACACGGCTAACCATGGTGTTATTGCCCGCTTATGCTATAATCACCATGCGGAGTTAAGCATGTAGATGCATGAAAGGATTGGATGGTAGAAGGCTGATGGAGCATCTGTCAGCAAAGGATGTAGTTTTAACGTAGCTGGTGTATCACCAGGATCTGGAGAATTACACGAGGAGTTTTAAGATGGATCTGCAGGAAGCCGTATTTGACA
Source organism: Triticum aestivum (assembly GCF_018294505.1). Taxonomy (NCBI): domain Eukaryota; kingdom Viridiplantae; phylum Streptophyta; class Magnoliopsida; order Poales; family Poaceae; genus Triticum; species Triticum aestivum. The sequence goes on along the minus strand of NC_057801.1, from coordinate 363,122,409 downwards.
AGGAAGTAGTTCGTAAAGAACTCAGGACCCAGAAGATGAAAGTAGCCATGCTGGAGAAGCTAAACCTCGAGATACCGGAGATTTGTCAGGAACTGAAGGACAGTAGAACCATGGCTCATGCCAAGGATGTTGAAATCCAGAAGTTTGGAATGCAACTCCAGAATATTAAAGGACGTCATGAGAGAGTTCGCGTCAATGGAAATGACCTGGTAGAAAGAACTTAAGAAGGACAAGCGTGATCGGAAGAAGCCCATTGGAAACATGGACTGGAAGAGCTTGGCGACTTTGAAGATTTATTGACCTTTAGAAGACCAAACCCTGTTATATATTTACGTTAGATGCGACGATTGTGAGTTGTCTTTTGTTTGATGTTTTTCCGACAGCCATAAAATAAAATGCCCTTTTCAAAACTTTTGTTTGTATGGTGTGTATCCCTCTCTATCTCTCTTATCCCACCCAAACCCTAGAACTACTAGAGGATGAATGGAGATGAACTCACATTTTCTAGGCCGATGAGTCGATTGGAGATGGACCGATGGATTCAGAACATGGAGGATCACATGAAGAATAACCCTTTAGCCGGAAAGGATATGGCCCAGCATACTCTTCAATGCTTTGAAAGAGGTGCTGCTACTTGGTGGAGGATGTGCCAAACCATCAATGGATGGCAAGGATTAACCACTTGGGAAGAATTTAAGTTGACTTTGCCAAAGTCTCGGTTTGTGTCCCAGAGATTGAAGCCTTATGGAAATGATGTGAAGAAACCTTGTGCATGAAAGCTTTGTGGAGAAATAGGACACGACCATAAAGAACACAAGGATGAATGCCCTAAGTGTGAAGGAAGTCACCCAGCTGAAGAATGCCCAACTAGGCAGATTACTTGTTTCTTGTGTGAAGGAACTACCCACTACCCTGCTCAGTGTCACATTTACCCCATGGTACAAAGAACCATCCAGCAAAAGAAAGAAGCAATGAAAGGAGCCCTCATGGAAATTTCAGAAGAACCTGTGATGAAGGAAGAGGTGGAGGATACACCCGAAGAAAACCCAATTAAACCTTGCACCAAGTCTTGCTATTCATGTGGAGAAGAAGGACACATCTCCCAGAGTTGTTTGAATGGAGATCTAGTAGAATTCCCGACAGAGGAAGTAGAGTATGACCCACAGGAAATTGAAGCCCTGATTGGAATGGAAAAGTCCAGGAAGAGAAGTAGATTGGATACCAGGAAGGACCTGAGTCCTATCACCTGTTTCAGGTGCAAGGAGTAAGGGCACTACTTCAACAATTGCTCAAAAAGGAAGCCGAGGACCCAAGGAGGCTATATGTGATCATGAGGAAACCTTGAGACTTGTCAGAAGTAATATGTTACTTCTGTAATGAAGCAGGCCACTTTGCCAGAGGTTGTCCCAAGGAGAAAGAGACCTGTGATAAATAGTTGAGACTATGAGAAATATTGCAGTAGTGAGAACATTTTTCTCTATATTGAGGTGTTGAGTTGAGGCATGTAATGGAAAAGCAAGTGATTGTAATCATTGGAGAATCAATAAAGTTAGCATCGCTGGTAAAGATTTGAATTTTATGAGCAGTGGTTGTATGAAGGAAGATTTTGACCATTTTCGAGGATATGAGAAATATGGTCTATGGAAGATTTGTTCATTTTAAGGGTGGTAGTACCCTGTGAGGACCCTTGACCTCTGGAGAGGATTATAATTAATATTCCACGGAGTGGACTTCGAACAAAATAAGGAGTTTTGTCTCGATATGTGGGATACCCCAAGAGTATGAAGGAATGAATGTACTATTTGGATATAAAGGAGGTATGATGTTGGTAATATGAAGCCATAGTGACTCTCTAATGAGTCTGAGTAATCACTCTTAGTTTCGTACAAATAGAAGGAAGAGAGACAGTACAGTTGGATGGATTTAGGTATGCTAGGAAGCTGGATGTTAGAATAATGGTCAGTTGCCCCAACGATGAGTTCAAGGTTTACAAAGTAATGAGATGGGCCATAACCCACAGGCCCCAGGACCTGCCAAGAAGCAAGCACACTCTTGCTGAAGGAAAAACCCTGGAAGAAGTTACGATTTTATCGACCGACGATTTTATATGACCAACGCAAAACCCAAGAGTTGTGAAGAAAACGATAGATGTTTGTTTGGCTTGCAGAATCAATGGATTTATCTGAACTTAGTTCGTCGACAAGAGAAATTCTGCAATGCTTTTGAGGATGACCGAGTGTTAGAATGCGAGATTCGCTAAACCATATACAAGATAATGATTTGGGTGCGGGATGGATTGATCACCGTACCAACTTACTCTTATTATTCGCCTTGCTATATGGGATGGTAAATCTGAGTGACTTACCTATAGTAGAGAGACGACGATATTAAACCTTGTTTAAACCCGAGAATGGTATAGATATTTTCCCTTGTACAAGGCAGCTGTTGCCAAACATAGGTCATACGGTGAGGTTCAACCCAGACCCATTTCTTGCAGGAGAAACCATAAATTGTTGACCACCAGGAGATATCTATAGTTGTTTAGTATTGGCGCCAGACCCGTGAGCTAAGAAGACATAGTCATGGAATAACATTACAGAAATTGAGGAAAAGGTTATGCCACCACCAGAAGAGCCCAGAGAAGGAATTATCATGAAGATCTAAGAAGATCGACAATAAGGATGGGGTATATGAGTTTTGAAGGAACCGTATCAGTGCTTCTAAGGGTGGTAGCACCCCAGACCCCCTGTGACGATCGATGGATTTTGAGAAGACCGCGACCCTAACCTATTTCTTTCTAGCCTCTCCGAATCTCGAGGAGGAGATTCATTTTAAGGGTGGTAGGTTTGTAACATCCCAAAATTCTAAATTTTGGAATGTTATAATAAATAGATAGACTGATTGTTTGTTTGATTGTTGTGTGATTGATTGAGTGAAATTCAAAACTTTTTGAAAATTAAATGAGAGGGAATAAAAGGACTTTCCCAAACTTTCATTTTTGCATTCGTGATCTTCGTGAATTCAAATACTTTTCATCACAAAACCCTGGAGAGAAGATGACATGACTTCTTCCATTTAAATAAATGAAAAGGGTTTTGAAAAGATTTGAATTTCATTTGGAAATATTTTTAAATTTAGAAACTTTAAGCAACTCAATGATTTTCATGAGAGAATATAAAATGACTACTTCAAAACATATGAAATATGAGTTGGGAGTTTAAAAGAAATCCAATTTGAAGTCCTTTTGGAAATTATTTTCAATTGGGAGTTATTTCGGTTTTATTCAATTATTTTTCTTCAAAAATAAAATATACAAAAATTAGGGTAAAATGATTCCCTACATCAGAAAAATTGGAGAGAAATAAATTTGAATTAATTTTGGTATTTTTAAAATGTTTTTATTGGATTTTATTGGACCAGTAGCACTCTTTGATTTATCTGAATTTTTTTGGATGTTATTTGATGCTAGAAAAATGTTCATGTTGTAGAAAATCTTTTTCTAATTTTTTTGCATATATAATATGCCTATATAAAATTTTACTTTATTTTCATTATTCAGTTTTACTTTCCTGTTTTCATAAAAAAAACTGCGCGTTCGCCTGGAACTAACTGTCGCCCACTTGTGTTGCATAATAGCATCTGGCGCCCCATCATTTTTTTCTCCTAAATGGCCCAGGCCCAGCCAGCCATAATCCTTCCAAGTTTTTTTTCTTTCTTTTCTTCTTTAGCCGAAAAAACTGCAACCCACACTGTACGCGCGCGGTCGGCCCGCGTTGCTTTTTAGCCCATGCGGTTCCTTTTTTTCTTTCTATTTTGTCTACGTTTAGTCCCACATTGCCTAGCCTTTGACCTCCAGGTCTCTTTTCCACCTATAAATATAGACCCATAGAGCCCCCAAAAATCATCCGATTCGAGTTATATCAATATTTTGGTTTGACTAGATTCACTAAAAATATATATTTCTCCTCTCCGGCGGAAAGTCTGGAAGTCGTCTCCTCTCTCTGAAGTCGTGTTTTCAGTACCTTATAAAGGTATCTTTCTTCGTATTATTTTTATATATAGTTACTTCCGTAGCTTATTATTCTATACTAGTACGGTAGAATAATTAGATTTATTAATTAGTCCCTGTATTTACATTTTTGGACTATAATTCTTTTAGCCATAGCCTGTTTTCTTCCGTAAAGCAGCTTGGCCCTGATTTTTCAAATAGCCATAACTTTTTACTCGTTCATTCAAATTAAATGAAACCATTGCCAATAGTTTTGTCTTGTTTTCATCTATCCAGTGAACCTGTCACATCAACTTTTTGAAATTTTCAAATTTTCGAAATTTATTCAGATTCATATTCAAACTTCTTTTGTTCATAACTTGAGTTTTATAACTCCGTTTGAGTTGATTCTTTTTGCAAATTGAAGCTCTTGACCTAAACTTTCTGATAAGGCCAAGTTCACTTAATTTTGGTACTGTTAGAAATTGTTTTATGCTACAAGAGTAAATTGTTTGTTTTCGAAGTTTTCCAAGATCTTCTCTTTGAATCTTTTGCATGAGTGGTTATGTATGCAATTGCTTGCTCGCGATAGATTGAACGGAGTGTGACGAATAGAACTATCAGGAGTTGAGTATGAATCATCTTCATCAACAGTACAGGAAAGTTCACACTTTGATCATATCCCTTTCATACCCAGTTTTTATGCATTAGTTTGAACCCTCAAACAATTGCATGATTAGGATCTGATTAACATGTGGGTTCTGGGAAGTAGATGAGGTAGTACCTATTGCCCTGTTTATTATCAAACCTTGGGAGTTACTTCTCTGTTATGCTATTATTGCTATGCTATGCTCGTAGGCGTGGTTTGGGTGAGTGAATCCATGACAGATGTGAGATTGTTATTTAATGGTTCAACTTAAGGTGGCAAATTTAATACACATCTGGGTGGATTGAGGCACCTGGGGAACCCAGTGATTGCCTGTTTTTTTGGAGAATCCCAGGGTTCCGTGTGATTATCCTATGGACTGCCACCCAGGCTCAAAGGGATCATAAGATTATTCATGCTAGAAACTTCCGTGTGCAGCCACAAGCTATTATGGGCTCTAGCATAGTTGATTAAGTCGTGTGAACTCTTATAATGGTAGACTAGCAGATGTAGGGGATGTAGGTGGTACTGTCTACCCATCGTAAGGTGCTAACGCTTCTGAAAGACTGTGTCTCGGTCATTCGTTTCTCAAACACCATGTAGTGCAAGGAATCCAACAAAGGAGATCGAGTCTTGTGGGAAAAAGTGCGCAAACCTGTGCAGAGTGTACAAACTAATCATGGTTAGCCGTGTCCCCTGTTATGGACATTTTGAGTATCTGGTTCTTGAATTATTGTTGTGATCTCAACACTCTAAATTAATTTGTTGGGTTATTAATGATTAATTTTAATTGGTATTTAGAGGGGGTTTATCTTCTCAATGTTTTCAACAAACTTTGTAGTTAAATAAAATATATTCCTTTGTAGTAGGGAAAAATTGGCCTTTTGCAAAAATTATTTACCATAGAGCCTCCACCAGCCATATATGCATGTAGTGATAGCTATTATTCATCATTATCCTATGCTGTGAATTTGCCAGTACATTCAATGTACCGACCCTTTGTGGATGCAACGTCTTATGTTGCAGGACTTCTTTACAACGAGTAAGTGATACGTTAGGGTTACGACTTCTACACTCAACTTTGCCATTGGTGTTGATGGGAATCCACAACCTTGTTGTTACTTCCGCTATTTGGATTGAGGTAATAGTATTTACGTTACTTTATACATGTGATTTACCTTTGTTATAAATCCTCGAGTATTGTGTGTGTCAGCATACTGATCCAGGGATGACACTTAAGCACAGAGACTTGACCATCCGAGGCCGGGTCGCTACACAATGCATCAGCAATAACATATTCTTTACCCTTCTTGTGTTTAATGACATAAGGGAAAGTGCTAATGAATTCAACCCATTTAGGATGTCTACGGTTCAGTTTTGCTGGACTTCTAATATTTTTCAAAGATTCAGAATCAGAATGAATAACAAATTCCTTGGGCCATAATAATGTTGCCATCACTATAAAAAAATACACTTCCGTGATGATACGTGTTTGTCACAGTAGGTCACGTTTTTTGTCATGCATATACATCCATCACGATTTTGTGACAGAATCAAGATAGTCATATCTGTGCTGTCGTAGAAGTGTTCCATGACATTACCGAAATTATCATCACGGAAGTGTCCACTTCCATGACGATAAATCGAGCGTCATAGAAGTGCTTTCGTCAAGGGTGGCCGACACATGGCATCCACCATAATGGGTCGCCGTTAAGCTATCTGGTTCTGGTTTGGATCCGATAACCCATTAACAGCCCAGACCAATGGGGATTTTCCACGTGTAAAATCATCATTGGCTGGAGGAAACGCATGTAGGCTCCTTGGTGGGCCAGATGTCGTCCGTCCAATGGAGGAGACATGTGTATGATACGTCGACACGTGGCAGGGCCCAACCGAGGCCTATATAGGTTAAAAAGGCTGGCCCAGTCTAAGGCCCATAGTATTTACTTAGGTACTAGTGGGCCAGCCCAATAATGGCCTATTTAGACAGGGCCCATTTACGGCCCGAAGCCAGATCTGGCCAGTTAATTGTTTGCCGAATATTTGGGCCCAATTACGGCCCAGTGACATTACGGCCTGTTAGAGGCCCGATGTAGACATGGGCCCATTTCAGCCCGGTGTGTTTTTTGGCCTGGAATGGCCCATGCTACCGATGGGCCATATATGGTCCGATGCGACATCTGGCCCTCTAACCGCCCGTGATAAAGGTGGCAACAATTCAGCCCAACGTGACTTGCGGCCTGTTAAAGGCTTGTCGTATAATTCGGCCTGTAGATGCCTCTACTAAGCTTCCAGCCTCTTAAAGGCCCTTGATATCAGTGGGCCAACTAAGGCCCGGGATATGTTTTGGCCTGGTAATGGCACATCATATAACTAGGCAAAAAAAGGCCCGGTCTACATTTCAGCCTGCTGAAGGCCCGTCGATGGCTAGTGAAAATTGAGGTCCAACATGCATTTCGGCCTGCTAAAGGCCCATGGTTCCTTCTGTGCCGTAACAGGCCAGCTGAATATTCAAACTGTTAATGGACCAAAGCTCCATGGGCCCAACTAAGCACTGGGTCCACTAAAGGCCCAACTAAGCTTTGGGCCGAATATAGGCTCGTGTAAGTTGTGGGCCTCGCGCAAAGTGTGAAGGCCCCAATGGCCTTTCAGGCCAAAGAAAGTTGCAGGCCGACCCAATTGTGGCCCGCTAAAAAGCAGGCTAGTTAGAGGCGAATGTTTTGGCCCGGTCGACTACATCAGATTTTCTCCATTTTTTTTCAGATAGCGAATGATGGCAGTAACTAGTAGGAATTAAGAACAAACCTACTCTATACAATAAGGAAATTATGGCATAGTAACTTAGAATAAACATACACTATACAATAAAGGATTTATGGTATATTACATCCACCGGGCATCGAAGTTCACCACCAGTGGTCATAAAGCGCAATGAAGAAGCAGATTACAAAAACTGGGCGCCATTGCAGCGTAACAAAATAATACTGAACCAAGACCACTTCCGAGACAGTTCAAGAAAGGTTAGGCTTGCGCGGGAACTACTGTGCAAGCTACTGAGCAAGGCTGTGAGACCGGCCTAGCATGTCGCTCATAGCTTCCAGGTGTAGTTGTTTAGCAATGAGGTTCTCATTGGTGTTCTCCCCAATCTTTCTTAGAGATAGGACTTCAAGTCGAAGTTGAGTTGTAGAATGCCTTTCTACTAGAACTTGGGACTGAAGAAGTCTAACTGATTAAGACAGCGAATTCTGTGAGCTTGTCTGACTACTAGTCTCAAGTAACTTGAAGACTGCATCAAGACAAGACTTTAGGGTTGTCTCGCTATCTTCAAGATGTTTTGCCTTCTTTGTTGCAATATATGTTGGGTTTGTCTCACAACCTTCAGCAGACTTGTGCATGCCATCAGGCATCTCAGCCTGAAGCAAGAAGAGAGATGACAGCTTTTGCACGTGTATAAACAAAGATGATAACTATGTTGTTAATTTCATACGATTTCAAATTAGAAAATAAAGAGAAAGTTGAAGATATGAATAGCATAATTTGGCATTGTTCATAATACGGGGAGCTTCACCACACTACTAGATTACCATGTCAACATAACAAGCATAGATGAAGGGCAAAAACAATAATTGTATCTATTTTTGTTAATGTGCATGTCATGTTGTTCATACCATCAGCCACATATGTAAGATAAAACAGGAGATGACAAGGTGCAAACATGGGCTGCTTCACCACACAATGGATTATAGATCCACAAAAACAGGCACACATATAGGGAGTATTGAGTAATGTGCATGGTATGAATAAAGAATTTGGTTTTACAAGTAAATCTTGGAACTTACGGTTGTTGTGAACATGCATTTTGATAGAAACAACAAACTAAACAATAGTTGACGATAGGGAGTATGAGCAAATTAAATAGCAGTTGAGGAGAGAGCCTTTAGAAGGACTGACTTACATTAATAGTTAACACTTGCTTTATAATGCCCTTCTCCATGTCAAGGGAAGGATAACTCAAGAATTTCAGCACAGAATCTTCTTCATAAGCATTGCCTGTACTCTACATTTTGTAGAGAGTAATTATAGATGTGATAATACTGGAAGGAATAGAGGATAATGAAGATAAGATGCAGATTGATGCTACACAACTACCAATCCCTGGAAGTACAAGAGTCAGATGACAAAATGTATTGACAAGAGCAATGGGCTATACTTCTGCACTGGCATTGTCTGTGTATTCAACTTTTTGGTAAGATTAACTATAAATCTAATATATTCTTTTTAGTAAATGGTGGGCGAGGGAGATAAGATGCAGAATGATACACAATGAACCAATCCCTCTTCCCATAATATAAGTGTTTTGAACACTGGTGTACTGTACAAAACATTCTTATATTATGGGATGGAGGGAGTAGCTGTTAATGTAAGTATAATGATAGACGACATTCAGTCCTTACAAGAGGACTGCAGAGCTAAACCTCTTCAAAAGCATTGGGTTGATTCTAGATTTATGTAAGAATCCATATAGATCTTATAATGTCCACCAAATGGACGATAACAAGGCTAACATGTACCAGTGATGCTACATAATCAACCAGCTATGAAAGTAAGTATGGTCATAGAGGGCAAGAGGTACTCACAAGAGCAATGCAGTGTGTAGTATAGTTGTGAGATTCTGTGGTCCCTTGAGAATGAATGTTCTTCTGCAAATAGTTTTCATACAAGTGAAAGTTAAGGCACATGCAGAAATATAGTTCAAATTGTGATGTGATATCATAGACAGTACCTTACGCTACAGATGAGACCAATGTGTAACAAGATTATTCCGGTCACTGTCTGATAAATGTAGCACCAGAGACTTTACAGAAACTTTGTTTAGAGGCTTGCCATCAAAGTGCGCTTGCCTGAGGTAGGAACGATACTTCATCAACGAGTGCTTGAAAAGTGTAACCAACCCTTGCTCGTCTTGACAATCCAGTTTGGTCCTTGCCTATTTAAAAGAATGAAATCTTGTGTCTTCTGTCAGCAGAAACATATGCAGTAATTAACATGAATAACATTAGTACATTATTTACGCTTAAGTTGCGGAGGAAGATTGGAAATTGTTCTTTGTCTGTGGCATAATCTTTCCATGAAGGAAATATGCACAGAAAGTTCCTGACAACAATATAAGCTTCATCTTGTAAACTGGGAAGAAGTGGAATAGGAGTCCTATTTGCTGCAATTGGGGCTCTCTCTCGTTCTAAAAGGGATTTGCAACTGGATTTGGTGTACTATTTGCTGGAATGGGGGTTTTGGTCATAGAGGTGGTGCTATGTCAATTGGCATCATCATATTGTTTGCGGCAGTTGGGGTTTGCTGAGTTGGGGCATCAGAGATGGCCAGTGTACTAGGGCTAGAGTCTGCTATAGTTTTGGCTGTGTTTTCTGGGTCTGGTGATATTGTAACTACACCTAAAGGGCTATTTGATTTATCAGGTGTCACTACCTTTTCCAAATACTTTGTTCGTGCTCCTCCGCGATCAGCAATTGCCCTCTTCATTTTGAATGTCTGATACACAAGAACATCATTTGAATGGGTAAATATGGTATGATGACAGATGGAATATGTAATGAAAATGGATAGGCAGGGCGTATTCACATACACAATGTGTAAGCTAAGCTAATAGCAGTGCAACAAAGTAGAAGAAATGCAAAGCATTAGTTGCAAGATATGTGTGACCAATATAACCTTGGAAAGTTAGAGCAAGCACCTTGATGGGTGAATAAGATAGAGCATTTGCGTTTGACTCCTCCACTAGGGAGCTACATTGACTTAGGTCTCCCTCTAGCTCAGAATCACTGTTAGGATCATATTCTGAGCATGAATGTGTAGGTGGAGAGTGTTTGCATTGCATTGTATCCAGATTTGATTTCAGTCCCTTAATGCCAAGTTTGACAGCCATGGCATTGTTCCTCTTTATTGTTTTCATGCGCGCAGGCTCATAATCATTATGATGCTGTTTAGTATCTGAGATTCATGAAAACATAAAAAGTAGTCAGATTATCTATGGAATGCATTGCGGATTCAACTCGAAGAGTGTCTCCCTATAAACCCCTGCATATGCAAAGTTCACTCCCCAACAGTGCTGACCAGACCACACACAAAAATACAAACCTCTTATGTCTCTATAACAGGCAGACACACATTTCAAATTGAAGTAGGAACATTAGAATCATATCAAATTCGTATTTGAACAAATAAACTAAGGAATTATGAGTGGCATAATGTTTAGCTTCAAGGGTCGAGTGCTGGTAGTGCGACACAAAGCAAGTAGGCAGATTGTATTCCATGTAAAAGATCCTATTCTATGTAAAAGGTGGAAATGACACTTTCTTTCTATACAATGCAGTGTTTGTAGCCCACACATGATGGAAGAGATCACACAGAGAAATACTATTCACTCATGTCTGCGATTCCAATATTTTGAAACAGGGTGATCCACCCTAAAAGAATATTGACAACAAACATGACAAGGCAAGCATAGATGTAATGAATCAATCATTACTTGTGAGCCTACTAGGACAAGTATGCAGAATTGTAACTGCAATAAGAGACCGTCCAAAATCTGAATCAAGCAGTTGGTTTAACACTTATTATTTGCAACTAATCGACGTGAATAATTGGATATCATATCGAATGAGTAAGAAAGACAAGTAAAATTGTAAATAAACCTGGCCTCTGGTAGTAATATGGGTCAATGTCACTATGACCAACAATCCAAAATGACTAGTGTCTGTTCCTAGGGTCGGAATTTTGAAACCTTGTGAACTTTACAGGTACTAACGATTACTGAAATACATCTGAACCATTAAGTGTAGGTAGCACTCAGTACACAACAAACGCCAATGACAGTCCTGCCTAATGAGTAATGAATCTATTAGAAAATGCGTGATGAGGAGTGGCCACTGAGTGTTGAGGACGTATCTCAGGATAAATTGGGTTGGCTTAGTGGTTGTTGCACGCCTGAGCCCTAAACGGACTGGGAAGGTAGGCACGGTGACGCTGTTGGGCGAGCGGCTCCTCACCTCTTGTTAGTTCGGCTTCTCCTCCTAGAGCCATACCGTTCAGGGACGACAAGTCCACGGGGAGGCAGGCAGTTGGGGCCGAGTAGAGATCGGAAGTGCAGCAGAACAGAGAGGAATCGGGGCCTGGGCCTACCCAAAATCCTAGGGTGGGCCACGGCCCACCGCGGCCACCCTGTAGATACACACCCGAGCGGCGTACATGCATTTTCGAAAGTAAATTAGGAACATTTAACTAACCAATTAAACAACTCTATTTTAATATTATCAGATTCGTATTTGAACAACTAAGCTTGTTTAGCTTGATGGGTGGAGTAGTGCGATTATTATACGAAGCACGTATGCTGATCGTATAGTGATCATAAAGGGGGGGACCTTAAGCATTTTTTAGCAAAAGAGGGTTTCCCCTCTGATTTTTATTAAAGAAACCACCACGGAACCAACATGATCAATTAAACCCTAAGCATGATCAATTAAACCCTATTATTACTGTGCCATGGCAGATTTAAAGCTGCAAACGGCAGAAATGCTATTTACCATCCATTGTTTAACCAAGTTACGATCTATTTTCTGGTTGAGATCAAAAAGTTGAGAAGATATGAAGTACCACCTCTCTTGCGGCGCTGTGTAGGCATCGGGGATGCGATGGCTGTCAGTGGCGTTGAAGCAGGTCTGCGATGGTAGATGGGTGCATCGGGGGATAAGTCCTATTGCGGTGGACGAGAAGGTCATGTGAGCGGCCCCGGAAAAGAGGATGACAGCGCCGATGAAGCGGGGGGACGCGACGCAAGGTTCCTGGTCCGTCGTCGTGGAAGAGAAATGTCCATCTCTAGCCATGGACGACGTGGTCTTGGTAGGCGCTCCGGCATGGTGGAGGACGGTGGCAATGGATGTGGTGGAGGACGACGGTGATGGATGGGGTGGCGGACGGAGGAGGCTGGTGTGGGGATGGTGTTGTAGCGCAGACGGTGTATGAATGGGAAAATGGAGGGAGAGGTATGGGGAACCATGTTTTTGGGATGCGCCTGTCTAAAATATGGGAATGTTATGAACTTAGCCCCCGTTTAAAATTTGTATGTCTCGTCGGTTGGGATAGGATGGTAATCTCGCAACTCCCCAATATTTGCCCAGAGCGATTTCGGGCGAGGAGAGGGTGTTTTGGCGCCCATGGTTGGAGCCCATGATGTATGAACGAGGCTGACAGGTAGGGCGGCTGTGTCACGTCTGAGTGAAGTTACGAACCTGCCCCTATTGAAAATATTTGCCTACATCGATTTCGGAAGAGTCGAGTTTGTTGCCGCCCACCATGTATGAATGGGGAAATGGAGGGACAGACAGACGTCTTTCGGATGAGCTTGAGTCAAATGTGTTTTGCCGCCCATGTTCGGCGCCCACCGTGTTAGAATGGGCTCAGAGGCGGTTGTGTCACGTCTAGTTGAAGTTACTAACCTGCCCCTACTTAGAGCAGTGGAAATTGGGTCGATGGATTGTCTGTGTAAGGGGTAGACAGTAATTTCCATCTCCTAAACACTGGCTTCGGGCAGCCGACGTGGGAGTGGACATTTTGTTGCTTCTTTCCAATTTTTGACAATAAGCATCCACGTTTACCCTGGCAACTAAATTCGAATCCATTTTGTATTCCTATACGAAACTTTATAAATCATTCTATGTGTTTTTATATATCTTCAAAAGCACGACAAAGATGTATTCCACTGTCATATATGAATATGATTTACAAATGCCAATACTCGAATTCAGAAGCTAGAATCCAGTTTAAGGTGAATTCAAATATTGAAACCACTTTATGTCCAACTCAAGTGTCCCATGCAGCATAATGTGTACTCCCATTAAGATATGTACACAAGCGATGTCTCAAGATTCAAAATAACGAGTCAATCAACCAATAATGTACAAAACTAACAGACATATAAACACTTGTAGAGTATATGGATCAATAATATCAACTAACATACATAAGCGAGGCTGCTGTACTTTTTTAGCTAGAAGAGCATCCTTTTTTAGCGAAGCTAGTACAACATCTTGGCCCTTTCAGATGCGTGCCACTTAAGGACCATTTATACTACTATTATTGCTGAATGCACATTCAGCCCGATTGGCAAATTTTAGGTCTGGCACAACAATCAAAATGAAATGTCTCACAGTCTTATCAATTAATACAAACTTGTGCTCAAAAAAATTACAACCCCAAAAAACAGGAAAACATTATTACATGATCTCTACAACAAATGGTTTGATCGATTACATGAACAAACAACACTAAGGTTATTTAACAATGGAAAAAACATTTCACTGACGATTTACCAAGTGGGAATTTAATTTCCTTTTTTCCTTCAGAACCTTAACAATGCAATCAGTCTCAGCTTGCTTCGTTTTGAAATCCACCAAATATTTTATGGTTGTCTTAAGTACTGCTTGTGATTGTGTTGTTTGCTTCCTCACCATGTCAACTTCATCTCTAAGTGCAGAAGTAGAATCTCTTTCTACGAATAGTTTAGCCTCTAGAGCATCAACAGTTGGCAATTCATGATGCACGATTGGGTCGGCACCACTGCTGTGGGGTGATACAACGTCCATGGGGACCTCTCTCTTTGATCTTGGGCTAACCTATTTTGCCATTAAACTTCTAATTGGATTCCGAAAAGTTGAAGTTAGTAAAACATCTCAACTGGGAGTTATAATAGCAAACCAGTTAAACAAACAAGGAATTAAAGAGTTTCAATTGGATGCTAAAAAGTAGTTATTAACATCATTGTAACCGGTTGCAGGAGCAAAGCAGTTAAACAAACAAGTTTTGCAAAAGGTACCTGTTGTGGCATTAGAGTTTCTCTTGGATCCTGAAAAGTTGAGTAGCCAGTAACGTGATTAGAGCAACCGGTTGCAGCAACAAAGCAGTTAAAGAAATAAGTTTTGCAGAAGGAACCTGTTGTGGCATTGGAGTTTCTCTTGGATCCTGAAAAGTTGAGTAGTCAGTAACTTGATTAGAGCAACAAGTTACAGCAGCAAACCTGTTACACAAATATATTTTTGAAAATATACCTGCTATGCAATTGGACTTCCAATTAGATCCTGAAAACTTGAAGTTGGTAAGATGATTACAACAACAAGTTACAGCAGCAAACCAGGTAAACAAGGAAGTTTCTGAAAACATACCTGTTGTGCCAACAGAGTTTGAGTCGGATCCTGCAAACTTGAATGTTAGCAATCATAAATAAAGTGTTGCAAGAGCTATAAGAAACTAACATCAAACTAGTAAAACTAACCAGTTTTGGCAACGTGTTTAATTACACATGAACTAGTAAAACTAACAAGTTCTTGGCAACATATTAAAGTAACAAGTCGGTACCATTTACCGGCAACACAGACATCTGTAAATTTCTTTGATGTAAGAAAAAAGATTCCAACACACACACACACACACATAGCAAAAATGCCCGTGCGTTGCAACGGGAGAAACAAATTATCACCCCTAGCGCCCCCATCCCTGTTGCCTCTTATTTTTTTTGTCATCATTGTCGGTCACGATGTCCACTACACGCCAAACGTTCCACCTAAACTTGGAACTAATAAAGAATTGCATTGCCTGCATGGAAAGATAAGCGAATGGTCACGTTTGAGATCCCGGTCAAATATACATAATCTAATGCTTGCGCCTTGTGTTTGTGTGATCCGGATTTTACATCGTAGTAGTTTAGTACCAGTCCGTGAAGGACACAAACAACCACCAAATTCAACTTTAGTTGAAAATGATCAACACCTTTTTTGCGGATAACACGATCAACACCAAAAATAGTGGAGGTTGCGAGTTTGATTAGCAAAAAAACTACTTTTGCTCATCTCCTAAACGAGATGGTGGGCTTGATTTGTTGGGCCGGGTCCCATGGACAGGTTGGGAGGGCACTATTTTTTTATTGATGAAATGTTGCGCTGGTGAACAGGGTAGGGGCCAAGTGGCCCAGGATAAATGATTGGGAATAGCCTAGCTTAGTATGAAGAAAGGCCATGGACATATGAAATGGGAGGACCAATAATATTATACCTCCATTTTTATAAAAAATAGTATATATGCCCGTGAGTTACAATGGTAGAAACAATTGACATAAATTTACTAAGGACTGTATGTGCAAACAAAATGTTCAATGTGTTATAAATTTGGTGCAAGCTTAGTAAGGATTATAAGTGCAAGGAAAAAATGTTAGGTTGTCTGTTGCAACGAAAGAAGAAAAATGGCTTGAATTAGTGAGGATCATGTAGGAAAAGAATGGCACTTCATCTTTATTCATAAGATAAGATATGAATGAGGGCCCACGTCCTTCAAAAAATCTGTAATTACCGTATATTTACTTCCCCTCTCTTTCCTTTCTCCTTCCTTCTTTATTTCTCATGCAATTAGTGTCTATTTTATTTCTTTTTCTTTCCTTATATCATCCATGTGACGAATCCCATTTGTCGGCCTATTAATTACTCCTGCGATTAGTATGGCGTCCACAATAATCACCGTCCATTGCCTTCCTTTCTCTTTCGTTTCCCCTTCCTTCTTTATTTCTCATGCAATGTCTATATTCCCATGAGTTACAACGGTAGAAACAGTTGACATGAATTTAGTGACGACTGTATGCGCAAAATAATGTTCAATGTGTTATAAACTTGGTGCAATCTTAGTAAAGATTATAAGTGCAAGGAAAAGTCAGATTGTCTGTTGCAACAAAAGAAAAATATGGCTTGAATTAGTGAGGATCATG
Source organism: Triticum aestivum (assembly GCF_018294505.1). Classification (NCBI taxonomy): domain Eukaryota; kingdom Viridiplantae; phylum Streptophyta; class Magnoliopsida; order Poales; family Poaceae; genus Triticum; species Triticum aestivum. The sequence goes on along the minus strand of NC_057801.1, from coordinate 363,105,954 downwards.
CAGGAAAAGAATGTCACTTCATCTTTATTTGTAAGATAAGATATGAATGAGGCCCCACGTCCTTTAAAAATCTGTAATTGCATAACTTCCACTATCTTTCCTTTCTCCTTCCTTCTTTATTTCTAATGCAATTAGTGTCTATTTTGTTTCTTTTCTTTCCTTATATCATTCATGTGATGAATCCCATTTGTCAGCTTATTAATTACTCCTGCAATTAATATGGCGTCCATAATAATTACCGTCTATTGCCTTCCTCTCTCTTTCCTTTCTCCTTCCTTCTTTATTTCTCATGCGATGTCTATTTCCTTTCTTTCCGGCTTCAAATAATTGAAGTTTATTTCCTTCCTCTCTTTCCTTTCTCCTTTCTTTTTTATTTCTCATATGCAATGTCTATTTCATTCCTCTCTCTATTTCCTTCCTCTCTTTCCTTTTTTATTTCTCATATGCAATGTCTATTTCCTTCCTCTCTCTCCTATTGCTCTGCCCCTCATTTGTTCCGTCAAGGACAAATATTATTCATGCCATATTCTTTGCTTAATTTCCGAAGCAGCTCCTTGATGCTTGACAACCTAAGAACGTATATAAACTGGTAAATATTTATGTAAAATAGCAACGTGGGACTATTTATGAAAAACAGCCTCCAGCCTGCTCCCCTTGTCCGTCCAATGGGCCGCAGTAGTCGGCCCAGCCCAGCGCGCCCGTGCTCATTGCCTCAGCCCATCTACGCCTCATCTTATATTCTTAAAAGGCCAGATGACTATATTAGCGCACTTGTGAGCCTAGCCGGATTGGTCTGCTATGTTGTCATAAACACGGTAGACCAGGGATCAAATCCCAGTGCCCACCACTTTTTTCCCTTTTTTAAATTTAATTCAAATACAAATTCAAACTGAAAGCGTAAAATCACGGGAAGAAGCGTATTGTGACGGTGAACCCACGGAGTCAATCCGTGCTTTATTATTAGGAAAAGATATATATATATATAAGTTAAAAAGATGGTGTCCCTCATATAAACCTGACAATTGTCTATCTATGAACATACAAACATTAGTAGTGCTTCAAGTGATAACAACAAACCATTTAAACAAACAGGGTCCCAGAACATAAATTACACGCGAATTCTGTTGCACCTTAGTACATATGACTAGCTATCTACGTGCTTAAGTAGCTATTTAAGTTCAGGCAAACAAGTAATTCTTAATAGTAAGTATCAAACACATAGATAGGCGCAGTCTATAATAGGATTAACAGGCTATGGCATTACGTAATCAGCTAAATTAAGCCAAGCAACATAATTGAATAATTTTGCAATAAGTGGCTAACTAAAATTCCAAGAAGCAGGTAACTGAACTTACGCTAGCTCTTCGTACAGGCACACTGCAACTTCTTTTTCGCTTACAATGTTCTACGAAGGAGTACATGTCATCAATTGCTTGGATACGTAGTCCCAATACTTCTTTCTTCCCACACTGCACTGGTAAGTCAAATGGTTAATCTGATAAGATGGTGCATCCTTGATATATTATAAGAGGACAGGTTGTCAGACTAGTTGTAGCCACACACATCACACTGGATTTTACTGTATATTTCATGCAATTACATTTGGCATATCAAGATCTAAGCAATCTACAATAGGATGAAAAGACTGGCATCCTTCACATTATTGGCGAACTCAGTTCATAGAAACAAGCAATTCAACCATTCTATGGGTAAATCAAAAGTGCCACTAGAATATTTTTCACTAACCCAATCATACACGCAAAAATGGGGCGACACCATCGTAGGGGCTGGTATGGGCGGCCGCCTCGGGTGGCTAGAAAGTGTGCACCTAGTTTGAGTAATCCAGGTTGGCCCAGGCTAGTTTTGTTGTTCCCATTGCACGAGTAGGCAATGTCAAAAATGGAGAAAACGTTTCAATTTGGATGGGACAATAACGTAAGTGCAAGGCAGGCCCTATGGCCCAAACGAGCGCCTCCCATATCGATCGACAGCAGGAAAATTCCCAATTCATTCGCTCCAGCCTCCAGTCTGGTTTGCTCCTAACCTAGGCACCACTGGACAGACCGACACATAACTTCCTGGCGCCCTTGTTGGATGCCGGTCGCCGGGCTTCAAGTGAATGGAAGGACAAGAAGATGAAGATCCAACCCTGGGTGTAGCCTGCGTGGGAGGCAGCGGCGGCACCACGGGCATGGCATCGAGCTTGCGCAAACGGACAGTCGTAGCTTGCAAGATAAGCATGCGCAACGAGAAGGTACATCACATCCCTGATTATATCTAATTCAACTATTCAATTTCTGGCCAATAGTTAAACCTAACGGTGTTGTAAAATTGCTTGTATATAGGGAATCTATGAGAAAATGAAACCAATTTCTGCTTATTATATAACTCCCCCAATCAATACTAAACTGACTGAACCTGATGTATCTAATCAAGTTTCCGGTGCAAACATACAAGCTCATGTTGTTCTTGAGCCTGAAGGGTCTAATGAATAGACTGCTAATGAAGGATTTGATGCAAATATTTTACATGCTCCTAGTGATGAACATATAGTGTCTAATGAGGGATCTAATATAAGCATTTTGCAAGCTCCCATTGAAGGATTTAGTGTCTAATGATGATCTGCTATGTTGACAGAGACATAGAGATTTGCAGGCATCGATGACAAGCAAATTATAGTACATTTTCATGGCTTGAGGAAACATCGAGGCCATCTACCAGAAAGTCCCCGTATCATGACAATGTAGCATAAATACTTATTTAATATGTTGTCTGAAACTATTGGTATACTTGTGCGGGATAAATATATTGATATCGAGTTTGCGCACTAGTTATAGGTGCAATTACACTTCGATATTTTCATCCAGAGAATGAATAATTCAAGCAGGTACAGACCATGTTAGTAGTCCTTGTACACCATGTTGAATTTTGTGTTTTTTGGTGCTTACATCATTTAGTGTTTTATAATCTGGAACTACTTTGGATCATAAGCTGGTTTTCAAAGTACATGTAGCTTCACATTTCTCAAGTTATGTTGATTTCCAGAGTGCTAGTGCCTTCGTATTTTTTAAGTTAAATTTTCGCCCCTGGTAACTTGAATTCGTGGATCCACCACTGCACACAAATCATACATACAGGCTAGTACGAATTAAATGAAATGTAGGGACTTATGCTAGCTCATTGTACAGGCTCACTTCAGTTGTGCTTGCGCTTGGGATGTTCCATGTACAAGTCCATGTTACCACTTGCTTGGATGTGCAGACCTTGTGCTCCTTGCATCCCCCTCTGCATGTTTGACATGGCAAATAGTTGATCAAATAAGAGGAATCGACCTTACTGTTGTACCGGAGGACAGGTACTTACAAGGTTATACCGGTGTGCAGGATGTGTACCAGATCCCGTAGCGTCATCATGCTTCGCTAAAAATGGTTTTGCTTGTTTCAGATGATATCTCCAAAAGAAATAAGAGTTAAAGTCAGAGTTGCATAGGAGTATAAGCTAAGAGAGCAGTGAAAGGATATCCAAACATCGTCGGAACAGTGCACAAGGGAGTGGTATGTGGATACCTAGTTCGGGCCGGTGTTTGGGCATGCTCGACTAGATAGAGTGCGGGTCACTTTAGAGCCATTGAGGGTGATGCTCTGGCGTCGGCTGGCTGCACACGGATGCAGATCTTGAGTGGCAGCGGAGTGCTACGATGCGGTGGATGAGACCATTGGTGAAGCCCCAGCGGCCTCGGGGGGCGGAGGTGCAACGACGTGCTTGGTGAAGTAGCCCCGGTGAGGTGGGAGATGGCGTCGGTGAAGCACACTTGACGCGGTGGAAGTCGGTATCTATGAGGCACGTCGGTTGCAGCGGCCGACGTTGTCGGTGGACCACCCGGTGCGGTGGACGAGGGCATAGATGAGGTAGCTTCGGTGTGGTGGTGAAGCACGACCATCGTCTTCGCGTCGTCGTCCGGCACAGAGGTGGGGTAAGAGATGAGACGAGGGGTGATTCAAACTATGCTTAGGTTGGCGGCGAATTAGGGATTTGAGTGCTCTGGGCGCGGAAGGGGACAGTGGAGAAGGGAGATTTTGCAGGGCTGGAATTGGGGCTGCCAGATATTTCAATCCGAAACATGGAACCAAGAACTTATTTTGCTGGCGTTCTTTTTTGGGGGTGGGTGGGGGGCGGGGGGAGGGAGGGAGGGGTTGGGTGGCTGGGTGCTAGCGTCCGTACGACACATGCGACCGCCATGACACGACCCTGGTCTGGCTGGTGCGCCTACATTTGAGAATGCAAACGAATCTTATTCCATTTGCAAACAAATATGTATGTATTACCATGCCCGTGTTTTCCTTGCAAATAATTAGTCATTCGAAATGAGATACAATAAATTAATTAATGAGGAGTTATTTGAATTAGAGTGTGTGTCACATAGCGATCTCCAATTCTACCGTGGATTTCGCATTTCACGGTATCCACACTACTTTTTGAATACAAATTCATATGTATATGATGAACACCATGGTAGTGAGAAAAATTTGTGTGGATTCAAACATATGACCTACAAAATAGCACTACAATTGAGTAAATATCAACTTTTCCAAACCTAGTATGGTACAAATTCAAAATTATTACGGAAGCCATATGCATGGTCCTCATTTCAAATCTTGCAATGTACACTAAATTGAAACATCGATATTAAGTCTCATACCATCTACATTCAAATGTTGTTTTTAGCCCCACGTCCCCTCGGCACACACGCTACATACTTCCTATATCGATCAATCTTCCTCTCCTAACCACCTTAGGAAGCTATCGTTTTCCACCACATGTTCATTCTTTCTCTCCATGTTTCGATCTCTAATTCTCTCAACTATGCAACCCCCCATTCCCCTCTATTACAAAATGTAGCTACCTCACACACCCGCCATTGCACTCCATGCCGAGCTCTCTCTCTCTCTCTCCCTCCCACCCTCTCTCGCTAGATACATGTATTTCCTATGTAGACGTCCCCTCTCGTGCACACGCACGCACGTTCTCTATCTAGGTCACTTACACGAGACTGTCTCACTCTTTCTTCCGCACAGCGGGCCACACTCGCTCAATCTCGCTCTCTTTGTCTAAGTCTCGGTTAACCTAGCTTTCTTCCACACACAAATGATATATCTCCCTGTTTGGGCGTCGATCGACACACTCTATACTCTCTCACGCAGATTGTCTATCTAGTTCAGTCCATCCAAACCGCTCCCACTATTTCGACCTCATAGCGGGCCATGCTCGCTCAATCTCTCTCTCTCTCTCTCTCTCTCTCTCTCTCTCTCTGTATGTCTCGATTGACCTTGCTGTTTCCGGACACAAACGATATATCTCCATGTTTGATCCCAATTCGACATATTCATATTGTATACTCTCTCACGCACATTGTCTATCTAGGTCACTCTTTCGATCGCACGACAACCCACACTCGCCCAATCTCTCTCCCTTTATATATGTAATTAATTGACCTTGCTTCCTCCCACACAAAAAATATATCTACATGTCTGTGACTGGATCATCTCTCAAGCTCTATCTTACAGCCATCACCCTTCCCAAAAGCTCAATCGGACAATATCTCTCCAAAGCATATATATCTTTTCAACGAATGCCGGACCACACTCACTTTCTCTCTCTATTTATCCGTGTCTCGGTTGACCTCACTTTCTCATGCCGTATCTTCCACACATTGAAGCTACCTCTCCATTCCTCATAGAGCCTGAGCTATTTACATTGTGAGGGGACCCCAAGCATGGATTAATTTGTGAAGGCATTTATTTCGATGGGTTTAGATTATATTTTTGTAGCATTCGGCCCACAACTACTCCAAACACCGTTGCAACCCCCGCACCTCCCCCAATTGATTTCCATGTACCTCAGTCATCGCACTCCCGCACGTTCTTCCTCACCTTCAATGTCGCACCATGGTATTTTTGCAAAAAACTTTATTGTTCTCTTTAATTATTACAAATAAGCTACAAAACTACACAACGATAGTCCACCAGTAATGGAACAAATTTCGACCCACAAATTAAAGTGCTACAAACTACACACCGAGGGGCTCACCTGTCATGGAACAAATTTGGACCCATATATAAATTAAAAATTAAAAAGGACGAGGATCGAACATGCGACCAACGCTTTGAAGCCGCACGCCAATAGGCAACATAGTACAACAATGTTTGTTGTACCCCCTCCTTTGTTGATATAATGTTTTTATATTACCACAGCCTATTTAATGGATAACATGTTTTAATATTATTTTTAGTACATTAGTGGGACCGGCTCGTTAGCATGTACTATTCGTCTTCACTTACTGGTGGGTTCCATGTCTGCTCTCTCTCTCTCTCTCTCTCTTCTCCCCTTCTACGTTTAGACGCACGGGCAAACACGAAGAACTCGCGGGCGATGTTGCCATTGACCATATTTGGACGCGTTCACAAGTTATAGAACCAGTTTCATGTACTAGTAGTACTAGTCAATGTGTAAGTGAGATGCACGTTAATTTGGAAGTATATTAAGTGCATGCGAACATTAAGTAGGATATTATTTCTGTGTTCTTATGTGATTAGCACTATTTTTGGCATGAAATTAATTGCACGCTAAGCGTGTTGAGTGCTCAACATTGAAGCAGTCTAGGTCGTTGGAATGACATGATTTGATGGCCGAGATTAATTGGATCTGCCCCTTTGGTATAGATGGTATAGATATAGATTATACATGTAACAAGTTTAGGAACAAAAGTGACTGTGACGGACAAGTTATCTAGTACTTTATATTTATCTACTACTCCGTAATAATTAAATGCGTTCATAAATAGATGTATTGCCTAGTGCTCAAACAAGGGAACTGGTCGCGCCCTAGAAGTATTTGGAATTGACTTTCCTAAGAAAATATTTGGAATTGATGTGGTATTTAATATGAAATGTTTGCGATGAGAAGGAATACATGTGGATTGATGACGTTTTATATTTAACTTGATATGGCTCTAGTAGAACATTCAATCGATCAAACCATAAATTTCATTTAGTCTGACTCCGACTTTACATTCATATGATGATCGGTCTAAAATAAATGGAAATGATAAACATTCGGATTTTAAGCCTGCCAATCCGAACATTTTTCATGGCAAATTTAGATTACGCGGCGGCGACGGGGGTATCTTCCGATGGGAAGCGGGTCCTCTACCATGCTCTGTGTGTCATCGGGCCACTAACTGACGGCGACGGCGGCGTCTTGAGCCGTTGTTGGCGTACTCCTAAATGTTGGCCCTAGCCTCCAGGAAGGCTAGAATGTTCTGGACTTCAGTCTCCAGGAGCGATTCAACTGGCGGGAGGAGGCGAGTGGCGTTGGTGCAAGGAAGTGGTCGACGACAGCCATCCATGCCGCTGAGGGGGGCACTGGCACCCGCGTGGGGACATGCGCTGGCAACGGCGCGGCAGAGGCATTTGTGTTCATGGGCACCGGCATGGGCGTGCGTCTCAGTGCACGTGCAGGCGCATGCGCTGGCAGGTGCACAGGCGCGTGAAAGTCGGCAGGGACCTCGTGGAACCCCGTGGCATCAAGCTCGGCGACAATGTGCGGCTCCCAACACATCAATGCCATGGGGATGTGCCCTGGCACAGTCGGGGTGACGGGAGCGGGGACAGGCGCGGGGTCTTCCCGCAAGGCCAGATCAAGCTCAACCCAAAGGCGGTGTCTTCCTTAGGAAACTGGAAGACGAAGGGCAGACCATCGTGATGCATCATGGCATACGGTTAGGTCAGGATGGTTGGAGGTAGACGACAGGAGAATCAGAGATGAAGAGAGAAGATTGTAGTGATACCGGGTAGTGTTGGGATGATTTTAAACTGCAGTGCCAAGGCCATTAAAAGTGGGGGCAGTTGAGATGAAGGTGGGCGGCGAAGCCTGGTCAAAGGGCTCACCTCCCGGTGAGCCTGCACAGCGGCCTGCTCGCACGCCTCCCGGTCAGCCGGCATAGCGGTCTGCTCGCACGCCTCTCGTGGAATCACACGCTTGCTCGGACGATGCCTACCGATTAGAAGCAGGACTCATGGCGGCACGTAAATGCCCACGGTTTGAATAGTGAAAGCGTTCGCCTTAACGTGGTAGGTGTTTGTTCCAAAATACCTTGGCTCTTCATTTGTGCAACTTCTCATAAGCATCTTGTCTCAAGTTGAACAAAAAATAATAATACGACAACATAGTTGTGCCATATCACAAGACCATGCTCAGTTTTATGAATTTCCGGTCGCTTTTGGATTTTCTGAAATTTAAAATCCATGATTCGAAACAATATCATAACCTGCGTCATGCAATAAATTTTCAAGCGATACATATTTACAGTTGTAGATGTTAATATTCTTAAGAAAGGATTTGGTCAAACATGTCTAAAGTTATATATGCAGAGTTAAAGGATAATCCCTCCGGACCAGTGCATTAATTGCCTAATATATTAACTCAAGTACTAGGCACGAACAAAGAGGATCAATTCTGTGCTCATCCTGGTGTAGTACTCCTATTAGTACTAGGCAATGGAGTTGATGGGTGACCTGGGTAGCGGCGACCGAGGGAATTGAACCGTGCTCGGCATGGTAGGTAACGTTGTCTAGTTACTAAGCATCCATCCATTGTTCATCGGTAGTCATTATGGATCGGGGACATGAGGGGAATTTCCTAGGGCTAGAATTCTGGCCGCCAGATATTTCGACACGAAACGCGGAGGCTCGACTGGTTGGGGTTGGCTAATGTGCATACCACGCACGCCACCAGAAGGACACGAGCCCTTTTTTAGGATCAACACGAGCCAGGGTCTGCCTGGTACACTGTTGGGTCTACTCCTACCATTCGATAATATGAAAGGAATCTTTTAAATTGCCGAACGAATCTATATGTATTACAATGCCCGTATTTTCCATGCAAATAGTAATCTCAATGTGGGAGTTGATTTATGACGAGTTCTTGATTAGAGTGAGTTTGTGATATAGTGATCTCAACGTGGATTTCACATTTCGTGGTATCCCTAGTAAGTTTTTCTTTGCAAATTCAAATTTAAAAGATGAATGGTTTGGTGGTGAGAAAAGTTTGTATGTATCAAGCATATGACGACACACACACACACAGGAATCAACAACAATCCAGTAAGTATAGTGCATCTATTTTTCCAAACCATGCATGTATGACATGAATTCAAAAATACTCCCTCTATTCCTAAATATTTGTCTTTTAGAGATTTCAACAAGTGACTACATGCGGAGATAAATGAGTGAATCTATACTCTAAAATATGTCGATATACATCCGTATGTTGCAGTCCATTTGAAATCTCTAAAAAGACTAATATTTAGGAACGAAGGGAGTAAAATGTAAAACATGCATGGTATTCAATTCAATATTTAGAAGGAACAGGAAACAGAAACGTGAATATTAAGTCTAGTACTACATACATGGAAATGTTGTGTTTAGGCAGAGCTATGTCGATTGTCGGGGGTTAATCCCTCGACCTTAGATAAAATTGTGGAGCTCTATTTAGGATTGTTTAGATTATATTTTTTGAACATTATATTTTCCCCACCCTCCCAAACAGCGATTGGTTGTGCACCCCCCCCCTCCACGGAAGAATATCATGTGCCCCCACACCTTAGATCCTATATGCTGATACGAGTTGCTTGGAGCTTGTAGATTTGAGATATAGCAGCTCACAGGATGTCTTCACATTTTTATGGGAAACCTTAATGAGTTTGAGAATTGCACAAAATTTGTACAAAAACTACTCAGATGCCCTTGGATCCCATATCCAACGACCTTGAAGCTCGTATCGCCGTAGCACCTAAGATGAAGGCGTACCTCATATTCTCTTGTATGTAAGAATATCATGTGCTACCACACCTTAGATGCTTTGGTGATACAAGCTCTTCGGAGCCGTTGGATATGTGATCTAACAAATCCTTGGTGGTTCAAATGTTTTTTTTGCAGGAAAGCCCCCAAAGAGTTCGTCCACTGCTTACAAGCACAAAGACTGCTTAGATGCCATAGGATCTCAGATTGAACGACCTCGAAGCTCGTATCATCGTAGCATTCAAGCTGCGAGAACACCTGATGTTTTCTCGCACGGGAGAATATGAGGTGCTCCCACACCGTAGATTCTATGGTGATACGAGTTCCCCAGGATCTAACGGCTCACAATAGGAGGTTTCAATGTTTTTGCAATACACGCCCGAGAAAGTTTGGAATTGCACAGAAAGTACAAGTACTACGCATGTGGCATCTGGTCACAGATCATACTACCTAGATGCTCGTATCATCGTAGCGGCTAATTAAGCTACGGGGAGCACCTAATATGAGCAACTAGGAGCCGTTGGATCCAAGATGCAGCAGCACACACAAGGTCTGCATTTTTATTTGCAAAAAAACCTTGGAGAGTTTGGAAATTGCACATAATTACAAAGACTACTCCCAAGCCATTGGATCTCAGTTCCAACAACGTAAAAACTCGTATCACTATAGCATCTAAGCTGCAGGGTTGATGTGATATTCTATGCCGCTGTCATTTTTGTTCCTAAACTTGCAAAATAAGTGTAACTTGTGTCATTACTTTGTCTAACCGTGCAAAGTATTCGTGTAAAAAAACCATCCTACACTGAAATATCGGAACAACACATGGGGGTTCCACTTGTCATTGATCAAATTTGGACCAAAAACTAACAAATCTGAAAGATGAGATTCGAACTGGCAACCTGGACTACAAAGCGTAAGTCGATAGCCTGAAACAACAACATTTATTGGCTTTGTCCCATAACTTGATTTTATACAGTATTACGTTGAGTAGAGTAGAGGGAGTGGCTCGTCAACACGTGCTTGACCGTTGACTCACTTACTGGTGGGTCCCATGTCTATGATCTCTCTCTCCTCTCCATCGTCTCCTTTAGATGAACGGGCACACACGAAGAGCGGCGCGAGCTTGCAGTGGTGTTATTATAACTAAAAAAACCTTGGAAAATAGAAGAATTAACTAGAACAAGAGACACTGTGGCTGGTCAAGACGGAGATAACCACACCTATGCTCCGTGCCACGTTAGCATGATTAAGGTGTGTGGCTAATGGGGCGTTTTTGACCGATTGGCTAGGTCCCGAGGTCGAACCATAGGTAGTATGTCTGATACTGTATATTTTTACACGAACATTTTCCTCCGTGCCTGGCACACCCTACCGTGCGGTTTCGGGGTCCTCCCGGGTGGTGCATGCATATTTTCTTCCTTGCCGACACATGGGATGCCCTACCGCACGTTTTCTGGGTCCTCCTTGATCGTATCGCTGAAGCAACTAAATCAGTCGTCAAATCACGAAACACCACCTTTCCGCTAAGTGAAGCGCGGGTGGCTAGCTAGTTGGGCTGCAACCGATTAGCTAGGCCGCTACCACATTTGTTTTTTCACCCCTTTTTTTATATCCTTGCTGGTAGGTAAATTTAAATATCCACCGTGACGTTGCTCTGGTCTTTGGGTGAGGCAGGCATGGCAAGATTGTTTTTTGATTGACGGGAGCATGCGCGGTAGCTATTAGTCATGATGTCTCCGCCTGTAAAACCCACTGCTCCCCTGATGTGAAAAGTCGTCAACTGGTGTTTTCCCATGGTGAAAACCAAAAGATTCACCCCACTCCTCGGCTGGCTCCCTCCGCCTTCCCGTAGATTGCATTACCTTTCAGCCATTTCGCCCCCTTTGCTTGCTCTCCCCATTGCTTCTACTTGGTTCCATGGTGGCGCACCAGATCATGGAGTCTGAGGTGAGGCGCCTGACACAGGAGCTCTAGGCCAAGGATGCGGAGCTCAGGGCCAAGGACGTGGAGCTCCGTGAGCTCAAGGAGGAGAGGAGTGACATGCTCCTCCTTTATGTGCGGGAGTTCACGGAGCTTCATAAGTGGCAAGCGTCCACCACAAAGATGTTCGAGGCGTCGGCGGCGTTGCTACAGAAAGCGGGAGATATGAGAGACAGTCAGGCGAGCCGGCTGGAGCGTCAGCGGGCTGATCGTGACGAGGTCCAGGATCGCCTCAGCCACTTGGTGGACCATGTTGCCATGCATGAGTTGCGGCTGCGCGATGCCTACCGTTGTGCTAGCACGACCATGCCGGGCATGGGGCTAAAATCGTTTGACCACCCCGTCGACTTCAATGAGCTGTGGCTTCCTGACCAGGTCTCCTTCACCTATATCTCCAAGGAGCCGAGTCATCTCTGCACGATGGTCGGGCGGAGCTGGACAAGGAGGGCTTGCAGGCTGCCGTCGCCATTGCCGGGCGAATCCTCTCCAAGCTCCGTCTGCGAAATCCATTCGTGCCATTGGACGCGGTCTTTGGCGAGCTGGCTCCCGTAGACCGGGAGTGGGCTCTGCGGGCGGTGGTACCCTACATCACCAACATTGTGCACCTTGAGAAGTAGAGGGACTTCGGTGGTGTTTAGGCGTCCTCTGCATGGGCATGTCCAGGTCTCGGCGTGCTACGTCTTGAGCATGCGTTGGTTTTCCCTTGAAGAGGAAAGGGTGATGCAGCAAAGTAGCGTAAGTATTTCCCTCAGTTTTTGAGAACCAAGGTATCAATCCAGTAGGAGGCTACACTCAAATCCCTCGTACCTGCACAAACAAATAAGAACCTTGCAACCAACACGATAAAGGGGTTGTCAATCCCTTCACGGTCACTTGCAAAAGTGAGATCTGATAGAGATAATAAGATAAATATTTTTGGTGTTTTTATGATATAAATTGGAAAGTAAAGATTGCAAAAAAAAATAGACCGGAAACTTATATGATGGAAAATAGACCCGGGGGTATAGGTTTCACTAGTGGCTTCTCTCAAGATAGCATAAGTATTATGGTGGGTGAACGAATTACTGTTGAGCAATTGATAGGAAAGTGCATAGTTATGAGAATATCTAGGCATGATCATGTATATAGTCATCACGTCTGCGACAAGTAGATCAAAACGATTCTGCATCTAGTACTATTACTCCACACATCGACTGCTATCCAGCATGCATCTAGAGTATTAAGTTCATAAGAACAGAATAACGCATTAGGCAAGATGATATGATGTAGAGGGATAAGCTCAAGCAATATGATATAAACCCCATCTTTTTATCCTCGATGGCAACTGTGGGAGTCCTGGATTAGGGGGTGTCCGGATGGCCGGACTAAGACCTTTGGCCGGACTCCCGGACTATGAAGATACAAGATTGAAGACTCCGTCCCGTGTCCGGATGGGAATTTCCTTGGCGTGGAAGGCAAGCTTGGCGATACGATATGAAGATCTCCCATTGTAACCGACTCTGTGTAACCCTATCCCTCTCCGGTGTCTATATAAACTGGAGAGTTTTAGTCCATAAGACGAACAACAATCATACCATAGGCTAGCTTCTAGGGTTTAGCCTCTCTGATCTCGTGGTAGATCTACTCTTGTACTACCCATATCATCAATATCAATCAAGTAGGAGTAGGGTTTTACCTCCACCGAGAGGGCCCGAACCTGGGTAAAAACATCGTGTCCCTTGTCTCCTGTTACAATCTGCCTAGAGGCACAGTTCGGGACCCCTACCCGAGATCTGCCGGTTTTGACACCGACATTGGTGCTTTCATTGAGAGTTCCTCGGTGTCATTGCCTTTAGGCCCGATGGCTTCTTCGCTCGTCAATCGCGATGCAGTCCGGGATGAGACTTTTTTCCCCGAACAGATCTTCGTATTCGGCGGCTTCGCACTGCGGGCCAACTCGTTTGGCCATCTGGAGCAGATCGAAAGCTACGCCCCTGGCCATCAGGTCAGGTTTGGAAGCTTAAACTACACGGCCGACATCCGCGGGGACTTGATCTTCGACGGATTTGAGCCACAACTGGGCGCGCCGCACTGTCACGATGGGCATGATTTAGCTCTGCCGCCGGACAACGCCCAGAGCGTCGCTCAGGTGTCCGCTCCGACCATTAGCTCGGAGCCCACTGCGCTAGTCGGGGATGGACGGTTGGACGCCGCCCCGGAAGCTGCAACCTCTACGGCGATAGAGCCGGATACCAGCCTAGTCCTTCGCAAGGCCCGTGACTCCAAGGTGCCGGACTCCGCTCCGGACTCCGTAAATCCCGCACCTCTTCCGATTAAGCCCGATTGGGCTCCGGTCATGGAGTTCACCGCCGCGGACGTCTTTCAGCACTCGCCTTTTGGCGATATCCTGAATTCATTAAAGTCTCTCTCTTTGTCAGGAGAGCCCTGGCCGAACTACGGCCAACACGGTTGGGATGCGGACGACGAAGAAATTCGAAGCCCACCCACCACCCACTTCGTAGCCACTGTCGACGATTTAACCGACATGCTCGACTTTGACTCCGAAGACATCGACGGCATGGACGCCGATGAAGGAGACGATCAAGAACCAGCACCTATAGGGAACTGGAAAGCCACCTCGTCATATGACATATACATGGTGGACACCCCTAAAGCGGGGGATGGCGAGGAAAAAACGGAGGATGATCCCTCCAAGAAGCAACCCAAGCGCCGACGTCAGCGGCGCCGCTCTAAGTCCCGCCAAAGCAAAAACGGCGATTCCGGCACCGGAGATAACAACACGCCGGACAGTGCCGAAGACAACCCCCTCCAGCAGGATTCAGTGCAGGAGGACGAAGGAGCCAGCCCTCATGAGAGAGCGGCCGACAGAGAGGTTGAGGACGACAATTATATGCCTCCCTCCGAAGACGAGGCAAGCCTCGACGACGACGAATTCGTCGTGCCAGAGGATCCCGTCGAACAAGAGCGTTTCAAACGCAGGCTTGTGGCCACGGCAAGCAGCCTCAAGAAGAAACAGCAGCAGCTTAGAGCTGACCAAGACTTGCTAGCCGACAGATGGACCGAAGTCCTGGCGGCCGAAGAGTATAAACTAGAACGCCCCTCCAAGAGCTACCCAAAGCGCAGGCTGCTACCCCAACTTGAGGAGGAAGCAACTAAACCTACATCACCAGCGTACGATGCGCCCGATCGGCCACCCCGTGGCCGCGATAGAGAGGCCTTCAGGCCCTCGACCCAAGCCGCACCCCGGCACCGCTCAAAACATACCAGAGTACGGGGAGACGCAACAGACCTGCGAGACATCTTGGAGAATAAGGCAAGGCAAACAAGATCGATCTACGGATCGCATGGGCGCCCCGCTTCACGTGACGCTAACCGTCACGCCGGACATAATAAGTACGGCCCGGCCGAATACAACAGACCAAGCTCATCCGAGCTGCGTCGTGATATAGCCCAGTACAGGGGCGCCGCACACCCACTATGCTTCACAGACGAAGTAATGGATCATCAAATCCCCGAGGGCTTCAAACCCGTAAACATCGAATCATACGATGGCACAACAGATCCTGCGGTATGGATCGAGGATTATCTCCTTCATATCCACATGGCCCGTGGTGATGATCTACACGCCATCAAATACCTCCCGCTCAAGCTTAAAGGACCAGCTCGACATTGGCTTAACAGCCTGCCAGCAGAGTCAATTAGTTGTTGGGAGGACCTGGAATCCGCATTCCTTGACAACTTCCAGGGCACTTATGTGCGACCACCAGACGCCGATGACCTAAGCCACATAATCCAGCAGCCAGAGGAATCAGCCAGACAATTCCGGACACGGTTCCTAACCAAGAAAAATCAAATAGTCGACTGTCCGGACGCCGAGGCCCTTGCAGCCTTCAGGCACAACATCCGAGACGAATGGCTTGCCCGGCACCTAGGACAGGAAAAGCCCAAATCTATGGCAGCCCTCACGACACTCATGACCCGCTTTTGTGCGGGAGAAGACAGCTGGCTAGCTCGTAGCAATAATATAACCAAGAGCCCCGGCAATTCGGATACCAAGGACAACAATGGCAGGTCACGTCGCAACAAGCATAAGCGCCGCATTAACGGCGACAATACTGAAGATACGGCAGTCAATGCCGGATTCAGAGGCTCTAAACCCGGTCAGCGAAAGAAGCCATTCAAAAGAAACCCTCCGGGCCCATCCAGCTTAGACCGGATACTCGATCGCTCGTGCCAGATACACGGCACCCCCGAACAGCCAGCCAATCACACCAACAGGGATTGTTGGGTGTTCAAGCAGGCAGGCAAGTTAAGTGCCGAAACCAGAGACAAGGGGCTACATAGCGATGACGAGGAGGAGCCCCGGCCGCCGAACAACAAAGGACAGAAGGGATTTCCCCCGCAAGTTCGGACGGTGAACATGATATACGCAACCCACATCCCCAAAAGGGAGCGGAAGCATGCTCTCAAGGACGTCTATGCGTTGGAGCCAGTCGCCCCAAAGTTCAACCCATGGTCCTCCTGCCCGATCACCTTCGATCGAAGGGACCATCCCACCAGCATCCGTCACGGCGGATTCGCCGCATTGGTCCTAGACCCAATTATCGACGGATTTCACCTTACCAGAGTCCTAATGGACGGCGGCAGCAGCCTGAACCTGCTTTACCAGGACACAGTGCGAAAAATGGGCATCGATCCTTCAAGGATTAAACCCACAAAGACAACCTTCAAAGGCGTCATACCAGGTGTAGAGGCCAGCTGTACAGGCTCGGTTACACTCGAAGTGGTCTTCGGATCCCCGGATAACTTCCGGAGCGAAGAGTTAATCTTCGACATAGTCCCATTCCGCAGCGGCTATCACGCCCTGCTTGGACGAACCGCATTTGCAAAATTCAATGCGGTGCCGCACTACGCATATCTCAAGCTCAAGATGCCAGGACCTCGCGGAGTCATCACGGTAAACGGAAACACCGAACGCTCTCTCCGAACGGAGGAGCACACGGCGGCCCTGGCGGCGGAAGTACAGAGTAGCCTCTCAAGGCAGTTCTCCAATCCAGGCGTCAAACGTCCGGACAACGTCAAGCGAGCCCGAAGTAACCTACAACAAATCCGGCTGGCACGTTCCGAGCAAGCATAGCAGTGCGGCCCCAACCCCAGCCCCCGCCAAATGGCGATACTGGTACCACGCGTACATAATTACGCCTTAGAGATACCATGGGCATAAGGGGAGGGGCACAACTACGGCACGCCCAGAATGCGGCTCAACCGCACTAAGGGGCTCCCTATTTCGCCGTTTTCCTTCTTTCAGGACCCAACTATTCGGAAGGCCTGTCCGACAATACACTCGCCGAACACACGATGCAACAGCCAGGGAAAGAGCAAGCCACGTCAAACGTCCAGGTGGTCTCTATAACGAGTTTAATACCTGTTTTACTTACAATCCCGCAGCTTGCCCCTGGAGGGGAGCATGTCAAATACTCCCATCTCTTGCTTATCGCACTTCTTGTATCGTTCTGCTTTCGCAGCAGCCCTTTTTTAATAAACAATATATAGCTCTTCTCTATTATTGTACATATCTATTTTTTATATACAAATATGTTCAGTCATGACATTCTGCAACCGTACACTTTGGTACGGACAATACACCAGGGGCTTAAAACACCCCATAACATGGTGTGAGAAGACCGAACACTCTCATGAGTGCGGCACCCCGAACTTATAGCACTATATGCATCGGCTCCGAATCATGTCTTTGGTCAATAGTTGGGTTTGCCCGGCTCCCATGTTTTGGTACCTTACGTTCCGCAATGTTGGCTAAGGTAGCGCTGGGAGAACTACTGCGATTGTGCCCCAGTTGAGCTGGGTTAACACCTCAGTAGAGAAAGCTAAAACTGACTGTCATGATAGTGCGAGAGACCGGTCGCTGTTCGCGAGGTTTTACGAGTCCTTAAAGACTTATGCCGCTTAGAGCGAGGAACCGGACTTATCCGGCCTAGGCGTGGATAGCGCCCCGAACTCGGTCTTCCGAATACTAGGGGCTTCGCCGAAATTTAAAATTATAGAATTCTATGGCTAAGTGAGAGTGATAAAGCATTATAAGTCCGACGGCCTGGTTCGTTGTGCTGAACGCCTCCCTAGATGGACCCAAGAATGGGAACAAGAGCGCTCAGGTTTATCCCGAACACCCCAGCACTCGTGGCATGGGGGTCGAAGCCGACGACTTGCATCTCTCAGATTTGATAAACAGCCGCACAGAAGGTAATATTTTAAATTAACAAGCGTTGCTTAACGCATATGAACAAAGTTTCAGCGTACAGGATAACAAATGCGAGTCTACTCAAAAATTACATCTTTGGAGCACTCATCCGCTATACGGCGGGCACCCTTCAGGAACGCCATTATAATACATCTCGGGCGTGCGATACTCCTTGCCCGGCGGTGGCGCGTCCGTCAAAAGCTTCTCCGCGTCCAGCTTGCCCCAGTGCACCTTAGCACGGGCAAGGGCCCGACGGGCACCTTCGATACAAACGGAGCGCTTGACGACCTCAATCCACGGACAAGCGTCCACCAGCCGCCGCACCAAACCGAAGTAGCTCCCAGGCATGGCTCCCCAGGCCATAGCCGAACTATGAGGCCCTTCATGGCCTGTTCGGCCACCTTGTGGAGCTCGACCAACTGCTTCAGCTGGTCGCTCAGGGGCACCGGATGTCGGCCTCAGCATATTGAGACCAGAACACCTTCTTCCATCGAGCTCCCCTCTTCGGCTTTGTAGAATGCAGCAGCATCAGACACACTACGGGGCAGATCGGCGAACGCTCCTAGAGAGCTCCGGATTCGGGTAAGTAACAGATAATTTACTTTTATATTCTTGCTTTGCATAAAGAATGCCTTACCCGCCGCTATCTTCTTCATCGCCTCGATCTCCTGAAGGGCCTTCTAGGCTTCGGCCTTAGCGGTCTTGGCACTCTCAAGAGCCAAGGCAAGCTCGGACTCTCGAGTCTTCGAGTCACGCTCCAAACTCTCGTGTTTTTCCATCAGAGCCTGGAGCTCTTGCCGCACCTCTGCCACTCGCGCCTCCTGCTTCTCTCGCTCGGTGCACTCCAAGGCCGCACTCTTTTCAGCCTTGGAGACCGCCTCCTTCACGGTCGCCACCTCGGTCATGGCTCCTGCAACATTTACATTGGTCCTATCATTATTTGCAACCAAGTATTTCTATATGCATTTACAGGCGGTACTATGTACCCTCTTTATCCTCGAGCTGCTTCTTGGCACGGCCGAGCTCGCTCTCGGACCGCTCGAGGCTTTCCTTCAATGCATTGACCTCCGCAGTCAGTGCGGCAGAGGTCAGCAGCGCAGCCTGCATTCCCATATTGACACATTTTTATTAGACTCGTGCATATATCTTTTTAGATCCTCAGCTCGGCTTTTCTTTCCGAACGCCGAACTAAGAATCAGGGGCTACTGTCTATGCGGTAATATTTTTATATGTTTTTTAACACATACCTCAAAGCCTGTTAACAGGCTTGTCCAGGCTTCTGTCAGCCCGCTCTTGGCAGACTGAACCTTCTGGATCACCGCACTCATAACAGTGTGGTGTTCCTCGTCGATGGAGGCGCCGTTAAGCACCTCCAGCAAATTATCCGGTGCCTCCGGATGGACGGGGGTCGGCAGCGTCGTAGGCTTGCCTTATGAAGGCGCCGCCTGTCGGACTCTGGAACCGTTGATGGTTCTGGAGCAGTGTCCGGCCCGGGGCCGGACTTAGATCCCTCCAGGGCTTTACCCCCTTCGGGCCTGGAGTCCAGGAGATCGCCTTGCGGCGCCTCCAGGACCAACTCCTCCTAGTTTAGTCCCTTTCGGGACCCCACCTCGGCGTCGTCCGCAGGGAGCGGGGAGGATGCCGTCGGAAGTGAAGTGCTATTCACATCCGACGAATTCAGGGAGCCGCTTGACTAATCGCCGAGCTGAGCTCTGGGCGGACTGCATAATTAAATTCGGCGTCAGAAGCTATCGAATAATAGAGGAGTGCAATAAGTCATTCGGGTAGCCGGACACTTACGATTTTGCCAGGGGCTTGACCCTGGATGGCCATTCCTCCCCGCCGTCTTCGGCATCGGAGGCGTAGTCCGGCAGAAGGGTCTTCCCCTTCTTGGACCCTCCGGCTTCCCCAGTTGGGGCGGCCTTTCTTTTCTTTCCTCCCCCGTTGGAGGGGGAGAGGCATCTTCTTCTTCTTCCTCCTCCTCGTCTTCGGAGGTGGAGGGTACGTTGGGGTTGTCGGGCGAATCCGACACCGCCAGGCGCCGGGAACTCTTTCGGGTCCCCGTGGCCTTATTCTTGGCCTTCTTTTTCGGCACCACGTGGGGTGCCGGAACCAGTAGCCCTGTCAATTGGGCGTCCGCTGGGTCTTCTGGTAGGGGAGCTGGACAGATAACCTGCCCGGACTTCTTCAGCCAGTCCTGTCAAAGGTAGGGGACTTTAGATCCCGCATAGAGTCAAACTATGAAAGACAAAAAGTCCCGTAAAGGGTAGAATAGCTTACCTCATTGGCCTGGCGCCGCGAGCTGAATCCGCGATCCTCGGTAGCGTACGCGGGGGCCTCGGCACCCTTGAACAGCACCTTCTAGGCATCTTCGTACGTGGTGTCGAAGAGCCCGCTCAAGGTTGGGTGCTGTGCCGGATCGAACTCCCACAATTTGAAGGCCCGTTGTTGGCATGGGAGGACCCGGCGGATAAGCATGACCTGGACTACGTTGACGAGCTTGAGGTTCTTGCTCACCAGCTTTTTGACGCAGGTTTGGAGTCCGGTCAGCTCTTCCGAATCTCCCCACGTTAGGCCCGTCTCTTTCCAGGAGGTGAGCCGTGTGGGAAAACCAGATCGGAATTCGGGGGCCGCTTCCCATTTGGGGTCGCGTGGCTCGGTGATGTAGAACCACCCCGATTGCCATCCTTTTATTGTCTCCACGAAGGAGCCCTCGAGCCATAGGACGTTGGCCATCCGGCCCACCATGGCACCTCCGCACTCCGCTTGGCGGCCGCTCACCACTTTCGGCTTGACATTAAAAGTCTTCAGCCATAAGCCGAAGTGGGGCTGGATGCAGAGGAAGGCCTCGCACACGACGATGAACACCGAGATGTTGAGGATAAAGTTCGGGGCCAGATCGTGGAAGTCCAGGCCGTAGTAGAACATGAGCCCCCGGACGAACGGGTGAAGAGAAAAACCCAATCCACGGAGGAAAGGGGGAAGAAAAACAACCCTCTCATGGGGCCTGGGGGTGGGGATGAGTTGCCCCACATCTGGAAGCCGGTGCTCGATGTCGTCAGACAAGTATCCGGCCTTCCTCAGCTTTTTGATTTGCCCCTCCGTGACGGAGGAGGCCATCCATCTACCTCCCGCTCCGGACATGGTTGGAGAAGGTTGAGGTGGGAAGTGCGGGCTTGGGCGCTGGAGCTCGAGCGCGCAGGGACGAATAAGCAAAGGAGGAAGAAGGCGTGAATGGAAAGGGCGGATTCTTATCCCCTTATATGGGCGGCCAAAACTACGAGCCCCCACCGGCCTAATAAAACTCGCTTATCTCCCAAGCGCCGCGGTTAATGGCGCGGTTGGGTTACCCACGCCCGTATTGATGAGAATCCCGGAATAAGGGGACACGATCTCTGCTTTGACAAGACGTGCCAAGGAAACCGCCTCGCTAAACATGCTGAGGTGGAACAGTAAAGTGAATAAAAGCCTGGCCGTGGCGTGATGTCACGCTGCGGAATACGTCAGCAGATTAGATTGGTGCAAATGTTATTCTCTCTATGGTGGCATGTGGAACTTATTTTGCAGAGCCGGACACTATCCTGGTGTTCAACATCTTCTATGAAATATTCGGAGGAGGAACCCGCCTTGCAATGCCGAAGACAACTTGCGCGCCGGACTCGTCGTCACTGAAGCCTAGTTCAGGGGCTACTGAGGGAGTCCTGGATTAGGGGGTGTCCGGATGGCCGGACTAAGACCTTTGGCCGGACTCCCGGACTATGAAGATACAAGATTGAAGACTCCGTCCCGTGTCCGGATGGGACTTTCCTTGGCGTGGAAGGCAAGCTTGGCGATACGATATGAAGATCTCCTCCCATTGTAACCGACTCTGTGTAACCCTAGCCCTCTCCGGTGTCTATATAAACCGGAGAGTTTTAGTCCATAAGACGAACAACAATCATACCATAGGCTAGCTTCTAGGGTTTAGCCTCTCTGATCTCGTGGTAGATCTACTCTTGTACTACCCATATCATCAATATCAATCAAGCAGGAGTAGGGTTTTACCTCCACCGTGAGGGCCCGAACCTAGGTAAAAACATCATGTCCCTTGTCTCATGTTACCACCCGCCTAGACGCATAGTTCGGGACCCCCTACCCGAGATCCGCCGGTTTTGACACCGACAGCAACAATACAATACGTGCCTTGCTACCCCTGCTGTCACTGGGAAAGGACACCGCAAGATTGAACCCAAAGCTAAGCACTTCTCCCATTGCAAGAAAGATCAATCTAGTAGGCCAAACCAAACTGATAATTCGAAGAGATTTGCAAAGATAACAAATCATACATAAAAGAATTCAGAGGAGATTCAAATATTGTTCATAGATAATCTTGATCATCAACCCACAATTCATCGGATCTCGACAAACACACCACAAAAAGAAATACATCGAATAGATCTCCAAGAAGATCGAGGAGAACTTTGTATTGAGATCCAAAGAGAGAGAAGAAGCCATCTAGATAATAACTATGGGCCCGAAGGTCTGTGGTAAACTACTCACACTTCATCGGAAAGGCTATGGTGTTGATGTAGAAGCCCTCCATGATCGATTCCCCCTCCGGCGAGCGCAGAAAAAGGCCCCAACATGGGATCTCACGAGTACAGAAGGTTGCGGCAATGGAAATAGGGTTTCGTGGTGCTCCTGGATGTTTTCATGGTATATGAGTATATATAGGCGAAATAAGTCGGTCAGGGGAGCCATGAGGGGCCAACGAGGGTGGGGGCGCACCTACCCCCTGGGCGCGCCTCCCTGCCTCGTGGCCTCCTCGTTTCTTTCTTGACGTCCACTCCAAGTCTCCTAGATTGCGTTTGTTCCAAAAATAACTCTCCCGAAGGTTTCATTGTGTTTGGACTCCGTTTGATATTTCTTTTCTGTGAAACACTGAAATAGGCAAAAAACAACAATTTGGACTGGGCCTTCGGTTAATAGGTTAGTCCCAAAAATAATGTAGAAGTGTATAGTAAATCCCATTAAACATCCAAAACAGATAATATAATAGCATGGCACAATCAAAAATTATAGATACGTTGGAGACGTATCAAGCACCCCAAGCTTAATTCCTGCTCGTCCTTGAGTAGGTAAATGTCGACGTTCTGGGAATGGGGGTCCCCAGACTTGCCTGCCCACGGCCTGCAGCGTGGCTCAAGCAGAGGCCCAGTACGGCCCGTCTTCATCAACCCAAGCTCAAGACCCTCGTGAGGGGCCAAGCCTCGCGGGGCGAACGACGCAAGGCTCCCTCAGGAACAGCCTCACCAGGCAGGCTCCCGAGGAGGCGGAGAGATCAAGGCAGGGGTACCTCGCGAGGTGCTCATGATGCAAGCCATGACGATCAAGACCAGGCGGGCGCCAGGCGGGTGCCGTCCTGCGCAGTGTCCTCGTTTCCTCTTTGGCGCAAAGGGGGCAAGCGAAGGCGTAGAGTACCGAGGCATCAAGCAAAGGTTACCATTTCGGTGCAACGAGACCAAGTCCAGCAGAGCGGCATGACGGAGGTCACCGTGGAGCCCAAGACGGTGTCATCACCAGTGCCTTTGGTAGTCGAAGACCAACTTTAGTCAGGATAACTTGTACTAGACGTTCCCCTTCAAAATGGCCGTTGTTGGCTCCCTTCCCGCTTAGTATTTGGGAAGAGGACCAGGGCCTCTATAAATAGAGCTAGCCACCACAGTAGGGAGGAGAGATATCATATCATCCAGAGACGATCGAATCCACCCAAGTAGAACACCACACCAGCTCAATAACACCTCTCGCGAGGTTGTTCTTCCTCTGTACTGTTCATCATCAGCCCCTGAGGCAATCCACCACACCACAAACTAGAGTAGGGTATTATACCACAATGGTGGCCCGAACTAGTATAAATCTTGTGTCCCTTGTGTTGTTCATCGTGTAGCTAGATTCGTGGCGAGGCATTGGGACGTGGATCGGTTGGGGGAAGATCTTCGCGTGCACCCCAGAGTTCGAACCTTAAGGATTTTGCCGAAACCCGATATCCGACATTTGGCATGCCAGGTAGGGGTGCACCGGAGCTCCCCCTTTCGTCGACCCGCTTTCCATCGACACCGCGCTTCGCTCTCATGGCCGACGGTGCACCGCCCGCTCCGGCGACCGGCGCCAGCACCGGGGCCAGGGTGTTCCGAGCCTTGGCCCCCACCCTGCGACTGGTGTAGTGGCCGCACAAGTTCAAGCAAGAGATGCCGCCGCACTATGACGGCACGACGGATCCGCTAGCTTTCCTGCTGGCATATGAGGAGGTCATCCTCAAGATCGGGGGCGAGAACTAGGTCATGGCTAACTGGTTTCCCATGGCCCTCACCCGCATTCCGCGCATGTGGCTGCTCCACCTGCCAACGGCTTCTCTGGCCTCCTGGAAGGAGCTGCACGACCTCTTCCTCGCCCACTACACTGCGCTGGCACCTCCGGTCATCGCAGCTCTCCTGGGCGGCTCGCAGGCGCCACCCTCGAGCCGCCACGTCAAGCGATTCGTCCGCCAGATCGGCGCTGCCCTCACGTGCCACGGAGCACCTCCAGGTTGGGTGGCACCCAAGGCAGACTTGACCTTTAGCTTGGACGATCACCCCGCCAACACCGTCTGCTCGGGTGCGCTCCCGATGCTGTGCACGCCCACCATCTGCCAGGTGGCCATCACCAGGACCCTCATCAACAGCGGTGCCAGCCTAAACGTTCTCTCGGTGGAGGCCTTCAGCCTCCTCCATGTGCCGCTGCAACGACTCCGACCCAGCAAGCCCTTCTCGGGCGTCGGAGGCAGTTCCATCGCCCCCTTGGGGCAGATCCGCCTTTCGGTGCCCTTTGGCACCCACGACAACTTCCGCACGGAGCTGGTCGACTTCGACATTGCCCACATTGGCCTCCCGTACAACGCCATCCTCGGCTACCCTGCCTTGGCCCAGTTCATGGCAGCGACTCACCCGGCCTACAACCTAATGAAGATACCTGGGAGCAACGGTGTCCTCACCATAGCAGGAGATACGAAAGAAGCTCTGCAGGCGCTCAAGCTCGCCATCAAGACAGCCACAGTGGCGCAGCCCACCAACGCCGACATGCCCAAGGCCGAGGGGGCTGCGCCAACCAAGATGAAGCAGTTGTTCACCCAGGACAAGGCGGAGACTAAGCAGGTACCAGTTGATGAGGACAGATCCTCCGACGCCACCTTCACCATAGGCGCCAATCTCGCCCCCGACCAGGAGGAGGCTGTGGTGAAATTCCTGCGTGCGAACAAGGGGGTGTTCGCGTGGGAACCCAAACAACTAGAAGGGGTCCCAAGGCAAGTTATCGAGCATCACCTAAATGTGTGCCCCAATGTGCACCCCATGAAGCAGAAAACAAGGCGGCAGTCCACCGAGAAGCATGCCTTCATCGTCCAAGAAACCCGTAAGCTGGAAGCTGCAGGAGTCATTCGCGAGGTTCGCTACCCTGAATGGCTGGCAAACCCTGTTGTTGTGCCGAAGAAGGGGGGAAAGGAGTGCATGTGCGTCAACTTCACCAACCTCAACAAGGACTACCCTCAAGATCCGTTCCCGCTCCCCCACATTGACCAAATCGTCGACTCCACCGCTGAGTGCGATCTGTTTTGCTTCCTGGATGCCTTCTCGGGCTATCACCAAATCAAGATGGCGATAGAAGACGTGGAGAAGACGGCCTTCCTGACCCCGTGCGGGGTGTACTGCTACACCTGCATGTCGTTCGGGTTGCGCAACACGGGCGCAACCTTTCAGCGACTGATGCATATCGCCTTGGGCCAGCAGCTCGGGAGAAACACCGAGGCCTACGTCGATGACATTGTGGTAAAGTCTCGGGAGGCGAAGACCCTGATACAGGACCTGGAAGAAACCTTCGCGAGCCTTTGTGAAGTGTACCTGCGGCTCAACCCGGAGAAGTGTGTGTTTGGTGTTCCCTTTGGCAAGCTTCTGGGCTTCCTCGTGTCCCACAGAGGGATCGAGGCCAACCCAGAGAAGGTCAAGGCAATCGAAGACATGAGTCCGCTGCGAACCCTCAAGGAAATGCAGAAGCTCGCCGGACGCGTAACTGCGTTAGGGCGCTTCATCTCCAAGCGGGGGGAGCATGCCCTGCCCTTCTTCAAGTTGATGAAGAAGAAGGGCCCGTTCGAATGGACTCAAGAGGCTAATGAAGCGTTCGAAGATCTCAAGAAGTACTTGACCAGCCCTTCGGTGATGGTGGCTCCACGCCCTCAGGAGCCCCTGGTGCTCTACCTTGCCGCCACACCCTACTCCGCCAGCACAGCTCTGGTGGCGGTTCGGGAGGAGCGCCGGGTCAAGGCCGCATCGGCCGCAAGCCCGATCGCGGCAGCTCAAGGCCAGGAAGGCCTCGCAAGGGCCACGACCTCGGCAGATTGGGACCAGCCTCAACAGGAAGACGCCTCCAGGGCTAAGGGGACCTCACCAAGCAGCCAGGAGCCGGGGGATCCAATGCCTCAGGAGGCACTCAACTCTCCGGAGGGTGCGGGCTCCGTCGGCGCACCCACCCTCGCCGAGCATCCTGTGTATTTCGTCAGCACGGTGCTGCGGGATGCAAGGGCACGGTACCCCATGCACCAGAAGCTCTTGCTCGCGCTATTGGTGGCCTCGCGGAAGCTGCAACACTACTTCCAAGGTCACCCCATCAAGGTCGTCTCAGCCTACCCATTGGAGAGGGTACTCAGGAGTCCTAACTCCGCGGGAAGGGTCGCTGAATGGAACATCGAGTTGCAAGCATTCCAGTTGGAATTCAGCACGACCAGAGTCGTCAAAGGAGGCGCACTTGCAGATTTTGTGGCAGAGTGGACAGAGGCACCTGGGCTCGAGGCAGGCAAAGATCGGTCGCTTTCCCTAGGAAGCGAGGCACCAGACGGCTGGGTTATGCACTTCGATGGAGCATTTTCGTGGCATGGCGCGGGGGCTGGCGCAGTGCTTATATCCCCCACTCAGGACAAGCTCTATTACGTCGTGCAACTCTGTTTCCAGCAGGGCGAGAAGGTTTCCAACAATATAGTAGAATACGAGGGCCTCATAGCTGTCTTAAAGGCCGCAACCGCACTGGGGGTGAAGCGCCTCATCATCAAGGGTGACTCACAACTCCTCGTCAACTTCTCCAACAAAGTGTACAAGCCCAAGGACGAGCACATGGAGACGTATCTTGCAAAGGTGCGCAAGATGGAAAAGCAGTATCTGGGGCTGGAACTATAGCATGTGCCCTGCGGCACCAACCAAGAGGCTGATGACATTGCCAAGAGGGCATCAAGGCGACTGCTTCAAGAGCCTGGCGTTTTTGAGGAATGACTCTTCAAGCCCTCAGCAGCACCGTCACTATCAAGCACATCGCAACCTCGAGAGGAACTCCCTCAACCGCCTGCCTTAGGAGCTCCGGCCTGTGGCCCGACCTCAGGAGCACGCTTGCTCCTAGCGCTGGAGCCTCGGGAGGGATGCAGTACTGCGGAGCTCAAGGATTACTCGATGCAAGGGACTCTACCGGAGAAAGAAGAGGACGCGGAATGCGTGGCTCGGAAGGCCACTGCCTACTGCATCCAGGATGGAGAGCTCTACCGAAAGCGGCCAAACGGTGTTTCCCCGTGTTACATCTTCAGGGAACAGGGGAAGGAGTTGCTGGCAGACATTCACAATGGAGACTGTGGGCACCACTCGTCATCACGGACCCTCGTCGGCAAGGCGTTTCGCAGCGGGTTTTATTGGCCTACATCACTCAACAACGCGATCGAGCTGGTGAAGGCTTGTGAAGCCTGTCAGTTCCATGCCAAGCAGATTCATCAGCCAGCTCAGGGCCTGCAGACCATTCCACTCTCATGGACGTTCGCGGTCTGGGGGCTGGATATTTTGGGCCCGTTTCCTCAGGCGCCAGGGGGCAATCGCTACCTCTACGTCGCCATTGACAAGTTCACCAAGTGGGCAGAGGTGGAAGCTGTCCGCACCATCCCAGCTGGCTCCGCAGTCAAGTTCATCAAGGCCCTCGTGAGCCGATTCGGGGTGCCTAATCGCATCATCACCGACAAGGTTCGTAGTTCACCAGCAATCTCTTCAAAACATATTGTGCTAACCTTGGAACGCAGATATGCTACGCTTTGGTGGCACACCCTCGGAGCAACGGCCAGGCTGAACATGCCAACGCAGAGGTCCTAAAAGGCCTCAAAACCAAGACCTTCAAGAAGAAGCTGGAGGCCTGTGGCAGGGGCTGGTACGACGAGCTCCAGTCCGTACTATGGTCCATTCGCACTACCGCCACCAAGTCGACCGGCGAGACCCCGTTCTTCCTCGTCTATGGAGCAGAGGCGGTCCTCCCTCACGAGGTTAGGCATCGCTCCGCGCGGGTCCTGGCGTTCGATGAAGCGCAGCAGGACGCCATGTGGGGGATGGACCTCGTGCTGGGGGAGGAACACCGTCGGGAGGCCGCGCTACGAGCACCAAGATACCAGCAGGCGCTGCAGCGGTACCACTACCGCAGCATTCGCCCCAGGTCTCTCGAAGTAGGTGACCTCCTGCTCAGGCGGGTGCTCTCCAGGGAAGGGCGGCACAAGCTCTCGCCCATGTGGGAGGGCCCGTTCAAGGTTGTTCATGTTTCCAGACCTGGCGCCGTGCGCTTGGAGACCCAGGAAGGGGTGCCCATTCCGAACGCGTGGAACATTCAGCACCTCCGGAGGTTCTACCCTTGAAGTAAGGCCCAGTGCCTGTAAAGAAGGCGCGGTGCCTGTGAAGAAGGGCCCAGTGCCTATAAAGAAGGCCTGGTGCCTATGAAGCTCGTCGCCCCATGAAAAGGCCCGGTGCCTGTGAAGAAGGCCCAGTGCCTGTGAAGCTCGCTACCCGTGACACTCTCAGGTAATAATGAGTTGGGGCTGTCCACACCCTAGAGTCTCCGGAGTGCCGCCCTTGGGCCTGGGGGGCTCCCGCCCACGCCCAGTGGCAGCACTTAGCTCCGCGCTAGTGAGAAGACGTCGAAGACTAGATTAGGTGCCGGACGCGGCTTTTCATTTGCTTTCCGCAGTTGGCTTGTTCACCCTTGTTCAAAACTTTATTGGAGTTGCTTCTAGTGTTGTTTGCCGTCCCCTGCCCGTGGTTCTCTGTCTTTGTTTTTCGCCTGGCTCGTTCTCTCCTTCGCAAGCTTGGCGAGGGGGCTGCGCGGGTGCCCTTGCGAGCACCTTCCTGCCTAATTTTGTGAGGCTCCCTCACTCAAGTTCACAGCAGGAGCACCCCTCCCAGTCCATGCCCCATGGGCATTGCGACGCAAACGCAGGACCTGAGCTGGCCACCCTCGCGATAAAGGTTCGAAAGCTATCCTCCCGACTGATTTTTGCAGGCCTTAAGACGCCCGGCGGGGCCTTAGGCAGGTACCTCGCGAGGCGAAAATGGCCGCGAACCTCCCGAGCTAAGTTGTTCCTACGCGCAAGCACACAGCCGCAACGCCATAAAATAGCACGGGAATGGTAGAAATAGCATGATAATTAAGGGTAATAGTCTTGCACGCCCCCACGGGGCCCCATACTTCTCTCTCTCAATGCAGGAAAAAGATAAAAACAAAATAAACGCGGCACGCCCCGCGACGGCTCGTGAGGAGGGATCAGCACCGCCCTCCCGAGCTCAATCAGACTCCTCCTCGCACTTCACCGAGGCACGACGGCGGGACAACCCTCTACCACCCTCGAAGCGGGCACGACGACGTGGTGGCTGATCGCAGCCACCGCTCGAGGAGCTGTCACCAGAGGAAGAGCCGCTGAAGCTCAGCGAGGTGCAGATGCCGCCCGGGGCAGGCTCGCCTTCGCCTTTGTCACGGCCGTTGCCAAGGCCCACCACCACATCGCTGTCGTTGTCTTCAGGGCAGCACCCGACACGGCGGCCATCTTCTTCGAACACCCTCATGTAGAGGGTCGCGTCCCCATCGAACTTGAAGTGGAGGGTGCACCGCCGGCCCATGCCACGCGTGCGGCCAAGGGGGTGGCTTGCCCCCCAAGGCAAGTGGAGGCGCCCCCCACCCTAGGGTTTCCAACCCTAGGCGTAGGGGGGGCCAAGGGGGGGCGCACCAGCCCACCAGGGGCTGGTTCCCCTCCCCACTTCAGCCCACGGGGCCCTCCGGGATAGGTGGCCCCACCCGGTGGACTCCCGGGACCCTTCCAGTGGTCCCGGTACAATACCGGTGACCCCCGAAACTTTCCCAATGGCCGAAACTGCACCTCCTATATATAATTCTTCACCTCTGGACCATTCCGGAACTCCTCGTCACGTCCGGGATCTCATCCAGGACACCGAACAAATTTTGGGTTACTGCATACTCATATATCTACAACCCTAGCGTCACCGAACCTTAAGTGTGTAGACCCTATGGGTTCGGGAGACATGCAGACATGACCGAGATGCCTCTCCGGTCAATAACCAACAGCGGGATCTGGATACCCATGTTGGCTCCCACATGCTCCTCAATGATCTCATCGGATGAACCACGATGTCGAGGATTCAATCAATCCTGTATACAATTCCCTTTGTCAATCAGTATGTTACTTGCCCGAGACTCGATCGTCGGTATCCCAATACCTCATTCAATCTCGTTACCGGCAAGTTACTTTACTCGTACCGTAATGCATGATCCCGTGACCAGACACTTGGTCACATTGAGCTCATTATGATGATGCATTACCGAGTGGGCCCAGAGATACCTCTCCGTCATACGGAGTGACAAATCCCAGTCTCGATTCATGCCAACCCAACAGACACTTTCGGAGATACCCGTAGTGCACCTTTATAGTCACCCAGTTACGTTGTGACGTTTGGCACACCCAAAGCACTCCTACGGTATCCGGGAGTTGCACAATCTCATGGTCTAAGGAAATGATACTTGACATTTGGAAAAGCTCTAGCGAAACGAACTACACGATCTTTGTGCTATGCTTAGGATTGGGTCTTGTCCATCACATCATTCTCCTAATGATGTGATCCCGTTATCAATGACATCCAATGTCCATAGTCAGGAAACCATGACTATCTGTTGATCAACGAGCTAGTCAACTAGAGGCTCACTAGGGACTTGTTGTGGTCTATGTATTCACACATGTATTACGATTTCCGGATAATACAATTATAGCATGAACAATAGACAATTATCATGAACAAAGAAATATAATAATAACCATTTTATTATTGCCTCTAGGGCATATTTCCAACAGTCTCCCACTTGCACTAGAGTCAATAATCTAGTTACATTGTGATGTATCGAACACCCATTGCGTTCTGGTGTTGATCATGTTTTGCTCTAGGGAGAGGTTTAGTCAACGGATCTGCTACATTCAGTCCGTATGTACTTTACAAATATCTATGTCTCCATCTTGAACATTTTCACGAATGGAGTTGAAGCGACGCTTGATGTGCCTGGTCTTCTTGTGAAACCTGGGCTCCTTGGCAAGTGCAATAGCTCCAGTGTTGTCACAGAAGAGTGTGATCGGCCCCGACGCATTGGGTATGACTCCTAGGTCGGTGATGAACTCCTTCACCCAGATAGCTTCATGCGCTGCCTCCGAGGCTGCCATGTACTCCGCTTCACATGTAGATCCCGCCACGACGCTCTGCTTGCAACTGCACCAGCTTACTGCCCCACCATTCAAAATATACACGTATCCGGTTTGTGACTTAGAGTCATCCAGATCTGTGTCGAAGCTAGCGTCGACGTAACCCTTTACGACGAGCTCTTCGTCACCTCCATATACGAGAAACATATCATTAGTCCTTTTCAGGTACTTAAGGATGTTCTTGACCGCTGTCCAGTGTTCCATGTCGGGATTACTTTGGTACCTTCCTACCAAACTTACGGCAAGGTTTATATCAGGTCTGGTACAGGTCATGGCATACATGATAGACCCTATGGCTGAGGCATAGGGGACGACACTCATCTTTTCTCTATCTTCTGCCGTGGTCGGGCATTGAGCCGAGCTCAATTTCACACCTTGCAACACAGGCAAGAACCCCTTCTTGGACTGATCCATATTGAACTTCTTCAATATCTTATCAAGGTATGTGCTTTGTGAAAGACCTATGAGGCGTCTTGATCTATCTCTATAGATTTTGATGCCTAATATGTAAGCAGCTTCTCCAAGGTCCTTCATTGAAAAACACTTATTCAAGTAGGCCTTAATGTTGTCCAAAAGTTCTATATCATTTCCCATCAAAAGTATGTCATCCACATATAATATGAGAAATGCTATAGAGCTCCCACTCACTTTCTTGTAAACGCAGGCTTCTCCATAAGTCTGCATAAACCCAAACACTTTGATCATTTCATTAAAGCGAATGTTCCAACTCCGAGATGCTTGCACCAGCCCATAGATGGAGCGCTGGAGCTTGCATACCTTGTTAGCATTCTTAGGGTCGACAAAACCTTCCGGCTGCATCATATACAGTTCTTCCTTAAGGTGACCGTTAAGGAATGCCGTTTTGACGTCCATTTGCCATATCTCATAATCATAGTATGCGGCAATTGCTAACATGATTCGGACGGACTTCAGCTTTGCTACGGGAGAGAATGTCTCATCGTAGTCAATCCCTTGAACTTGTCGATAACCCTTAGCGACAAGTCGAGCTTTATATATGGTAACATTACCATCCGCGTCCGTCTTCTTCTTAAAGATCCATTTGTTTTCTATCGCTCGCCGATCATCGGGCAAGTCTGTCAAAGTCCACACTTTGTTTTCATACATGGATCCTATCTCGGATTGCATGGCTTCAAGCCATTTGTTGGAATCTGGGCCCGCCATCACTTCTTCATAGTTCGAAGGTTCACGTTGTCTAACAACATGATTTCCAAGACAGGGTTGCCGTACCACTCTGGTGCGGAACGTGTCCTTGTGGACCTTCGAAGTTCAGTAGGAGCTTGATTCGAAGTATCTTGATCATCATCATTAACCTCCTCTCTTGTCGGTGCAGGCACCACAGGAACATCTTCCTGAGTTGCGCTACTTACCATTTCAAGAGGCAGTACTTCGTCAAGCTCCACTTTCCTCCCACTTAATTCTTTTGAGAGAAACTCTTTCTCCAGAAAGGACCCGTTCTTGGCAACAAAAATCTTGCCCTCGGATCTTAAGTAGAAGGTATACCCAATGGTTTCCTTAGGGTATCCTATGAAGACGCATTTTTCCGACTTGGGTTCGAGCTTCTCAGGTTGAAGTTTCTTGACATAAGCATCGCATCCCCAAACTTTTAGAAACGACAGCTTAGGTTTCTTCCCAAACCATAATTCATACGGTGTCGTCTCAACGATTTAGACGGTGCCCTATTTAAAGTGAATGTAGCTGTCTCTAGAGCGTATCCCCAAAATTATAGCGGTAAATCGGTAAGTGACATCATAGATCGCACCATATCCAATAGAGTGCGATTACGACGTTCGGACACACCTTTACGCTGAGGTGTTCCAGGCGGCGTGAGTTGTGAAACGATTCCACATTTCCTTAAGTGCGTACCAAATTCGTGACTTAAATATTCACCCCCATGATCTGATCGTAAGAACTTTATCTTTCGGTCACGTTGATTCTCTACCTCATTCTGAAATTCCTTGAACTTTTCAAAGGTCTCAGACTTGTGTTTCATCAAGTACACATACCCATATCTACTCAAGTCATCAGTGAGAGTGAGAACATAACGATATCCTCCGCGAGCCTCAACGCTCATTGGACCGCACACATCAGTATGTATGATTTCCAATAAGTTGGTTGCTCGCTCCATTGTTCCGGAGAACGGAGTCTTGGTCATCTTGCCCATGAGGCATGGTTCGCATGTGTCAAACGATTCATAATCTAGAGACTCTAAAAGTCCATCAGCATGGAGCTTCTTCATGCGCTTGAAACCAATGTGACAAAGGCGGCAGTGCCACAAGTATGTGGGACTATCGTTATCAACTTTACATCTTTTGGTATTCACACTATGAATATGTGTAACATTACGCTCGAGATTCATTAAGAATAAACCATTCACCAGCGGGGCATGACCATAAAACATATCACTCATATAAATAGAACAACCATTATTCTCGGATTTAAATGAGTAGCCATCTCGAATTAAACGAGATCCTGATACAATGTTCATGCTCAAAGCTGGTACTAAATAACAATTATTGAGGTTTAAAACTAATCCCGTAGGTAAATGTAGAGGTAGCGTGCCGACGGCGATCACATCGACCTTGGAACCATTCCCGACGCGCATCGTCACCTCGTCCTTCGCCAGTCTCCGCTTATTCCGCAGCTCCTGCTTTGAGTTACAAATATGAGCAACCGCACCGGTATCAAATACCCAGGAGCTACTACGAGCACTGGTAAGGTACACATCAATTACATGTATATCACATATACCTTTGGTTTTGCCGGCCTTCTTGTCCGCTAAGTACTTGGGGCAGTTCCGCTTCCAGTGACCACTTCCCTTGCAATAAAAGCACTCAGTCTCAGGCTTGGGTCCATTGTTTGACTTCTTCCCGGCAACTGGCTTACCGGGCGCGGCAACTCCCTTGCCGTCCTTCTTGAAGTTCTTCTTACCCTTGCCTTTCTTGAACTTAGTGGTTTTATTCACCATCAACACTTGATGTTCCTTTTTGATCTCTACCTCTGCTGATTTCAGCATTGAATATACCTCAGGAATGGTCTTTTCCATCCCCTGCATATTGAAGTTCATCACAAAGCTCTTGTAGCTTGGTGGGAGCGACTGGAGGATTCTGTCAATGACCGCGTCATCCGGGAGATTAACTCCCAGCTGAGTCAAGCGGTTGTGCAACCCAGACATCTTGAGTATGTGCTCACTAACAGAACTATTTTCCTCCATCTTACAGCTGAAGAACTTGTCGGAGACTTCATATCTCTCGACCCGGGCATGAGCTTGGAAAACCATTTTCAGCTCTTCGAACATCTCATATGCTCCGTGTTGCTCAAAACGCTTTTGGAGCCCCGGTTCTAAGCTGTAAAGCATGCCGCACTGAACGAGGGAGTAATCATCAGCACGAGACTGCCAAGCGTTCATAACGTCTTGGTTCTCTAGGATTGGTGCTTCACCTAGCGGCGCTTCTAGGACATAATCTTTCTTGGCAGCTATGAGGATGATCCTCAGGTTCCGGACCCAGTCCGTATAGTTGCTGCCATCATCTTTCAGCTTGGTTTTCTCTAGGAACGCGTTGAAGTTGAGGTGGACATGAGCGTTGGCCATTTGATCTACAAGACATTTTGCAAAGGTTTTAGACTAAGTTCATGATAATTAAGTTCATCTAATCAAATTATTCAATGAACTCCCACTTAGGCAGACATCCCTCTAGTCATCTAAATGAAACATGATCCGAGTCAACTAGGCCGTGTCCGATCATCACGTGAGACGGACTAGTTAACATCGGTGAACATCTTCATGTTGATCGTATCTTCTATACGACTCATGCTCGACCTTTCGGTCTTCCGTGTTCCGAGGCCATGTCTGTACATGCTAGGCTCGTCAAGTCAACCTAAGTGTATTGCGTGTGTAAATCTGGCTTACACCCGTTGTATTCGAACGTTAGGATCTATCACACCCGATCATCACGTGGTGCTTCGAAACAACGAACCTTTGCAACGGTGCACAGTTAGGGGGAACACTTTTCTTGAAATTATTTTGAGGGATCATCTTATTTAAGCTACAGTCGTTCTAAGCAAATAAGATGTAAAACATGATAAACATCACATGCAATCAAATAGTGACATGATATGGCCAATATCATATTGCTCCTTTGATCTCCATCTTCGGGGCGCCATGATCATCTTCGTCACCGGCATGACACCATGATCTCCATCATCGTGTCTTCATGAAGTTGTCACGCCAACGATACTTCTACTTCTATGGCTATCGCGTTTAGTAATAAAGTAATGTAATTTACATGGCGTTCTTCAATGACACGCAGGTCATACAAAAAATAAAGACAACTCCTATGGCTCCTGCCGGTTGTCATACTCATCGACATGCAAGTCGTGATTCCTATTACAAGAACATGATCATCTCATACATCACATATATCATTCATCACATCCTTTGGCCATATCACATCACAAAACACTTGCTGCAAAAACAAGTTAGACGTCCTCTAATTGTTGTTGCAAGTTTTTACGTGGCTTCTATAGGTGTTCTAGCAAGAACGTTTCTTACCTACGTAAAACCACAACGTGATATGCCAATTTCTATTTACCCTTCATAAGGACCCTTTTCATCGAATCCGCTCCAACTAAAGTGGGAGAGACAGACACCCGCTAGCCACCTTATGCAACTAGTGCATGTCAGTCGGTGGAACCTGTCTCACGTAAGCGTACGTGTAAGGTCGGTCCGGGCCGCTTCATCCCACGATGCCGCCGAAGCAAGATAAGACTAGTAGTGGCAAGAAAATTAACAACATCTACGCCCACAACTGCTTTGTGTTCTACTCGTGCATAGTAACTACGCATAGACCTAGCTCATGATGCCACTGTTGGGGAACGTTGCATAAAATAAAAAATTTCCTACGTTCACCAAGATCAATCTATTGAGTCATCTAGCAACGAGAGAGGGGAGTGCATCTACATACCCTTGTAGATCGCATGCGGAAGCGTTCAAGAGAAGGGGGTTGAGGGAGTCGTACTCGTCGTGATCCAAATCACCGGAGATCCTAGCACCGAACGGACGGCACCTCCGCGTTCAACACACGTACGGTTGGGAAGACGTCTCCTCCTTCTTGATCCAGCAAGGGGGAAGGAGAGGTTGATGAAGATCCAGCAGCACGACGGCGTGGTGGTGGATGCAGCTGTGAACACGGCAGGGCTTCGCCAAGCTTCTGCGAGAGGGAGAGGTGTAGCAGGGGAGAGGGAGGCGCCAAGACTTGGGGTGCGGCTGCCCTCCCTCCCCCCTCTTTATATAGGCCCCCTGGGGGGCGGCCCTAGGAGATGAGATCTCCAAGGGGGGCGGCGGCCAAGGGGGTGGCTTGCCCCCCAAGGCAAGTGGAGGCGCCCCCACCCCTAGGGTTTCCAACCCTAGGCGCAGGGGGGCCCAAGGGGGGCGCACCAGCCCACCAGGGGCTGGTTCCCCTCCCCACTTCAGCCCATGGGGCCCTCCGGGATAGGTGGCCCCACCCGGTGGACCCCCGGGACCCTTCCGGTGGTCCCGGTACAATACCGGTGACCCCCGAAACTTTCCCGATGGCCGAAACTGCACTTCCTATATATAATTCTTCACCTCCGGACCATTCCGGAACTCCTCGTGACGTCCGAGATCTCATCCGGGACTCCGAACAACTTTCGGGTTACTGCATACTCATATCTCTACAACCCTAGCGTCACCGAACCTTAAGTGTGTAGACCCTACGGGTTCGGGAGACATGCAGACATGACCGAGACGCCTCTCCGGTCAATAACCAACAGCGGGATCTGGATACCCATGTTGGCTCCCACATGCTCCTCGATGATCTCATCGGATGAACCACGATGTCGAGGATTCAATCAATCCCGTATACAATTCCCTTTGTCAATCGGTACGTTACTTGCCCGAGACTCGATCGTCGGTATCCCAATACCTCGTTCAATCTCGTTACCGGCAAGTCACTTTACTCGTACCGTAATGCATGATCCCGTGACCAGACACTTGGTCACATTGAGCTCATTATGATGATGCATTACCGAGTGGGCCCAGAGATACCTCTCCGTCATACGGAGTGACAAATCCCAGTCTCGATTCGTGCCAACCCAACAGACACTTTCGGAGATACCCGTAGTGCACCTTTATAGTCACCCAGTTACGTTGTGACGTTTGGCACACCCAAAGCACTCCTACGGTATCCGGGAGTTGCACAATCTCATGGTCTAAGGAAATGATACTTGACATTTGGAAAAGCTCTAGCGAAACGAACTACACGATCTTTGTGCTATGCTTAGGATTGGGTCTTGTCCATCACATCATTCTCCTAATGATGTGATCCCGTTATCAATGACATCCAATGTCCATAGTCAGGAAACCATGACTATCTGTTGATCAACGAGCTAGTCAACTAGAGGCTCACTAGGGACTTGTTGTGGTCTATGTATTCACACATGTATTACGATTTCCGGATAATACAATTATAGCATGAACAATAGACAATTATCATGAACAAAGAAATATAATAATAACCATTTTATTATTGCCTCTAGGGCATATTTCCAACAGTCTCCCACTTGCACTAGAGTCAATAATCTAGTTACATTGTGATGTATCGAACACCCATTGCGTTCTGGTGTTGATCATGTTTTGCTCTAGGGAGAGGTTTAGTCAACGGATCTGCTACATTCAGGTCCGTATGTACTTTACAAATATCTATGTCTCCATCTTGAACATTTTCACGAATGGAGTTGAAGCGACGCTTGATGTGCCTGGTCTTCTTGTGAAACCTGGGCTCCTTGGCAAGTGCAATAGCTCCAGTGTTGTCACAGAAGAGTGTGATCGGCCCCGACGCATTGGGTATGACTCCTAGGTCGGTGATGAACTCCTTCACCCAGATAGCTTCATGCGCTGCCTCCGAGGCTGCCATGTACTCCGCTTCACATGTAGATCCCGCCACGACGCTCTGCTTGCAACTGCACCAGCTTACTGCCCCACCATTCAAAATATACACGTATCCGGTTTGTGACTTAGAGTCATCCAGATCTGTGTCGAAGCTAGCGTCGACGTAACCCTTTACGACGAGCTCTTCGTCACCTCCATATACGAGAAACATATCCTTAGTCCTTTTCAGGTACTTAAGGATGTTCTTGACCGCTGTCCAGTGTTCCATGCCGGGATTACTTTGGTACCTTCCTACCAAACTTACGGCAAGGTTTATATCAGGTCTGGTACAGGTCA
The DNA here is from genome assembly GCF_018294505.1 of Triticum aestivum. NCBI lineage: Eukaryota > Viridiplantae > Streptophyta > Magnoliopsida > Poales > Poaceae > Triticum > Triticum aestivum. The sequence goes on along the minus strand of NC_057801.1, from coordinate 363,066,985 downwards.
TGGCATACATGATAGACCCTATGGCTGAGGCATAGGGGACGACACTCATCTTTTCTCTATCTTCTGCCGTGGTCGGGCATTGAGCCGAGCTCAATTTCACACCTTGCAACACAGGCAAGAACCCCTTCTTGGACTGATCCATATTGAACTTCTTCAATATCTTATCAAGGTATGTGCTTTGTGAAAGACCTATGAGGCGTCTTGATCTATCTCTATAGATCTTGATGCCTAATATGTAAGCAGCTTCTCCAAGGTCCTTCATTGAAAAACACTTATTCAAGTAGGCCTTAATGCTGTCCAAAAGTTCTATATCATTTCCCATCAAAAGTATGTCATCCACATATAATATGAGAAATGCTACAGAGCTCCCACTCACTTTCTTGTAAACGCAGGCTTCTCCATAAGTCTGCATAAACCCAAACGCTTTGATCATTTCATTAAAGCGAATGTTCCAACTCCGAGATGCTTGCACCAGCCCATAGATGGAGCGCTGGAGCTTGCATACCTTGTTAGCATTCTTAGGGTCGACAAAACCTTCCGGCTGCATCATATACAGTTCTTCCTTAAGGTGACCGTTAAGGAATGCCGTTTTGACGTCCATTTGCCATATCTCATAATCATAGTATGCGGCAATTGCTAACATGATTCGGACGGACTTCAGCTTCGCTACGGGAGAGAATGTCTCATCGTAGTCAATCCCTTGAACTTGTCGATAACCCTTAGCGACAAGTCGAGCTTTATATATGGTAACATTACCATCCGCGTCCGTCTTCTTCTTAAAGATCCATTTGTTTTCTATTGCTCGCCGATCATCGGGCAAGTCTGTCAAAGTCCACACTTTGTTTTCATACATGGATCCTATCTCGGATTGCATGGCTTCAAGCCATTTGTTGGAATCTGGGCCCGCCATCGCTTCTTCATAGTTCGAAGGTTCACCGTTGTCTAACAACATGATTTCCAAGACAGGGTTGCCGTACCACTCTGGTGCGGAACGTGTCCTTGTGGACCTTCGAAGTTCAGTAGGAGCTTGATCCGAAGTATCTTGATCATCATCATTAACCTCCTCTCTTGTCGGTGCAGGCACCACAGGAACATCTTCCTGAGTTGCGCTACTTACCGTTTCAAGAGGTAGTACTTCATCAAGCTCTACTTTCCTCCCACTTAATTCTTTCGAGAGAAACTCTTTCTCCAGAAAGGACCCGTTCTTGGCAACAAAGATCTTGCCCTCGGATCTTAAGTAGAAGGTATACCCAATGGTTTCCTTAGGGTATCCTATGAAGACGCATTTTTCCGACTTGGGTTCGAGCTTCTCAGGTTGAAGTTTCTTGACATAAGCATCGCATCCCCAAACTTTTAGAAACGACAGCTTAGGTTTCTTCCCAAACCATAATTCATACGGTGTCGTCTCAACGGATTTAGACGGTGCCCTATTTAAAGTGAATGTAGCTGTCTCTAGAGCGTATCCCCAAAATGATAGCGGTAAATCGGTAAGTGACATCATAGATCGCACCATATCCAATAGAGTGCGATTACGACGTTCGGACACACCATTTCGCTGAGGTGTTCCAGGCGGCGTGAGTTGTGAAACGATTCCACATTTCCTTAAGTGCGTACCAAATTCGTGACTTAAATATTCTCCCCCACGATCTGATCGTAAGAACTTTATCTTTCGGTCACGTTGATTCTCTACCTCATTCTGAAATTCCTTGAACTTTTCAAAGGTCTCAGACTTGTGTTTCATCAAGTAGACATACCCATATCTACTCAAGTCATCAGTGAGAGTGAGAACATAACGATATCCTCCGCGAGCCTCAACGCTCATTGGACCGCACACATCAGTATGTATGATTTCCAATAAGTTGGTTGCTCGCTCCATTGTTCCGGAGAACGGAGTCTTGGTCATTTTGCCCATGAGGCATGGTTCGCATGTGTCAAACGATTCATAATCTAGAGACTCTAAAAGTCCATCAGCATGGAGCTTCTTCATGCGCTTGACACCAATGTGACCAAGGCGGCAGTGCCACAAGTATGTGGGACTATCGTTATCAACTTTACATCTTTTGGTATTCACACTATGAATATGTGTAACATTACGCTCGAGATTCATTAAGAATAAACCATTCACCAGCGGGGCATGACCATAAAACATATCACTCATATAAATAGAACAACCATTATTCTCGGATTTAAATGAGTAGCCATCTCGAATTAAACGAGATCCTGATACAATGTTCATGCTCAAAGCTGGTACTAAATAACAATTATTGAGGTTTAAAACTAATCCCGTAGGTAAATGTAGAGGTAGCGTGCCGACGGCGATCACATCGACCTTGGAACCATTCCCGACGCGCATCGTCACCTCGTCCTTCGCCAGTCTCCGCTTATTCCGCAGCTCCTGCTTTGAGTTACAAATATGAGCAACCGCACCGGTATCAAATACCCAGGAGCTACTACGAGCACTGGTAAGGTACACATCAATTACATGTATATCACATATACCTTTGGTTTTGCCGGCCTTCTTGTCCGCTAAGTACTTGGGGCAGTTCCGCTTCCAGTGACCACTTCCCTTGCAATAAAAGCACTCAGTCTCAGGCTTGGGTCCATTGTTTGACTTCTTCCCGGCAACTGGCTTACCGGGCGCGGCAACTCCCTTGCCGTCCTTCTTGAAGTTCTTCTTACCCTTGCCTTTCTTGAACTTAGTGGTTTTATTCACCATCAACACTTGATGTTCCTTTTTGATCTCTACCTCTGCTGATTTCAGCATTGAATATACCTCAGGAATGGTCTTTTCCATCCCCTACATATTGAAGTTCATCACAAAGCTCTTGTAGCTCGGTGGGAGCGACTGGAAGGATTCTGTCAATGACCGCGTCATCCGGGAGATTAACTCCCAGCTGAGTCAAGCGGTTGTGCAACCCAGACATCTTGAGTATGTGCTCACTGACAGAACTATTTTCCTCCATCTTACAGCTGAAGAACTTGTCGGAGACTTCATATCTCTCGACCCGGGCATGAGCTTGGAAAACCATTTTCAGCTCTTCGAACATCTCATATGCTCCGTGTTGCTCAAAACGCTTTTGGAGCCCCGGTTCTAAGTTGTAAAGCATGCCGCACTGAACGAGGGAGTAATCATCAGCACGAGACTGCCAAGCGTTCATAACGTCTTGGTTCTCTGGGATTGGTGCTTCACCTAGCGGCGCTTCTAGGACATAATCTTTCTTGGCAGCTATGAGGATGATCCTCAGGTTCCGGACCCAGTCCGTATAGTTGCTGCCATCATCTTTCAGCTTGGTTTTCTCTAGGAACGCGTTGAAGTTGAGGTGGACATGAGCGTTGGCCATTTGATCTACAAGACATTTTGCAAAGGTTTTTAGACTAAGTTCATGATAATTAAGTTCATCTAATCAAATTATTGAATGAACTCCCACTTAGACAGACATCCCTCTAGTCATCTAAGTGAAACATGATCCGAGTCAACTAGGCCGTGTCCGATCATCACGTGAGACGGACTAGTTAACATCGGTGAACATCTTCATGTTGATCGTATCTTCTATACGACTCATGCTCGACCTTTCGGTCTTCCGTGTTCTGAGGCCATGTCTGTACATGCTAGGCTCGTCAAGTCAACCTAAGTGTATTGCGTGTGTAAATCTGGCTTACACCCGTTGTATTCGAATGTTAGGATCTATCACACCCGATCATCACGTGGTGCTTCGAAACAACGAACCTTCGCAACGGTGCACAGTTAGGGGGAACACTTTTCTTGAAATTATTTCGAGGGATCATCTTATTTAAGCTACCGTCGTTCTAAGCAAATAAGATGTAAAACATGATAAACATCACATGCAATCAAATAGTGACATGATATGGCCAATATCATATTGCTCCTTTGATCTCCATCTTCGGGGCGCCATGATCATCTTCGTCACCGGCATGACACCATGATCTCCATCATCGTGTCTTCATGAAGTTGTCACGCCAACGACTACTTCTACTTCTATGGCTAACGCGTTTAGCAATAAAGTAAAGTAATTTACATGGCGTTCTTCAATGACACGCAGGTCATACAAAAAATAAAGACAACTCCTATGGCTCCTGCCGGTTGTCATACTCATTGACATGCAAGTCGTGATTCCTATTACAAGAACATGATCATCTCATACATCACATATATCATTCATCACATCCTTTGGCCATATCACATCACAAAACACTTGCTGCAAAAACAAGTTACACGTCCTCTAATTGTTGTTGCAAGTTTTTACGTGGCTTCTATAGGTGTTCTAGCAAGAACGTTTCTTACCTACGTAAACCACAACGTGATATGCCAATTTCTATTTACCCTTCATAAGGACCCTTTTCATCGAATCCGCTCCAACTAAAGTGGGAGAGACAGACACCCGCTAGCCACCTTATGCAACTAGTGCATGTCAGTCGGTGGAACCTATCTCACGTAAGCGTACGTGTAAGGTCGGTCCGGGCCGCTTCATCCCACGATGCCGCCGAAGCAAGATAAGACTAGTAGTGGCAAGAAAATTAACAACATCTACGCCCACAACTGCTTTGTGTTCTACTCGTGCATAGTAACTACGCATAGACCTAGCTCATGATGCCACTGTTGGGGAACGTTGCATAAAATAAAAATTTCCTACGTTCACCAAGATCAATCTATGGAGTCATCTAGCAACGAGAGAGGGGAGTGCATCTACATACCCTTGTAGATCGCGTGCGGAAGCGTTCAAGAGAACGGGGTTGAGGGAGTCGTACTCGTCGTGATCCAAATCACCGGAGATCCTAGCACCGAACGGACGGCACCTCCGCGTTCAACACACGTACGGTTGGGAAGACGTCTCCTCCTTCTTGATCCAGCAAGGGGGAAGGAGAGGTTGATGAAGATCCAGCAGCACGACGGCGTGGTGGTGGATGCAGCTGTGAACACGGCAGGGCTTCGCCAAGCTTCTGCGAGAGGGAGAGGTGTAGCAGGGAGAGGGAGGCGCCAAGACTTGGGGTGCGGCTGCCCTCCCTCCCCCCTCTTTATATAGGCCCCCTGGGGGGCGCGGCCCTAGGAGATGAGATCTCCAAGGGGGGGCGGCGGCCAAGGGGGTGGCTTGCCCCCCAAGGCAAGTGGAGGCGCCCCCACCCTAGGGTTTCCAACCCTAGGCGCAGGAGGGACCCAAGGGGGGTGCACCATCCCACCAGGGGCTGGTTCCCCTCCCCACTTTAGCCCATGGGGCCCTCCGGGATAGGTGGCCCCACCCGGTGGGCCCCCGGGACCCTTCCGGTGGTCCCGGTAGAATACCGGTGACCCACGAAACTTTCCCGATGGCCGAAACTGCACCTCCTATATATAATTCTTCACCTCCGGACCATTCTGGAACTCCTCGTCACGTCCGGGATCTCATCCGGGACTCCGAACAACTTTCGGGTTACTACATACTCATATCTCTACAACCCTAGCGTCACCAAACCTTAAGTCTGTAGACCCTACAGGTTCGGGAGACATGCAGACATGACCGGGACGCCTCTCCAGTCAATAACCAACAGCGGGATCTGGATACCCATGTTGGCTCCCACATGCTCCTCGATGATCTCATCGGATGAGCCACGATGTCGAGGATTCAATCAATCCCGTATACAATTCCCTTTGTCAATCGGTACGTTACTTGCCCGAGACTCGATCGTCGGTATCCCAATACCTCGTTCAATCTCGTTACCGGCAAGTTACTTTACTCGTACCGTAATGCATGATCCCGTGACCAGACACTTGGTCACATTGAGCTCATTATGATGATGCATTACCGAGTGGGCCCAGAGATACCTCTCCGTCATACGGAGTGACAAATCCCAGTCTCGATTCGTGCCAACCCAACAGACACTTTCGGAGATACCCGTAGTGCACCTTTATAGTCACCCAGTTACGTTGTGACGTTTGGCACACCCAAAGCACTCCTACGGTATCCGGGAGTTGCACAATCTCATGGTCTAAGGAAATGATACTTGACATTTGGAAAAGCTCTAGCGAAACGAACTACACGATCTTTGTGCTATGCTTAGGATTGGGTCTTGTCCATCACATCATTCTCCTAATGATGTAATCCTGTTATCAATGACATCCAATGTCCATAGTCAGGAAACCATGACTATCTGTTGATCAACGAGCTAGTCAACTAGAGGCTCACTAGGGACTTGTTGTGGTCTATGTATTCACACATGTATTACTATTTTTGGATAATACAATTATAGCATGAACAATAGACAATTAGCATGAACAAAGAAATATAATAATAACCATTTTATTATTGCCTCTAGGGCATATTTCCAACACAACGGTGGCCCGAACTAGTATAAACCTTGTGTCCCTTGTGTTGTTCATCGTGTAGCTAGATTCATGGCGAGGTGTTGGGACGTGGATCGGTGGGGGGGGGAGATCTTCGCGTGCACCCCAGAGTTCGAACCTTAAGGGTTTTGCCGGAACCCGATATCCGACAGTAAATGATAAAAACATAATTTTTGATGTGGAATGCTACCTAACATAATTCTCAATGTAATTTTCTTTATTGTGGCATGAATGTTCAGATCCAAAAGATTCAAGATAAAAGTTTAATATTGACATAAAAATAGTAATACTTCAAGAATACTAACAAATTAATCATGTCTTATCAAAATAACATCGCCAAAGAAAGCTTATCCCTACAAAATCATATAGTTTGGCCATGCTTCATTTTCGTCACACAAAATGCTCCCATCATGCACAACCCCGATTTCAGCCAAGCAATTGGTTCATACGTTTTAACGTGCTTCAGCCTTTTCAACCCTCACACAATACATGAGCATAAGCCATGGACATAACACTATGGGTGGAGTAGAGTATGATGATAGGGATTATGTGAGAAAACAAAAAAAGGAGAAATTCTCATATTGATGCGGCTAATTAACGGGCTATGGAGATTCCCATCAATTGATGTCAATACGAGGAGTAGGGATTGCCATGCAACGGATGCACTAGAGCTATAAATATATGAAAGCTCATCAAAAGAAACTAAGTGGGTGTGCATCCAACTTGCTTGCTCACGAAGACCTAGGGCATTTTGAGGAAGCCCATCATTGGAATATACAAGCCAAGTTTTATAATGAAAAATTCCCACAATCATATGAAAGTGACAACATAGGATACTTTCTATCATGAAGATCATGGTGCTACTTTGAAGCACAAGTGTGGTAAAAGGATAGTAACATTGTCCCTTCTCTCTTTTTCTCTCATTTTCCCCTTTTTTTGTTTGGCTTCTTTGGCCTCTTTTTTTTATTTGGGCTTCTTTGGCCTCTTTTATTTTTCATAAAGTCCGGAGACTCATGCCGATTTGTGGGGGAATCATAGTCGCCATTATCCTTTCCTCACATGGGACAATGCTCTAATAATGGAAATCATCACACTTCTATCTATTTACAAATCAAGAATTACAACTCAATACTTAGGACAAAATATGATTCTTTGTGAATGCCTCCGGCGGTGTATCGAGATATGCAATGAATCAAAAGTGACATGTATGAAAGAATTATAAAGGTGGCTTTGCCACAAATACGTCAACTACATTATCATGCAAAGCAATATGACAATGATGGAGTGTGTCATAATAAACGGAATAGTGGAAAGTTGCATGGCAATATATCTTGGAATGGCTATGGAAATGCCATAATAGGTAGGTATGGTGGCTGTTTTGAGGAAGATATAAGGAGGTTTATGTGTGATAGAGTGTATAATATCACGGGTTTGGATGCACCGGCGAAGTTTGCACCAACTCTCAAGGTGAGAAAGGGCAATGCACAGCACCGTAGATGCTAGCAAATTGCGGAAGGGTAAGAGTGTGCATAATCCATGGACTCACATTAGTCATAAAGAACTCATATACTTATTGCAAAAGTTTATTAGCCCTCGAAGCAAAGTACTACTAGGCATGCTCCTAGGGGAAGGTTTGGTAGGAGTTAACCATCGCGCGATCCTGACCTCCACTCGTAACGAAGGCAAACAAAGAACACCCCATGCTTCAAATTTGTCACACAACGTTCACCATACGTGCATGCTACAGGACTTTCCAACTTTAACACAAGTATTTCTCAATTTCATATTACCCAACTAGCATGACTCTAACATTACCACCTTTATATCTCAAAACAATTACCAAGTATCAATGTATCATAGTGTTTAATGCACTCTATATGAAAGTTTTTATTATACCTATCTTGGATGCTCCTCATATCAGGACTAATTTTATAAACAAAGCAAATACCAAGCTGTTCTAAAGGACTCTCAAAATAATATAAGTGAAGCATGAGAGATCAATAATTTCTATAAAATAAAACCACCGCCGTGCTCTAAAAAGATATAAGTGAAGCACTAGAGGAAAATTATCTAGATCAAAAGATATAAGTGAAGCACATAGAGTATTCTAATAAATTCCGATTCATGTGTGTCTCTCCAAAAGGTGTGTACAGAAAGGATGATTGTGGTAAAATAAAAATCAAAGACTCAAATCGTACAAGATTCTCCAAGCAAAACAAATATCATGTGGTGAATAAAAATATAGCATCAAGTAAAGTTACCAATGGACGAAGACGAAAGAGGGGATGCCTTCCGGGGCATCCCCAAGCCTAGGCTTTTGGTTTTACTTGAATTTTACCTTGGGGTGCCTTGGGAATACCCAATCTTAGGCTCTTGCCACTCCTTATTCCATAATCCATCAAATCTTTACCCAAAAACTTGAAAACTTCACAACACAAAACTCAACAGAAAATCTCATGAGGTCCGTCAGTGCAAGAAAACAAACCACCACTTTAAGGTACTGTAATGAACTCATTCTTTATTTATATTGGTGCTAAACCTACTGTATTCCAACTTCTCTATGGTTCATACCCCCCCCCCCCCGATACTAGCCATATATTCATCAAAATAAGCAAACAACACACGAAAAATAGAATCTGTCAAAAACAGAACAGTCTGTAGTAATCTGTAACTTTCGAACACTTATGGAACCCCAAATATTCTACCAAATTAGTAAGTTCTAGATAACTTGTCTAGCAATCTTCCTTAAAAATAATCAACTGAAAATCACGTTTCTGTGATTTATGAAAATTATTCTCGTGCACACAAAAGTTTCTGTTTTTCAGCAAGATCAAATTAACTTTCACCGTAGGTTATCCTAAATGTTTTACTTGGCACAAACACTAATTAAAACATAAAACCACATCTAACCAGAGGCTAGATGAATTATTTATTACTAAAGAGGAACAAAAAGTAAAGAACAAAAATAAAAATTGGGTTGCCTGCCAACAAGCGCCATCGTTTAACGCCCCTAGCTAGGCATAAAAACAAGAATAGATCTAAGTATTGCCATCTTTGGTATTCAATTCATAGGTGGCTCCCATAATAGGTTCATAAGGTAATTTGATTTTCTTCCTAGGAATGTGTTCCATGCCTTTCCTTAATGTAAATTGGAATCTAATATTTACTTCTTTCATATCAATAATTGCACCAATCGTTCTAAGGAAAGGTCTACCAAGAATAATAGGACATGAAGGATTGCAATCTATATCAAGAACAATAAAATCTACGGGCACATAATTCCTATTTGAAACAATAATAACATCATTATTCCTTCCCATAGGTTTTTTAGTGGTGGAATCCGCAAGGTGCAAGTTTAAAAAGCAATCATCAAATTCACGGAAACCTAACACATCATATAAAGTTTTTGGAATCGTGGAAACACTAGCACCCAAATCACACAAAGCATAGCATTCATGATCTTTAATTTTAATTTTAATAGTAGGTTCCCACTCATCATAAAGTTTTCTAGGGATAGAAACTTCTAGTTCAAGTTTTTCTTCATAAGATTGCATTAAAGCATCAACGATATGTTTGGTAAAAGCTTTATTTTGACTATAAGCATCAGGAGAATTTAACACGGATTGCAACAAGGAAATACAATCTATTAAAGAACAATTATCATTATTAAATTCCTTGAAATCCAAAATAGTGGGTTCATTGTTATGTAAAGTTTTGACCTCTTCAATCCCACTTTTACCAATTTTTGCATCAAGATCTAAAAACTCCAAATCATTGGGACGCCTTTTAACTAAAGTTGACTCATCTCCAGTCCCATCATTATCAAGATTCATATTGCAAAACAAAGATTTAATAGGGGACACATCAATCACTTTTAGATCTTCATCCCTATTATCATGAAAACTAGTAGAACTCGCTTTTACAAAGCAATATTTCTTAGCACGCATCCTAGCGGTTCTTTCTTTGCACTCATCAATGGAAATTATCATGGCTTTGAGAGACTCATTGATATCATGCTTAGGTGGAATAGATCTAAGTTTCAAAGAATCAACTTCAAGAGAAATTCTATCCAAGTTCCTAGCCAACTCATCAATCTTAGGCAGTTTTTCTTCAAGCAAAGCATTGTAATTCTTTTGAGAAATCATAAACTCTTTAACACTAATCTCAAAATCAGAGGGCAACTTATTAAAATTTTCTAGGGTATGGCCTAGGATTAAAGTTTCCTCTATAAGCATTGTTACCAAAATTGTTCCTACCAACAAAATTCACATCCATAGATTCATTATGGTTCTCAATCAAAGTAGACAAAGGCATATCATTAGGATCAACAGGAGCACTCTTATTAGCAAACAATTTCATAAGTTCATCCATCTTTCTACTCAAAATATTAATCTCTTCTATCGCATGAACCTTTTTACTAGTAGATCTTTCAGTGTGCCATTGAGAATAATTAACCATAATATTATCTAGGAGTTTAGTAGCTTCTCCTAAAGTGATTTCCATAAAAGTGCCTCCCGTGGCCGAATCTAAAAGATTTCTAGAAGCAAAATTCAATCCGGCATAAAAAGTTTGTATGATCATCCATAAATTTAATCCATGTGTAGGGCAATTGCGAATCATTAATTTCATCCTCTCCCGAGATTGTGCACCATGCTCATGATCAAGTTGCTTGAAATTCATAATATCGTTTCTAAGAGAGATCATCTTAGCAGGAGGAAAATACTTAGAGATAAAAGCATCTTTGCACTTATTCCATGAATCAATACTATCTTTAGGCAAAGACGAAAACCAAGTTTTAGCACGATCTCTAAGAAAAAAACGGAAATAGCTTCAATTTAACAATATCATTATCCATGTCTTTCTTCTTTTGCATGTGACACAAATCAACAAAGTTGTTTAGATGAGTAGCGGCATCTTCACTAGGAAGGCCAGACACTACTGGAATAAGAGGATTTGCCATCAACCCCTTCTTTGCCGTCTGCTAGCGGACGGCAAAGGAGGTCTTTGCTGTCAGTTTCCAAAAAATAGACGACAAAGAACTGGCTGATGGCAAAGATCATATTTCCCATCAGCCAGTTCTTTGCCATCTGCTAGCGGACGGCAAAGAAGCTTTGTCATCGGCTAGCGGACGACAAAGAGGGAGGGGGCCCCACTGACGAGCTGCTTAAAAAACTTAACGGCCCCCCTCTTTGCCATCTACTAGCAGACGGCAAAGAGCAAAAAAGCGGACGACAAAGGGGGGCGGACGGCAAAGATTTAACTTATCTAACGGCGGCTGTGCCCCACCCCGCCCCTCTCTCTCTATTTCTCTCCCTCTTCACACGCGTGCCGCCGCCCCCACTATTCTCCGCCGCCCCGTCACCGCACCACCCCACCGCCCCATCGGCCCCCCGCCCCGGTGCTACCGCGGCCCCGTTGCCCCCACCGCCCTGCCATCTCGGCGCCACCACGCCCCGGCCCCCCCGCGCCCCACCGCCCCGGCTCCGCCCCCCCCCCCCCGCGCCCAACCACCCGGCGCCCCACCGCCCACCGCCTCGTCGCCCCCGCCGCCCTGCCGTCTCGGCGCCGCCGCACCCCGGCCCCACGGCGCCCCGGCCCCCGCGCGCCCCATCGTCCTGGCCCCGGCCCAGTCGCCACTACCGCCCAGCACCGCCACCCTAGGCCGCCCCGCCCCCCTCCTCCACCGGCCCTGCCCCAGGTGAGCGCTACCTCCTCTTTTTTCTGTTTTTTCTGTTTTTTTAGTTTCATGTTTATGTTTAGTTTAGATTTAGTTTTAGTTTTAGTTTTAGTTTTAGGTTTAGTTTTAGGTTTAGTTTTAGTTTAGTTTTAGGTTTAGATTTAGTTTTTCCCTTTTTTCTATTTTTCTAGTATTAGGTTTATGTTTAGTTTAGTTTTAGTTTTAGTTTTAGTTTTAGATTTAGGTTTAGTTTTAGGTTTAGGTTTAGGTTTAGGAAAGAAGAAGAAGAAAAAAAGAGGAGAGGAGGAGAAGAAGAAGAGGAAAAAGGAAAGGAAGAATAAGAAGAGGAGGAGGAGAAGAAAAAAGAAGAAGAGGAAGAAGAAGAAGAAGAAAGAGGAGAGGAGGATAAGAAGAAGAGGAAAAGGAAAGGAGGAAGAAGAAGAAGAAGAAGAAGGAAAAAAAGGAAGAAAAAGAAGAAAAGGAAGAAGAGGAAGAAGAAGAAAAGGAAAAAAGAGGGGGGAAACCCGACCCGACACGGCACCCCGATCCCGACCCGGCACCCTGACACGACACCCTGACCCCGAGACCCCGACCCTGACCCCGAGCCTGACCCGATCGACACCCCGACCCGGACACCGACACGGCACCCCGACCCCGACCCGGCATCCCGACCTGACACCCCGACCCCGAGACCGACCCCGACCCCGACACCCCGACCCCGAGCCTGACCCGACACCCTGACCCCGACAACCGACCCCCTGACCCCGACACCCCGACCCCGACACGACACCCCGACCCTCCGACCCCAAAACAGCACCCGGACCCCGACACGGCACCCCGACACCGACACGACAGCCCGAACCCCCGACCCCGAAACAACACCTGATCCGACGCATATGCTTTGCTCCGGATCCGACGCATAAATTTCGTCAGTGCCTCCCCTGTTGTTCTCCGGGTACACATCATCTCTGTTTATTGTAGAGACGTGTATCAGGAGAACAGCGGGGAGGTGCTACCAAAATTTTGTGTCAGATCCGGAGCATAGCATGGGAAAATGAACCCAATCTACACATACTCGGGTGGGATTAGGACCTATCATTACCTATTAGAGTGTAGGTTGCATGGACGTAATAAAATTGACAAAGTAGATCAACTGATGAATATATACATGGTGAATTATATATATAATTGTTGTGTGTCCAGTGATGATGATGATGATTATAGTGATGATAGTGATGATGATGATTATAGTGAGCCCATCATTGATTACAGTGATGATGATGATTATGCATTTATTGTTGATACTGATCGAGATTATTAGTAGTGTCAGGTATTCAATTTTTTTATGTTGTACTTGATGATGATACACTTAAGTGATATGCATATTATTATTCATGTCGGTACTTTTTTTATGTTGTACTAATTTCGTTTATTCTTTGTCATGGCAGGTGTTGAAAGATGGTGGGCGCTGGTCGGGAGCTCGCCGAGGCCCCTTCTTCATCGGCGCGTGGTGCGAGGTCTTCCATTGCACGCGCACGTCTCCGCCGAGCGTTGCTGGACAGTATGGCGACACCACCAGGCCCTTCTTCGTCGACTGCGGTGCCCAGCAGGGGACAAGGTAAGAAGAAGAGAGGAGGTGGAGCACGTGGTCACGGGAGAGGAGGTAGGGTGACTCTTACGGCGCCTTCCTCGCCGCCACCCCCAGCTGTTTCACCCGAGCACGTGACTGCTAGGGTGGACTCGTCCGAGGAGGAGGCTACACGGACTCCGGTCCATGAGGCTCCGGTCCACGGGTCTTCGACCCACGAGCCTCGGGTCGACGGGCCTTCAGCCCACGAGCCTCGGGTCGACGGGCCTTCAGCCCACGAGAGTTGGGCCCATGAGACCCTAGAGGAGCACACGTCAGGATGGGGTACCTGGTCAGGTCAGCCTGAGGAGCCGAGTGGCCATGCTGATGATGGCGAGGAGCCGAGTGGCCATGCTGATGATGACGGGGAGCCGACTGATATTGAGGAGGAGGGGGGCAACGTCTACCAACGTGGTGCTACATGGCTCCCGTCCGTGCCGGCGACCCGCGAGTAGAGGTGGTTGATTTTGTCTGATGGGGAGAGGTAAGTGCACTTAATCTTTTTGTACCATCTGCATTCACATTTCTTCAAATAACTAATGCATTGGCCTTGTCATGCTGCAGGGGTTGGGACAACCATGAAAGTGTCCGTCGGCCCAACTCCGTCCTTGGAGTTCTGATTCGGCAAAACTTCCCGAGGTTTGTCACGTTGCCTGGTGAGGTTCGGCTTCCAAAGGTTGGATTGAGTTGGGAGCACTACTTGGCTGCCCCGGCCCCACCGGGTGAGATTATCGACGGTGTCTTGTGCAAGACGTGGTGATCAGAAAGTTCTGGGTAATTTCTCCTTTACACAATTAAAAATCTTCAACTAGCTAGTTATTAATTGTACTAATCAATATTGTCTCATTTGATTGCAGACATCCTACAGGTGTGAGGAGGGATACGAGGAGGAGGCGACAGATGTTATCGACAAGGAGTGCAAGCGCCTACTTCAGAACTTACGGCATGAGGTTCGGGTGCAGGCTGTTCGAGACTACTACGCCGGGCGTGGTATCAAGAAGCCCAAGTAGGAGTGCCGCGATAAGTTCTTGAGTAAGGAGCAGTACATGAAGGTAATTCTTAAGGCCTTGTACTTACTTCCTTCATTTAGTAATTCATAGCTGTAGCGCTCAAGTTTCTATTTGCTAAATTAGGCCCCTCCGAGATGGTGTGCGGATCGGATGGATTGTTGGGAGGTGTTGGTTAATGCGTGGTGCTCAAAAGAATGGCCAAGGACAAACGTGCCCAAATGGAAGGTGTGCCACACCACCAAGGCAGCTCCAACTTATTTTAGTACGGGCGGAACTGGGTATGTGGTTTGCTTCATGATTCATGCAATTCATTCATCATGCTAGCTTTAGCCCTTTAATTACTAATTTACTTTGTTTCTCTCTTTCACGCACGCTACAATAAGGCGGATAAGGTGCCAGAGGTGTACGACCTATATGCCATGGCCCACACTGGCCCTTACAAGAAAGTCAAGTCATTCTCTGCGTCTGACCTCGATGATCCAAAGAACTTCACCAACATCTCCGCCCACGACAAGCTCGTGCAATATAGAGATCAGGGGAAGGCGAGGAAAGGGGAGGACTTTAACCCGAGCCAGGGTCCCATTGATACAGAGCTGCTGATGATATCTGGTGGCGGGAGGTCCCATGGCTCCATAGCCATGGGAGATGGACTTATCCATTGTCCTAGCACTCTCCCGGAGATCAAGGCGCGCCAGTCGAGCTCCGCTCCTGAGATAAGGCCTCGTGAACGGCCAGTCCAACTCGCCTTCAAGGTTAGTTATAAGTACTCAGCTATCTTTCTCCATTACATTGTGTGCGCTTCCATCAATGATTACAAATGGTCATGTGAGTGGTGTTGCAGGCTGCTATACAGAGTGAGAGAGATAGAACGGAGAAACTTCTGGCGGAGGCGGCGGAGAGGCAGCGGGAGTTGGAGGAGAGGATGACAAAGATGTTCGAGGAGGAGAGGGCACAGAATGACATGCAGGCAAGGGCCATGTACGAGCTCATTGTGGTAAGTTTCTTCTGCAGATTACTTGCTAGTCTTAATATTTGAGTCTCATTACTAACTAGTATGACTCTGTTATGAAAACCAAATGTGCAGTCTGTGTGTGAGAAGTCCGGTCAGACCGCTCCACCGATGCCAGTGATTTCTCCTGCGAGCACGGTGAGTTTAATTAGAATGGACATTACTTGCTAGTCTTAACATTTGAGTGTCATAATGCTAATGAGACATTGGAAATGATCTTTGGTGCAGCTTAACTCCAGAAACGCATCGCACGATCCTTCTCCAGTTACCGGCGCGAGCCATCCCGCTCGTACACCTCCCTGATCACGGTAAGTTTCTCTAGTGTTTTGCTTAACAAATGCATAAAGACCTAGACTTAGCTTTATTTCCTCCAATATGCTTACCATAATGACCTAGAGTTAGCTTCTTTTCCTCCAAAATGACTTAATAAGCTTACTGACCTCATAAACCATCCATTCTACCTAAGTTAGCTCTAAAACGATATGTACTTAGGTTACTTATGTCAAAAATTACATAATTAGTTTAGTTAGCTCATAAACGATCCATTTTACCTAAGTTGGCTCTAAAATGACTCATTTTACCTTAGTTAGCTTACAAGTGATCCAATTTATCCAAGTTAGCTCTAAAATGACCCATTTTACGTAGATTAGCTCCTAAATGATCCATTTTACCTATGTTAGCTTTAAAATGACCCATTTCACCTAGGTTAGCTCCAGAATGACCCATTTCACCTAGGTTAGCTCCAAAATGACCCATTTCACCTAGATTTGCTCCTAAATGATCCATTTCACATAAGTTAGCTAAAACGATCCATTTCACCTAAATTAGCTCTTAAATGATCCATTTCACCTAAGTTAGCTCAAAAATGATCCATTTCACCTTAGTTAGCTCAAAAACGTGGCATTTCACCTTAGTTAGGTCATAAACGACCCATTTCAACTAAGTTAGCTCATAAAAGCTCATAAATGATCCATTTCACCTAAGTTAGCTCAAAAACGATCCATTTCACCTTAGTTAGCTCAAAAACGTGGCATTTCACCTTAGTTAGCTCATAAACGACCCATTTCAACTAAGCTAGCTCATAAAAGCACATAAATGATCCATTTCACCTAAGTTAGCTCAAAAACGATCCATTTCACCTTACTTAACTCAAAAACGATGCCCTTCACCTTATTAGCTCATAAACGACCCATTTCAACTAAGTTAGCTCATAAATGATCCATTTCAACTAAGTTAGCTCATAAACAACCCATTTCAACTTAGTTAGCTCATATATGATCCATTTCACCTAAGTTAGCTCATAAATGACATATACTTCTTGTTCTAGTCTTCTTCTTGTTCTAGTCACCTATTTCTAACTTTCTTATTTACCATTTTGCAGATTTCATTCACTTCATGGAAGCTAGCTTGCTATGATGGAGTGCTTGCTTTTCCTTTGATGAAACTTTGCATTGTATCTAGCTTGCTATGATGGAACTTGCTATCTTGATGAAACTTTGCATTGTAATATGTATATGGATGGAACAATGTGTATGGATGGAACTTGCTTATGTATGAACAATGTGTATGGATGAAACTGATGTGATATGTGATATGAAACTTATGTGCTGGATATGTGATATGGAAATATATCTATATATGTCATATATATTTGCTGTGAAAATTGTCGGATTAAAAAAACAGAAAAAAAGAGACAATATGCAGGCTCTTTGTCGTCTGCCACCGACGGCAAAGGGCTCTTTGCCATCAGCAGCGGGCGGCAAAGAGGCCACATGGCAGGCAACTGTGCTTCCTGGGAGGCTGACCAATTTGGTCAGTTTGCCTATAGTGGCTGACGGCAAAGGCTTTGCCGTCCGCAGCAGACGGCAAAGAGAAAAAACTTTGCCTACAGCGGCGGACGGCAAAGGCCTGCCGTGTAGTGATGTCGACTGACATCATTCGGCGAACGGCAAAGGCCTGCCGTTAACCACCTAACGGTGTAACAGCACATTTATTGCCGTCTGCATTCTTTGTCGTCCGCTGTTGATGGCAAAGGCCCCTTTGTCGTTAGCCGCCCGAAGCAGACGACAATGTAGCTCTTAGCTGTCCCCTACTTTGCCGTCCGCGGCAGACGGCAAAGACCTTTGCCGTCCGCCATCCATGCCTTTGCCGTCCGCCGTGGCGGATGGCAAAGTAGTTGATTCCTATAGTGAGAGAATTGATGTTTCATGACAAGATTCAATAAATCAGCATTAATTTCACAAGATTCAGCATCGGTAAGAGGAGCAATGGGAGTGCTAAGAAAATCATTGTTGTTGGTACTAGAAATATCACACAATTTAGTATTATCTTGAGCCATCGTGACAAACAATCCAACACACAAGCACACAAGAGGCAAACGGACAAGCACATAAGAGGCAAGCGAAAAAGAGGCAAACGGGAAAAAGAGGGCGAATAAAACGGCAAGGGTGAAGTGGGGGAGAGGAAAACGAGAGGAAAATGGCAAATAATGTAATGCGAGGGATAATAGTTTGTGATGGGTACTTGGTATGTCTTGACTTGTGCGTAGACTCCCCGGCAACGGCGCCAGAACTCCTTCTTGCTACCTCTTGAGCATGCGTTGGTTTTCCCTTGAAGAGGAAAGGGTGATGCAGCAAAGTAGCATAAGTATTTCCCTTAGTTTTTGAGAACCAAGGTATCTATCTAATAGGAGGCTACACTCAAATCCCTCGTACCTGCACAAACAAATAAGAACCTTGCTACCAACACGATAAAGGGGTTGTCAATCCCACCACGACCACTGGCAAAAGTGAGATCTGATAGAGATAATAAGATAAATATTTTTGGTATTTTTATGATATAAATTGGAAAGTAAAGATTGCAAAATAAAATAGATCGGAAACTTATATGATGGAAAATAGACCCGGGGGCCATAGGTTTCACTAGTGGCTTCTCTCAAGATAGCATAAGTATTATGGTGGGTGAACAAATTACTTTCTAGCAATTGATAGAAAAGTGCATAGTTATGAGAATATCTAGGCATGATAATGTATATAGGCATCATGTCCGCGACAAGTAGATCAAAATGATTCTGCATCTACTACTATTACTCCATACATCGACCACTATCCAGCATGCATCTATAGTATTAAGTTCATAAGAACAGAGTAACGGATTAGGCAAGATGACATGATGTAGAGGGATAAACTCAAGCAATATGATATAAACCCCATCTTTTTGTCCTCGATGGCAACAATACAATATGTGCCTTGCTGCCCCTGCTGTCACTGGGAAAGGACACCGCAAGATTGAACCCAAAGCTAAGCACTTCTCCCATTGCAAGAAAGATCAACCTAGTAGGCAAAACCAAACTAATAATTTGAAGAGACTTGTAAAGATAACAAATCATACATAAAAGAATTCATAGGAGATTCAAATATTGTTCATAGATAATCTTGATCATAAACCCACAATTCATCGGATCTCGACGAACACACCGAAGAAGCCAAGGAGACCTTTGTATTGTGATCGAGGAGACCTTTGTGTTGTGATCCAAAGAGAGAGAGAAGAAGCCATCTAGCTAATAACTATGAACCCGAAGGTCTGTGGTAAACTACTCACACTTCATCGGAGAGGCTATGGTGTTGATGTAGAAGCCCTCCATGATCGATTCCCCCTTTGACGGAGCATCGGAAAAGGCCCCAAGATGGGATCTCATGGGTACAGAAGGTTGTGGCGGTGGAAATAGTGTTTCGTGGTGCTCCTGGATGTTTTCAGGGTATATGATTATATATAGGCGAAAGAAGTCGGTCAAGGGAGCCAGGAGGGGCCCACGAGGGTGGGGGGCACGCCTCCCTGCCTTGTGGCCTCCTCGTTTGTTTCTTGACGTCCACTCCAAGTCTCCTGGATTGCATTTGTTCCAAAAATAACTCTCCGGAAGGTTTCATTCCATTTGGACTCCGTTTGATATTCCTTTTGTGCGAAGCACAGAAATAGGCAAAAAATAGCAATTTGGACTGGGCCTCCGATTAATAGGTTAGTCCCAAAAATAATATAAAAGTGTATAGTAAAGCCCATTAAACATCCAAAACAGATAATATAATAGCATGGAACAATCAAAAATTATGGATACCACTACAAAAAAAAGACACATCCGTGACATTTTGGGCCGAACGAATTTTTTTCTGTCATACTTATGACACTTCTATGACGATAATTGTGACAAAACCCGGTATCATCATAGATGTGGTGGGCTCCTACTTCTATGACAAAAAATCATGACAGAAAATGGGCTTTTTGTCCTGGGCGGGCCAGAGACGCAGCTGCATGACATTCTTTGGGTCGTCCATGACGGAAAAAACCATGGTAGAAGCGAGGGCGAGGAAAATTTCGGCGAGTTCCCGGTTACGATGGATGGTCGGGGGCCGAGCGATGCGCGTTTCTCTCGTACACGTACGCGCGTGTGTGCGAGGCATTGGCTCTAACTGAACCCGAGCGAGGCGTTGGGCTCTAACTGAACCCGAGCGATTGCTCTGCAGGCTACGCGTTACTGAACCCGAGCGATAGATCGATGGCTGTTAACTGAACCCGATCGAGCGATTCTTTCGCTACTGCTGCTAACTGAAGCCGATCGATGCTACCTCTAGATGAACAGTGAGCGTTGCAGGGGGGGGTTGGATGAACAGTGAGCGGTGGGGGTGGATGAACAGGACCCCGTGGCGTTGCCTCTGGATGAACAGGACCCCGATCGATCGAGCCGGTTGGGGCTGGATGAACAGGAACCCATGGAGGGCTAGATAAACAGCACGACCCCGTGGAGGGCTGGATGAACAGTAGATCGTGGAGGGGTGGTTGAACAGGAGCCCATGGAGAGGGGTGGTTGAACAGTAGCCGGTGGAGTAGCGCGCGGTGGAGGCTGGATGAAAAGGAGCCCGTGGAGGCTGGAGGAGGTCGACGGTGGATGAACAGTAGCCCGTGGAGGCTGGAGGTGGTCAACGGTGGAGATGAACAGTATCCCGTGGAGTCCCGTTTTGTGGTATGCCACACCCCTCCTGATGAACATGACCCCGTTTCAACCGTAGCACTCCAACACAAGTCCGTTACGTCCGTTTTGCGGTAGGCCACACCCCTCCCGATCAACAGGACCCTAGTTTCGACCAATGGAGGTCTGTTTCCTCCATTTTGCGGTACGCCAGACCCCTCCCGATGAACAGGATCCCGTTTCGAACGTGGCCGGTCGAACAGAAGGTCGTTTCCTCCGTTCTGCGGTACGCTAGGCCTCGTTTCCATCGCCTGTTTCGTCCAAGCCTTCCCGATGAACACGACAACTCATTCCGTTCCGACCCAGCCGGTTGGCTCCCCATGAACACGATGACGATGCTATTTCTCCGTTCCGACCCAGCCATGTACACAAGCCGTGGCCGTACGTATGCGCGAGTAGGCGTTTGAGACCCCTCCCATATGTACGTATGTGGCCATATTTTCTTTCTTGCACACTGGATGTTGTACGTACGTGTACATTCTACGTGCGCGCCTCTACTATGACACGTGTGTGCCTCTACATCGACCAGTATGTACGTACACGTTCGTGACCAGAATGACAACGCTACGTACGCTTCGACTAGGTGGGTCCCGACTGTCAGGCACTTCCTTGCGTGCGAAGATGTAGATGGTGGGTCCCAGCAGTCAGGGGGGCGAATTATTTTTTATTTTATGCCCGAACGCACTTCCTTGCATGCGAAGATGTAGCTGGTGGGTCCCAGCAGTCAGGCGGGCGAATCGTTTTTTTTTCGGACGCACTTCCTTGCGTGCGAAAATGTAGTTGGTGGGTCCCAGCAGTCAGGGGGGAAACGTTTTTTTCGTGAAATACGGTGGCTCGTCCGGTGGGTCCCTGCTGTCAGGTGGAGGAATAATTATTTTACGCGTAATAAGGAGGCACTTCCTTGCGGCTGTCGTGGACCCAGTTGTCAGCCTCTCCACGTACAGTACTCTTCCGATGGAAGTCGGTCGTTGACCACGTTGACCACGCCGCGCCGACAGCACCACGGCGGTGGACGACGTCGAGGCCTAGGAAGTGGACGACGCGGAGCTGGGGAAGACGCGGCAGTGGATGCCCACGCGGAGAGGACTATGAGGGTTCACTGGTTCGGCTGCGATGTGAGGCTGGCGTCACCGCAGAATAACAGGGGGTGTGGGTGAGTAGAGGGATGGCCTGGCCAGCGGTGGGAGTAGTAGGAGGCGGTGAGGCCTTCGTGGCATCACAGCCGGCCACGGGAGGCAGGAGCATGCGGCTCGACCGGTGTCGCTTTGGGCGGCTGGAGCAAGAAGACCAGAGGTTGAGGAAGCACTACGGCCGTTGGATGGACATCGTACGGTCACTGGAGCTAGAATCATTCATATATTGACTAAAGTTGACAAAGGCCTCTGTCCCAGTCAACTTAGTAGGCCCACAAGTCAGCCTCCCACCAAGGTGGGTCCCAGCTAGCAGGGGGGCATTCATTTTTTGTGCGTAATAAGGAGGCACTTCCGGTGGGTCCGAGCTGACAGCGGGGGGAACGTTTTTTTTCACGAAATACGGTGGGCCGTCCGGTGGGTTCTAGCAGTCAGGAGGAAACGTTTTTTCGCAAAATACTGGTGGCCCGTCCGATGGGTCCCTGCTATCAGGTGGAGGAATAATTATTTTCCGCGCAATAAGGAGGCACTTCCTTGCGGCTGCCGTGGACCCAGCTGTCAGCCTCTCCACGTACAATACTCTTTCGATGGAAGTCGGTCGTTGACCACATTGACCACACCGCGCCGAGAGCACCATGGCGGTGGAGGATGGCGAGGCCTAGGAAGGGGACGACACGGAGGCGGGGAAGACGCGGCAGTGGAAGCCCGCGTGGAGAGGAGTACGAGGGTTCACCGGTTCGGCTGCGGTGTGAGGCTCCCGTCGCCGCAGAATAACAGAGGGTGTGGGTGAGTAGAGGGATGCCCTGGCCAGCGGTGGGAGTAGCAGGGGGCGCTCAGGCCTGCGCGGCAGCACAGCCAGCCACGGGTGGCGGGAGCAGGCGGTCCCGCCGGTGCTGCTTTGGCGGCTGTAGCAAGAAGATCAGAGATTGAAGAAACACGACGGCCGTTGGATTGACATCCAACGGTTACATCTACTAGAATTGTTTGTTGACGTATATAATAACTAAAAAAATCTTGCATACACGTCAACTAAACAGGGACACAAGTCAGACCACTCCCTCTTTTTTTAATAATTTATATATAGCTCATGGCAACTTCTTATGCAATTTATTGCAGTCGTTTTTTTGGTTGGCCAGGGCCAATTTCGCATATTTCTGTGGGTTCCAAACTATTTTTAATACCGAAATGTCCAGCCAGATTTAAAGTACTTTGAAGATATATTTAAATTAGGTTAAAGCCTAGTGAGATAGGAATCTGAAAATGTGAAAAAATTCAGAAATTATAAAGTAATTGCCAATTTGTCATCTGTTTTTATATTTACAACCCATTTCATATTACTTTCAAGATTTGCAGGAGTCTTGAAAGAGTTGCAGCCCATTAGGGCGTAGAAAAATAAGTAGGTCTGGATTGGATAT
Source organism: Triticum aestivum (assembly GCF_018294505.1). NCBI lineage: Eukaryota > Viridiplantae > Streptophyta > Magnoliopsida > Poales > Poaceae > Triticum > Triticum aestivum. The sequence goes on along the minus strand of NC_057801.1, from coordinate 363,043,760 downwards.
TCTTCAGAATAAATAAACTGGGCTCATTTTCACAAATAAAAAATAGTTGGGCTGGTCACATGGTGAACATAAAATATAAGCCTGGGTTAGACGGGCCATAGACCAGTTCAAACCCTGCTCCGTCTCAATAATAACAAAAAAAATACTGCTCGAGCAGCTGCGTCCCAGGTGTCAGCTGATCTTGTGTTGTTCTCTTGTATATTGACTATATACGCTCGCAATATCGTGGGTCTCAGATGTCAGGAAAACACTAGGAGGAAGCATTATATTTTTCCATACGCTGACGTGGTGGGCCCCTACTGTCATCCTCTCCACGTACTTCTGCCGATTCCTGTTGTTTGTTCACCATGTTGACAACGCGAGAGGGTGGCGCCGCGGCAAGTGCACCAAAGCGCACGGAGGACGTCAGCGTTAACGATTTAGGAGACGGTGGGGCGGCGATGCGTGCGCTGAGGCACAGCCAGCCGTGGGAGGCGGAAGCAGGCGGCCCCGTCGGCGCTGGTTTGGTTTTGGCGTCTAGAGGAAGACAGGACTGAAGAAACACGACAGACTATAAAAGCAGCATGAGTACTTATCAACCTTAACTGAAACTAGCAGGGGCACTTAACAACCAAAGCTGAAAGCAGTATGAGTACTTATACATGTTCAACCGTACAAAGCACGCCTCGAACAGTGCTACTTTGCCTATAATTAACCAAGGGTGAGGCCACCAAGCCCCAGGACAAGGCCCAGGCGCCACCCCGCGCATCCACAACCTTCTGAAAGCGGCTTCATCTCGCAATGTGGTCAATAAACAGGATATTCGCTTTATAGCCATGGAAAAGCATGAACATAATCTTCTGTCCTATTTTCCAAGATGGACGGGCCTTCATTATTTGAGACCACCCATGAATAAGTATCTTTTCACCTCCAAGGGGAATGGAGTAGGTCGACATAAACATCATGTTGTGACCAAGCGCAAGTCTGACCCGACCATGGTCAGGCATCTGTATAGGAACAATAGAACTAGGCAGTTTCTGTTTCAAGAAGATCACAGCTGTAAAACTGTGTATAAGCAATAGTTTATGAACTACATATATAACAGAAAACAACTCATACCATAAGTTTCTCAACACAGTTGGACCTGTTCAATGAGTGCAGCAGTGGCACACATATCCCACATGGCCTTCCACCATTGAAACGCCCCACAAGGACCTCAAGACGATCAATAAAGTGTAGGAACTTGTGGATGTTGCCCCAGTCAACTTCAGTGCCATCAGTAACAGCCGAGTTATTACAGAATAACAAACGAGCAGCCTGCTTAACTCTAAAAAACCTACACGTGCCACCAATTATAAGAAAATATTAGTTAGAAGTAGCATCTTCGTGAGAGATTCATTGCTACTTCTAAAGTTAAATTATGATTAGTTAGACAGAATAGGTGGATGAAGAAGTAATCGAGGCAACAAGCAAGAACCAGATACAAAACTAACATGGATGAACAATTGGAACGACGTCGGGGTGGAAGATCGCAGTGAAGATGAGACCAGGTTCTGCTATTTCCATCAACATTCATGCGCCAACTTTCAGTCCGTAACACTTGAGAAAGTTTATCCAAGTTCGGCCATAAAAAGCAGCGATCTTCTTGGTTCATGAACCCAACTTGGAACTTATATCCATGGCTTGTCTTCACTGTGACCATTAAACTAGTGTATTCAGTTATGGCAAGGCCGAGCATCTTGAGTACATGTGTTCTGGCAGAGCAAATAATGCACCGCAGGAAAAATAATATGAGAACACAATGTATTCCATATCCAAATCTAGAAATAACTTCCTCCTTCACGTCAGTGTTGACCATCGTACTAGTAGTACTCCCTCCGTCCAGAAATACTTGTCATCAAAATGGATGAAAATGCATGTATCTACAACTAAAATACATCTAGATACATCCATTTCAATGACAAGTATTTCCGGATGGAGGGAGTACCTTTTATCCAAATATAGCAATCCAAATTTCCAAATTAGTCGACAACATGTTCAAAAAACCCCACCCTCCTGGATAGAAAAGAGGATTCTATGAACATATTGTGCGTGTTTTAAAATCCTGTGTTAGGATGAGAAGGAACAAGTGTGGCTTCTCGCCGAGGGCGCAGAAACCTGTAGGGTACTCGCACTTTGGGCATTGTAAATGAAACACACTAGATTTAGTAGGAAGAAAAATATATCAACGGGGGCGGCTGCCATCCTAGGATTACCTACAACCAAGGGACTTGGATTTATCGAGGATGGATGAAGAATTCGTACCTGGTTCTCCATGAGAAAACCCTATGCAATCGCCAAGAGGGGGTTTTCTCTGAACAAGCAGACGAGGGAGAAGGGGATTCAGGCCCAGTGAAATATTGCCGCTTCGTCCGTCCAGCTTACTCCTAAAGCTGGAAAGGGGGGTTTGTGATTTGACGGCTCATTGGGCATTACTGCGGTGCTATGAATGGTGTGTGTCTACCGTGCAGTTGTGCACGCTAATTTGTGCATATGGCACGTGGACTCCGTTGCCGGTTGCCCCAGATATCAGCGGAAGGAAGTAGAAAGACAGGAGTAACTAGTTACAAATAAATATATAAATATATTTTTGACAGAGAGATACTCCCTCTGTAAAGAAATATACAAATCTTTTATATCACAACTTTATACATAAGAAAAATCAAGGGGAATATATATAACATATATAATTTTAAAAATAGAGTTGTTTTTAACACAGTATAGATGAGTTGGTGATGATGGTGTGCCTGCCATCTTGCAATATAGGCTGTCCGATTTATATCTGACGGATAGGAAGGAAATAAGGCCTTCCCTCGTTCATCCTTTTCTCTCACAAGATAAAATACTCATACAAATGCATCTTGATGTTACGTGCAATGCACGGGCATTATGGGGGTTCAGCTTTTTTTATGGGGGGTCAGCCGAGAATATAATACTCAGACAGGCTCACGGTTCTGGACTTTGGGCCGCAGGCCCACCCTGCATGTTTGGGGGCCCATGTGTTCCACCTCAGCGCTTTTCATATTGCAAGCGATCGGTACGGTGCTGATTTTAGATGCTGTCGCAAGGTGAATACGAAAAATTGAATAAAGCACGACAACTATTGGAATGAAATCGAACGACAGTTCCTAACCAGCAATCAGAGTTGCAATTCTATCAACGATATACCATGTGATAAATAATACTGTCATACTACTTATACACACAGGACACTTGTTTCACCACACCAGATTATTACATCAAAATCTCTCGGAGGATAGATCAGGTCGGCAGTTGCGTTCTGCTACTGAAGAATTTCAAAGTTGATTTGGACCAGCTCTCCTTGCCGAGAAAGTTCGATTTTGACATCATCCCCTACCGCAAGATATGATTTAGATTTGAACCTTGACCATCCTTTAGCATCAATCATCATGCGATCATCCTTTGTACTTACGGTATATTGAGCAGGTTCATTCACACCAAGGCTGCGCATGGTAAGAGAAACTTGGCCGCGGTCACCCGGATTGTTGAACGACTCCCTCGTTGCTCTAGGAATTCTCTATTTGCAAACAAGAAGACATACCCAAATAGTTAGATCAGCACAGTGAATCATGTCAAACAACATGGAAAGAAAAAAGAACAAAGCACTTGGGCGGCCAATGCTTACCAAGAAGGTGGACATGTCGGTTTTTGTAAGGAATTTGGTATATGAAGTGCGAACTATAGCCCAGTCTATTACCGGTGCAACTGCTCGTTCGGTTGCCGCTGCACAGGCCGGAGCAGATGCAAGTGCAAGTGTTGGTGCAGGTGCCGAAGCCGCTGCTGCTGCTAGAGATGGTGCTCCTTGTAGAGTTGGTGCCGGTGTTGGAGCAGGTGCCGATGTCGATGCCCGATCCTCTGGTAGATCAAACTGATCCGCTGACGCGGTCGGTGCCCAATCCTCAGCTGGATCAGACTGAGCTGCTGCCGCTGTCAGTGCTAGAGCAACCGTCGGTGCTCGATCCATTGCTGAAGGTGGTATCGATGTGCGAGAGAGCGGCGATCGTGTCTTGTCTACTATGATCAACTTTCTAACTTGACTAGGATCCGTGACCGTGATCCAATTTTTTTCTTCATTTCTTTTAAACGCGAGAAGGACTAATTGTGGCGTTTTTGTTAAACCAAACTGCACTTCATCATAGGGATTCAGCTTGTACTTAGACAACAAACGGATCCAATTTTTTCCAGTAATATAAGTGATGGATAGTGCCTTCGTTACTGACATGACATAAGAAGTGAAACCTGCAAAAATAGCCATCCTAGAGGAAAACAAACGGTTTATTTTGTGATGAATGTCACATGGCAAAACCTGCATCAAAAATTGTAGGAAAAGAAAGAAAACATGACATTAAATCAATAAGATTTAGATAGCAAATCAATAAGATTTACTTGATGTGACACAAGTGAATCCTTACCAGGAAATCACTATGTTGAAGTACTAAACAGAAGATGGATCGTCCAACTATGGGTGGCATGCAGGGGCCCCTCCTACTCCCACAAGCAAGACAGTTCAAAGGCCGTGACAAATCGTATGGACCGAACATCCATGGGACTGGAAATCCTGGTGGGTGCGATAAACCCTGCAATGCATACAGATATTAGAGTGTAACCATAATTGATAAACCGTCCTCACAAAAAAGATGATCTGGATACTTCAAAATATACAGACTGAATTGAGTGGACAGACATTAACATAGACCATTCTCAGGACTGACCACAGACCAAAAGCGGTAGTACTAATAAACAATACAGGGTTCACAACATAAATCAAGTACTGAACAATAGAACTTACTTAAGACAAGCAAAGTTGCACTAATTAAACTCTGCAGACTATTTCTTGCCACCGACCTATGGGATGAACCCTGCATAACTGACTAGGCCATGGACTTCGTGAGAGATGTCTACATGCACCATCACCATCTCGTCAACCTTGGAGAACCTAACAGACTGGTCTTTCTACTCATAAACATGATGATGAAGACAAGCCACATCAGATTTGTTGGGAAGCTTTACAAGAACCACACCCTTCATAATCGAAGGCACAGCCAGGAAATTGTTGTGGTCAAGTACAACCTCGAGAACATGCCTGACAACAATGCTACAGGAAAACATTAGTTCAGGACACGTGGCGACAAGGACACAGCAGATGGATAGTTTAGCAGTAGAACTCATCATTAGGTCTTCCAGTTCACATGGCATGACTTTGAGAACTTCATCTCCACCGCGGACCTGGTTCTAATTCAAATAGAAACCATATTTTATTACTACATCCGTTCAGAAATATAAGATGATTTTCGATATTATACTCCATATATGACTACATATACGCACAGAAATGAGTGAACAAAGACACTAGAACATGTCTTCAAAGGCATGAGAGCAGAGGGATTACTTGCAATATCCATAACACAAGTTACTGAGGCAAATATACCCTCTTCAAAGGTAGCATTGATGTTCATAAAGTACTCCCTCCGTCACAAAATTATTGTCTTAGATTTGTCTAGATACGGATGTATCTAATACTAAAATATGACTTGATACATCCGTATCTAGACAAATCTAAGACAAGAAATTTGGGACAGAGGGAGTAGTTGAAAGTAATCTATAAGAAATCAGTGTCAACCTCTCGCATGTTTTGGTCAAAAGAGGAATTTAGAACCGTCATTTGGCACACTAAAATCACATGCAAGATCACCCAGAAAGTTGTAGTACCAGTACTAGTACTGCGTGTTAGATGAAAAAATACGATCAAGATCGAGAAAAAGATCGTCAACAAGAGAGGAAGCTTGCGCTTGTCTATGGTCTACGGACAGGGCGATGGCTTTGAGCTTGTCTACGGTAGTGTCGGCGGGGTGCTTGCGCTTCTTCGTACCATGAGCCTCGACGGTTTTGGCCAAAGCAATAGACATCACGTCAGCTGGTGCTCCAGCGTCCATCCAAGAGAGGAAGCTGAGAGAGAAGAGTGAAAGGAGGAACGAGATGAGGGAGAAGCGAAGCGAGTGGGGGTTTTCCTCAAGAGAGGAAGCTGAGAGAGAAGAGTGAAAGGAGGAACGAGATGAGGGAGAAGCAAAGCGAGTGGGGGTTTTCTTCAAGAGAGGAAGCTGAGAGAGAAGAGTGAAATGATGGTTGCTTCATCCGTCCAACTTACTGCTGGAAAGGAGGGGGGTTTCTGATTTGACGGCTCATTGGGCATTACTGCGGCGCTTCGATCGGGGTAGTGTACCGTCACTCTACTACAGAGTAATTTAGTGCATGGCTGGTGGACCCAGGTGCTGGTTGTCCCACACGTCGGCGAAAGTGAGTAATTTAGTGCATGGCTGGAGGAGGATCCGCATGGTATAGCGTGTCCACTGTTTTTCTGAAGAAAAAAATGATTACAGCAAGCGTCTCCACTCTTACGACGGAGGAGTGCGAAACACGGCAGCCACTTGAACATACACAGTGCTCCTACTACTAGGCATGTGCAGTGGTTCATACGTTAGTACTACACAATCTTGTTGCTAGTGTAGTAAGATATGACGATAACAAATGATGTTGTGCGTATGTCAACTACTCCTGTATGTAACATAGTACCGCTTTTTCGACTATCTGGTCGAGAATGAATAGTGAGATCAATGTTAATAGAACTAGGTCTACAACGCACGGAGAGTATGGTGCTATAGTACTCCACGAAACATGAACCATATGAAGCACGAATAGTGTTAGGCAGGGTGTATGAAGGGTGCATGGGATGGGAGCAAAAGTTCCCTTCTCGACCCACTTTTGGGTGTTTGGCAGAGTGCATGAAGGGTGCATGAGTCCACACTAGTAGGTTAACAAAAATACACGAAGAGGAAACAACTATATTGAGATGAGAATGCAACCAAACACACCTACACGCTTTGTGCTACAGTGACTGATCTGCATCGTCTGAGTTTGATCCAACGATCATGTTGCGCCGAGACATGGACATGCCCATGCAGAGGGCGCCTAAACACCACCGAAGTCCCTCTGCTTCTCGAGGCGCACGACGTTGGTGATGCAGGGTGCAACCGCCCGTAGAGCCTGCTCCCGATCGATGGGAGCCAGCTTGTCAAAGATGGCGCCAATGGCACGAATGGATTCTGGTGACGAACCCTTGAAAGGATTTGCCCGGCAATGGCGACGGCAGCCTGCCACCCCTCCTTGTCCAGCTCAGCCCCCACCATCACGCAGAGACGGCTCAGCTCCTCGGAGATATAGGTGAAGAAGGAGACCACGTCAGGAAGCCGCAGCTCGTTGAAGTCGACCGGGTGGTCGAACGGGTTTAGGCCGACGGCGGGCATCGTCGCCCTGGCGCGATGGTAGGCATCGCGCAGCCGCAACACGTGCGTGGAAACTTGGTTCACCAAGTGGCTGAGGCGATCCTGGACCTCATCACGATCGGCCCGCTCGCGCTCCAGCCGGCTCCCCTGATGGCCTATCATATCTACTGCGCCGCCATGGCACCAGGTAGAAGCAATGGGGAGAGGAAGCAAAGGGAGCGAAACGGCTGAAAGGCAATGGAATCTATGGGAAGGCGGAGGGAGCCAGCCGAGGAGCGGGGAATCTTTTAGTTTTCACCACGGTAAAACACCAGTCGATGACTTCTCACATCAGGGAGTAGTGGGTTTTACAGGCGGAGTCATCATGACTAATTGCTGCCACGCCTACTACCATCAATCAACAAATTAAAAATCCTGCCGCACCCAAACACCAGAGCAACACCGCGGTAGATATTTAAATTTACCTACCGGCAAGTAGATAAAAAAGGGGTGCAAAAACAAATGTGGCGGCGGCCTAGCTAATCGGTCGAACTAGCCCAACTAGCTAGCCACCGTGCTTCACTGATGTACTCGGCGGGAAAGGTGGTCTTTCATGATTTGGCGACTCATTTACTTGCTTCGGCATTACGACCGAGGAGGACCCAGAAAACGCGTGGTAGGGTGTCCCACGTCAGGAAGAATAGATGCGTGCACCACCCGGGAGGACCCCGAGACCGCACGGTAGGGTGTGCCATGTCTCGGCATGGAGGAAAAATGTGCGTGTAAAAATATACTGTATCAGACATCGGCAGTAACTCTAGTACCAATGGTTCGACCTCGGGACCCAGCCAGTCGTTCGAAAACACCCCACTAGCCACACAGCTTCATCATGCAAACATGGCACGGAGGATAGATGCGGTTAGCTCCGTCTCGAACAGCCACAATGTCTCTTGTTCTAGGCGATTCTTCTATTTTCCAAGCCTTTTCTTTTAGTTGTAATAACACCAAGGCAAGCTAGCGCCGCTCTTCGTGTGTGCCCATGCAAAGGTTAGACGATGGAGAGAAGAGAGATTGAGATTGCAAACCTGGGACCCACCAGTAAGTGAGACAACGGTCATGCACGTGTTGACGAGGCACTCCTTCTACTCTACTTAACGTAATACTATATAAAATCAAGTTATGGGACAAAGCAAACAACCGTTGTTGTTTCAGGCTATCGACTTACGCTTTGTAGTCCAGGTTGCCAGTTTGAATCATGTCTTTCAGATTTGTTACTTTTAGGTCCAAATTTGATTAATAACAAGTGGGACCCCCGTGTGTTGTTCCGATATTTTAGTGTAGGATGGTTTTTTTGAACAAACACTTTGCGCGGTTAGACAAGTAACGACACGAGTTACACGTATTTTGCAAGTTTATGAACAAAAATGATAGCGGCATGGAATATCACATCCGCCCCGCAGCTTAGATGCTATGGTGATACGAGTTTTTACACTGTTGGAAGTGAGATCCAATGGCTTGGGAGTAGTCTTTGGAATTATGCGCAATTTCCAAACTCTCCAAAGGTGCTCGTGTGTGCCGCTGCATCTTCGATCCAGCGGCTCCCCATTGCTCATATTAGGTGCTCCCCGTAGCTTAATTACCTGATACGGTGATATGAGCATCTAGGTCGTATGATTAGTGATCAGATGGCACATGCGTAGTACTTGTACTTTCTGTGCATTTCCCAAACTCTATCAGCCGTATATTGCAAAAACATTCAAACCTCCTACTGTGGGCCGTTAGATCTCAGTGAACTCGTATCACCATAGAATCTACGGTGCGGGAGCACCTCATATTCTCCCGTGCGAGAAAACATAAGGTGCTATCGCAGCTTGGATGCTACGGTGATACGAGCTTTGAGGTCGTTTGATCTGAGATTCAATGGCATATGAGCAGTCTTTGTGCTTGTAAGCAGTGTCCGAACTCTTTTGGGGCTTTTTTTTGCAAAAAACCATTTGAACCACCGAGGAGGTGTTGGGTCACAAATCCAATGGCTCCGAAGAGCTTGTATCACCAAAGCATCTAAGGTGTGGTAGCACATGATATTCTTACATACAGGAGAATATGATGTCCTCCTTCATCTTAGATGCTATGGTGATACGAGCTTCGAGGTCATTGGATATGGGATCTAAGGGCATCTGAGTAGTTTTTGTAAAAATTGTGTGCAATTCTCAAACTCATCAAGGTTTCCTATAAAAATATTAAGACACATCATGTGAGCTGCTATATCTCAGGTCTACAAGCTCCAAGCAACTCGTATGGGCATATAGCATCTAAGGTATGGGGCACATGATATTCTCCCGGGGAGGAGGGGTGGGGGTGCACAACCAATCGGTGGTTGGGAGGGTGGGGACAAATATAATCTAAACAACCCTAAACAGAGCTCCACAATTTTATCTAAGGTCGAGGGGTTGACCCCCGACAATCATAGCTCTGCCTAAACACAACATTTGCATGTACTGTAGTACAAGACTTAATATTCATGTTCATTTTAAATATTGAACTGAGGACCATGCATGTCTTACATTTTACTCCCTTCGTTCCTGAATATTAGTCTTTTTAGAGATTTTAAATGGACTAGCACATACAGATGTATATAGACATATTTTAGAGTCTAGATTCACTCATGATGCACTATACTTATTGGATTGTTGTTGTGTTCATGCGTGTGTGTCTCTCTTTGTGTGTGTGGTCATATGCTTGATACATACAAAGTTTTCTCACCTCCATATTGTTCATCTTTTAAATTTGAATTTGCATTGGAAAACTTACTAGGGATACCATGAAATTGTGAAATCCACATTGAGATCACTATATAACAAACTCATTCTAATTCAACAACTCGTCATAAATCAATTACCACATTGAGATTAGTATTTGCAAGGAAAATATGGGTATTGTAATACACATAGATTCGTTCGGCAATTTAAAAGGTTCCTTTCATATTCTCGAATGGTAGGACCCAACGCCGTACCAGCAAGACCTTGGCTCGTGTTGATCCTAAAAAATAAAAAAATAAAAAAACGGGCTCGTGTCCTTCGGTGGCGTGTGTGGTACGCACATTAGGCAACCCCAACCAGTCGAGCCTCAGTGTTTCAAGTCGAAATATCTGGTGGCCAGAATTCCAGCCCTAGGAAATTCCCCTCATGTCCCCGGTCCATAATGACTATCGATGAACAACGGAGGGATGCTTTAGTAACTATACAATGTTACCTACCGTGTCGAGCACGGTTCAATTCCCTCGGTTGCCGCTTGTCAAGGTCACCCGTCAACTGCATTGCCTAGTACTATTACTACTACTACACCAGGATGAGCACAGAATTGAGCCCGTTTGTTCGTGCCTAGTACTTAAGTTAATATATCAGGCAATGCATTGGTATGGAGGGATTATCCTTTTACTGTGCATATATAACTTGTCTGAAGTCTAACTAAGCAAAATGTTTGACCAAATCCTTTCTTAAGAAATACAACAGGACAGATGTACGGCTTGAAATTTATTGCATGATGCAGGTTATGATATTGTTCCGAATCCTGGATCTTAAATTTCAGATAATCCAAAAGTGAGCATAAATTCTTGAAACTGAGCATGGTCACGTGATATGGCACAAATATTACTTCGTAAGTTTTTTCTTCAATTTGAGACAAGCTGCTTATGACAAGTTGCACAAATGAAGAGCCAAGGTATTTTGGAACAAAGACCTGTCACGTTAAGGCGAACGCTTTCACTATTGAAACCATGGTTGTTTCCATGCCGCCACGAGTTCCCGCTTCTCATCGGCAGGTGCCGTCCGAGCAAGCGTGTGAGTCGACGGGAGGCGTGCGAGCAGACCGTTGCACCGACTGACAGGGAGGCGTGCAAGCAGACCGCGGTGCAGGTTCACCGGGAGGTGAGCCCTTTCACCAGGCTCCGCCGCCCACCTTCATCCCAACTGCTCCCACTTTTAATGTCGTCGGTGCCGTAGTTTAAAATCAACCCCGCACTACCCGATATCGCTATAATCTTCTCTCTTCCTCTTCGATTCTCTCGACGTCTACCTCCAACTAGCCTGACCTAAACGTACGCCATGCCGCATCACGATTGTCTGCCCTTAGTGTTCCAGTTTCTTGAGGAAGACACACAGCCGGAGTCTCAAGAACATAAGGCGCTTTGGGACGAGCTTGAACTGGCCTTGCGGGAAGACGCCACGCCTGTCCCCGCTCCCGTTCCGGCTCCCGTCGACCTGATTGCGCCAGCGCCCATCCCCGGGGCATTGATGGGCTGGGAGCCGCACATTGTCGCCAAGCTTGATCCCACGGGGTTCCACGAGGTCCCCGCCGACTTTCACGCCCCCGTGCACCTGCCAGCGCATGCGCCTGCGCGTGCACTGACGCGCACGCCCATGCCGGTGCCCGTGCACCTGCCAGCGCATGCGCCTGTGCATGCACTGAGGTGCACGCCCATGCCGGTACCCGTGCACACGAATGTCTCCGCCGCGCTGTTGACAGCGCCTGTCCCCGTGCGGGTGCCAGTGCCCCCCTCAGCGGCATGTATGGCCGCCGTCGACCGCTTCCTTGCACCAACGCCAGTCGCCTCCTCCCACCAGTTGACTCGCTCCGAAGTCCAGAATATTTTGGCCTTCCTTCAAGCTAGGCCAACGTCCAGGAGTACGCCAACAACGGTGCAAGACGCCGCCGTCGTCATCGGTCAGTGGCTCGACGACACATAGAGCATGGCAGAGGAGCCGCTTCCCACCGCAAGACGCCCCCGCCACCGCCGCGTAATCTAAATTTGCCATGAAAAACGTTCGGATTGCCATGCTTAAAATCCGAACGTTTATCATTTACGTTTATTTTATATTGATCGTCGTATAATTTAAAGTCAGAGTCAGACTGAACGAAATCTATGGTTTGATCGATTGAAAGTTCTGCTATAGCCGTATCAAATTAAATATAAAACGTCATCAAGCCACATGTATTCCTTGTCATCCAACGACCTAGACTGCTTCAATGTTGAGCGCTCAACACGTTTAGCGTGCAGTTAATTTCATGCCAAAAATTGTGCTAATCACATAATAACACGCAAATAATATCCTACTTAATATCCGCATGCACTTAATATACTTCCAAATTAACGTGCATTGCACATACACACTGACTAGTGCTGGTAGTACGTGAAACTGGTGCCGTGACTTGTGAACGCGTCCAGATATGGTCAACGGCAACATCGCCCACGAGTTCTTTGTGTTTGCCCGTGCGTCTAAACTTAGAAGGGGAGGAGAGAGAGAGAGAGCACACATGGAACCCACCAGTAAGTGAAGGCGAATAGTACTAAAAATAATATTACATGTTATCCATTAAATAGGCTATGGTAATATAAAAACATTATGTGAACAAAGGGGGGTACAACAAACATTGCTGTTCTACGTATGTTCCCATTGACGTGCGGCTTGAAGGCCCGGTCGCATGTTCGATCCTCGTCCTTTATTTAATTTGTATATGGGTCCAAATTTGTTTCATGACATGTGGGCCCCTCGGTGTCTAGTTTGTATCACTTTAATTTGTGGGTCGAAATTTGTTCCATTCCAAGTGGACTATCGGTGTGTAGTTTTGTAGCTTATTTATAATAATTAAAGAGAACAACATATTTTTTTGCAATAATACCATGGTGCGATGTTGAAGGCAAGAAAGGACGTGCGATAGAGCGATGACCGAGCCAGAGGGAAATCAACTAGGGGAGTTGCGGGGGTTGCAACGGTGTTTGGAGTAGTTGTGGGCCGAATGCTACGAAAATATAATCTAAACCGACCGGAATAAATGCCTACACAAATTAATCCAAGGTTGGAGTGCCCCGCACAATGTAAATAGCTCCGGATTTGCGAGGGATGGAGAGGTAGCTTCAATGCCTGGAAGATACGGTGTGAGAAAGCGAGGTCAATCGAGATACATATAGATAGAGAGACAAAGTGAGTGTGGTCCGACATTCATTGAACAGATATATATGCTCTGGAGAGATATTGTCCGATTGAGCTTTTGGCAAGGGGTGAGGGCTGTAAGATAGAGCTTGAGAGATGATCCAGTCATAGACGTGTAGATATATTTTGTGCGTGGGAGGAAGCAAGGTCAATCGATCAAATAGGGTCGCCATGCGATCAAAAGAGTGAGACGGGTTGGAGAGAGTGACCTAGATAAACAATGTGCGTGAGAGAGTATAGAATGTGAATAGGTCGAATTGGGCTCAAACATGGTGATATATCGTTTTTGTCTAAGAAAGAGCGAGGTCAATCGAGACATACACACACAAAGAGAGAGAGAGAGAGAGATTGAGTGAGTGTGGCCCGCCATGAGGTCGAAAGAGTGGCGGCGGCTTGGATGGACTGACCTAGATAGACAATTTGGGTGAGAGAGTATAGAGTGTGTCGATCGAGGCCCAAACAGGGAGATATATCATTTGTGCGTGAAAGAAAACAAGGTTAAACGAGACTCAGATAAAGAGAGCAAGATTGAGCGAGTGTGGCCCGCCGTGCGAAAGAAAGAGTGAGACAGCCTTGAGGGTGTGAACTAGATATACAACGTGTGTGCGCGCGCACGAGAGGTTGGGGGGCTAGATAGGCAATGCATGTATTTAGCGCGAGAGGGTGAGAGGGAGAGGGAGAGAGAGAGCTCGGCATGGGGTGCAATGGCGGGTCTGTGAGGTAAATACATTTGGTAACGTAGTGGAAAAGGGGTTGTGTACTTGAGAGACTTAGAGATCAAAACATGGAGAGAAAGAATGAACGTGTGTTGGAAACTGATATCTTCCTAAGGTGGTTAGGAGAGGAAGATTGACCGATACAGGAAGTATGTAGCATGTGTGTGTGGGGGGGGGGAACAACATTTGAATGTACATAGTACGAAACTTAATATCGATGTTTCAATTCGGTGTACATTGTAAGATTTGAACTGAGGACCATGCATATGGGTAATTATTTCGAATTCGGGCCATACTAAGTTTCGAAAAGTTGACATTGACTCAATTTGTTGTGCTTTTTTGTAGGTCATATGTTTGAATCCATCCAGAAGTTTTCTCACTACCATGGTGTTCATCATATACATATGAATTTGTATTAAAAAAGTAGCATGGATACAGTGAAATGCGAAATCCACGTTAGAATTGGAGATCGCTACGTGACACACACTTTAATTGAAATAACTAATTATGTGACACAGACTCTAATCCATGTTAGCATGGATACCGTTTCGATTTTTTCGAATAACTCCTCATTAACTAATTTATAGTACTCCCTCTGTTCACTTTTATAAGACCTTGAAGACATTTCAGACAATGTGCAAAACAGTTCATTTTAAGTTGTCTGAAACGACTTACAAAAGTGAATGGGGGGAGTATCTCGTTTCGAATGACTAGTTATTGCAAGGAAAACACGGGCATGGTAATACATACAATTTCGTTTGCAAATGACAGAAGATTCGTGTGCATTCTCAAATGTAGGTGCACCAGGCCGACCATGGTCGTGTCGGGGTGGACACTGCTTCGGTGCCTTAAAGGCACCTGCCTTTGGGTCACTGACATGTGGGCTGTCCACCTGTTGGGCCCACATGTCATGGACACAATGGAAGGTGCCTTAAGGCACCGAAGCATAGTCCTGTCGGGATGGTCGCGTGTCGAACGGACGCGTAGCACCCAGTAACCCGCCCCCTCCCTCATCCCTCCCTCCCCCACTCCCCCCCCCAAAGGACGACGATAAAATAAGTTAGCACTTCCATGTTTTGGATTGAAATATATGGCGGCCCCAATTCCAGCCCTGCAAAATCTCTCTTCTCCACTGTCCCCTTCCGCACCCAGATTTCTCAAATGCCTAATTCGCCGCCAACCCAAGCAAAGTTCGAATCGCCCCTCGTCTCGTCTCTTTCCGCACCTTTGTGCCGGACGACGACGACAAAGACGACGGTTGCGCTTCACCATCGCACCGGAGCTACCTCATCTACGCCCTCGTCCACCGCACCGGGTGGTCCACCGACAACGTCGGCCGCCGCAACCGACATGCCTCATAGACACCGACTTCCACCGCATCAGGTGCGCTTCACCGACGTCGTCTCCCAGCTCACCGGGGCTACTTCACCGAGCACATCGTTGCACCTCCGCCCCTCGAGGCCATTGGGGCTTCACCAACGGTCTCGTCCACCGCATCGTAGCGCTTCGTTGCCACTGATTTGCACCCGTGCGCGGCCAGTCAACACCAGCTCATCACCCTCAACGGCTCTAAAGTGACCCGCACTCTAGCTAGGCGAGCATGCCCAAACGCCGGCCCGAACTAGGTATCCACACATCACTCCCTTGTGCACTGTTCCAACGATGTTTGGATATCCTTTCACTGCTCCCTTAGCTTACACGCCTATGCAACTCTGACTTTAACTCTTATTTCTTCTGGAGACATCATCTGAAACAAGCAAATCCATTTTTTAGCGAAGCATGATGGCGCTAGGAAATCTGGTACACATTCTGCACACCCATATAACCTTGTAAGTATCTATCCTCTGGTACAACATCAAGGTCGATTCCTCTTATTTGATCAACCATTCGCCGTGTCAAAAATGCAGAGGGGCATGCAAGGAGCACAAGGCCTGCACATCCAAGCAAATGGTAACATGGACTTGTACATGGAACATCCCAAGCGCAAGCAGAGCTGCAGTGAGCTTGTACAACGAGCTAGCGTAAGTCCCTGCATTTCATTTAATCCGTACTGGCATTCATGTATGATTTGTGTGCAGTGGCGAATCCACGAATTCAAGTTACCAGGGGCGAACATTTAACTTAAAAAATACGAAGGCACTTGCACTCCAGAAATCAACATAACTTGAGAAATGTGAAGCTACATGCACTTTGAAAACCAGCTAATGATCCAAAGTAGTTCAGATTATAAACACTAAATGATGCAAGCACCGAAAAACACAAAATGCAACATGGTGTACAAGGACTACAAACATGGTATGTACCTGCTTGAATTATTCATTCTTTGGCTGAAAATATCAAAGTGTAATTGCACCTATAACCAGTGCGCAAACTGCATATCAATATATCTATCCTGCACAAGTATGCCAATAGTTTCAAACAACAGTTAGAAAAGTATTTATGCTATGTTGTCATGATACGGGGACTTTCTGGTAGATAGCCTCGACGTTTCCTCAAGCTATGAAAATGCACTATAATTTGCTTGTCATCAATGCCTGCAAATCTCTGTCTCTCTCAACATAGCAGATCATCATTAGACACTAAATCCTTCAATGAACTTGCAAAATGCTTGCATTAGATCCTTGATTAAACATTATATGTTCATCACCAGGAGCATGTAATTTTTTTGCATCAAATCCTTCATTAGCAGCCTGTTCATTAGACACTTCAGGCTCAAGAGCATTGGAAACTTGATTAGATACATCAGATCCAATCAGTTTAGTATTGATTGGGGGAGTTATAAAATAAGTAGAAATTGGTTTCGTTTTCTCATAGATTCCCAACATACAAGCAGTTTTACAACACCGTCAGGCTTAACTATTGGCCAGAAATTGAAGAGTTGAATTAGATAGAATCAGGGATGTGATGTAACTGCCGCGCATGCTACTCTTGCAAGCTGCGACTGTCCGTGATGAGGACATCAATACCATTGTTACACCCACAACCCGTACTGCTACATATACTAGACCAATTACTAGAGCTCGTGCACGCCAATTAAATTATCAGGTACTTTTGTTTCTTGGTAATGATTCTAATGTTCATGAGAATATGATGCTGCCTAAATTGGATACATTTATTTTGCTTAGAAATGAAGGGCCTAGCTTGGAGAAGGATGAACATTGGAGCAAGAACAAGCATGGAGATGATGGCATGTGCAAGGGGAACAAGAACGGAGTTACAAGTGATGATTTCAGGATTTTGAAGCCACCATAATGGGTGCATGAAGCCTTGGATGAAATATACAAGATGCCACTTCATAAATTTCGTCCCGAGGCTATTCTAGGTGCTGCCTCACCTTATTATTGGGCCAGGCCCATGTAATTTCGAAATACATAAGTATAGGCTATTTTTAGAGTCCGTATGTGTGGGGAAACAAGAGATAGGGTTGATTTCAGACCCCTCCACCAAGGGCCACGAAATTCCCCCCCTCTTCCTCCATATATACAACCCTTAGGGCACCATTTAGACTTTGGTTTTGTTTAGATTAAAGTTCGTCATAGCTGCAACTTCACGTACTTCGTTTGTGTTCAACGACCAGACAAAGGCGTCACAGAACCCCGCCTTCATTAATAAAGCTTTCCTCTGTTATTCGCAATATCCAGATTGCAATCTTAGTTTCTTCCTTGTTCTTCGTTTGCTTGCAGGAAATAGACCCTTGTGGTCAGGTTGATCGTGCTCCGACGTGGTCAATAACCTCTCGGGGCTGGTTTAGTGATTGCTAAGGCGCGACGTCCTCGCACGTTCGTAGTCGGATCATCAAAGTCGACTTCCACCAAAATGGTAGCCACAATCTCATCGAAAGATGGGATACCTTTGCCACTATCAAGTGGTATCAGATTTCCAGGTTGCTCGGTGAGATTTTATAGTTTTTCGTAGTTTAGATCGAGTCTGTTCTTCATACCTATAGTCCACAAAAAAGCCACAAAAAAATTAGGGTTAGTTCATCATATCCGAACCAGTCTGAGCCATTGCATAATCTTTTCTGTATTTGCATTGTTTAATTTGCGGTTGCATCATCGTGTCAAGTTGCTGGTCTTAGCGTCTAGTCCTTTAGAGTTTCGAGTTTTGTTCACATGTTGTCACGTCGCCGCTGCCATATATCACCACATATTCACCACCAATCCGAGTCCATATACGCCACCACATATCCGCCGCCATCACGCCAATCCGAGTCCACCTGCAACATATATCCGCCACCAGTCCGAGTTCCACCAGATTCATCTCCGCCACCAGTCCTAGTCCGAGTCCAGTATTTTTTTACTCTGTTTTCGATTTCGTGATCACGCCATACTCCGAGTCGTGACAGAGTAGGACTCCCAAACTTTCGTGCTACCCGCAGTACAAAAAAATAGTTCCAGTTTCAAAAAACACTAAGTCTGGGAAATTCTGGCTAGGCAGTTTTTAGGCCATTTGTAGACTTTTTCGAAATAAATTTGTTGCGGAGCAAAAAAAAGAGGAAAAATGTGCAAAAAAGTGAAAAAAAGGAAAATAAAATTCAGAGCGTGCTCCTCCCTTGTTTACGTGCAGCGCCGTGATTTTGTTAGTGTTCTAGGCTCGCGTCTCTAGCACAGTCTAGCCTAGGACCAGCACAGTACCATCGTTGAGCGTTTATTCCACTTTGCATCTCTAAATTGATTATTGGTTACCCTTTTGCTACCATATTATAAGCCTTCCCAGCTCCACATACATCTACGTCGTGCGTTTGTCTTTCCCAGGTAATCGCTCTATCCAAGCTTTGAGAGTTTTGACTACAACAATTGTCGATTACCACTTGCTGCTGGGTAAGAACTGGTAAGAATTTGAGATTCGCTTGACGGATTTGTCACACCCCACCACCACCATATTCTAGTAGTCTGTAGGATCATATTCTTGTCTATTTCTATTGCTGCTAACTATGGCAAGAACACAAGCCGACGAGATTGACTGGGAGAACATGATGAACAAGGAGCTTCATGATAAGTTTCATCAAATGTTGGGTCAACAGGTGGAAGACGTGATGGCCAGCATTGGAAAGGCATTGGAGAGGATGGATGACATTGAAAAGACAATTGACACCAAGTTGGACGCCAAGTTCGATGAATTACTCAAATGTCTCCCACAACCAGTTCTACACCGCGATACAGTAGGGCGAGCACAGCGTGTTCCTATTGAGCCAGGCCAAACTTCTGGTGCTGTTGTACCTGTTGTTGATGCTTCTTTGGCTCCTGCTACTACTGCTACTGGTACCCAGGAGGATGATGAGTATGCGGGTGATTATGAGGATGAGGTTGATCAAAATCAGAACTACGTGCAGCCACCAGCACCACCACCAGCAGGTCGACCGCAGGTATATAATCCCAATGGTAGGCCTGCACCACCACCTCAGGTACGAGATCATGACCATGTTCCTAAACTAAAATTGAGTATTCCACCATTTGAGGGTAGATATGTTCCTAATATATATCTTACTTGGGAGTTAGAAACTGAACAACGTTTTACATGTTTACAATATCCCGAGGAGAGACGGGTTGCTGCTGTTGTTTGTGCTTTCACTAGTTTTGCATGTGTATGGTGGTCTGAACATTGTAGATTATATCCTATTCCAGCTACTTGGGTTGCTTTGAAAACCGCTATGCATACTCGTTGTGTTCCACCATATTATCAGCTTGAATTGCTTCAAAAATTGCAGCGTTTAAGACAAGGAAAAAATCCTATAGAAGAATATTATCAGGAATTACAAACTGGCATGATTAGATGTGGTATTGTTGAGGAGAATGAAGCTATGCTTGCATGTTTTATGGGTGGATTAAATAGAGAGATTCAGACCATTCTAGAGTATAAGGAGTATACTAATATCACTCGTTTATTCCATCTTGCTTGTAAAGCTGAACGTGAAGTGCAGGATCGACAAGCATTGGTGCGAACTAACTTTTCTGCAGGTCGACCTTCATCATGGACACCGCGTGCATCTTCTACTTCAACTGCACCAGCACCTCCATCAGGTGCCACCTCCAGCCTTGATACAAGAAAGCAGGCACAACCACCATTATCTGCCAAGAGCGCACCTGCCGGGCCTGCACAGAGTTCTTCTTCTTCCATGGCATCCACAGGGCACACAAGTGATATTATTTGTCATCGTTGTAAGGGAAGAGGTCATTATGCGAGAGAATGCAAATCTCAGCGTGTGATGATTGCTACTGAGGATGGTGGGTATGAGTCCGCTAGTGACTATGATGAGGAGACTTTGGCTCTTATTACACGTGAAGAACATGATGGAGATGATTCTGATCATGAGACGCAATACATGGCTCCTGAAGACGCTGACAGGTATGAATATTTAGTTACTCAACGTGTTTTGAGTGTGCATGTCACACAAGCTAAGCAAAATCAGAGGAACAATTTGTTCCATACAAAGGGCGTTGTGAAGGAACGTTCTGTGCGCGTCATCATAGACGGAGGGAGCTGCAACAATTTGGCTAGCATGGAGATGGTGGAGAAGCTATCTCTGACCACAAGACCCCATCCACATCCTTACTACATCCAATGGTTCAACAACAGCGGCAAGGTTAAGGTAACACGTACTGTTCGTGTGCATTTTAGTATCTCTACATATGTTGATTATGTTGATTGTGATGTGGTGCCTATGCAAGCATGTTCCTTATTACTTGTTCGACCATGGCAATTTGATAAAAAATATGTACACCATGGTAGAAACAATCAGTATACTCTTGTTCACAAGGATAAAAATATTACTTTGCTTCCTATGACTCCTGAGTCCATTTTGAAAGATGATATTAATAGAGCTAATAAAGCAAAACAGGAGAAGAATAAGAGTGAAAATCAGATTGTGGCAAAAGAATTTGAGCAACAAATGAAGCCTAATAGTAAACCATCTAGTGTTGCTACTGAAATTAAATTGAAAAGTGCATGTTTACTTGCCACTAAATCTGATATTGATGAGCTAGATCTTAGCAAATCTATTTGCTATGCTTTTGTGTGCAACGAGGCATTGTTTTCATTCAAGGACGTGCCTTCCTCTTTGCCTCCTGCTGTCACTAACATTTTGCAGGAGTTCGCTGACGTCTTTCCACAAGACGTGCCAAAGGGATTACCTCCCATTCGAGGGATTGAGCATCAGATTGACTCAATTCCCGGTGCATCATTACCCAATCGTGCACCATACCATACCAATCCAGAGGAGACGAAGGAGATTATGCATCAATTACAGGAGCTGCTCGACAAAGGTTATATACGCGAATCCCTTAGTCCTTGTGTTGTTCCTATTATTCTAGTGCCGAAAAAGGATGGTACATCACGTATGTGTGTTGATTGTAGAGGCATTAATAATATTACTATTCGTTATTGTCATCCTATTCCTAGGCTAGATGATATGCTAGAAGAATTGAGTGGCTCTACAATATTCTCCAAAGTTGATTTGCGTAGTGGATACCATCAAATTCGTATAAAATTGGGAGATGAATGGAAAACAGCATTTAAAACTAAGTTTGGATTATATGAGTGGTTAGTCATTCCTTTTGGGTTAAGTAATGCACCTAGTACTTTCATGAGATTAATGAACGAAGTTTTATGTGCTTTCATTAGACGATTTGTGGTAGTTTACTTTGATGACATATTGATTTATAGTAGATCTTTGGAAGAACATTTGGAACATTTACGTGTTGTTTTTATTGCTCTACATGATGCACGTTTGTTTGGTAACCTTGGGAAGTGCACCTTTTGCACCGACCGAGTATCTTTCCTTGGCTATGTTGTTAGTCCACAGGGAATTGAAGTTGAAAAGGCCAAGATTGAAGCTATTGAGAGTTGGCCGCAGTCCAAAACAGTCACACAAGTGAGGAGTTTTCTTGGCCTCGCTGGATTCTATAGGCGTTTTGTGAGAGATTTCAGCACCATTGCTGCACCTCTCAATGAGCTTACAAAGAGAGATGTGCCTTTTGTTTGGGGTACCGCACAGGAAGATGCCTCCATGGTATTGAAAGATAAGTTGACACATGCTCCTTTACTCCAACTTCCTGATTTTAATAAGACTTTTGAGCTTGAATGTGATGCTAGTGGAATTGGATTAGGAGGTGTGTTATTACAAGATGGCAAACCTGTTGCATACTTTTCTGAAAAATTGAGTGGGCCTAGTCTGAATTATTCTACTTATGATAAAGAATTATATGCTCTTGTTCGGACTTTAGAAACATGGCAACATTATTTATGGACCAAAGAATTTGTTATACACTCTGATCATGAATCTTTGAAACATATTAAAAGTCAAGCTAAACTAAATCGTAGACATGCTAAATGGGTTGAATTCATTGAGAGTTTCCCTTATGTCATTAAACACAAGAAGGTAAAAGAAAATGTTATTGCTGATGCATTGTCTTGTCGCTATACTATGCTTTCACAACTTGACTTCAAAATATTTGGTTTGGAGACCATCAAAGATCAATATGTGCATGATGCTGATTTTAAAGATGTAATGCATAATTGTAAAGAAGGAAAAATGTGGAACAAGTTCGTCGTTACTGATGGATTTGTGTTCCGTGCTAACAACCTATGCATTCCAGCTAGCTCCGTTCGTCTTTTGTTGTTGCAGGAGGCGCATGGAGGAGGATTAATGGGACACTTTGGCGTGAAGAAGACGGAGGATGTACTTGCTACACATTTCTTTTGGCCAAAGATGAGATGGGATGTTGAGCGTTTTATTGCTCGCTGCACTACATGTCAAAAAGCTAAGTCACGACTCAATCCTCATGGTTTATATATGCCCTTGCCTGTACCTAGTGTTCCTTGGGAGGATATATCTATGGACTTTGTTTTAGGTTTACCTCGAACAAAGAAGGGGGGGGATAGCATATTTTTTGTCGTGGATAGATTCTCGAAAATGGCACACTTTATACCATGTCATAAAAGCGATGATGCTTTTAATGTTGTTGATTTGTTCTTTCGTGAAATTATTCGCTTGCATGGTGTGCCAAATACTATTGTTTCAGATCATGATACTAAATTTCTTAGCCTCTTTTGGAGATGTTTATGGGCTAAGTTGGGGACTAAACTTCTCTTTAGTACTACTTGTCACCCCAAACTGATGGACAAACTGAAGTAGTCAATAGAACATTGTCTACTATGCTTAGGGCTGTTTTGAAGAATAATAAGAAAATGTGGGAGGAATGCTTGCCTCATATTGAATTTGCTTATAATCGTTCATTGCATTATACTACTAAGATGTGCCCTTTTGAAGTTGTGTATGGTTTCCTACCTCGTGCACCTATTGATTTGTTGCCTCTTCCATCTTCGGAGAAGGTTAATTTTGATGCTAAACAACATGCTGAATTGATTTTAAAAATGCATGAGTTAACTAAGGAAAACATTGAGCATATGAATGCTAAATATAAACTTGCTGGAGATAAGGGTAGAAAACATGTCGTGTTTGCACCAGGAGATCTTGTTTGGTTACATTTGCGTAAGGATAGATTTCCTGATTTGCGCAAATCAAAGCTAATGCCTCGTGCTGATGGTCCTTTTAAGGTGTTGGAGAAAATAAATGATAATGCATATAAACTTGAGTTGCCTGCAGATTTTGGGGTTAGTCCCTCTTTTAACATTGCAGATTTGAAGCCTTATTTGGGTGAGGAAGATGAGCTTCCGTTGAGGACGACTTCATTTCAAGAAGGGGAGGATGATGAGGACATCAATACCATTGTTACACCCACAGCCCCTACTGCTACATATACTAGACCAATTACTAGAGCTCGCGCACACCAATTAAATTATCAGGTACTTTTGTTTCTTGGTAATGATTCTAATGTTCATGAGAATATGATGCTGCCTAAATTGGATACATTTATTTTGCTTACAAATGAAGGGCCTAGCTTGGAGAAGGATGAACATTGGAGCAAGAACAAGCATGGAGATGATGGCATGTGCAAGGGGAACAAGAACGGAGTTACAAGTGATGATGTCAGGACTTTGAAGCCACCATAATGGGTGCATGAAGCCTTGGACGAAATATAAAATATGCCACTTCATCAATTTCATCCCGAGGCTATTCTAGGTGCTGCGTCACCTCATTATTGGGCCAGGCCCATGTAATTTCGAAATACATAAGTATAGGCTATTTTTAGAGTCTGTATGTGTGGGGAAACAAGAGATAGGGTTGATTTCGGACCCCTCCACCAAGGGCCACAAAATTGCCCCCTCTTCCTCCATATATACAGCCCTTAGGGCACCGTTTAGACTTTGGGTTTTGTTTAGATTAAACTTTGCCATAGCTGCAACTTCGCGTACTTCGTTTGTGTTCAATGACCAGACAAAGGCGTCACAGAACCCCACCTTCATTAATAAAGGTTTCCTCTGTTATTCGCAATATCCAGATTGCAATCTTAGTTTCTTGCTTGTTCTTCATTTGCCTGCAGGAGATAGACCCTCGTGGTCAGGTTGATCGTGCTCCGGCGTGGTCAATAACGTCTCGGGGTTGGTTTAGCGATTGCAAAGGCATGACGTCCTCGCACGTTCGTAGTCAGATCGTCAAAGTCGACTTCCACCAAAATGATAGCCACCATCTCATCGAAAGACAGGACACCTTTGCCTCTATCAGTCCGTTTGCGCAAGCTCGATGCCATGCCCGTGTTGCCGCCACTGCCTCCCACGCAGGCTACACCCAGGGTTGGGTCTTCATCTTCTTGTCCTTCCGTTCGCTTGAAGCCCGACGACCGCCCTCCAACGAGGGCCCGAGGAAGTGTTGTGTCAGTCTGTCCAGCAGCGGCTAGGTTAGGAGCAAACTAGACTGGAGGCTGGAGCGAATGAATTGGGATTTTTCCTGCTGTCGATCGATATGGGAGGCGCTCGTTTGGGCCGCGAGCCTGCTATAGGGCCTGCCTTGCACTTATGTTACTGGCCCCATCCAAATTGAAACATTTTGCTTCATTTTTTACATTGCCTGCTCGTGTGTTGGGACGAACAAAACTAGGCTGGGCCAACCTGGACGTCTCAAACTAGGTGCACACTTTCCAGCCACCTGAGTCGGCCGCCTATACCAGCCCCTATGGTGGCGTCGCCCCTTTTTGCATGTATGATTGGGTAGTGAAAAATATTCCAGTGGCGCTTTTGATTTACCCACAGAATGGTTGAATTGCTTGTTTCTATGAACTGAGTTTGCCAATAATGTGAAGGATGCCAGTCTTTTCATCCTATTGTAGATTGCTTAGATCTCGATATGCCAAAAGTAATCACATGAAATATATAGTAAAAGCCAGTGTGATGTGTGTGGCTACAACTAGTCTGACTACATGTCCTCATATAACATATCAAGTACGCACCATCTTACCAGATTAACCATTCGACTTACCAATGCAGTGCGGGAAGAAAGAAGTATTGAGACTGCGTATCCAAGCAATTGATGCCATGGACTCCTTCGTACAACCTTGTAAGCGAAAAATAAGTGGCAGTGTGCCTGTACAAAGAACTAGCATAAGTTCAGTTACCTGCTTCTCGGAATTTTAGGTAGCCACTTATTGCAAAATTGTTCAATTACATTGCTTGGCTTAATTTAGTTTGCTACTGATTACATAATGCCACAGCCTGTTAATCCTATTGTAGTATGCGCCTATCTATGTGTTTGATACTTACTGTTAATAATTACATGTTTGCCTTAACTTAAATATCTACTTGTTTGTTTAACTGCTTTGCTGCTGCAACAACGGGTTACAATGATGTTAATAACTACTTTCAGCATCCAATTGAAACTCTTTAATTCCTTATTTGTTTAACTAGTTTTCTGTTATAACTCCCAGTTAAGATGTTTTGCTAACTTCAACTTTTCTGAATCCAATCGGAACTTTAATGGCAAAACAGGTTAGCCCAAGATCAAATAGAGAGGTCCCCATGGACGTTGCATCATCCCACAGCAGTGGCACTGGCCTAATCGTGCATTATGAATTGCCAACTGCTGATGCTCTAGAGGATAAACTAGTGGTAGAAAGAGATTCTACTTCTGCACTTAGAGATGAAGTTGACATGTTGAGGAAGCAAACAACACAATGACAAGCAGTACACAAGAAAAGCATTAAATATTTGGTGGATTTCAAAACGAAGCAAGCTGAGACTGACCACATTGTTAAGGTCCTGAAGGAAAAAAGGAAATGAAATTCCCACTTGGTAAATAATAGGTGAAATGTTCTTTCCATCATTGAATAACCTTTGTGTTGTTTGTTCATGTAATCAATCAAACCATTTTTTTTAGAGATGTAATAATTGTTTTTTGTTTTTTGTTTTTTGGTTTGTAATTTTATTTGAGCACAAGTTTGTATTAATTGATAAGACTCAGAGACATTTCATTTGGATTGTTGTGCCAGACCTACAAATATACCAATCGGGCTGAATGTGCATTCAGCAATAATAGTAGTATAGATGGACCATAAGTGGCACGCATCAGAAAGGGCCAAGATGCTGGCTAAAAAAGGATGTTGTTGTAGCAAAAAAAAGTACAGCGGCCTGGCTTATGTATGTTAGTTGATATTATTGATCCATATACTCTATAAGTGTTTATATGTCTGTTAGTTCTGTACATTCTTGGTTGATTGACTCGGTATTTGAATCTTGATACATCGCTTGTGTACATATCTAAATGGAAGTACACATTATCCTGCGTGTGACATTTGAGTTGGACATGAAGTGTTCCAAATATTCGAATTCACCTTAAACTAGATTCTAGCTTCTGAATTTGAGTATCGGCATTTGTAAACCATATTCATATATGATAGTGGAATACAATTTTGTCGTCCTATTGAAGATATATAAAAGCACATAGAATGATTTATAAATATTCATATAGGAATACAAAATGGATTCGAATTTAGTTGCCAGGGTAGATGTGGATGCTTATTGTCCCAAAATTCGAAAGAAGCGGCAAAATGTCCACTCCCACGTCGGCTGCCCGAAGCCAAGTGTTTGGGAGATGGAAATTACAGTCTACCCATTACACGGACAATCCATCGGCCCAATTTCCACTGCTCTAAATAGGGGTAGGTTTAACTTCAATCAGACGTGACACGACCGCCTCTGAGCCCATTCCAACACGGTGGGCGTCAAACATGGGCGGCAAAACACATTTGATTCAATCTCGTCCGAAAGACCTCTATTTCTCCCTCCATTCCCCATTCATAGACGGTGGGCAGCAAAACAAACTCGACTCGGCCGAAATCGATGTAGGCAAATATTTTCAATAGGGGCAGGTTTGTAACTTCACTCAGACATGACACAACCGCCCTACTTGTCAGCCTCGTTCATACACCGTGGGCGCCGACCACCCTCTCCTGCCCGAAATCGCTCTGGGCAAATATTGGCGAGATGCGAGATTACCGTCCTATCCCCAACCGACAAGACGTCCAAATTTTAAACGAGGGCTAAGTTTGTAACTTTCCCATATTTCAGACAGGCGCGTCCCAAAAACATGGTTCCTCGTACCTCTCCCTCCATTTTCCCATTCATACACCGTCCGCGCTAGAACACCATTCCCACACCAGCCTCCGTCCGCCACCCCATCCATCACCACCGTCCTCCACCATATCGGAGCGCCTACCAAGACCGCGTCGTCCACTGCTAGAGATGGACGTTTCTCATCCACGGTGACGGACCAATAGCCTTGCATCGCATCCTCTCGCTTCATCGGTTTCGTCGTCCTCTTTGCCGGGGCCGCTCACACAACCTTCACTTCCACTGCAACATGACTTATCCCCCGATGCACCCATTTACCGTCGCAGATCTACTTCAATGCCACCGACAGCCATCGCACCCCCGATGCCTACACGGTGTCGCAAGAGAGGTGGTACTTCATATCTCCTCAACTTTTTGATCTCAACCAGAAAATAGATCTTAACTTGGTTACTCTGCTTTCTTTTCATCTCTTAGAATTTAGTTTTAGTTTGAAGCAAACAATGGATGTTAAATATCATTTCTCTGGTTTGCAGCTTCAAATCTGCCATGGCACAGTCATAATACGGTTAATTGATCATGCTTAGGGTTTAATTGATCATGTTGGTTCTGTGGTGGTTTCTTTAATAGAAATCGGAGGGGAAACCCTGTTTTGCTAAAAAATATGCTTAGAGTTTCCCCCTTTTATGATCACTATACGATGAGAATATGTGTTTCGTGTCATAATAACACTGCTCCACCCATCAAGCTAAACAAGCTTAGTTGTTCAAATATGAATCTGATATTATTAAAACAGGGTTGTTTAATTGGTCAGCTAAATGTTCCTAAATTAGTTTTGAAAATGCATGTTCGCCGCTCGGGTGTGTATCTCTACAGGGTGCCCATGGTGGGCCGGCCCAACCTGAGATTTTGGGTCGTCCAAGGCCCCGATTCCCCTCTGTTCTGCTGCACGCTTCCGATCTCTACTCGCCCCCAGCCATCTGCCTCGCCGGCGACTTGCCGTCCCCGGACGACATGAATCTAGTAGGAGACCCCGGACTAACAGGAGGCCAGGAGCAGCTCGCCCAATAGCATCACCGCTGCCCGAGTGCGCCGTGTGCCTACCTTCCTAGTCCGTTCAGGGCTCAGGCGTGCAGGACCCACGAAGCCAACCCGATTTATCCTGAGATACGTCCTCAACACTCAGCAGCAACTCCTCATCACCCATTTTCGAATTGATTCATTACTCATTAGGCAGGAGCCGCAGGACTGTCATTAGGGTTTGTTGTGTGCTCAGTGCAACCTACACTTAATGGTTCAGATGTATTTCGGTAATCTTTAGTACCTCTAAAGTTCATAGGGTTTTCAAAATTCCGGCCCCCGGAACAGACACTAGTCATTTTGGATTGTTGGTCGTAGTGACATTGACCCATATAACTACTTCAAGCCAGCTTTGTTGACAATTTTACTTGTCTTTCTTACTCATTCGATATAATATCCAATTATTCATGTCGATTAGTTGCAAACAATAAGTGGTAGACAAACTTCTTCATTCAGATTTGGGACGGTCTCTTACTGCAGTTACAATTCTGCATACTTGTCCTAGTAAGCTCACAAGTAAATGATTGATTCACTACATTAATGCTTGCCTTGTCATATTTGTTGTCAATTGTCTTTTAGGGTGGACCACCCTGTTTCTAAATACTGGAACTATAGACATGAGTGAATAGTATTTCTCTATGTGATCTCTTCCATCATGTGTGGGCAACGAACACTGCATTGTATAGAAAGAAAGTGCCATTTCCAGCATTTACATAGGTTTCGATCTTTTACATGGAATACAATCTGCCTACTTGCTTTGTGTCGCACTACCAACACTCCACCCTTGAAGCTAAACATTATGCAACTCATAATTGCTTAGTTTATTTGTTCAAATACAAATTTCATATGATTCTAATGTTCCTACTTCAGTTTTGAAATGTGTGCCTGCCTGTTATAGAGACGTAAGGGGTTTGTATTTCTGTGTGTGGTCTGCTCAGCACGGTTGGGGGGTGAACTTCTCATATGCAGGGGTTTATAGGGAGACACTCTCTAAGTTGAATCCGCAATGCATTCCATAGATAATCTGACTACTTTTTATGTTTTCATGAATCTCATATTCTGAACAGCATCATAATGATTATGAGCTTGCGCGCATGAAAAGAACAAAGCAGAACAATGCCATGGATGTCAAACTTGGCATTAAGGGACTAAAATCAAGTCTGGATGCAATGCAATGCAAACGCTCTCCACCTGCAGATTCATGCTCAGAATATGATCCTAACAGTGATTCTGAGCTAGAGGGAGACCTAAGTCAATGTAGCTCCCTAGTGGAGGAGTCAGAGGAAGATGCCCTATCTTATTCACCCATCAAGGTGCTTGCTCTAACTTTCCAAGGTTACATTGCTCGCATATATCTTGCAACTGATGCTTTGCATTGCTTCTACTTTGTTGAACTGCCATTAGCTTAGTTTACACACTGTGTATGTGAAGACGCCCTGCCTATCCATTTTCAATACATATTCCATCTGTCATCATACCATATTTATCCATTCAAATGTTGTTCTTGTGTATCAGACGTTCAAAAGGAAGAGGGCGATTGCTGATCATGGAGGAGCACAAGCAAAGTATTTGGAAAAGGTAGTGGCACCTAATAAATCAAATAGCCCATTAGGTGTAGTTGCAATATCACCTGACCCACAAAACACCCCAACTCTAGCAGACTCTAGCACTACTACACTGGTCATTTCTGATGCCCCAACTCAGCAAACCCCTACTGCAGCAAACAGTATCATTATGCCAGTTGACATAGCACCAGCTCTATGACGCAAAACCCCCATTCCAGCAAAGAGTACACCAAATCTAGTTGCCAAATCCCTTTTCAAACCAAAGAGAGCCCCAATTGCAGCAAATAGGAGCCCTGTTCCATTTCTTCCCAGTTTAGAAGATGAAGCTTATGTTGTTGTCAGGAACTTTGTGCGCATCTTTCCTTCATGGAAAGATTATACCGCAGACACAGAACAATTTCCAGTCTTCCTCCGCAACTTACGCGTAAGTAATGTACTAATGTTATTCATGGTCATTACTGCATATGTTTCTGCTGACAGAAGACACAAGATTTCATTCTTTTAAATAGGCAAGGAGCAAACTAGATTGTGAAGATGAGCAAGGGTTGGTTGCGCTTTTCAAGCACTCATTGATGAAGTATCGTTCCTACCTGAGGCAAGCGCACTTCGATGGCAAGCCTCTGAACGAAATTTCTGTAAAGTCTCCGGTGCTACATTTATCCGACAGTGACTGGAATAATCTTGTTACACATTGGTCTCGGCTGCAGTGTAAGGTACTGTCTATGATATCACATCACAATTTGAACTACATTTCTGCATTTGCCTTAATGTCTCACTTGTACGAAAACTATTAGCATAAGAACATTCGTTCTCAAGGGACCACATAATCTCGCAACTATACTGCACACTGCATTGCTCTTGTGAGTACCTCTTGCCCTGTATGACCATACTTACTTTCATAGTTGTTTGATTATGTAGCATCACTGCACATGTTAGCCTCGTAATCGTCCATTTGGTGGACATTGTAAGATCCGTATGGACTCTTACATAAATTTAGAATCAACCCAATGCTTTTGAAGAGGTTTAGCTCTGCAGTCCTCTTGTAAGGACTGAACGTGGTCTATCAGTATACTTACATTAACAGCTACTCCTTCCGTCCCATAATATAAGAACGTTTTGTATAGTACACCAGTGTTCAAAACACTCTTGTATTATGGGAAGAGGGATTGGTTCATTGTGTAGCATTCTGCATCTTATATCCCTCGCCCACCATTTACTAAAACAGATCAGATTTATATTTAATCTTACCAACAAGTAGAATACACAGACAATGCCAGTGCAGAAGTGTAGCCCATTGCTCTTGTCAGTACATTTTGTCCTATAACGCTTGTACTTCCAGGGATTGGTAGTTGATTATGTAGCATTAGTCTGCATCTTATCTTCATTATCATCTATCCCTTCCAGTATTATCATATCTATAATTACTCTCTACAAAATGTAGAGTACAAGCAATGCTTATGAAGAAGATTCTATGCGGAAATTCTTGAGTTATCCTTCCCTTGACATGGAGAAGGGCATTATAAAGCCGCTGTTAACTGTTAATGTAAGTCAGTCCTTCTAAAGCCTTTATCCTCAACTGCTATTTAATTTTCTCATACTCCCTATCGTTTATTGCTGTTTAATTTGCTATTTCTACCAAAATGCATGTTCGCAGGAACCGTAAGTTCTAAGCTTTACTTGTAAAACCAAATTCCTTATTCATACCATGCACATTACTTAATACTCCCTATGTGTATGCTTGTTTTTGTGGATCTATAATCCAGTGTGTGGTGAAGCAGCCCACGTTTGCACCTTGTCATCTCCTATTTTATCTTACTGATGTGGCTGATGATATGAACAACATGCCATGCACATTATCCAAAATAGATACAATGATTTTCTTTGCCCTTCATCTATGCTTGTTGTGTTGACATGGTAATCTAGTAGTGTGGTGAAGCTCCCCGCATTATGAACAATGCCAAATTATGCTATTGATATTTTGAACTTACTCTTTATTTTCTAATTTGAAATTGGATGGAATTGACAGCATATTTATCATCTTTGTTTATACACGTGCAAAACCTGTCATCTCTCTGCTTTGTTTCAGGGTGATATGCCTGATGGCATGCACAAGTCTGCTGAAGGCTGTGAGACAAACCCAACATATATTGCAACAAAGAAGGCAAACCATCTTGAAGATAGCGAGACAACCCCAAAGTCTTGTCTTTATGTTGTGTTCAAGTTACTTGAGACTAGCAGTCAGACAAGCTCACAGACTTTGTTGTCTGAATCAGTTCAACTTCTTCAGTCGCAAGTTCTAGCAGAAAGGCATTCTGCAACTCAACTTCGACTTGAATTCCTATCTCTAAGAAAGATTGCGGAGAACACTAATGAGAACCTCATCGCTAAACAGCTACATCTGGAAGCTATGAACGACATGCTAGGCCGGTCTCACAGCCTTGCTCAACAGCTTGCGCAGCAGTTCCCATGCAAGGCTAACCTTTCTTGAACTGTCTTGGAAGTGGTCTCGGTTTAGTATTATTTTCTTACGCTGCAATGGTGCCTCGTTTTTGTAATCTGCTTCTTCGTTGCGCTTTATGATCACTGGTGGCGAACTTCGATGCACAGCGGATGTAATATACCTTAAATCCTTTATTTTATAGTGTAGGTTTATTCTTAGTTACTATGCCGTAATTTCTTTATTGTATAGAGTAGGTTTGTTCTTAATTCCTACTAGTTACTGCCATCATTCGCTATCTAAAAAAATCAATTGTAGTCTACCGGGCCAAAACATTCGACTCTAACGGGCCTGGTTTTAAGCGGGCAACAATTGGGATGGCCTGCGTCTTTCTTGGGCCCGAATGATTGGGGCCTTTACACATTGCGCCAGGCCCACAACTTACACCGGCCTATATTTTAGTTGGGCCTTTTGTCGACCCAGCGCTTAGTTTAGCCCAGGTAGCGTTGGGCCATTAACAGGCCGAATATTGTACTGGCCTGTTACGGCCGAGATGAAACCACGGGCCTTTAGCAGGCCAAAATACATGTTCGGCCTCAATTTTCACTAGTCGTCGATGGGCCTTCAGTAGGCTGAAATGTAGA
The DNA here is from genome assembly GCF_018294505.1 of Triticum aestivum. Taxonomy (NCBI): domain Eukaryota; kingdom Viridiplantae; phylum Streptophyta; class Magnoliopsida; order Poales; family Poaceae; genus Triticum; species Triticum aestivum. Next base: position 363,010,572 of record NC_057801.1, on the reverse strand, counting down.
CCAGGCCTTTTTGGGCCCAGTTAGCTCACGGGCCGTTACCAGGCCGAAACATATCTTGGGCCTTAGTTGGCCCACTGATATCATGGGCCTTTAAGAGGCTGAAAGCTTAGTACAGGCATCAATGGCCCGAATTACGCGACAGGCCTTTAACAGGCCCAAAGTCACATTGGGCTTAATTGTTGCCACCTTTAGCACGGGCCGTTAGTGGGCCCGATGTCCCGTCGGACCATATATGGCCCATGGGCAGCACGGGCCATTCCCAGGCCGAAAGTCACATCGGGCTGAAATGAGCCCATGTCTACATCAGGCCTCTAATAGGCCGAAAGTCACTGGGCTATAGTTGGGCCCAAATATTCGGCGAACAATTAACGGGCAAGATCTGGCTTTGGGCCGCAAATGGGCCCAAATATTGGTTGAACAATTAATGGGCCAGAACTGGCTTCGGGCCGTAAATGGGCCCAAATATTGGGCGAACAATTAACGGGCCAGATCTGGCTTCGGGCCATAAATGGGCCTTTATTACGCAGGCCGTTATTGGGCTGGCCCACTAGTACATGATTAAGTACTAGGGGCCTTTGACTGGGCCAGCCTTTTTAACCTATATGGGCCTCTGTTGGGCCCAGCCTTGTGTCGACATATCATAGGCATGTCTCCTCCAATGGACGATTGACATCTGGCCCAATAACGACCTGACAGGTGTTCCCTTCGACCAATCAGAATTTTACATGTGGAAATTTCCCATTGGTCCAGGCTGTTAACGGGTTATCGGATCCAAAACCCGACCCTATAGCTTAACGGTGTTCTGTTATGGTGGATGCCACGTGTCGTTCACCCTTGATGAAAGCAATTCTGTGACACGCGATTTATCGTCATAGATGTGGACACTTCCGTGATGATAATTTTGGTAATGTCATGGAACATTTCTACGACAGCACAGGTATGACTATCTTGATTCTGTCATAAAATTGTCATGGATGTACATGCATGACAAAAAACGCGACCTACTATGACAAACACGTATCATCATGGAAGTGTATTTTTTTGTAGTGTACGTTGGAGACGTATCACGGCGCAACATGACCGTTGGATCAAACTCAGACGATGCAGATTAGCCACTGTAGCACAAAGCGTGTGGGTGCGTTTGGTTGCATTCCCATCTCAATATAGTTGTTCCCTCTTTATGCATGCTCATCTCAACAACCCTCTTCATGCATTCTCCTAGTGTATTTGTGTTAACCTACTAGTGTGGACTCATGCACCCTTGATGCACTCTGCCAAACACCCAAAAGTGGGTCGAGAAGGGAACTTTTGCTCCCATCCCATGCACCCTTCATACACCCTGCCTAACACTGATTCATGCTTCATATGGTTCATGTTTCATTGAGTACTGTGGCACCTTACTCTCCGCGCACTATAAAACTAGTTCTGTTAACATTGATCTCACTGTTCATTCTCGACCGGACAGACAAAAAAGGGGTACTATGTTACATTACTGTTCATATAGTTGACATGCGCACAACATCATTTGTTGTCCTCATATCTTACTACACTAGCAAGAAGATTATGTAGTACTGATATATGAACCACTACACATGCCTAGTAGTAGGAGCACTGTGTAAGTTCAAGTGGCTGCCGTGTTTCACACTCCTCCATCATAAGAGTGGAAACGTTTGTTGTATTCATTTTTTCTTTGGAAACAGTGGTACACTCTACCGTGCGGATCCTCCTCGACGGTCGTCAGGAACCTTGCTACTCACTTTCGCCGACGTGTGGGACAGCCAACATCGGGGTCTACTAGCCATGTACTGTACTAAATTACTCCGTACTAGAGTGCCCAACTTCACGGTAGACTACCCAGATCGAAGCGCCGAAGTAATGCCTAATGAGCCATCTAATCACAAAACCCCCACCTTTCTAGGAGTAAGTTGGACGGACGAAGCAACCATCATTTCACTCTTCTCCCTCAGCTTCCTCTCTTGAAGAAAACCCCAACTCGTTTCTCCCTCATCTTGTTCCTCATTTCTTCAAGAAAACCCCGACCTGCTTCTGCCATTGTTCTTGTCTCCAAAAGAAGGAAGGGTGAGCGCATCAATGGTGTTGATTCTGGCCAAGGCCCAGTCTTTCAACCCCGAGACTGATCCTATAACTCCCTCTCTGTGTCTTCTTTTGGGTTTGTGATTATGGTTTCTTTTCTTTTCTTTCTATTTGATAGTTTCTTGATGGACCATGGAGCACTGGCGAAGTGATGTCTATGGATGTGGCCAAAACCGTCGAGGCTGAGGGTACGAACAAGCGCAACCACCCCGCCGAGACTACTGCGGACAATCTCAAGGCCATCGCCATGTCCAAGCCCCTCTCGATCTCTCTGGGATCCCTCATTAAGCAAGTCCAGGTAATATCTTTTCTTGGCAATCTTTTTCTCGATCTTGATCGTGTTTTTCATCTAACATGCAGTATTAGTAATAATAGTACAACTTTTTGGGTGATCTTGCATGTGATTTTTGTGTGCCAATTGACGGTTCTAAATTCCTCTTTTGACCAAAACATGCGAGAGGTTGAAACTTATTTGTTATAGATTACTTTCAACTACTTTATGAACATAAATGCTACCTTTGAAGAGAGTATATTAGCCTCAGTAACTTGTGTTATGGATATTGCAAGTAATCCCTCTGCTCTCATGCCTTTGAAGACATGTTCTAGTGTCTTTTTTCACTCATTTCTGTGTGTATATGTAGTCTTATATGGAGTAAAATATCAAAAATCATCTTATATTTCTGAACGGAGGTAGTAATAAAATATTTGGTTTCTGTTTGAATTAGAACTAGGTCCACGGTGGAGATGAAGTTCTCAAAGTCATGCCGTGTGAACTGGAACACCTGAGGATGAGTTCTACTGCTAAACTATCCAGCTATTGTGTCCTTGTCGCCACGTGTCCTGAACTAGTGTTTTCTAGTAGCATTGTTGTCAGGCGTGTTCTCGAGGGTGTACTTCACCACAACAATTTCCTGGTCGTGCCTTCGATTATGAACGGTGTGGTTGTTGTAAAGCTTACCAACAAATCTGATGCGGACTGTCTTCACCGTCATGTTTATGAGTGGAAAGACCACTCTGTTAGGTTCTCCAAGGTTGACAAGACGGTGATGGAGCTGGTAGACATCTCTCACCAAGTCCATGGCCTAGTTAGTTATGCGGGGCACATCCCGTAGGTCGGTGGGAAGAAATAGTCTGCATAGTTTAATTAGTGCAACTTTGCTTGTCTGTAGTATGTACTATTGTTCAGTACTTGATTTGTGTGTGTGAACCCTGTATTGTTTAGTACTTCCGCTTTTGTTGTCTGGTGAGTCATGAGAACAGTCTATGTTAATGTCTGTCAACTCAATTCAGTCTATATATTTTGAAGTATCCAGATCATCTTTTTTGTGAGGACGGTTTATCAATTATGGTTACACTCCAATATCTGTATGTATTGCAGGGTTTATCGCACCCACCAGTATTTTGTCCCATGGATGTTCGGTCCATACGATTTGTCAAGACCTTTGGACTGTCCTGCTTCTGGGAGTAAGCGGGGGCCCTACATATCACGCGTAATTGGGTGATCAATCTTCTGTTTACAAGTTGAACATAGTGATTTCTTGGTAAGGATTCACTCGTGCGCAGCAAGTAAATCTTATTGATTTACTGTCTAAATCTTATTGATTTAATGTCATGCTTTCTTACTTTTGCTGCAATTTTATGATGCAAGTTTTGTCATGTGATATTCGTCACAGAATAAACCGTTTTGTTTGCTCTATGATGGTTATTTAGTAACGAAGGCACTATTCATCACTTATATTACTCGACAAAATTGGATCAGTCTGTTTTCTGAGTAAAATCTGAAGCCCTATGATGAACTGCAGTTTGGTTTAACAACCACGCCGTAATTAGTCCTTCTCGCGTTTAAAAGAAATGAAGAAAAAGACTAGATCAAGGTCACAGAGCCTAGTCAAGTTATAAAGTTGATCATAGCAAACCAGAGACACTCGTTGTTGTCTCGCACATTAGTACCACCTTCAGCAACGGATCGAGCACCGACACCTTCTCCAGTGGCACTTGCTCTAGCACTGATAGCGGCAACAGCTCATTCTGATCCACCTGAGGATTGGGCATCGACCGCGTCAGCGGATCAGGTTGATCTACCAGAGGATAGGGCATCGACACCGGCACCCGTTCCTACATCGGCACCAGCTCCACAAGGAGCACCATATCCGGCAACAGCGGCAGCACTACCAGTCGCACTGGCACAGGCACCAGCAACGGCTCCGGCACCTACACCAACACTTGAAGTTGCACTTGCATCTGCTCCGGCCCATACAGCAGCAACAGAACCAGTAGTTGCACCGGCAATAGACTGGGCTGCAGTTCGCACTTTATATACCAAAGTCCTTACAAAAACTAACATCTCCACCTTCTTGGTAAGCATTGGCCGCCCAAGTGTTTCGTTCTTTTTTCTTTCCATGTTTTTTTCACATGATTCACTGTGTCGATCTAACTGTTTGTGTATGTATTCTTGTTTGCAAACAGAGAATTCCTAGAGCAACGAGGGAGTCGTTCAACAATCCAGGTGACCGTGGCTAAGTTTCTCTTACCATGCGCAGCCTTGGTGTGAATGAACTTGCTCAATATACCGTAAGTACAAAGGATGGTTGCATGATGACTGATGCTAAAGGATGTTCAAGGTTCAAATCTAAATGAAATCTTGTATTAGGGGATGATGTCAAAATCGATTTTTCTTGGCAAGGAGAGTTGGTCCAAATGAACTTTGAAATTCTTTAGTAGCAGCACACAGCTGTCGTACTGATCTATCCTCCGAGAGATTTTGATGTAATAATATGGCATGGTGAAACAAGTGTCCTGTGTGTATAAGTAGTACTACAATATTATTTATCACGTAGGATACCGTTGGTAGAATTGCAACTCTGGTTGTAGGTTAGAACTGTTGTTCGATTTCATTCTAACAACTGTCGTGCTTTACTCAATTTTTTGTATTCACCTTGCGACAACATCTAAAACCTACGCCGTACCGATCGCTTGCAATATGAAATGCGCTGAGGTAGAACACATGGGCCACCAAACATGCCGTCCCACCGGCCTGTGGCCCAAAGTTCAGGACCGTGAGCCTGTCTGAGTATTATATTCTCAGCTGAACCCACATATTATGTTATATATATTCCCCTTCATTTTTCTTATGTATAAAGTTGTGATATAAAAGATTTTTAGATTTCTTTATAGAGGGAGTATTTGATGTAGGGAAGAACCCTAGATGCCCGATCTTTCACGATTGGAGGGGATGCTATGAAGAACACGAAGAACACGAGGAGAAATCACGAGGGGAAACATGAGAGAATCACTCAAACCAACAAGATATGGTCACACATGTGCTAGATCCATGAACACAAAGAGAGATACACGATTCAAACCCAACAAAGGACGATACAAGTAGCTAGTTCATCTCCATGAGGAGGTCTTGAGGGTCATCCCATGAATGGGGTCTTGAATCCAAGATGGATCTTCTCCGAAGAGGACGCGGTCTCTCATGAGGAGTAGATCCGTATGGATGAGCAAAGCTCTATCTCAAATGAGCTAAACCAATGCTGACCCTAACTAGGAGGAGGGGGTGCCCTATTTATAGTCATAGTGCAATTGGGGGTGAAGTGAAGGGGTATATGGGCCTCGGCCGATACTCTGCACATAGACAGGCGTCGGATGTTCGATGGGTACCGGACGTTCGGTGGCTTGTAAGGGACCAGACGTCCGAGAAGCATCGGAAGTCCGATGTTTCGGCTCGGCTGTGGATTTGTCAGTCGTCCGGTCGGGACCGGTCGTCCGGGCACTGGAGGATGTCAGCCGTCCAGTCGGCGTTGGTCGTCCGACCGCTGTAGGTTTCGCTGGCTGGGACATGGGCTGGATGGTGAACACTCCAGTCGTCGGACGTCCGACAGGCGTCGATCGTCGGACGTCCGTGAGCTGTAGCTTCCTAGCAGCTCTTCCTCTTGTTCCTCGCGCTTGGTGTCCTCATCGTCTTGTCCAATGCTCCTAGCTGAGCCATGGCCTTCCTCCTGGTTCCTGGACATGCATTGCACACATGTTTGAGGTAGTAGCCATGTCTCAAATACAGAAATTGACGATTCGGAGAGGAGCGAGTTCACATTGTGTCCGATGGCGTATGTTTGAGGTCTCGTCATATGTCCTCTTGGGGCTTAGAGAGTAGTCGGAGTGTACATGGGGATTCACATGGGATGCTCCGCATCATCTCCCCCTCCCCTTGGGAAAGATCCGACCACGGATCGTGATCCTCATCACCATGCAAACGGTTGTCATGGACGGACTTGTAGTTGGACGAAGTTGAAGACATGGCGCAATCCAAGTACTCCAAGGTGTCTACGGAGTGATAGACATGCAAAAAGAGCAAACACAAGCGACACTCGGAAATACAATGGTAAGCGCGCACAAACTGTCCATCATGTAAGAATGAGTCCGTGCGACAAGATTGTTCGTGACAAAGCGCATGAAGCTTATGAAGATGATACAGAATGATATGCAAAGCATTCATGTGAGCAAATTCAATCATTGTGCACAAAAATGTGTTGTGAATATGATCAATGCAACTACGGTGCAAAATGATGTCATAGCGAGACGGTTTCTCAATAACATGAATATGGCAATGGATGCTCAATATGATTATGTTATCATGCAACTGATGGTGGACAATATGATCATGATGTATGAATATGCCATCAAGAAATATCACAACAAATTTGCTAAGGAAATGTATAAGCTCATATATCATGGATGACATGGGAATACAAGATGCAACAAGGCAATCATATTGTGAGTCAATCCATGCATAGGGTGCAAATTTGTTATGTGTGGTGTTGTACCATAGCTCGATGACGTGGCACTCCTCAACTTGAAGGTCCATAGGGTGCATCTCCAATGTCGCTCCTCTGTTTGCGAGATGTATCATGTAGACAACAAGGAGACAACAATGAAAGAATGACCCATCCAATGCGCGTATTTGAGGATGGCTCAAAGGGAAGGAGTTCACCTTTATGAGGATGTCGAAAATGTTGGTGTCGCCCATCGCATATGGCTTCACATGACCAAGTTGTCTCGTGATGTTACCGCCTTGTGAATCCTTCAAAATGAAAGAACATGGCAAACACTCGGAAAAACAAATGAGGTTAGCGGAAGTGCAAAACCTATCATTCATGTGGTAAGATACCCAACAAGCGTATGCATCATGCTCATCATAAGAAAGGACAAGGGATCATTTCATAGTATGGAGGCATATGATGCAAGAACAACAAAATACAACATGCACAAGTAAACAAGCATGCATCACAAGTAAAGTGTCCAAGTCTCCACGATCAATAAGCATAAATGCAACTATTGGAGGCAAGTGACAATGAGCAAGATATATCATGTGAGAGGCATGATCATATATGTCATCAACCCAAGAAAGTGAGTAAGTGTGGAACATGGGTGATGCAACATAGCAAGCAATCATAGCAATCAAGTGAAGCAATCTAGTAGTTCGAAGATGCAACATACTAGAGGGAATCATGGCAAGCATGTCATGTATGCAAATAGTGGGCATGAATAATGCACATGACTATCAGAAGCATGAAAGAAAGATATGGGGAGAGTATCATCATTGTATTGGCAAGAAGTCCTATTTAAATAGCAATCGGACATCATGACTCTCCAAACACAAGAATCAACAATAGCATGTGGCACATGGTAAACATGGCAATAGCAACAAGTATCTCCACCAAGCATGCAAATACACAGAGAAGTAGCATAATGGTGAATCATGGGTAGATGCAAGCAAGGTGTAGCGACCCGACCCTAAATCAGTCAAGTCTCTGTGTAGTTGTACCATCCCAAGTTCATGCTGGCACACATAGTACATTGATGAAAAGATTCAAAGTTCAATCACACCTGAGTTTATTACAGGATTCTCATATCGAGTCTTTATTACATCATAATAAATTCGTCTGAAGGCCAACTCATGAGAAATAAACTAAATAAAGTTGCAGAAGCGTAGACAAATAGCAAGTCCATCCGACTCCATAGGGTATTCGCCAAGCGTGGATCGTAGCCTCACTCCTGGTCAGAAAACTCCTCTACAACATAAGATGTTACAGCCGTGTAGGTTAGCATTTTTGAATATGTCGGCAAGTCATGAAGAGAGAACAACAATAAAATTACTAATACTATATGCAATTTGGTTGTGGGGCTCTAAGTTTAATGTTTTTTCAAAAAGCCAATGTTTCCCTACAACAAAGGACTTGTTTGCAATTACTACAAAATGTTGGTTGTTATTGAGATGGTTCCGCCAACCAATGTCTCATTCCCAATTATTAAATAACCCCTCAATTAATTTATTATGTTCGGTGTTGAGATTTACGAAATACTCCAATTTCCAGAGGCTCAAATTGTCCATAACCGGGGACACGGCTAATCGATTAGGTCTTCAGTCTACAGAGTCTTGTGCACTTTACCCGCAAGAATCGTTCCCTCCTTTTAAGTCTTCGCACTACTTGGTGTTTGAAGACGGGACGAACGAAACAGGGTCTTCCGAAGAGTTCCTCTGGGCCACTGCCGATGCCCATCCAATCCTACCATTCTTCTACATCTCGTAGCACCGTCCGGCCAGAGTCACACCTAGGGTCAACCCAGCCAGAGCCCATAATGGCTTGCAGGTGCACAGGTAAGCTTTCGGTCAATCAGGTATCCATCCATCTCTTCGTGGCTAGGTGAAGCTTTCCGCAATATTTCATGGCTCTTCTCCATGCATCCCGGCCATCTGCTGGTTCCTCGAGGGTGCCCGTCAACCATCCTCCACCCAGTATTAAATTTTTAAGTCCATCTTGAGCTTGATGTCATGGGGTTGCCATCATCTTGACTCTCACATCTCGCTTATGAATCACTCAACCAACCCCGTCAATGAAAGCATATCAGTCACTACATCGCCCGGGCATTGGTAACAAGGGGAAATGGTTCATCCTACATCATGATACTACTCAAGAACATAACTTAAAATTCTTCTACTACATGCATGGTGGGGCGGAATAAATTGTAATGCAACAAAATCATAGGTATTGTAAAACATGATCAAATGACTTGCCTGGTTGACGGTCTTCAAAAGCTAGCGACTCGTAATAGCAGGCCTCGCACTCCGGGAATTCTATCGAGTCAAACAATAGCACAAATAAGTATACTACAATATAACATAACAACAAGTTAAAGTAAATCACCCAAGCACTCAAACCAAAACCAAGGAAAACTCGAAGAAAAACAAATCAAGGTTTTCATCACTTCAAGCAATAACTAAGAAATAGTTTTATCCTACTAAAACTATTCTTAACAGAACCTAAACATGGTTTTGCTAACTAACAGAAAGGAAAACATCCTATAAACTACGCGCAAAAAGAATCACATTAAAAGCTATTATAGAACTCCTATTATGCCTAAAACAAAACTAGCAATAAAATAAAATAAAACATTTTATTTTACTGTAAATAAAAGTTCACCTTCTGTAACTACAGAAACTAATCTAAAACAAATTATAATATAGGAAAAATAAAATTATATAATAACTAGAACAGCAGGAAACAGTAGCAAGCTAAATAAAACTAGAAAAGCTTGATTTCGACTAAAACTAATTTTAATATAATCTAAAAATACCTAAACAAGTTCCTACTGCGAGGCAAGGTCAAAAGTAAGTAGTAGCAAAAAGAATCACTAAAAGGAATAATCCTAACTCATTTTATGGCAAAAAAACTAATCCGACTAACACTAATATAAAACTATTTTTATAATCTTAAACATGGCTAATCCTATTTTCTGCAGAAACTATAGGAATTTTGTAAACTAACAAAAAAAGAATCAACTAAAAACAATAAATATCCTAAAAGATACTACTTTACAAAAACAGAACTATCCCTGATAAAAACAGAAACTAAAAATAAAAGAAAAAAAGAAAAACTAGCGCTCACGGGCCGAAATAGTATGAGCACTGAGACTAAGCAACGCCCATGCGCTAAATAGGCTAGATACTCACGGGCTAAATAGAAAAAGACCAACCAGGTCGAACAATTGAAATAAACCGTAACTAAACCGGCAAAAGACCGATCTATTAAAAAAACCTAACCTTTCGTTGTTCTAATCTGGACCCTAGGTTTGAGATCCAACAGTGGGAGACGGGGCCGGTGGCTTACAGTGGTGGCGACGGCGACGATGGACGACAGTGGCTCTAGCGTTGGTGGCGGGGAGGCTCCGCTGATCCTGGGCGGTGGCGGAGACGTCAGACGGGTGCGGCATCTCGAGGGGAGGTCGGGGGTGGAGTTGGTGGAGCTCGGGGGCAACAGAGGTGATCGGGGCGAGCTCGGGTGAGCTCCTGCTCCGGCGGGTGGCAGACGAGCTCGGGGCGACGGCTCGGGGGGTTATTGGACGGAGAAATGATGTCAAATAGGTGCGGGTGGTTGAGGGGGTTTGGATGGAGGTGTTGGGAGGGCAAGCGGTGCTCACCGGCATCGGAAGTGGCGGCGAACAGAAGCGGCAGCAGCGAGATCGGTTTTGCAAGAACGTGGATGGTGGTGGGGTTTAGGCTAGGGTTTTAGGGGGGTTGAGAGAGGAGGCCGAGGGGCTTATAAAAGGGCACGGTCTTGGGCGAGGGGGCAATGCGGGATCGCAATCCCGAGAAGGTC